>NC_053501.1:22190597-22873097 GCF_905171775.1 Rana temporaria
CAAAAGTGTCCCTTTATGTCAAAAATGGTTTTAGATCAGCTAGAAAACAGCGATAATAAATTATAATCACTTGCAGAATTGTGCGATAGCGATTTGTGGGGAAATTCGTCATAAAAAAAAAAATAATAATGACAGCGACAATTCTGCAACTGCAAATTTCAGTGATTTTGAGTTGATTACATTATTGAATAATTTTTATTATAATTATATTATTATTTGTTATAATTATTTATAATTATTTATTATATTATAATTTATAATTTTGTTTTAAAAAAAAAATCATACCCGGGATGCCTACAAGACTCTTGTTTGGTCAGATTTAAGTGAGTTATTCCTAAAAATTACAGGCCTACAGTATAAAACGCCAAATTTCCTTGCAAATAATTGTACCGCTTTTGGTACGTAATTCCAGACAGAATCATATCGCCAGGGAGGTTAAAACGACGTTGCCCACCCACCATCGTTTTAAAAAAAATGCTCTAGCAAAGCGCGGTGAGTGACGTACAACACGTACAACACGTACGACGGCACTCTAAAGGGGAAGTTCCATGCGGATGGCGCCACCCTTGGAGCTGCTTTAGCGGATTCCGTGTTAGTAAAAGCCGATTCACGCTTTTCTGTCTGTTACAGCGTGATGAATGTGCTTACTCCATTCCGAACGTTAGTTTTACCAGAACGAGCGCTCCTGTCTCATAACTCATAACTCTTCTCATCCACATCAGTGGTTGACCTCACAAATGCACTTCTGGAGGAATGGGCAAACATTCCCATAGACACACTCCTAAACCTTGTGGACGGCCTTCCTAGAAGAGTTGAAGCTGTTATAGCTGCAAAGGGTGGGACAACTCAATATTGAACCCTACAGATTAAGACCGGGATGCCATTAAAGTGGTTGTAAACCCTTTACAACCACTTTTACCTACAGGTATGCCTAGAATAAGGCTTACCTGTAGGTGCTTAAAATATCTCTAAAACCTCCACAGTTTAGGAGATATTTACAAAAATAGACAACAACGCAGGCGCACTTTAGCAACGGCGAACATGCCATTCCTAATGGAGGCCATGCCGCAAATGGCGGCTCCAGCGTGCATGCGCAGTAGTGATGTCATTGCGGCTTCCGGCCAATCACTGTGCCGGAGCCGCGATACCTGGAAGTAACACCCGGGAGAGATGTCAGCTGCCCGAGCAGTGAACGAGGACGGCTGTGGGGGCTTTGATCTGAGGTCAGTATTACATAATAAGCTAGTATGCTATGCTCATTATGCCTTTCTCTTGCAGTTGGTGCTTCTTTTCTTTTTTTACAAGTGGGTTTACTTCCCTCTTTAACCACTTAAGGACCGCCTAACGCCCATATACGTCGGCAGAATGGCACGGCTGGGCACAGGCACGTACAGGTACATTGCCCTTTAAGTGTGCAGCCGTGGGTGGGGTGCGCGCCTTCGCCGGCGTGTGCTCGTGACCCGGTCCGAAGCTCCCTGCGGACCCGAGCAACCGGTGTCCCGTGATCGGGTCACAGGAGCTGAAGAACGGGGAGAGGTGAGTGTAAACACACCTTCCCCCCGTTCTTCTCTGTGGCAGTGGCAGTGATCGTCTGTTCCCTGTTATAGGGAACGACGATCAGTGACGTCACACCTACAGCCACTCCCCCCTACAGTAAGAATCACTCCCTTAGGGCACACTTAACCCCTTAGCGCCCCCCTAGTGGTTAACCCATTCACTGCCATTGTCATTTTCACAGTAACCAGTGCATTTTTATAGCACTTTTCGCTGTGAAAATGACAAAATGTGTCAAAAGTGTCCGATGTGTCCGCCATAATGTCGCGGTCATGAAAAAAATCGCTGATCGCTGCCATTACTAGTAAAAAAATAATTATTAATAAAAATGCCATAAAACTATCCCCTATTTTGTAAACGCTATAACTTTTTCGCAAACCAATCAATAAACACTTATTGCGATTTTATTTTACCAAAAATAAGTAGAAGAATACGTATCGGCCTAAACTGAGGAAAAAAAATGTTTTTTTTTATATATTTTTGGGGGATATTTATTATAGCAAAAAGTAAAAAAAATTTAAAACATTTCAAAATTGTCGCTCTATTTTTGTTTATAGCGCAAAAAATAAAGGGCCAGATCCACATAGCGAGTACGCCGGCGTATCTACTGATACGCCGGCTTACTTTCAAATTACCCACGTCGTATCTTTAGTTTGAATCCTCAAACCAAGATACAACGGCTTCTGGCTTCGATCCGACAGGCGTACGGCTTCATACGCCTTCGGATCGTAGGTGCAATACTTCGGCGCCCGCTGGGTGGAGTTTGCGTCGTTTTCTGCGTCGGGTATGCAAATTAGCTTTTTCCGACGATCCACGAACGTACGTGCGGCCGACGCATTCTCTTACGTCATCTCTAGTCGGCTTTTTCTGGCGTATAGTTAAAGCTGCTATTTTGCGGCGTATAGATAGACTTGCCATGTTAAAGTATGGCCGTTGTTCCCGCGTCGAAATATGATTTTTTTTTTTGTGTAAGTCGTCTGTGAATAGGGATGGACGTAAGTCACATCTAAGTTAAAAAAATTACGTTGTTGCGACGTCATTTCGCGCAAAGCACGGCGGGAAATTTAGAAACGGAGCATGCGCAGTTCAATCGGCGCGGGGACGCGCTTTATTTAAATGAATAATGGAAAAATGGATATTACCGCGCTTATCAAAGGAGGGGAAACAAAGGAAAAAAAAAAAAAAAAAAGGGGGGGGAGGAATGAAAGTGAGGAGAAGTGGAGGTACAGCTGCGGCACTGAAAGGTGTATCAAACCATAAGCAATTGATAGTGGGGAGGGTAGTGCTGCGCTAATCAGTGGTGAATGGATAGGTGAATAAGAAGGTGGGGGAGGGGAATGCAGATAAGGTGTAATTGAAATGAGGAGCGATATAGCCCAAATGGCATCAGCATACAAATAAATATAAAATAATCAGTGAACAATAACAGTAATGGTGTAAATCATATGACTCCACAGGTTCCTCTTAGTGTTATGAAATACACTGTAAATAATGGTGCAAAAAAATTCCCAAGTAACTGTGCTAGGTGACACTCCTATACTGGTAGTGAATAGTCCATCAACGGGGCTTGAAAAATATCAGCAAAAAATAAATATAAGTAAAGTTTCAACAGTCCAAGAAAGCAAAATGTGGAAGTCACATGATAGTGACGAATGCGCATGAGTCCACTGAGAGGTATCGGAGGTGACGTTGGCGACAGATTGCCCCTCTTTTTACATGCCCAATTGTATTTTGAATTATGTGAGTACCCCTGTCTATTTTCTTTGAGAATTAAAACTTTTAAAACGGTATCACACCATCGATGCTTTATTTCTTTGGGGCGAGAAACTGACCAATCTGGGACGAGAACTCCAAGGAGGACCTGCCGTTGTTGGATCAGAGCCCATCGAGAGAACCATCTAATGTGGTTGGATCTATATGCTGTTACCTTACAGCAGTAAGGTAAGGGGACATCCTTACTTACCCTAAAAGGATCACTGGATATCCATTCCCCTCTCACTCCTTATTGCGGACCCACACTTGCACTTTTGCTTTCTTGGACTGTTGAAACTTTACTTTTATTTATTTTTTGCTGATATTTTTCAAGCCCCGTTGATGGACTGTTCACTACCAGTATAGGAGTGTCACCTAGCACAGTTACTTGGGAATTTTTTTGCACCATTATTTACAGTGTATTTCATAACACTAAGAGGAACCTG
This sequence comes from Rana temporaria, assembly GCF_905171775.1. NCBI lineage: Eukaryota > Metazoa > Chordata > Amphibia > Anura > Ranidae > Rana > Rana temporaria. The sequence continues at coordinate 22,194,350 of NC_053501.1, forward strand.
TGGAGTCATATGATTTACACCATTACTGTTATTGTTCACTGATTATTTTATATTTATTTGTATGCTGATGCCATTTGGGCTATATCGCTCCTCATTTCAATTACACCTTATCTGCATTCCCCTCCCCCACCTTCTTATTCACCTATCCATTCACCACTGATTAGCGCAGCACTACCCTCCCCATTATTTAAATGAATCACGCCCCCTACCCGCCGGTTTGAATTCCGCCGCCAGAAATACACTACGCCGCCGTAACTTACGGCGCGAAATCTTCCTGGATTTGACTTAAAGCCAGGTAAGATACGGCGGCGTAGCGTATCTCTGATACGCTGCGCCTATCCAATTATATGTGGATCTGGCCCAAAAACTGTACAGATGATCAAATACCACCAAAAGAAAGCTCTATTTGTGGGAAAAAAAGGATGCCAATTTCATTTGGGAGTCACGTCGCACGACTGCGCAATTGTCAGTTAAAGCGACGCAGTCCCGAATCGCAAAAAGGGGCAAGGTCCTTAGCCTGTATAATGGTCATGGTCTTAAGTGGTAAAAGATCAAGTGTGTGTAAAGGCAGGCATCCCAATACTTTTGGTAATATAGCGTAAGTCTTAAGTTATTACTAAAACCAGTAATAATCAAATGCAGAGGCAATTATTTAATATGATAAAAAGTAGATACATTTATATAGTTTTACAGATACAACCGTCCTTTTGAGGGCAACCATAATGCTGATGCGGCCCGTGACGACATTGGGTTTGACACCCCCCCTGTCTTAGATGACCCTGCAGGCCGGACAATGCGTATATTTCATCCATGTAGTTCGCTCTTTGCCTGGAGTTCCACTTTAGAATCCACAGAAGGATTATAGGTAATCGTATAACAGTTTTAAAAGAAATGTAACATTTTTAATGACTATATACATGGGTTTAATAGAGACTTTACATTTGAATGAAATTCTTTTTCATCATATTGTGCTTTCATTTGTACAGCCATGTTTCTTAGCATTTGAGCTTTTTTTTTTTTTTTTAAAAGCCAGAAAATCGAATGGTCTTTGGCGTACAGGCAGGAGCCTCGGCGGACGTCTCTGTCTGAATAGCAGTCGCCTTGCGCTATACAACACTGTAATTTGACGAGATCTCTGCAGTCTGGGTTATGGAGCTCAACCATAAAGGCTCTTTTGAGTAAAATCATCTCTTTATTAATGAGATTCACACTAAAAGCATGAAGATAAAAAAAAAAATGACTTTAAAATATGTCCCTTGGCCGCGATTCAAATGAATGGGGGGAAATCAGTGGGTGTTTTCAAACCTGTCTTCCTGTCACGTCTAAATGGATCTCATTAAAGACTAAAAAATGTTTATACAATAAAATCAATGAAATAAAAAATAGATGAGGGAAAGCAAAACCAATTAGGCTAAACATGTATAGGAGCATGGTTCCAGGTGTTGGCTACATACATTCTAGATAGATAGATACACTATATTGGCAAAAGTTTTGGGACACATGCCTTTACACGAAGTAGAGGCTAGAAGGATGGACAGCCACACTTCCAGAAAAACCCTTAGGTTATCTTTATTAAAAAAAACAGTGGATGGAAAATGCACTACAAATAACAGCAAAGGGTGGGATAAATCCTACGCGTTTCGCACTGCGATCAGTGCTTAGCACATAATTGTGAAGTGGAAGGAAAATGATAAATGGTTTTCCAAATGTTTTGCAAATAAATATGTGAAAAGTGTGGCGTGTGTTTGTATTTACTTTGATGCCCCTAACTAAAATCTAGGGAGAATCTGTCCACAGGAAAACTATTAGTCATGTACTCCCCAAATCTTTTAGCTATGACTAAGCACTGAATTCCAGTGCGAAATGCATCAGCTATATACCCCACTGCTTGCTGTGCTTTGTAGTGCATTGTTTCCTTTTACCAATAAAGGCCACCTTTTTAAGGTTTATTTGGTGTGCGGCTGTCCATATCTTCTCTTCAAGTTTTGCTTTGTGCATTGCCGGCACCCATTTGGTTCTGAGAGGACATTGATTGCTTAGTGCAGTGGTCATCAACCTTGTCCTGCAGGGCCCACTAACAGGCCAGGTTTGCAAGATAACTGAAATACATCACAGCTGATATAATTTGCTCCTCGGTGATTGCAGTATTCTAGTCTGCATCTCCCCAAGGTAATACATAAAACCTGGCCTGTTAGTGGGCCCTGCAGGACATGGTTGATGACCACTGGCTTAGTGCACTCACCTGGAGCGGCAGTTTCTCCCCCAAATCTGGTCTTTATGAAAGAGTGGCAAGAAGAAAACCATTGTTAAAGCGGAGTTCCGGCCACAATTTCACTTTTTAAATATAAATACCCCTGTAATACACAAGCTTAATGTATTCTAGTAAAGATAGTCTGTAAACCAAGGTCAGTTTTGTTAGGTTGTTACAGCATTTAGACACTTTATAAAATAGAAATTGACTGGGGCCATCTTAAGTGTGGGCATCATGAAGCCAGACTGTATGACTTCCTGGATTTCAGCCTTGCACATGCTCAGTGCTGCACAAGCAGTGTCAGATCAGGTTTCAGCACCTGTGCTGTCCAAGTCACATGATTCTTTAAAACTGGGGAGTGCACAGACTCCTGGAAAGTTACACCCACTGCATTCCCAGGAGTCTGTGCGGTGTAGGTTAGGAAGCATTAAGCACCTAGGTGCAGGAAGTGGGAAGATTAACTATTCTGCCTAGCAACAACACTTTGAAAGCATCTAAAAAAAAAAAAAAAAATTGTAAAGGACTAATGACATTTTTTTAAAACTACTGATGTAATGTTATATTTATGGGTGGAACTCCACTTTAAAGTAAAGCCATAAGAAGTCTTGTTTGCATTTTGCGAGAAGCCATGTGGGGTACACAGCAAACATGTGAAACATGGTGGTGGCAGCATCATGTTGTGGGGATGCTTTTATTCAGCAGGGAAAGGGAAGCTGGTCAGAGTTGATAGGAAGATGGATGGAGCCAATACATGGCAATCTTAGGCCGGGTACTCACGAACAAACATGTACGGTGAAAGCGGTCCGTCGGACCGTTTTCACCGTACATGTCTGCCAAAGGGCTTCTGTACGATGGTTGTACACACCATCGTACAGAAGTCCGCGCGTAAACATTACGCGGGGCGTGTCCGCGTCGTCGCCGCGACGATGACGCGGCGATGACGCGGAGACGTGGGCGGGCCTGCCATTTAAAGGCTTCCACGCATGCGTCAAAGTCATTCGACGCATGCGAGGGACGGCGGGCGCCTGGACATGTACGGTAGGTCTGTACTGACGACCGTACATGTCCGAGCGGGCAGGATTCCAGCGGACGGTTTTAAAACACGTCCAGGAATATTTGCCCGCTGGGAAAAGGCCCGGCGGGCAAATGTTTGCTGGAATTCGGCCCGCTCGCGCCTACACACGACCAAACATGTATGCTGAAACTGGCCCGCGGACCAGTTTCAGCATACATGTTTGGTCGTGTGTACGGGGCCTTAGAGTAAAACCTGTTATGCCTCGTACACACGTACGGGATTTCCGACGGGAAAAGCCGAAAACCTGCTTGGTTCAGTCTTTCCCCTACACACGGCCAGTTTTCCCGACAGGAAAACTGATGGAGCTTTTCCAGGAATCCTGGCCGTGTGTATGCTTCATCACAGTTTTTCCCATAGGAAAACTGCCAAAAACCGCCAGGCAGAAGTCCGCTGGATTTCCCGGCAGGAAAAAAGAGAACTGGTCCTCTTTTTTTGTCTGACGGTTTTTGGTCAGTTTTCCCGTCGGAAAAACTGCGAGGAGCATACACACAGCCGGGACTCCCGGCCAAAAGCTCTCCTCACAGTTTTCCCATCGGGAAAACTGATCGTGTGTACGAGGCAAGAGTCGGCAAAAGACATGAGATTGGGGTGGAGGATCACTTTCCAATGGAATGGATTAGATCAAAGCATATTCATGTGTTAGAATGGCCCAGTCAAAGTCCAGACCTAAATCCAATTGATAATCTGTGGCAAGACTTACAAATTACTGTTTGCAGACATTCTCCATCCAATCTGACAAGTTTCGAACTATTATGCAAAGAAGAATGGGCAAAAATGTCCCTCTCTAGATGTGCAAAGCTGGTAGAGACATCTCCAAAAAGACTTGCAGCTGTAATTGCAGAGAAAGGAGGTTCTACAAAGTAGACTCAGGGGGGCTAAATACAAATGTACCCCACACTTTTCACATATTTATTTGTAAAAAAAAATTGAAAACCATTTATCATTTTCCTTCCACTTTATAATTATGGGCCACTTTGTGTTGGTCTATCACAATAAAATACATTTATGTTTTTAGTTGTAACATGACAAAATGTGGGGAGTTTCAAGGGGTATGAATACTTTTTCAAGGCACTGTATGTAAAAGCCTCAGTCAATGCAGCTTCTCATGTCCCCTAAGGCCTTGTACACACGACCGAACATGTCTGCTGAAACTGGTCCGCGGACCAGTTTCAGCAGACATGTTCGGTCGTGTGTACGGCCGACCAGACAGGTTTCCAGCAGACATTTGTCCAGCCGACCGTTTTGCAGCGGACAAATGTTTCTTAGCATGCTTAGAAACATGTCCGCTGGAAGCCTGTCCGTCGGACATGTTCGGTCGTCTGTACAGACTCACCGTACATGTCAGATCGGCCGCCATCCCTCGCATGCGTCAAAGTGATTCGACACATGCGTGGAAGCTTTGAACTTCCAGGGCCGCGCACGTCGCTGTGTCATCGTCGCGGCGACGGCGCGGCCACTTCCCCGCGTATCGTGTACGCGGGGATTTCTGTCTGATGGTGTGTACAACCATCAGACAGAAATCTCAGAGGGGACATGTCCGCTGAAAACGGTCCGGCGGACCGTTTTCAGCGGACTGTCCCCTCGTCTGTACGAGGCCTAACATGTTTTGCCCCACCCACCCCTATGCTTATCCCCCGGTGTGTGAAGCAAAACATGTCAGGGGTCAAGGCCAAGGAGCTGTATTGTCTGAGCCTTTCACATTTATACATCCACACTAGGATGGGCCATGGTGAGCAGTGGTTTCATGTCCAGATATTGAGTTGTCGTCAGAACAGGAATAGAGGGGAAATCAGCCAATGGGAAACTAGTTCTGATGAACTAACTTGTAGTCTTCTGCTTCCTATCCTTAAATTTTTTTGCCTAAAATGAATGTCTGCAAGGTAGACAGACAGAATAGTGTAATGATTCTGTTAAAAAATGAGTAAATACCTAATAAATTCCTTCATCTATATCACCTCCGGCATTCTAGTTTCTGTTCTCTCATTCACTTCCTGGTTTACGGCGCTCATTCATGTAAGAACTACATTTCCCAGTATGAATTGTGGCACGCCCAGTAATTCACACCTCCTTGAAGTCTCTAACACGTAGAGAGCGTCCTGCCGCACAGATGTAGTTCCCAGGAGGGGGTGAGCACGTCACTGACCACCGCAGTAAAGCCTCCCTTCACGGTGGTGAGTAAAATCAGACAAACAGGAAGTGAACAGAACAGAGAAGAAATAGAGCAACTTCTGAGCAAAAACGAACAATGAGGAAGTGAAAAGAGGAATGTCTGCAGGTAAAGGATGCTTATTATGAAAAAAAAAATTCCTTTGCAACCCCTTTAAATAAAAGAAGAATTCCCATTAGGTTTTCCTTACCCACTGAGGGATGGCGACCCTTCCGATGGCAAAATTTGCATGGGCTTCCTGAATAAACGAGTGAGGACTACTATACGAAATGGGAAATATCTCCCCAAGTGACCAATGGAATAAAATTTCTCATTGCTTCTCATTACTGTGTAGCTCCCCCTTGCTTTCAGCATGGGCACTACGCTAAAGTTAATGGGGAGTGGGAGAGTTACTTTGCACCCATTCATGATTTGTTCAAATTTCGGGACCTCTATCATTCCAGAATTGTCCACTGGGTCAGTCTCTGGTCCAGGGATACAGTGCCATCCCTGGCCAGCAGTTGGCGCTATAGGGGCTCTGGCAGAGCAAGCTTTCCCAGCAGCCAATTAGAGGAGTTTTTCCCTCGCAAGGCATGCTGGGGGAGAGTGTATCGGGGACAGGTGTCATGTGTTCCAAAATCTTTGCGGGGTCCCCGTTCCAGGTGCGGTACCCACCTTCAGGGTACGCGCATCCATGGACCCCGCCAGCGCGGCCCACCTGGCCAAAGCTCAAGGCTGCATTGAACCTCATTCGGAGGTGAAAGTGGACTCCAGTGTTCCGCTGGGTTCCAGGAGAAAATCCCAGTCTGGGATCGGGTGTCCGGACCACTGACAGGTATGCATGCTGTCATCCGGGGGCCTGTTTAGGAAAAAGTCTACTGGGAGGAGTTGCTCTTTATTCACCTAAGTCCTTTATTGAAATCGGCCTGTGGCTGAGGCCCTAGAGCCGGGTCTGTGAGACAGACCTGTTCCTCCCAGACAGTTCAGAGTGACACTTCGGCTGCCAGGCCTATCATAGGGGTCTGTCCGGGGGCACTTTACCCACTCCAAGTAGAGTGGCGACGAGTTACAGAAGCTGGTACTATACAGAGCAGTACTGACTGCTCCATTGATATCCAATGGAGGCCTGATACTGCAAAGTTCTCTCCTTCTATTCTTTCATCAACCTTGTCCTTCCAAACTGATGTGATGTTGGCCTGGAAATAAAGCATTGAAAACCCTTCAATCACTGTCTGGACCTTCGCTCACTATCTGTTCTACCACTGCACCCCAGGAGCCATGTCAGGGTAACTTAATTTGCCGATCCCAAATCAATCAGCAGCTCCTTCGGCTACAACTGGAACCTTCTGAGACATAACAAGTCAGAGGTTGATTTAAACCTTCGGTAAACACTGCCTTCTCAAACTCAAAAGGTCACTTTTGGGTGGTGCTACCCATTAAATATCACAGAGGAACAAAATAATACTCCAATTATATCACAGTATGAAGACAAGGAAAAGGTAAAGTCTGGTTTTAACATCCGTACCCAACTGACAATGTCAATGCATGTTTATTTTTGTCTCTGGGCAAGCGGCATCTGCAGATATGTGATTATTTACAGAAAAAACGTGAATCGTTTGCCAGATAATAAGAGGAATAACTCCGAAGTGAAAAAAAAAAGGCGGACGGGGCAAACCCCTATTATGCGAATTCCACAATATGTGTCGCATGGCAGTAATCACTAATAACGCTCCTCGCATCAAACGTATGCTAAGGAGACATCGCAATGAGATTTGGAAGGAGACCTCTCCGTACAATTCGCTTTTGATGTACCACTGATCGCTGTATGAACCGGCTTACTAATCATTAAATACGCGCTTCGCAAACAAGGAAGAATAAATAATAAAAGAGTGTTTGTTTCTATACTTTATATAATGACATGTAGGAATAATCCCTGGCATATTCTTTCATTAAGGTAATGTTTTATTTCCGAGTCCTCCTACCAAGCTAACCAAATGCAAAGATCTTATTTTTTTTGTTTACCAAATGCCACGTCAAGACAACCATGGATTTTTTTTGACTGTTTTGTGTTTTTTTTTTTGCATCATTTACACATTAAGGAACTTATTTGTATGTTATGTATGTATACTTTTATAGCTTACAAAATAATAGAGAGGGGGAAAAAATTACTTCAATTAGGGATGAGATTTGGGTTTGCCACTTAGGGGCAGATTCGCAAACAATTGCATGGGCGCAGCGTATGTGAGATACGCTACGCCGCTGTAACTTACTGTTCCCAGCTTCGAATCCACAAAGAATTTGCGTCGTAAGTTACGGCGGCGTAGTGTATCTCTCGCGGCGTAAAGGCACACAATTCAAATGCGGCGAGTAGGGGGCGTGTTTCATTTAAATGAAGGCGAGATTGACACAAAATCGGCGGCACCTACAGTACAGCGATTCGCGCAATAGAGCTAACCTGCCGCAGTATAAAGATGGTGGCTGGTCGGCAAGTGGTTAAACTATAATACATTACATAGCCTTTGAACTATGGTCAAGCAGGCTTAGAAGGGGCCATATATATTGACTAAGCAAACCCCTTTCCTATAAAGGGGGGGGGGCACAGAAGAGCCAAAGTATTCCTAGAATTTAAAAGGTTTTGTACGGAAAGCATTGGTACAACAAATGTAAAACAAAAGGATGTATACAGTAGGTGGGCAAAAACAGGATACAAGCTTGTTAGGAATAACTTTGTGATCCAGGTAGAAAGTTCACGTGAATGGGAACACAAGGTCATGCAGATCCAAAATGGAAGAGGAAAAACATAGCAACAAACAAAAAGGCATAAAACGGGCACACTGACCTCGTGTATTAGAAAAACACACAATATGTTCTATTGAAAAGTCAGTAATGCACTCACAATGCTCGGAATGGAATATCACCTTGTGATCCTGGTAACAAAAAACACAAAAAAAGAACAAGACCTTGTGTATTATTAAACACATATGGATGGAAAAAGGTCAATTATCCACCCACAATGACACAGGTGGATAGATGCCTATAATCATTATAGGTACCTATAGGCACCTATTCTTTCTTGTGAGTGCATAATGGGACTTTATTTTTTACCCATATGTGTTTTATATTACAGGAGGTCATTGTGCCTTTTTTGTTACCAGGATCACAAGTCTAATATAAGGCGACCTTCCATCCGGATCATCGTGAGTGCAGTACAGACTTCATTAGAGTGTGTTTTTTAATACATGAGGTCAATGCGCCTGTTGTCTGTTTGTTGTCAGGTAAAGTATTGGGAAAACTGACAAACTGCCTAGCGACAGATTAGGGCAGTTAGGAAATCGTACTTTAAAGCCGAGTTCCAGTCCCCCAAACACTTTTTTTTTTTTAAGATTTTTCTGTATTTTTCCAAACATGTACATGAACATTTACAACATGTCATATATGTTGCACTTTTACTTTCTTTAAAAATAATTTATTACTTATAGATCTCGGAAGCAGGCAGGTTCCACTTTAGCTGTGAGAATCTGAAGCTCTCCTGTCTTAATTTCCAGGCTTTCCGTGCAGCTGGCTACCCAGCATGCACCTCCCAAACTCGCGCATGCGCACTAATGCCTCTGTACAGCTCTCCTTCATTCCTGTCTGCAAATAACACAAGATTTCGGCAGTAGGCGATTCGCAAGGACTCCTGGGATACAGGACGCTGCTATCCCAGGAACCCTTGCGAATCGCCTAGGTGAGGACTGCCAGAAGCGCTGGATAAAGAAGAAAATTAAAGGTATTTCCATTTAGAAAAAAAACTCCCCGGCCGAGAAAGGGTTAAAACCACCTGCAATGTGCTGCTGAAGCAGCACATTGCGGGCAGTATAGCCGCGCTGTCCCATTGATTTCAATGGGCAGCAGCGGTGGAGGAGCAGTATACACACCGCTCCTTCACCGTTCCAAAGATGCGTCTAGCATGACTTTTTTTACCGTCCTCCTAGCGCAACGATTTGGGCTTTCACACTGGAGACAATAGAGCAGCACTTTTAGGGCAGATTGCAGGCGCTATTTTTAACACTATAGCACCTGCAATACGCCCTCAGTGTGAAAGGGGTCTTATATAGCTGATAACAGCACCAACAACAAATCGTTACACGTGACGCAACCAATCCCAATGGTAACACTAACCGAATGATATCTCAGCGCTGTCATCAGCTACATAAAGGAAGGGGCGGGGATAGCGGTGACATCAATGACCAAATATGGGCAGTGGCCATGTTTGGGCACTGATGTCATTGCTATCTCCACCTGACATCAGTGGTTTAATTTTGCCTTGCCCTTTGAGCCCTATGTAATCGGCTGTAGTCATTCAAGGTTTGCCCCACCTGGTTGCTGTTCAGTTGATCACCATGGAATTGGAAGGCAGATTGAACAAACAGATTGTTGCCCTACTAAGCAAAGCCTGCACATTTAATGAGCACATATCTGTTCAATATATACTGTAATTACAAGCTAGTGTAAGGCAAGTTTTTGAAAATCTCCAGTGATCTGACATGTCTAGTTACAACCACTGTGCTCCAAAACAGTCAAGCAAAAAAAAAAAATTCAGAAGGAGGACATCAATGATATCTCCCAAATTCCCCCAGGTTTTCTTAAAAACAAACAAAAACACTTATAAAAACGTCTTTATGATAGCAGTTTAATTCCCCAGTTGATGACATTGTAATTATAGGGGCTGCAGGCTTAGAGAAAGTTTGACTTTTATAGTGAGCTATTTTTGTTAAAGCCTGGACCACAAACTCTTGTCCACAACCAGAAGTCCCTCAAGGCATTAGTGGCAGTCCACAAACCCTTTAGAAAATAACAGCTTCAATCTGTGGCTTTCCTGAAAATTGTAAATGTGTGTTTGAAGCCAAAATTGTGTTTGTATGCTTTATTTAAAAAAAAATGTATTCACATTAATTTGTTATACACAACAGATGCCCAATGAGTGTATGCTTCCTTTTTTCGACCAATTATCATTCAGCAATAGGGATGAGCTTTATGTTCGGGTCAAACATGAGTTCGACTCGAACATTGACTGTTCACCCATTCGTCAAATAGCGAACAATTTGGGGTGTTCGCGGGAAATTCGAGAGCCGAGGAAAACCCTTTAAAAGTCTATGGCAGAAATCAAAATTTGCAAATTTTTAAAGGTTAATATGCAAGTTATTGTCATAAAAAGTGTTTAGGGACCCGAGTCCTGCCCCAGGGGACATGTATCAATGCAAAAATAAGTTTTAAAAACTGACGTATTTTCGGGAGCAGTGATTTTAATAATGCTTAAAGTGAAATAATAAAAGTGAAATATTCCTTTAAATTTCGTCCTGGGGGGTGTCTATAGTATGCCTGTAAAGTAGCTCATGTTTCCCGTGTTTATAGTCCCTGCACAAAATGACATTTCTAAAGGAAAAAAGGTCAATTAAAACTCGCAGCTAGAATGAATTGTCGGGTCCCGGCAATACAGATAAAAGTAATTGAAAAAAACGACATGGGTTCCCCTCCAGTCCATTACCAGGCCCTTTGGGTCTAGTATGGATTTTAAGGGGAACCACGCGCCAAATAAAAAAAATGGTGTTGTGTTCCCCCCAAAAATCCATACCAGACCCTTATCCGAGCATGCAACCTGGCAGGCTGCAGGAAAAGGGGGGACGAGAGAGTGCCCCCTCCTAAACCGTACTAGACTATATTCCCTCAACATGGGGAGGATGTCCCCATGTTGATGGGGACAAGGGCCTCATCCCCACAACCCTTGCCCGGTGGTTTTGGGGGGCTCCGGGCTGGGGGCTTAACGAAATCTGGAATCCCCCTTTAACAAAGATGCCCAGATGCCGGTCCCCCTATGTGAATTGGTAACGGATACATTGTACCCCTACCATTTCACCCAACAAAATGAGAAAAAGGAAAAAAAAAACACAAACACAAAGTTGGGACAAGTCCTTTAATAAAAAAATAAAAAAAAATCCAGCTTGTAATCCTTCTACGAGTCCGACCCGCTGCTACGAATGATACCGCCTCCATAGGAGGCTCCCAGCCGAATGACACGCGACCCGCCTGACAGTGACGTGGACGGATAACCCTGCTCCCCTCTGACGCAACAGGGGTTTCTGGTGGTTCCCCCGTGGTGTCATGGGTGCACCCGCCCCCTCTGATGCGTCACAGGAAACCCCCGGTGCGTCAGAGGGGGCGGGGGTCACCCGTCTGTGTGATGGGTGGCGCCGCCCTCGGTTATTAAACAATTGTCAGACGTGTCACACGTCATTTGGCCAGGAGCCTCCTATGGAAGTGGTATCGTTCGTAACGGCGGGTCGAACTTGTAGAAGGATTATGGTGCTGGAAATTTTTGTTGATACATTATCCCTGGGGCAGGACCCGGGTCCCCAAACACTTTTTATGACAATAACTTGCATATTAACCTTTAAAATTAGCACTTTTTGATTTCTCCCATAGGCTTTTAAAGGGTGTTCCGCGGCTTTCAAATTTGCCGCAAACACCCCAAATTGTTCACTATTCGGCGAACGGGCGAACAGCCGATGTTCGAGTCCAACTCATGTTCAACCTGAACATAAAGCTCATCCTTAATAATTATGAAACCACTCCCATTAGACCCACTTGGAACAGAGGTACAACCAAACACAAATGGATTTCTTCAGAATAACAAAAGGTAGCAATCTGCAAAAAAGGTTGTTATAATCCTTGCAATGTACATAAATTACCCAGAGGAGAATGTTTTTTCTCAACAAAAGTAGAGTTACGTGTAGCGCCCTGCTCCCAAGTGACTGGGCGCTATGTTAAATTTAGTGGGTGTCTGAGCCGATAATGTGGCTCAGACTGTATGATTTATTCTAAATTAGCCTCTGTTCTAGCAGTGGCTATACCTGATAGTATTTTCCCATTGTTGCCTGTAGGTGGCGATACCCTCCACAGGTCAGTGTTGGAACACGGGCAAGCCATAGGTCCTTGAGTATCTTTCCTCAGGAACAGCCCAGTGGGAGTGGTGCCCCGCTGTGCATGCCATGAAGGGATACTTAGGGGGTAGACGCCATTTTTTGGGGTTCTTCACCTCGTGGCCTTCCTGGCACGAGGTGTGTGTTGTGTGATTTCCAGCCCCGGTACCATGTTGGCCCGAGCCTGCATCTCTATCAGTAGGCCCAGTTATGCTGACTGGGGCCTATGAATCTAGAGGGATCCCAAGCTGTTCATCTCAGTGAAGGAAGCTACACTTAATGAAGGAAACCGGGGGAGGACCTGCCCTGGAGGAGACAAAGTGGAAGGCTTATGTCTCGGGATAGGTCTGGTGACCTTATTAAGGGGGGATCCACAACTCAAGTTGTCCTACAGTTCGCCGGGTCGGCTTAAAGGCTCTCTAACTGTATGGCTGGAAGTTCGGGTGATACATCCTGTGGCAGAGGATTCCGGACTGTTCATTTTGTTCTCAATCAGTCTGTGGCAGAGACTGTTATCGAACTGATTTGTGCATCATTCCGGCTGCTAGGCCAAGTGAGAGGGGTCTATCTGGGTGAGCAATACCCACTCATGCGGAGTGGCGAATGACTTGGAGTTTAGGGGGTTATTCCCCAGTGATCTGTACTGTGTACCTTCCCCTTCGCCTCCATCCTTCTACCTTCATCACGAGAGTTGGAGTTCTTTCAGAGTTTCTTCCCCTAGACGACAAATGTTGAGGTAACGTGCAGGCCCGAAATATATCCAGCAGCTCCTACAAGGGTAGTGCTACATACGCTTTAAGCGCAGTTGTCTGTTTATCAAAGAATTTACCTGCCAAATAATTTTTTATTCTGCACAGAAGAAAATGTCCATCATTTTCACAATTTTTTTTGATGGATTGTCTATAAGTTTACACACAGTTGCCAACCTTTTTGTATACCTATAAATCCTGCACAACGCTGATTGCCTTAATATTTGCCCCTAACCCTACTGACTTTAAGGTAAGGAAGTAAAGTAAAAACATACATGTTTCTTAGCGATTAACATCAAAGGATTTCATACTTAACCTCTTTCTATGGAGTCACGTGGTACTGGAGCTCAATATAATTTGGCATTGGGGAAGGGGAATTTTTTTTTTGTTTTAGTGCTAATCAGTTCATATAGTCTCATCTGCGCTCACTGAGACCAGCAATTAAAATTAGCACTTAATGCTTGGCCCCAAAGCTTGCTACAATTCAAAGGACATGCCAGAGAAGGAAAAAGAGACTTTTGAAAATAAATAACTGAAATAATTAGAGGGGGGCCATGGAAATCTAAAGATCTCTGTTTCAAGACCAGCATGGGAATTTATTTCTACAGAGGACAAATTACACCCATATGGTGAAGCCTGTCCCTTTATTACAGTGTGAAAGGAGGACAGTGGCGGTGGGGTTGCATACGTTAGCAATTTGCAAACTACTCAATATACTGTAGGTGATCTTGTTTAGCATTTAAAAGGAAAGCATAGGCCGGTGTACAATGTAAAATAAGGTGACCAGATTTTTAAAATGAAATCCGGGGACATATTTTTTCTTTACTAGTAATGGCAACAATCAGCGACTCTCTGCCCCTCGCCGCCCGCCTCACAGCCTCTCAAGTCTTACTCTTTGGGCCCCAGCTACTACTGGATGGGGAGCGGAGGATGATCACTCCACCAGGGAAGGCAAGGAGATAGGCAGGTGGCTGGCCAGGATTTGAGCCAAGGCAGAAGAACATGCGAGCGAAGCAGAATGGGCATCTCCCCGAAACTGAAGAAATATTCCCTCCGCTCCGACCAGCACATGATCATCAGAACGGGGCACAGATAATGGGAAAAATACAACCCCCCTATGCTAAAAGGTACGGCGGAGCGGGGGTGTCTAATTCTAATTTTTTTATTTTAATTCTGCACTGACTGTCTTTGAAATTTCCCCTGCCCCCCATTAAATCCAATCTGGGGACAAAACCAGGGACACACTTGGTCCTCAATCAGGGGAATGTCCCCTGAAACTGGGGATGTCTGGTCACCCTAATGTAAAATGCATTAAGAACTAAGAAATGTATCTCTGTATTTGCTTTAGCTTCCTTAACGGGTTTCCTGGTATTCCCAGAAAAGTGATATTTAAAGATAGAAACAGACTAGTAGATCTTCAGTATGTAACTCTTGTATACATTACTTACCTATCCCTGTTCTCCACCCAACATGCCGTAGAACAGTGGTTCTCAGCCTTGGTTCTCAGTCTTGGTCCTCAAGTACCTCCAACAGGCCATGTTTTGGGAATTTTTCTTAGATAAAATACCTGTCCAAAATACCAAGCCATAGACTCTGATTTAAAGCACCGATGCAAGATAAAGGAAAACCTGAAAACATGGCCTGTTGGGGGTACTTCAGGACTGAAGTTGAGAACCACTGTTGTTGTTGGATAACATCTTCAGAAGACAGGCACAGACCTACTACATGGGTATTCTTCTTTTGTAGCAGTGGGAGGATTGGCTCTGTCCAAGACCCTAAAGAAGAACCAAACTGGCAAAATGGGGGAGTCGACCGCATTTGCCATAATGTGCCAATTGGAACACTTGTACATGTGGGTGTACTCTTCTCCAGCTATGCAATGTCCAAGCTCTCCACTCTGTCACCATCACTGCCATGAGCAATGTAGCATTACAAACTTTCCTATTGTGAAGGATCTTCTTATAACATAGCAGTCTTATTCTAAAAAAGCTCTAATTTGACTATAAAAGTATGTTTTAATGGTCTTGTAAAGTGGGCGCTCTCCTATTTAACATAGCAGTCCCAAGTAACAATGTAACATGACAACTCTTTGTTTTTAAGAGGCTATTCTTATAATATGGCAGTCTCGATTCTACACTGCAAGCCTATAATTTGACTATAAAAGTGGGTTTTGTAATGTGGAGGTTCTCCTTATAACATGGCACTCTCAAGTAACAATGTAACCTTGACACCTTTTGTAATGTGGAGGCTCTTCGTATAGCATACTGTAGCAGTGGGATTCAATAGGAGAAAGTGGTAAAGGAGGGGTGAGGGGTTGCAGGTGAAAAATTTGAGGTCTCATGAGACTGGAAGTCCTAATTGGTTCAAAGTTTTTAAAGGCGCAGGTTGCAATTACAGAACTGGACTAATGTAGGTCTCTAGTCTGTATTACTTTGCAGATCCTCTAGTATGTAAACCAGTCCCTTGATGCCCTGGAGCATACACACGGTCGAGATTCCCGTCGAAAAGGTCTCATCGCAGTATCGCAGTTTTTCCGAAGGGAAAACCGATCATGTGTACGGGGCATAAGAAGTATTTCACGTGTATATTTTGCTACTCGGCTAGCATTGCCCTTTAAGGTCATCCATCCAACTTGATGAACGCGACTCGCAGCGTTGTGCATGAATCCCTCGAAATCCCCGCAATACTGCAGCGACATTGCCGTGTCTTCAACGGGTTAACTCAATCTGCAAATCTAAGTCTCTCACTGGCCTCAGTTAAAAATTCAGCTCTGAAGACCATGTATTTTTCTAAATAACGACTCGAGCATTATAATAAAAATCAATAAACACCATACAGTAAATGTATTTTCTTTGGATGTCAAATCATTTTTCACTTCATGGTGTTCTATTATGTAAATGTATTGTGAAGTGTTTACAGTGCAGCATTTTTCATGTCAGAGGAGAATGAACAATAGACTTAATATGTACTGCAACTTTTGTATAATTTAGCTTTTGTGGCAGGGAGAAGCAATCTTGTCAGCGTGTTATTTAACAAAAAATTTGCAGCATTTATGGAAAAAGAGCTGGGTCGACCCTTTAGTAAACTTACAAAATTGTGTTTATACAGTACATTAAATGCTGTTTTTTTTGTATTTATGAAAGGGAATGTGTATGCAGATAAATGAAAGCATGTCTTAGATCTGACCTCCTGTTACTGGATTGAGGACTGAGACTGCTTACATTTGGTGATATATATCCTCAAAGTGTCAATCCACCCAAAGCTGATACTAAAATTTTAATAAGAAGTGTTAAACCAGGTAGTAGATTTCATGCCTCTGGAGGAATCCGCCGATACATTTTGGGTTTTGGTTCTTAGTTGTGAATATCAGCCATTAAACCAGTAGATTAATCCAGTGTTTCTCAACCAAGGTGCTATAATCATGGGATCCAGTTTGCCCCGGATTAGTGTCATGAGTTGGAATAGTGCGGGTTGGCCTCTGATTTGATTGGGGAGCCCTATCATGACGAGGGAGCTTTGATGTGATGGGGGGGGCTCTTAATTAATACGGGGACCTCTGAGATGCTGAAGGACCTTTGGTGTGATGGTCAGGCCTCTGATGTAAAGGGGGCCTTTGATTTGATATGGGGACCTTTGATATGCTGAAGGATCTCTGATGTGATGGGACCCCTCTGACAGGATGAGGGAGCTTTAATGTGATGGGGGGCCTCTGATTTAATACGGGGACCTCTGATATGTTGAAGGACCTCTGATGCGATGGGGGACCTCTGACATGATGAGGGAGCTTTGATGTGATGGGGGGCCTCTGATTTGATACAGGGACCTCTGATATGCTGAAGGACCTTTGGTGCGATGGTCAGGCCTCTGATGTAAAGGGGGCCTTTGATTTGCTATGAGGACCTTTGTTATGTTGAAGGATCTCTGATGTGATGGGGACCTCTGACATGATGAGGGAGCTTTGATGAGATGGTGGCTCTCTGATTTGATACAGGGACCTCTGATATGTTGAAGGACCTTTGATGCGATGGTCAGGCCTCTGATGTAAAGGGGGGCCTCTGATTTTATATGGGGACCTTTGATTTGCTGAAGGATCTCTGATGTGATGGGGCCCCGCTAATGTGACGAGGGAGCTTTGATGTGATGGGGGCCTCTGGTATGTATGGAGGCCTCTGATACGCTGAAGGTCCTTTGATGCGATGGTTGAGCCTCTGATACAATGGGGGCCTCTTATTTGATAGTGGGACCACTGACATTAAGAGGGACCTCTAATGTGATGGGGGTCACATTGAAGCTATGAAGGGAGACTTCGGATGTGAAGTTAATTTGATCAAAGTGGTTGTGTGCATCATCCCAAGTTAAGGTTTCCCATTGATAAATAACATTTACCGTATTTATCGGGGTATAGCACGCTCCCGCATATAGCGCGCACCCCTAAAGTTGCCCCCAATTCCTGTGGAAAAAAGTTTTTTTGTACTTACAGTTTTGGTGTCTTGCGCGGCGTCCATCGGCGGCCTCGTCGGGTCCGGCGTCCGTCTGCAGCTTCGGGTGTCCTCTTCGTCGGGTCCAGCGTCCTTCTGCGGCGTCCTCGCGTCCTCCCCGCTCGTTTCCCACGCCGAGTTTGAATACTGCGCCGACATATACAGAGCGCAGTACACTCGTGTATTGTCGGGCAGGCTCGGTTACTCTCGCACTGACGTCCTGTACGTCCAGGACGTCAGCGCGAGAGGACCCGAGACTGCCCGACAATACACGAGTGTACTGCGCTCTATATATGTCGGCGCAGTATTCAAAACTCGGCGCGGGAAAGCGGGTATCGGCGTATACCGCGCACCCACGATTTTGCCCAGGGCAAAAAAGTGCGCGGGTGTACGCCGATAAATACGGTATATTTTTTACATTTTAGACTGGGGTGCCTCTAGATGTTTCATATGTTATGTGACTCTAAAAAGGTTGAGAAACTCTGGTTTAATCGGTATTACCTTATAAAGAATGAGACAAGATGGGTTGACATGCTTCAAGTTGGGTAAATCCACACAAAACTTTATAGAAGGTGGGAACAGAGCCAGAACCATTGACAGTACGATCTCATTGTTGGAGTCCTAAGAGTTATAAGTCAGTGATCCAGACCACCATACTCAATCTACAATCAAAATATTACTTTCGGATGAACTGATACTTTAAGGAATAGTTGTACATTTGTGTTATCCTTTAACACCCTCCTCTGCACCTAGCACCCCCACAGTCTTATACTCACCGGCCTTTGACTCTACTAGATCCCTGCTGTGCATTCCACTTGTAGCTGTACAGCTACTACTGCAACCTGGCCTATTCATATTTTTGCCCACGTCTTCATGTTGTGTATGACTATATATTCTCAATTGGAAATAATTCAAATGTCCACTAGAGCTCAAGTGCTCCCAATGTCAACCCCCAGAAGCTGAACAAAATACCAACGCCCCCTGGTGTATCAAAGTTCAATGAAAGCCCAACTGTCCAGCGCCTCAGGAATACGTTAACTGTCAAAGATGATGAGTACTCTCCTGCCACTGGATTTTCTGACCCACATGTATCAAAATGTCTAATAAAGCTTTTCAAAACCACTCTCAACGAAGGAACAGAGGACACAAAGACAGGAGTGTTTCAAAGGTTTATTAGACCCATTTTGATATACGTTGGTCTGAAAATCCAGTAAGAGTCCAGGGTAGTTAGTGGCAGGAGAGTACTCACCTTTGACCGGTAACGTAATTTTGAGGTGCTGGGCAGTTGGACTTTTATTTTCAATTAGCCCTAAACACAGTCCATATATGCATGTTGGGGTGTCATTAAAAATTAACAGTGACCTGCAATGATAGTGTACCACTCATGGACAGTGCCATCTTAATAGAATCATTGGTCCATGGGCAAAGTAAGGTAGTGGGGCCCCTACCAGCTTGCAGCAGGTGTCCCCATCACAGTGCCCCCATACATCAGGTTCCCCTATCACAATGCCCATATACATTAGGTGTCCCTATCGCAGTATCCACATACATCAGGTTCTCCCATTACAGTGTCCCCTTACATCAGGTGTCCCCATCACAGTGCATATATGAATGAATGAATGAATGAAAACTTATATAGCGCAACACATGCAAACTTAATCGCCTCTGGGCGCTTGTTGTTCCTGTCTCCTTTGGTATCAAAAGAGATGAGTCTTGATCTTTCTCCCGAACGCCAAGTGGTTCTCCTCCAACCGAATGCTGGTTGGTAAAGCGTTCCATAGTCTAGGCCCTTGGACCGCGAATCTCCTTTCTCCTTTGGACTTGTAGTTGGCTTTCGGTATCTGGAGGAGATTTTGATTGGTGGATTTATATACATTAGGTGTCCCCATCAGGGTCCCCTTACATCAGGTGTCCCCATCAAAGTGCCCCTATACATCAGGAGTCCCCATGACAGCGTCACCATACATCAGGTGTACCCTTCACAGTTCCCCCATACACTAGGTTTCCCCATCACAGTGCCCCCATACATTGTGTCCCCGTCATTGTCCCCTTACATCAGGTGTACCCTTCACAGTTCCCCCATAAACTAGGTTTCCCCATCACAGTGCCCTTATAAATCAGGTGTCCCCGTCCCCTTACATCAGGTGTCCACATTACAGTGTTCCCTTACAAAGTATGTTTCCACCGGCGCTGAGACTGAGATGAGTTCTCAGTCTCACTGCCAGTTCTTTTCTGCCCCCTGCAGGAGGGAGGAGAAAGCTGAATCCTCTATCTTGCAGAAGCTAGCCACTGCTCCTTCTAACAGGAGTGACAATGCCCCCCACCTCCCCACCACCACCTTTGTCCTGGCCCTAAACCCCATGTACATGGGACACCTGGAGCCCATAGGCAGTGCCCAAGTGTGCACATTTATTAAGATGGCCATGCTTGTAGATACATGCAGATTAACAGTGTGAATGGGACCTAAAATCAGGATAAAAGTCACTTGTTTGGTTATGTGTGCTTCATGCTTCTTGGGTTTGATTGAGAGCTGGTGCAGAATAAGCACTGAAGGAGGCAAATTAGTTCCCAGCAGCTGAAGGCTAGTTTCTAATCAAACATTTTGTTGGTTGTGGGAGGAACCACAAATGAATGGACCTGTACTGTGTGTATGGGCTAACCAGGATCTGGAACCCACAGATTTAAGAATTTGTCAGTGGCAGACTTTATCTTCAGCTATAAGCTTTTCACTTTGAACATTCCTAATCCATGTTTTTTAACTACGGTATCTTTTTGTACATTCGAAACAAAATGTGAAGTTGCTATTGAACCCAGTGCAGCAAAGTGCTGCTCGCTTGCAAAATAATAAATTTAATCGCGGGTCATATAATACAAATGCCACACTCCCTCCCTTTACAGGAAGGAAGACTATTTTAATATAATCCCTTTCTCCAAAAGAAGCATCAATGCCTTCTGCCATGACTTACTTTTTATTATTGCACCATGGGAAAACAGCTTTCAGGAATTATTATGTTAAATAGCATTTTTAAGAAAAAAAAATAAAGACTTGGCATTTTTGTACAAATAACAGAAAAACACAGACCTCTTCATATGGAAATACCTACAAGGGCACTCAATATTTAAGCAAGCACAAAAGTTCTAAGCCATTCTCAGCATTAAGGGTCAATCCACAGCATCGTATAGATTTGAGTGCTCCATCATTACCAGCCTATATCATTATGGGCTTTGGGATGCAAAAGCCTATGGAAAGCGTGTAAGCTTGGTTAAAAAGCAGCGCGTGAGAATGAGAAAAGGTAATTACATACAAGGCTCTACCTTTGACAGTTCTCTTTCAAATTCATTCAACCTACTTTTGAATAGCTATGTGTATACAACACCCACCAGAAGCCAGAAAGGATAAAAAAAATATAATATAATGCAAATTTTAAGGCGATTATAGACTTGATCAAATGAGTTTCAAGCTGCTTAAGAAAATGGAACTGCGTTATTTGAGTTGATGTAGGTACGTGATGGCCTAGCCTAGGTCCTGCCTGTATAAAGGGAAAATACGGAAGGGAGGCAGTGACTCGGTGTGCCCTTCACTGCCCCCTATATCCTCTAAGACCTTGGTGCCCAGCCTGCAACGCAACATCCCTTGTGTACTTTTTGTATGGTTCCATACCTCCCAACTTTTTCAAGATGGGAACACCTATTAAGAAAGGTATGTAGGCATAAGACATGCCAACTACCACGCCCCCTTAAAGGACAATTATACAAAAAAAATGATTAGTTAAACCCACAAGTGCTTTTTTTACACCACTATTATTCCTTTATATTGGCTTTTGAAATGTACAAATGCAGCAATTTAGAAATAGGATGAAAGGCTTAGTACTGGGTAACACTTTTTAAAAGATAAAAAGAGTATTTTATATTAAACTATATACTGTAGATTAGACCAAAATGAGGGACAAATGAGGAGGAAAGAGGGATAAGATGGCAACCCTACTGGAGGCTCTGCAGCAAGATATGGGGCATTGCAGGGTGCTGGGTGGCACTGTTGGAGGTTGGGGAGAACTGTGGATGATGAGGGCTCTCAGGGGTCGGGTGGCACTGTTGGAGGTTGGAGAGAACTGTGGATGATGAGGGATGATGAGGGCTCTCAGGGGTCGGGTGGCACTGTTGGAGGTTGGGGAGAGTTGTGGATGATGAGGGGTCTTCCGGGGGCGGGGCACTGTGGAACACTATAGGAGGTTGGGGAGGGGGCACTATGGAAGCTGGAAGGTACTGTGGGTGGTTAAGAGATCTGCTGCTGACTGAAGGCTTGGAAGGAAAGAGGCTGCAGCCTGGCGGTTGAAAATCACTGGTCTAGACAATTTACAAATCAATACTAGTTCTTTTGCTAATGAGCTTGAAGAGCTATTTAGAGGGGGCAGCCAGCAGCTCTGCAGAAACACAACCCCTTTCTTCCAACAGGAAGCTGAAACAAATCACTTGCCTCGAGTTGCAGCTTTAACAGGGACACCAGTCAATGCCATGGCCTGTATGACAGCTCTTTTGTTTATATACATTTCAATCTCTTTTCGAAAAGCCTGTTGCACCCTTCCACACCCAAAGACTCAAGTCTCAAGATCCCTCTCTCTCAAGTTCATATTATGCCATCATTCACCTCACTTTAACCACTTGCCGACCAGCGCATGCTGATATACTGGCACAGACAGGCAAAAGGGCGTACAGGTACGTCCCCTTTAAATTGCTGCCGTGTGGTCGCGTACACACCGCCGTCGGTGTACTCGTGACCCTGCCGCGAGCTCCGGGACTCGCGGACACGATCGCCGCCGGTGTCCCGTGATTGGGTCACAGAGCTCAAGAACGGGGAGATGTTGTGTGTGAACCATAGGTGTTTGCAGCCTACTGAATTAGGGTGTGTACCCTAAGGCCTCATTCACACAGGCGGACTCCGTCGATACAGAATCCGCCTGCTCCCGCCAGCTCAGCGGGAGATCTGTCCACAGATCTCCGCTGAGCCGACGGATGACAAGCTCCTCTCTGCTCACTGAGCGGGGCGGGGCTTGTCGGGCACTGCTGTCTCCTATGGAGTGATCTGATAAAAACGGACAGCATGTCCGTTTTCATCAGATCTTACCCAATCCGATCCGCCATGGACGGATGGGGACGTGTCCCCATACGTCTGTTTTTAGCGGATCGGATCGTCTCCTCTGACATCCGACGCTCCATAGGGATGCATGGAGCGGCCGTTCAGGTCCGCCTTCAAAACCTAAATCTCCCTGCCAGCACAGTGAAAGAGAAGTGCATAAACACTTCTCTTATGATGGAGATCTTTCCCATCTTCCTGCTGGCACACAGAGCGATAATGCCAGGGCTTTTTTTCAGCGGGAACGCGGGTGAACGCAGTTCCGGCACCTTCTGAACTGACTGTATATAATAGCAAGGGATGCTGGGGTGGGCTGCAGGGTATTGATGCTCACTGCTGTGGATCTATTTTTGCAGGGGGGTCTATTGTTGCTGGTAGGGGACTTATTGTTTCTAGGGGGGTCTTATGTTGCTGGGGGGGTCAGTTGTTGCTGAAAGAGATCTACTGTTGGGGGAGGGGTCTATTGTTGATGGCAGCCAGAGAGTCTATTAATGCTGGCTGTACGGAGATCTGTTGATGCTGCCGTGAGTCTATTGTTGCTGGCAGGGAAATTTTGCTGTGGGTGGTCCATTGTTGTTAGGGGGATCTATTGTTGCTGGCTGCAGGGGATCTATTTTACTGCTTTTCTTGATGTCATTACCAAATTCCATATAAATTACATAGCACCACAAAATGATACTTGGTTATATATTGTCTAAAAGGGGCGGTACTGGGAGGTGGGTAGGGGGCGGAGAAAAGGGGCGATTCGGAAAGGGGGAGTTCCTGCACCTATTGTCTGAGAAAAAAAGCCCTGGATAATGCTAATGTAAATGGGGTGATTAGGGTGTGCCCAAGCACACCTGGCACACCGTATTCTCACACCTATGCCCCCCTACATCTGGGCAGAGGATGACCTTCCGCCTCTTTTTATCAGTTTTGTTGATTATGCAAGCAGCCCACTTGCTAGAACGAATATAAAATTAGGAAATTAAAAGTAAAATGCACAATAATATAAGCAGTATACAGAATGACTTAATACTTAATTAAACCCATTGTGTAGACTGCTCTAAAAACTATAAAGAAAAAAAGCTGCGACAAACAGAGCACATAAATAAAATAAAATAAAAATATTGAACGACACACTAAATAAAATCACATGTTGTCACTGGCTCGCGGTCAGAGCGAATGTTAGTGAAAAGGATTCAGATTACCCAGATGCTTTACATTGTCTCCACAACGTTTCTAACCGCCACCCGACCGACACAGCGAGAACTTTAACCAGCTCCGAGGTCCATTTTCCCATATTAGGACAAGGAGTGTCTAGAGTGTTTAATACAGCTATGACTTCTATTTTTGAGCAAGAAGGAACTGCAAGTGTTTTTGGTTTAGCTCCGCATTTTTATTTTTATAACGTTAACAATAAAATTATTATCCTTTTCATGAAGATCCAAGACTCATATTCTCCTAATGAGAATGTTGCACAAAAATAATATGTGTGTGTTTCTTGTTAGTTTGTTTTTGACCTCTGAGCGGGGATGAAGTAAGACCATATGCACATAGGCATTGGTTAATCTTCGCCTAGAAACCAGCTTTACTCGGAAGTGGTGTTCTGTGGAAGACTAGGGTTTCTTCAGAGGTTGCTTGAACAATGAGCTTTAGTTTCTGTGGTAACTTATCAGATAAGTTGTCACTGACATTAAAGCTCTTTTTAGCTATTTTAAAGGGGTGCCTTCTTCCCACTGACCTCCAATGTAAGGAGCATTCTTCCCACTGATGACCAATGTACGGAGCATTCTTCCCACTGACCTCCAATGTAAGGAGCATTCTTCCCACTGATCACCAATGTAAGGAGCATTCTTCCCACTGACCTCCAATGTAAGGAGCATTCTTCCCACTGATCACCAATGTAAGGGACATTCTTCCCACTGACCACCAATGTAAGGAGCATTCTTCCCACTGATCACCCCAATGTAAGGGGCATTCTTCCCACTGATCACCAATGTAAGGAACATTCTTCCCACTGATCACCAATGTAAGGAGCATTCTTCCCACTGATCACCAATGTAAGGAACATTCTTCCCACTGATCACCAATGTAAGGAACATTCTTCTCACTGATCACCAATGTAAGGAGCATTCTTCCCACTGACCACCAATGTAAGGGACATTCTTCCCACTGACCACCAATCTAAGGGACATTCTTCCCACTGATCACCAATGTAAGGAGCATTCTTCTCACTGACCTCCAATGTAAGGAACATTCTTCCCACTGATCACCAATGTAAGGAGCATTCTTCCCACTATCACCAATGTAAGGAGCATTCTTCCCACTATCACCAATGTAAGGAACATTCTTCCCACTGATCACCAATGTAAGGATCATTCTTCTCACTGAGCTCCAATGTAAGGAGCATTCTTCCCACTGACCTCCAATGTAAGGAGCATTCTTCCCATTGACCACCAATGTAAGCAATATTCTTCCAACCAGTGTGGTGAGGCCGTTGTTTCACATACCATTAGTGTTAGAGAGTCCATCTCCCAATGACCGCTAATCCAAAGGGGCCCTTCTCCACTGACCAGCAATATAAAGGGACACTTTATTGATCATTAGTTTACCTAATTTCATTTTTATTATTGAAATAAATTTTTTCATATATAGTGTTCATCAACTATACTAAGTAGGCCACATTCTTTATGCTTTTATGTAAAAGTTTGTGTTACTCAGCTTTTAACTCATCCCCCCATTTTACTCACCTGAGTCCGTTCGTTCTACCTCTCTGCCCGGGGGTTTTCGAGCTCTTGATTGGATAGATTGATAGCAGTGCAGCCATTGGCTCCCGCTGCTGTCAATCAAATCCAATGACGCGGGCGCCGGGGGGGCTGTGTCTTTGCATGCAAATGCTGGACTCGTGGACCGTGCCTGCAAGGTATGGGGTAGAGTGCTTTTCCTAGGCCTTCCAGGCCAGCACCCTAACTTGAGGCAAAGCAAACCCCCCCCCCCTTCATTGCATCAAGGGCCAGCATCTTAAGCCCTGCATCTCCATCTTCCACCTGACTCCCCTGCTGGAATGCCCCATGTCTATTTATTGGAATTTCTTAGTCCCCTGCCAGCCCACACCTGGGGTGTGGCTGAGGTCCCATAAATACTAGTTGCAGAACATTCTCCAATATTCTGGAAACAGGGGGAGGCACCAACGAGCTGCGAGTATGAAACATCTAGCCCTGAATGCTAAAAACCCTGACCCAATGAAGAATCACAGATTTACAACATGAGTTAGATTTTGCTACACCACACTACCAGTAGCCCATACTAGAGGGTAATGTACCCATAAATCTTGATTTCCTTCTCTTAAATGCAGTATTGCCAACCTACTAGATTGAGATTTACTGACACAACAGCCAAAATTTACTGGCAAAACCACGTTTTTACTGGCATTTCCAAAAGTAAAAAAAATGACTGTTTTAAAGCGGGAGTTCACCCATAAAACAATTTTCGCTTCCGGGTATGGGTCTTCGGGAGCGGGCGTTCCTTCTTGATTGACAGTCTTCTGAGAAGCTTCCGACGGTCGCATCCATCGCGTCACTAGTAGCCGAAAGAAGCCGAACGTCGGTGCGGCTCTATACTGCGCCTGCGCACCGACGTTCGGCTTCTTTCGGAAAATCGTGACGCGATGGATGCGACCGTCGGAAGCCTCTCGGAAGACTGTCAATCAAAATAGGAATTCCCAGTCCCGCAGCCCATACACGGAAGCGGCGGAGAAGATGCATCTCGTAAACGGTAAGTACAGCTCATATTTTAAAACAACTAGCCGATTCCCCTAGACAAAACGAGCATCCATCTAAGGGGAAAAAGTGTTATGTACGGGTGAACCCCCGCTTTAAGTGCATATTTCAGTAGGCTACAAACAAGTACAATATGCAACCTATTATTTAAGGTAAAAAATAAGGCAAAAAACATATTTCTTATTTTATTTTTGATATAGTAAGTAAGTAGCTCAGGGACAGGAGGGTAAGAAATTAGATTGGGTCAGGCACACACATGAAACTGTTTCATATACTGTATATTCTTCTCAGTGGCCAAGAAGCAGGTGAATGTTCTCTTTAGTGATCCTCTTGACGTCAATTGTTGCCAGTGACAAGATCGCTAATGTGAGATGGCCCTAATGCCCCGTACACACGCTCGGGATTTCCAGCGGGAAAAAGTCAGGCACGAATCCCGACGGGAAAAAAAGAGAGCCGGTTCTCTTTTTTTTGCCGGCGGGTTTAGCAGTTTTCCCGTTGGAAAAACTGCGAGGGAGCATACACACGGCCGGGATTCCCGAACAAAGGCTCTACTCGCAGTTTCCCTGTCGGAAAACCCTGTCGTGTGTACGAGGCATCAGAGGCGGGCCACAGGTTAGGGGTGCAGCCTTGTCCTTTTAAATGTTTTTTAATAATTAAAGTCCCATGCTAGGAGCAGCTCATTCCTGATGCCAAAAATGAATGTAGCAAGGACTGACGGACTATGTAGCAAGGACTATAGAAGGAATGTAAAAGCCATGCTCCCGATGCATAAAATAGGGTGAAAAGCCGCATCTTAGGTATGTTCGGTCTTGGCAGCCTCTCTTTTCAGACAAGCCATAAATCTAATTTTTTGCTCTCCTCATCGAATTCATTACTCCTTTCTCGCACATTTCCCGTGCCTCCGTGCTCATCCCTACCTCACCGACCTTATTTGATTACGTTCTACACAAATGGAATAAAGCTACTGCAGCCCAGTCACTCTGCAACACACAATTTCTTGGTTTTTTTTACCTTATAAACTGATAATGTTTTGTTCTAACTATATTAGGTTGCGATGCTATTTTATAGATTGCTAAGCTTTTAATTTTGCGATTATTTCCTCAGTGGGAGATTCGCCTTCTTCTCGACGGCGCTTCTTATATCTTATATCGTTATATTTTTTTATTATCGCCAGCAGCAACAATAATTGCCATTAGTGGGCAAAACAGAGACGCTGCATTTTTGTCCCCAAAGACTCAAAAAAACAATCTCAAAATATTTTCCGGCTCCTGTAAATTAATTGCGAGTTCCCCTATTCTATTTAGCCGAGTTGTTTTATCTGTTTTCTACAAAGAGACAGTACATTATCTATAGAGAAGGGAGCCCACTTCTGGCTGTGTGCACAGCTATTGTTTCGCGTTGCCTTTGCCAGCATGCTAAGCTGAAAATTTATGAAGAAGCCTCAGATGAAACTAATAAAGTTCAGTAAAAATCCCGCTGCATGCTTCTATTAAAAAAAATGAATTGATACATTCTTTTGCCTCGTTTTAAAAATAGCGACAACACAAGTTAATTCGGAGTGTTTATCGTTATAGGATTTCGTAGTGTAATGCATACAAATAAAATGCGAGTAAGATGTTGGTAAATATCCATAGATGGAAAATTCTCATAGATCCCTATTCTGAGACAATTTGATAGTTATGGCCTGCATCGATATCGCACCAACATATGCAGCAGTTTATAGAATATGGCCCGGATTCACATACATCGGCGCATATTTATGCCGCCGTAGCGTATCTCTTTTACGATACGCCGGCGCAGCGCACAGAGGCAAGCACTGGATTCACAAAGCACTTGCTTCCACTCGCTGGTAAAGATACGCTGGGTTTTCCTCGGCGTAAGCCAGCGTAGGTGGAAGTGGGCGTGAGCCATGCTAATGAGGCGTGACCCCATGCAAATGATGAGCCAAGCGTCATAGAAGTACTTAAAGTGGAGGTTCACCCGATTTTGTCACTTTGTCCGATTCACTAGTCCCCCCGATGTACATAACGATTTGGCTATTCAAAAAAATTCTAAAAATCTCCGTACCTTCTTTATGGCTGCTCGTCCAGGCACTTCCTGGTTCTAGGGTTGCGGGACTGGGCGTGTCGCTTTGCACCGCAATGAATTTTGGGAGCTATCACGTGTGTCTCTGGACGATGACGAGACACTATTCTTTACAGCAGCCAGAGGAGTAATCTCGAGAGATTTCAAACGTCACATGACTGCACCGGGTCATGTGATGGTCATGTGACCGGGGGCGGATACAATTCGCCCATTGTAAGTATGCAGTGTTGGCTCGCCGGCACACTGCGCTTGCGCGGAAAAGAGCGCGCATCCCGGAAGATCGTACAGGAGGACTTCAGAGTGCCCGGAGTAAAGATGGCAATGTCCATCATACATTTTTATAAAATATCGTTTTCGGGGAAATCGTCTTCCTAGCGGCCAGGACTATGGGACTGGTGAGTACACATTTCTTTGTACTATCAGCGTTACAATAACCTATCAAAAAAAAAAAAAACGTTTTCCCGCGGAACCCCCGCTTTAAAGTGAACGGCGCATGCGCCGTCCCGTGGCCGCATCCCTGTGGGCATGCTCAGAATCACGTCGGAACTACTCCCTAAGATACGCCGGATCACTGCCTACGACGTGAACGTAACCTACGCCTAGTCATATTCACGTACAACGTAAACGACAAAAGATACGACTGCCTGCGCTGTCGTATCTCAGCTGTCTAGTTCCGCCAGCCGCTAGGGGCGTGAATGCTGATTTACGCCTAGAATGCGTAAATCAGCGAGATACGCCTATTCACGAACGTACACTTGCCCGTCACAGTAAAGATACGCCGTTTACGTAAGGCGTTTTCAGGCATAAAGTTAGTCCAACAAAAAGCTGGCCTAGCCAATGTTAAGTATGGACGTCCTTCCCGCGTCGAATTTTAAAAATTTTATGTCGTTTGCCTAATTCGTCCGTGAATAGGGCTGGACGTAATTTATTCGAATTATAACGATTCATTAACATAAAACTCACCCCCCCTGTTCCTTATTTGAATTAGGCGCGCTTACGCCGGCCCATTTACGCTACGCCGCCGTAACTTAGGAGGCGGCGTAGCGTAAATACGATACGCTACGCTGGCTGAAACATACGCCGCCCTACGTGAATCCAGCTAATTGTAACCACATTTAAGCCCCTTTTTTACAGAGACCATTCCCAAAGTTTCCCAAATATTACACCCTCATATTTTACACAGGAAAGACAGAAGAACCCTGACCTGAAAGAGAATTGCTGACTTTAATTATTTGTGCCTGAGCTCCTTGTTCCAGTAAACTGTGAATCACTATTAAATATCATTTTTGAAGGGAGGCATGCATTGCTTTCAGAGACATGCTGATATCATAAAAAAAAAAATGTTCAGACCAGGAAATATCATTGATAATTACACAACAAACTGATGAAAAGGTGTACAAATCACCGCCAGAATGTTTTATTATAATGAAATTGTTTTATCTGATTATCACAAACAATGCATTATATATTTCATTACCCCAGAGGCGATTTTATTCACCTTGTAAACAAATAAAAAAATATATTATATTGCTTTCTGGGTTCATATTGGTGATATACCTCGTATGGAAGGAAATTATCTTCCAATTATTCCTGTGTTTTTTAAGGGACATTAACCTGATATCTTCCTGTTGCCTAATTGAGTCTAGCAATACTATACTGTTTGTTCTGTATATCTCTTAAAGTGGACCTGAATTTAAAAAAGTGAAGATCTGGTGTGTTATGGAGAGCATTTAAAAATGTAATTGTGCTGAAGGGGTACCTAAAAAATGTTGCTTTTGTCTGGAATGCCTCCTGAAAAATAGCAGTTCCCTTTTTTGGTATGTGAGGGTGCCCACCGCCTAGGCAGTCCTACGCCTTGTCTCATAAGTTTTAATCTGTAGAGTGAGATCCAATGCCGCGTACACACGATAATTTTTCGGCATGAAAAAAACGTTGTTTTAGAAAAATGTCATTTAAAATTATCGTGTGTGGGCTTCACATCAATTTTCGAGTTCTGAAAAACGACAACATTTTTTTTTTCGAACATGCTGCATTTTTTAACGACGTTTTAAACAATGGGGTAGATTCAGGTACATTTGCGCTTTATTTGCGGAGGCGCAGGGCAACGTTTTTGCCCTGCGCCCCCGCAAATTTACTGCGCTGCCCTTGATTCACGGAGCAGTAGCTCCGTAAATTGCGTGGGCGCGCCGGCAAAATGCCCGGCGCAAGCGCGCGCAATTTAAATGATCCCGTAGGGGGCGGGAATCATTTAAATTAGGCACGTTCCCGCGCCGATCGTAGAGCGCATGCTCCGTCGGGAAACTTTCCCGACGTGCATTGCGGCAAATGACGTCGCAAGGACGTCATTTGCTTCAAAGTGAACGTGAATGGCGTCCAGCGCCATTCACGATTCACTTACGCGAACTACGTAAATTTCAAATTTCGCGACGCTGGAACGACGGGTATACGTAACATTGGCTGCCCCTGCTAATAGCAGGGGCAGCCTTATGCAAAAACCGCCGTACGGAAACAACGTAAATTGCGTACGCAGGGCTTGCGCAACGTTGTGAATCGGCGTTAGTATGCAATTTGCATACTATACGCTGAGCACAACGGGAACGCCACCTAGCGACCATCGCAAGAATGCAGCCTAAGATATGCGGGCATAAGAGCCTTATGCCGCGCATATCTTAGGCTGCAGTCGGCGTAACGAGGTTCCTGAATCAGGAGCATTCATTACGCCGGGGCAAGTAAGCAATTGCGCTGTGTAACCTATGGCGCAATTGCTTCTTGAATCCAGGCCAATGTCTTTTTTCGGGTTGTAAAAAATGATCGTGTGTGGGCTAAAACTACGTTAAAAACCTGCGCATGCTCAGAAGCAAGTTATGAGACGGGAGCGCTCGTTCTGGTAAAACTACTGTTCATAATGGAGTAAGCACATTCATCACGCTGTAACAGACAGAAAAGTGCGAATCGTCTTTTACTAACACGGAATCAGCTAAAGCAGCCCCAAGGGTGGCGTCATCCGCATAGAACTTCCCCTTTATAGTGCCGTTGTACGAGTTGCACGTCACCGCGCTTTGCTAGAGCACTTTTAAAAAACTATGGTGTGTGGGCAAGGCCGTTTTAATGATGAAGTTGGAAAAACTTCGTTTTTTTTCTACATGCCGAAAAATGATCGTATGGTAGGAGCTGCTGGTTTAGATTTGGGCCTGCCGTTACCTTACTGTTCACCATGCTTGTCCTAGAGGTCCTTCTTGAAGAGTTACAAAGTCCACACCAACACTTTGTTTCTTTTTCTTCAAGGGTTTTATTAAACAAGTTCCGTCAGAGGAATGGAGGAGTAGGAAAGATTCAGGTACCTTGCCTTGCGGATCACGGGTATGATCTTGGATCCAGAGGACAAATCGTTTCCACACTGGATTCAGCAACCACCGGATAGGCCTCTCTCACTGACCTAGCAGCCGGTGCGAAGCTCATTCAAAAGTCTCTGCCACAGACTAAGATCCAAAAACACTTGTGCTCCCCCACCATCAGATGTACCCTCATCTGATAGCAGGCAACCCCCCAGTAACCGCTTGCTGACCGCATGCCATACATATATAGGCGGCTCTGTGGCGCATAATCATATACCTAGTACATTACATAGTTACGTAGTTGGTAAGGTTGAATAAAGACACTAGTCCATCCAGTCCAACCTACAGTATCTCACAAAAGTAAGTACACCCCTCACATTTTTGTAAATTTGTTATTCTATCATTTCATGTGACAACACTGAAGAAATTAAATGTTGCTACAATGTAAAGTAGTGAGTGTACAGCTTGTATAACAGTTTAAATTTGCTGTCCCCTCAAAATAATTCAACACACAGCCATTAATGTCTAAACAGCTGGCAACAAAAGTGAGTACACCCCTAAGTGAAAATCTCCAAATTGGGCCCAATTAGCCATTTTCCCTCACTGGTGTCACGTAACTCATTAGTGTTACAAGGTCTCAGATGTGAATGGGGAGGGGGTGTGTTAAATATGGGGTTATCGCTCTCACTTTCTCTTACTGGTCACTGGAAGTTCAACATGGCACCTCAAAAAAAAATGACAAAGATGGCAATAACCATCACTGACCCGCAGACAGGTTGACCTCCAAACTGTCCATTTATGGAGATAGTCATTGCAGCTTTATTGGTTGTTATGGCCTTGCCAGTGGTTAAAGTTCCTTTAATGGGCTATGCCCCCAAGAGGTTCTTTTTCTTTTAACTAATGCCTTTGTGTCACGTATGGTAAAGACAAGCTTTTTAGACCATGTCGGGTTATGGTTTAGGACAGGGGTCTCCATACTTTGTAAACAAAGGGCCGCTTTACTGTCCTTCAGACTATAGGAGGGCCGGATCGATTGGCCAGCAGGAGTGGAAATTTTTCTGGCATCAGTAGGAGTAAACCTCACCACATTTGGTATTAGATTGAGAGGAATAGTGCCCCATCTTTGGTAATATAGGGAGTAATTGTGCTCCATTATTGGTGTCAGTAGAAGAAATGGTGCTTCATTGTTGGTGTCAGTAGAAGAAATGGTGCTTCATTGTTGGTGTTAGATGTCAGAATAGTGTCTCATATCAGTGGGTGGATTAGTGTCCCAATGGCCGGATAAAGGCAAGGAAAGCGCCGCATCCAGTTTGGAGACCCCTGGTTTAGGAGGTGTGTTCCCAGTGTAACTGTGACTGACATTCAGGGATGGACTGGCCATTGGGACTACAGGGAGTTTCCCGGTGGGCCGGCTTCAGTGACAGTGGACCGCTGCCCCCCTCCGCTCCTCTGTCTCTCCCTCCCTGCAGCGCTCACCTCCTCTCCCTACCCGCAGTGCTCACCTGGGGGGGAACAGAGAAGCAGGGGGAGGACCAGAGGAGCAGGGGGGATGACAGAGGAGCATGGGGGGGGACCAGAGGAGCATGGGGGAGGGGACAGACAGCTGACTCAACAGCTATGGTCAGGGAGTTTCTCACTTCTGCCTAATCTTGTCCCATGGGGGGGGGGGGGCGGGGCACCGAACTGATTCTTTGCCCGGGTGAAATAATATCTAGCTTCCCCACTGGTACTGCCTATAAGAGTACCAGTACCAGCCATTCTACTCTAATAAAGTAGAACGGCTAGTGGCTAGTGAAGGGGAAGAGGGGGCTTGGGTGATGGGGGGGGGGGGGCGGTAGTTGTCCGGCCGCCATAGGAGAGACCTATAAAAGTGGGCCAGTCTGGATGAAGTCCAGGGCCAAATTTTTGTCTCAGTCCAGCCCTGCTGACATTAGTTACTGTATGTTGTTATGTTGGAAATTCAATAAAGCTGTGGCCTTGCCCTTTCCAACCTAATCAGTCTCCATGTCATCTTTGGGCAAGGTTGCGTAGTATGGATGGTATGGCTTTAGGCCTAGGCTTCTCATCAGTCATGTATCTGTAAGCCATGTATAAATACACAGACAAGAATTCCAACTTCCTCTTTATTTGACATAATTACCATTTGAATCTGATTCTTGGGTTCTACCCCGCTGACATATACAAAGTGTCCAATTTAGACATCAAGTTTCTCTCCGGCAAATGAACATAATTCGGGCTGAGATCATCCCCTGGAATCCTTCAAGCCACAGTAAAGGATCCACATAGCCGGTGATTCGTTTCTCATGATTGGGCCCACCACTGTTGCTTAACTGGATGCAAAGCAAGCTGGTTAAAAAAAAAAAAATATTAAGAAATAAACCTTAATGAGGATCATGCGGTCACAAGGCATCTGAAAAATCCTCTCATCATCCCTTGTTGTCCTAAACGGGAGCGATGAAGGAAAATAACGGAGGGGTCCACCGGTTTGCATAAACCGGCTGATTTATACATTCTGATAAGATTAACATATAAACCCAATAAAGCCGCAGTCATTAGAGTTTCATTACACGTCCGTCTTTTGAAGAGTGTATAAAAAGCTCCTTTTTTGGGGAGGAGTCGTTGTTATTATATGCCATAGATCTCTCCCAGTGACAGCGTGTCTTTTGCTTTCAGAATCACGCACAATTTTTATGCTTGGCTTAATAACTAGTACAATATGTTTACCATCAGAGCAATTTGATTCCGTCTCTAATTGCAACAAGAGAGCAGCATCTACTGCACTTTGGTTATTTAAAATTAGAATGTTCTGTACTATCTTATTACAGCGAGCTGGTTCATATAAAGACGACTTTTCTTTTTTTAAATACTCTTATTTTTTTTTTTCCAAACGGCTATTGAATGTGCTAAAAGGATAAATAGAAAAATGTGTCTGCTGACTACTTTTATCAGCACAGTGGCTTGGTGGTTAGCACTGAAAGACTTGCAGTGTTGGGGATCTGTGCCTGTTTTTCAGACTATGGCCCGGATTCACAAAGCACTTACGTCGCACCTAGATACGCCGCGTAAGTGTAACTGTGCGCCGTCGTATTTGTGCGCCGTGCCCACAATCTGAGATACGTACGCCTGAAAATAGGCTACCTACGACCAACGTAACTTGCCTACGCCGGCGTATCGTGGGCGCATAGTTACGCCGGGCTCATTTGCCGCTCCCATAGATTTTCTATGCACATATGCAAATGAGGGAGATACGCCGATTCAAAACGTAGTTGCGCCCGGCGCATAATATACGCGGTTTGTGTAAGTCGTACATCCGGCGTAAAGTTATTCCCCATATAGGAGGAGCAACTCATGCAAAGGTATGGACCAGGGAACACAAGCCGTTGTATTTTTTGTCGTTTACATTGTACGTGAATATGACTAGGCGTAGGTTACGTTCACGTCGTAGGCAGTGATTCGACGTATCTTAGGCAGTTGTTTCAACGTGATTCTGAGCATGCGCACTGGGATGCGGCCACGGGACGGCGCATGCGCCGTTCATTTTAAGTACTTCTATGGCGCTTGGCCCATCATTTGCATGGGGTCACGCCTCATTAGCATGGCTCACGCCCACTTCCACCTACACTGGCTTACGCCGAGGAAACCAGGGCTCAAGTCCTGCGGGAACGCGTGGGAACGGAGTTCCTGCACTTTTTTCACAGCAGGAACGCAGTTCCCTTTGCGTCACTTCCTTGATGCCGCAATGTCTCCTGGGAGCTTTTGTCATTGGTCCCAGGAGACATTGCGGAGGTCTGCCGCGAGTTATCGTGGGATTTAGAAAGAACTTGCTTAAAGCGGCCAGTAACATAAAGGATTACTAAGGTACAGTGGATGGAAAAAAAAAAAAACATGCATATGAGCGTATCATTTTTTTTTTGGTGGGGGATCTTGGTTGGGAGTTCCCACACTTTTTTCCCCAGGACTTGACTCCTGGAGGAAACCCAGCGTATCTTTAACAGCGAGTGGGAGCGCGTGCTTTGTGAATTCAGTGCTTGCCTCTGTGCGCTGCGCCGGCGTAGCGTAAAAGAGATACGCTACGGCGGCATAAATATGCGCCGATGTCTGTGAATCCGGGCCTCTGTGTTTACACGTTAAAAACATGTTTTTTTGCTAGAAAATTACCCCCAAACATTATACTTTTTTTTCCATAACACCCTAGAGAATAAAATGGCGGTCATTGCAATACTTTTTGTCACACCGTATTTGCACAGCAGTCTTACAAGCGCACCTTTTTTAGAAAAAAATTACTTTTTTTAATTAAAAAATAAGACAGCAGTAAAGTTAGCCCAATTTGTTTTATATTGTGAAAGATAATGTTACGCCAAGTAAATTGATTCCCAACAAGTCATGCTTCAAAATTGCGCCCGCTCGTGGAATGGCATCAAACTTTTACCCTTAAAAATCTCCATAGGCAACGTTAAAAAAATTCTACAGGTTGCATGTTTTGAGTTACCTAGGAGGTCTAGGGCTAGAATTATTTCACTCACTCTAACGATCGCGGCGATACTTCACATGTGTGGTTTGAATATAGTTTTCATATGCGGGCCCTACTCACGCGTGTGTTCGCTTCTGCGCGCGAGCTCGTCGGGACGGGGCGCTTTAAAACATTTTTTTTTTTATTATTATTTATTTTACTAGATTTTATTTATTTTTACACTGTTTTAAAAAAAAAATGGGTCACTTTTATTCCTATTACAAGTGATGTAACATATCTATCAGTTCTTTAGAGCTCAATTCATTTAACAAATTCTTTAACTATGATGGCAATTGACAAAGTGATCTGCTCTATGGGCATCCCATATCGGCGGCAATATCCTCGATAGCACCCTCCACCCCCCCCCCATTCAACAAATTTGATGTCATGAAAAAAAAAATTTGAATGAATGTCCCATGATACCGTGATATATGTGATATGGTGGATGTTAGTAACTAGTACCAACCATCTGCTACATAAAATATCAATGTTGGGTGGACTTTCCCTTATAGAGATAAGAATGCGCAATAAGGGATGTATCTTGAAAGTCTGGAAGAAAAATCCACAGCCCCTTTGTTGCTTCAGTCACTCCTATTTTGATGTTTAAAATGTTTGGTAAGAAAAAACTGGGCTTGTTGGCAAAGACAAATCGGTAAGAAACCTAACAAGGCTACAGACTGTTGGCGGGTCCTCTGATTGGTTCATGAAATTTCACCAGCAACTAGTGTTGAGCGGAATACGCCATATTCGATTTCGCGATATATCACGAATATATAGCCGAATATTCGTGAAATATTCGCTAAAATCGAATATTCGTGATATTTTATTAAAAAAAAAAAAATTGCGAAATTTCGCTAATGCGAATGCGAAATTGATTGCGAAATTTTGACAACTGTGGTAGGAGAACTCTGATTGGCTCTGATGCAAAAGAAGGGCGGAGAAAGTATTCGCGAATATTCGGAAATCGAATATTGGTGATATTTTATCGAAATTTCGCTAATGCGAATGCGAAATTGATTGCGAGATTTTGACAACTCTGATTGGCTCTGATGCAAAAGAAGGGCGGAGAAAGTATTCGCGAATATTCGGAAATCGAATATTGGTGATATTTTATCGAAATTTCGCTAATGCGAATGAGAAATTGATTGCGAGATTTTGACAACTCTGATTGGCTCTGATGCAAAAGAAGGGCGGAGAAAGTATTCACGAATATTCGGAAATCGAATATTCGCAATTGCGAATATTCGGCAACATAAAAGGATCGCTTCAGCTTAGCTGCTCGGCCCAGGGTCTCTAATCATACCAGCAATGCTTTTAGACGTCGATAGGATGTGATCTGTTTTAAAAATAAATTAGAAAAAATACGAATATTCGGAATTGCGAATATTGGCCGCGAAATTTGAGTTATTCGCGAATATTCGAATATGCCATATTCGTAACGAATATTCGAAATGCGAATATTCGTGAGCAACACTACCAGTAACTAAAGGCTTTTGAGATCACTAAATGGCATCACTGAAGAACCAGCCTATTCTTTATTGATCCAGTCGATAACATGACAAGTCCCTGGAGTAAAATGGAAGATCGGGTCAAGGGTACAACCTTTCATGTCCATCTGTTAAATGTCTCTTACTGCCAAGAGGCATGTGGAGAAGTTTACATTCTAGTATCTGTCTTTGGACACTTCTTTCAAGTCAACTGAATAGGACTAAACATGGATAGAAAATGGAGATTCTCTGAAATTGTCGCTTTCTGTACACTGTATACATTCACTGGCCACTTTATTAGGTACACCTGTTCAATTACTTGGTAACACAAATTGCTAATCAGCCAATCACATGACAGCAACTCAACGTGGTGAAGACAACTTGATGAAGTTCGAACTGAAGAAAGAGAATTTAAGTCTCTTTGATCATGGCATGGTTGTTGGTGCCAGACTGGCTGGTCTGAGAATTTCAAAAACTGCTGAAATTTCACCTGGGCAGGAAGGGGGTATATGTGCCCAGTAAGCAAGTGGTTAAACAATGGACCATGCCCCATGCAATTGGGTTACAATGGCCACTTTTAGTCTTTATCAGATGCCCAACTCACAGGGTGACAACCCAGGGGTGCAATTGGAAGGCAATGACAGGGTGTTGTCACCCTATAACAGGAAGTGCTCAAACAAGGACCAGGTTCAGCAGATCATTTTTTTTTTAACGAGCGCTTTATGCCGCGTACACACGATCATTTTTCAGCATGTCCAAAAAACGAAGTTTTCCCAACTTCATCATTAAAAACGACATTGCCCACACACCATCGTTTTTAAAAAATGATCTAGCAAAGCGCGGTGACGTACAACACGTACGACGGCACTATAAAGGGGAAGTTCCATTCGTCTTGGGGCTGCTTTAGCTGATTCCGTGTTAGTAAAAGATGATTCGTGCTTTTCTGTCTGTTACAGCATGATGAATGTGCTTACTCCATTATGAACGGTAGTTTTACCAGAACGAGCGCTCCCGTCTCATAACTTGCTTCTGAACAAGCGCTGTTTTTTTACGACGTTTTAGCCCACACACGATCATTTTTTACTACCCGAAAAACGTCATTGTTTAAAACGACGTTAAAAAATGGCGCATGTTCGAAAAAAAAATGTGCCCGTTTTTCAGAACCTGAAAAACGATGTGCATCATTTTAAATGACGTTTTTTAAAAACTACGGGGTAGATTCACAGACAAGATACGACGGCGTATCTCCAGATACGCCGTCGTATCTCTGAGCCTGGCCCGTCGTATCTATGCGCCTGATTCATAGAATCAGTTACGCATTGATTTCTATTAGATCCGACCGGCGTAAGTCTCTTACGCCGTCGGATCGTACCTGTATTTTTCCGCTGACCGCTAGGGGCGTGTATGCTGATTTACGCGTCTCAATATGTAAATCAGCAAGATACGCGAATTAACGAATGTACGCCCGGCCGACGCAGTACATTTACGCCGTTTACGTTAGGCTTTTCCCGGCGTATAGTTACCCCTGCTATATGATGGCGTAAGTGCGGCGTACCAATGTGTATAATAATATGGCCGTCGTTCCCGCGTCGAATTTTGAATTTTTTTACGTCGTTTGCGTAATTCGTCCGTGAATGGGGCTGGACGTCATTTACGTTCACGTCGAAACCAATGACGTCCTTGC
The DNA here is from genome assembly GCF_905171775.1 of Rana temporaria. Lineage (NCBI taxonomy): Eukaryota > Metazoa > Chordata > Amphibia > Anura > Ranidae > Rana > Rana temporaria. The sequence goes on from NC_053501.1 coordinate 22,234,001, forward strand.
GGCGTACTTTGGAGCAATGCACACTGGGAAATTCCACGGACGGCGCATGCGCCGTTCGGAAAAAAACGTCAATCACGTCGGGTCAAGCCTAATTCACATAACACACGCCCACCTCTTCACTATTTGAATTAGGCGGGCTTACGCCGGCCTATTTACGCTACGCCGCCGCAACTTTCTTTTAAGAATACGGCACTTGCATGTAAAAGTTGCGGAGGCGTAACGTAAATAGGATACGTTACGCCCACGCAAAGCAACGCCGATCTACGTGAATCTACCCCTAAGTTTTTTTTCATGCTGAAAAATGATCCTGTGTACGCGGCATTAGATGGAAAAAAAATCATGAAAATTACATTTGAAAATAAATGAACATGTTAAGACTTATAAAATCACTGCTTTGGTACATCTAGGGCCATATTCTCAAAGAATTTACGCCGGCGTATCAGCAGATACGCCGACGTAAGTCCGATTCTAAGGCCGTCGTATGTTTAAGTGTATTCTCAAACTGAGATACACTTAAACATGCCTAAGATACGACGGCCTGCGCCGTTGTATCTTAGGCTGCAATATCTACGCTGACCGATAGGTGGCGTTTCCTTTGCGGTCAGCATAGAATATGCAAATGACTAGTCACGCCGATTCTCTAATGTACGCTTGCCCGTTGTAGTGATTTTACGTCGTTTCCGTAAGCGATACGCGGCGTAAAGATAAAGATGCCCCCTAGGTGGCGTACTCAATGTTAAGTATGGCCGTCGTTCCCGCGTCGAAATTTGAAAATTTAACGTCGTTTGCGTAAGTCGTACGTGAATGGCGATGAACGCCATTTACGTTACCGTCAAAACAAATGACGTCCGTGAGACGTCATTTAGCGCAATGCACGTCAGGTAATTTACCCGACGGAGCATGCGCATTACGATCGGCGCGGGAGCGCGCCTAATTTAAATGATCCAGGCCCCCTACCAGGATCATTTGAATTAGGAGTGCTTGCGCGGGTGGACTTTACGCTACGCCGCCGCAAGTTTACAGGTAAGTGGTTTGGGAATCAGGCACTTGCCAGTTAAACTTGCGGCGGAGTAACGTAAAGGACATACGTTACGCCGCCGGAGATCTCTAAGAATATGGCCCCTACTGTTTTAAAATTGTAATTTGATTTTCGTGTGTTTCAGGTTCCCTCTGTTTCGACCTTTCTGTTGATTTCTGTGCAGCTTGATCTCAACTGCGTTCAGGTTCCTTCGCGGCATCGACGGAGTTCACTCTAGACGCGGCAATGCTTTTTTTTTTTCCCCCTTTAAAATGTTTTGCAAGCAGTTACAAATACTCATTTTAAAACATCTCACGCTAATAAGTGTAACATCAGGTAAGAATTAAACCTAATTGTAGTCTACTGCCAGGGAAAACCGTGGCATGATGACAAGGCACTGCCCCTGGTTTTCACGGGTTTGTAGTGCAACTATTAAAAACACGCTAACAGCATCCTCTTGTATTTCAGCAGAAAACACAATATACCTTAATTAGCTTATAAGAAGAAGTACAAAAGGCACATAATAATAGCAACATTGATTGGAGCTACTCCAAAAGGCATGCACACTTCCCCTTCATATAGTGCTGCTAGGAAAATAGTGGAGAAAGGTTATTACCTCATGTTAGCGCAACTAACAATTCTTCTGTAGCGGAGAAAACCAAGCTTTTTCTTTAATGATTATATCGGTGTACAGATAACAGCCACGGATATGTTTTTGCGTGTTATAATTGTTACATCTGCCAACAAACTAACACGTATTTACCACGCAGCTCTGAGATAGAAGAATCAGTAAACTATTCTATCCAGAAAGTGATGCAGCTGCGCTAAAGTCAGCGGATAAAATACTACCAATAAATTGTATGTGCGTCATTCAACACATGTTGGCTCTTCCCTTTTAGTGTTGCTCACGAATATTCGTATTGCGAATATTCGGCTCGAATATGGCATATTCGAGTATTCGCGAATATCTCGAATTTCGCGGTGAATATTCGCTATTCCGAATATTCGGATTTTTTCAATTTTATTTTTAGAACAGATCACATCCTAGAGATCTCCATCGACGTCTAAAAGCATTGCTGGTATGATTAGAGACCTTGGGCCGAGTAGCTGAAGCGATCATTTTATATTGCTGAAAATTCGCAATGCGATTATTCGGCAATAGGAATATTGCGCGATTATTTTCTTCGCCCTTCTTCTGCATCAGAGCCAATCAGAGTGCTCCTACAGCAGTAGTCGAAATTCCGCAATAAATATCGCATTCGCATTTTGCGAAATTTCGATAAAATATCACGAATATTCTGAGCCAATCAGAGTGCTCCTACCGCAGTTGTCGAAATTCCGCAGTAAATATCGCATTCCCATTTTGCGAAATTTCGATAAAATATCACGAATATTCTGAGCCAATCAGAGGGCTCCTACAGCAGTTGTCGAAATTCCGCAGTAAATATCGCATTCGCATTTTGCGAAATTTCGATAAAATATCACGAATATTCTGAGCCAATCAGAGTGCTCCTACAGCAGTTGTCGAAATTCCGCAGTAAATATCGCATTCGCATTTTGCGAACTTTCGATAAAATATCACGAATATTCTGAGCCAATCAGAGTGCTCCTACAGCAGTAGTCGAAATTCCGCAATCAATATCGCATTCGCATTTTGCGAAATTTCGATAAAATATCACGAATATTCTGAGCCAATCAGAGTGCTCCTACAGCAGTTGTCGAAATTCCGCAGTAAATATCGCATTCGCATTTTGCGAAATTTCGATAAAATATCACGAATATTCTGAGCCAATCAGAGTGCTCCTACCGCAGTTGTCGAAATTCCGCAGTAAATATCGCATTCCCATTTTGCGAAATTTCGATAAAATATCACGAATATTCTGAGCCAATCAGAGGGCTCCTACAGCAGTTGTCGAAATTCCGCAGTAAATATCGCATTCGCATTTTGCGAACTTTCGATAAAATATCACGAATATTCTGAGCCAATCAGAGTGCTCCTACAGCAGTAGTCGAAATTCCGCAATAAATATCGCATTCGCATTTTGCGAAATTTCGATAAAATATCACGAATATTCTGAGCCAATCAGAGTGCTCCTACAGCAGTTGTCGAAATTCCGCAGTAAATATCGCATTCGCATTTTGCGAAATTTCGATAAAATATCACGAATATTCTGAGCCAATCAGAGTGCTCCTACAGCAGTTGTCGAAAATTCCGCAGTAAATATCGCATTCGCATTTTGCGAAATTTCGATAAAATATCACGAATATTCTGAGCCAATCAGAGTGCTCCTACAGCAGTTGTCGAAATTCCGCAGTAAATATCGCATTCGCATTTTGCGAACTTTCGATAAAATATCACGAATATTCTGAGCCAATCAGAGTGCTCCTACAGCAGTAGTCGAAATTCCGCAATAAATATCGCATTCGCATTTTGCGAAATTTCGATAAAATATCACGAATATTCTGAGCCAATCAGAGTGCTCCTACAGCAGTTGTCGAAATTCCGCAGTAAATATCGCATTCGCATTTTGCGAAATTTCGATAAAATATCACAAATATTCTGAGCCAATCAGAGTGCTCCTACCGCAGTTGTCGAAATTTCGCAATTATTTTCGCATTCGCAATAGCGAAATTTCGCAAACATTTCATTTCGATAAAATATCACGAATATTCGAATTTAGCGAATATTTCTCGAATATTCGGCTATATATTCGTGATATATCGCGAAATCGAATATGGCGTATTCTGCTCAACACTATTCCCTTTGACGTGTTTCACCTAGTGATAGAATTTAATAGCAGAGATGTAGGAGTAAGACCCACCACAGATGGTTTTTACATGAAATTATTCCCAGCGGCTTTAGGCTTTAGCCGCTAGCACTAATCATTGTGTTCTCCCGGCAGGGAGGGCTTCCCACGCCGCCCGCCAGGAGAACACAATCACTCCGTGGAAGGGATCCCCTCATCAACACAGTCATTGATGATGAGGGAATTCCTCCCACGAAGATATTGGGCTGATTTACCGAGCCTTTGGAGGAGGAGTACAAGCCTTTTTGTCATTTACTAAAGAAATACGCCGGCAGAGCAGTGTATTTCCTTATTTACTAAAATGCCTAGTGCGCCCAGGAGAGGGCGCATGGCGCACCTCTATAGACCTGGCGCACGGCATTTAGAAATGTAAATAGAAGGGGTTTGGGCGGGAGTTTATTAGGGGGGGGGATGTGGGGTCATGTGGGGAAGTGTAGTGACATGTGTTTGTTTACGTTTTACGGGCCGAATTGAAAGTGAAAGTGATTTTTCTGAAAACATCGCCGCAAGTACGCCTAAACCCTTGGGAGGTTTATTTGCATACTGCGCATGCAATTTCTTCCTTTCACGCACGCCGTCTCACTACGCTGAGAAAATCTTGGTAAATCCCAAGCTGTATTTGCGCGGCTTGGGACGGCACACGTGAAAGCCCGCACTGTTTTCAGCTTACGCTGACCATGAAGGGGAACTCCGCGCCAAATTTCAAACAAAAAAACGGCGTGGGTTCATCTGCAGTGGCACATCAGACCCTTCGGTTTGGTCTGGATCGTAAGGGGGAAAACCTACGCTGAAAAAAACAGCGTGGGGTTCCCCCAAGATCCATACCAGACCTGAAGGGCCTGGTAATGGAATTTGGGGGGACCCCACGCTTTTTTTTTTTATAATGAATGAATCCTCTTAGAATTGCCGGGAGCCGACAATTCATTATTGCCGCGAGTGATTTTTAAATGACTTTTTTTCCTTCAAAATTTCATTTTTTGCAGAGACAGTTCTATGTACGGGAAACATGCGCTTTTTCACAGGCTTACTTTACACCCCCCCCCCTAGGTACGAAATTTAAAGTAATATTTCACGTTTATTGTTGCACTTTAAGCATTATTAAATTCACTGCTCCCGAAAAAACGGCTGTTTAAAAAAAAAAACATTGATACATGTCCCCTGGGGAAGGACTCGGGTCCCCAAACACTTTTTAGGACAAAAACTAGCATTTTAACCTTTAAAATTAACACTTTTGATTTCTCCCATTGACTTCTAAAGGGAGTTCGGCGGCGGCTTTACATATTAATTGCATTGCGCCCGCTGCTACGCTGGTTCATGCGCCTAATTAAGGATTTATCCGGCGCACTAATTAAGCCATGAACCAGCGTTGGTTGTAACATGACAAAATGTGGAAAATTTCAAAGGGTATGAATACTTTTTCAAGGCGCTGTAACTTGAGAATTCACAACAATTTGTTTTCTTTTTTTTATTTGTGAAGGCTTCTAAAGGGACGCCGATTCTCCTCCTGGAGAGGGAAAGCCATTAGGTGATGCCCTGGTGTTTTTGACACACAGCATTTAAAAGGTCTTTCATTGATCTGAGGCAAGCATGACAGCTGGACAACCAGCTAGGAAGAGCTGCGGCATAAAAATCAATCAACTCCAGAGTATTCCCCTAGGACTCCGCCAACCTGCCCCGCTATGTATTTAGAGTTTATAATAAAAAAGCCATGATCCTCTTCTTAAAGGAAAAAATCAATAGAAGCACCTGAACATGTTCCACCCAATCAAGAAAGGTTTGTGCTTTGACCTTTGACCCGTATAGACTCTACATACGGCAGATAGTTAAGGAACGGTAAACTGCCTTTCTAGCAGACGTTGGTGTTTGGTGTCGGACAAATGGATGTTTTATTCCCCGAGGGTCTAACAAACCACTTGTCTGCTTTTCTGTTATTTTGAGAAGTACCTTTTTGACATCTATTATTCTTCCTTAAAGGGAATGTATTACATGATTTTTTCAGGATTTTTTTTAGGCTTACATCTCACTAAAAGATTTATTTTGAAGTGTAATTCTATCCAAAGATTTTTTTCTTTTTTCTTTTTCTTCCATCAACCACAAGATCTTTACTATTGTCTGTGATCTTTTGTATCTTCCAGTCTCACTATAAAAGTCACGACTCTGCGGTGAACTAAACTTCCTCTGTGGCTCCCAAGTGTCCCTCAATTATAAGGGATTGTCCAGGGGCGGACTGACCATTCGGGCACTCGGGCACTGCCCGAGGGCCCCATCCCACTAGGGGGCCCCATCAGGGTTGCCAGCCTCAGTAAAACCAGGGACAGTATGTTAAAATCTGTGTTTTAAAAAAAAATCAAAAGATCAGTGGGGGGTGCACAATTTTGGGGGGGGGGGTGCAAACATAAAAAAAAAAAAATTGCAGCCTCACTGTGCCCATCAAATGCAGTCACTGTGCCATGCCATCAAACACAGCCACTGTGCCATCAATTGTCACCACTGTGCCATGCCATCAAACGCAGCCACTGTGCCCCTCAATTATCGCCACTGTGCCAATTGTCACCACTATGCCAAACAATTGTCGCCACTGTGCCAATTGTCACCACTATGCCCCACAATTGTCGCCACTGTGCCAATTGTCACCACTGTGCCCTTTAATTGTCGCCACTGTGCCCATTGTCACTACTGTGCCCATTGATACCACTGTGCTCATTGATGCCACTGTGCCCATTGATGCCACTGTGCATGTCACTGTGCCCTTTAATTGTTGCCACTGTGCCCATTGTCACTACTGTGCCCATTGATGCCACTGTGCCCTTTGTCGCCTCTGTGCCCATTGTCACCGCTGTGCCCTGTAAAATGCACTTACCTTAATCCTTCCATGTCCCTCGATGTCTTCTCCAGCCTTGGTGACGCTTCAGCCAATCAGGTTACCGATAACCAGAATCGGCGAACCTGATTGGCTGAGACGGGCGTCAGTCTTATCCAAGGAACTCACCCTGTACGTTCCGCTGGCTCTGATAGGCACTTCCGCACAGCCAACCAGCTGCCGTTATTCAGGTGGTCGGTGCTCAATGTCCGGCCACCTGAATAGACCAGCGGAGCCAGAGGGGGCGGCGCTCCTTATAGTTGCCCTGCATCTCCAGTACCTTTTCAGTGTGTGTATGTGTATTCTGTGTGTGTATACTGTATGTATGTATACTGTGTGTGTATGTATACTGTGTGTGTATGTATACTGTGTGTGTAAACTGTGTGTATGTATAATGTGTGTGTATATTGTGTGTATGTATACTGTGTGTGTATACTGTGTGGATGTATACTGTGTGTGTATACTGTGTGTGTATTCTGTGTGTGTATATTGTGTGTCTGTGTGTGTATACTGTGTATGTATACTGTATGTGTGTGTGTATACTGTGTGGCGCCATAATCTATTGCCCGGTGGCCCCATTATCTCCTATTGCCCAGGGGCCCCATAATCACCTATTGCCCAGGGGCCCCATAATCACCTATTGCCCGGTGGCCCCATAATCTCCTATTGCCCAGGGGCCCCATAATCACCTATTGCCCGGGGGCCACATAATCTCCTTCCTATTGTCCGAGTGCCCCATAATCTCCTTTTGCCCAGGGGCCCTATAATCTCCTATTGCCCAAAGGGGCCCATAATCTCCTATTGCCCAGGGGCCCCATAATCACCTATTGCCCGGGGGCCACATAATCTCCTTCCTATTGTCCGAGTGCCCCATAATCTCCTTTTGCCCGGGGGCCCTATAATCTCCTATTGCCCAAAGGGGCCCCATAATCTCCTATTGCCCAGGGGCCCCATAATCTCCTATTGCCCGGAGGGCCCCATAATCTCCTATTGCCCGGAGGGCCCCATAATCTCCTATTGCCCGGAGGGCCCCATAATCTCCTATTGCCTGGGCACAGTGAGGCTGCAATTGATGTGTTTTTTTTTTTTCGTTCTTTGCCCCACCCAAAAATTTTGAGCACCAGCCTCCACTGGATTAATCCAACCTCTATACCAAAAAATAAAAAGAGGCAAAGTGATTTTTAAGGTGCTCAAACCCCCAGGACTTGGACTCCAAACAACATTAAAAGCATAAATGTTTTATTATAAACAGTAATTAAAATGCAAACTGATAAATATCAGCATGTGCACCATTAATATTCACGCCCCCTAGATATACTGCATTGTTCCCCTTTAACAATAGAGCGGACCTACTACCATCAACAAGAATCAAAGGATGTAGGTCAAGCATGTAGAAAAAAAGTATTCTTCATTCAGATGTACTGCAACTATAGGAATGTGGAGGAACGTCCATAGGTACTGACGCATTTCACATTGCTTCCTCAGGAGACCTTGTGATGATCTACAATACAGTGGGCTAGATTCAGCATTGATTTACGCCGGCGTATCTATAGATACGCCGCGTAAATTCAAAGCTGCGCCGGCGTATCTTCTTTCTGCATTCAGAAAGCAAGATACGCCGAAATTAGCCTAAGATCCGACTGGCATGAGTCTCTTACGCCGTCGTATCTTAGGGTGCATATTTACGCTGGCCGCTAGGTGGCGCTTCCGTAATTTTCGGCATAGAATATGCAAATAACCTAGATACGCCGATTCACAAACGAACGTGCGCCCGGCGAATTTTTACGTTGTTTGCGTAAGGCTTTTCCGACGTAACGTTGCTCCTGCTTCTATGAGGCGTACGCAATGTTAAGTATGGACGTCGTTCCCGCGTCGAATTTTGAATTTTTTACGTCGTTTGCGTAAGTCGTTCGCAAATAGGGCTTTGCGTAAATTACGTCCACGTCGAAAGCATTGGAAGCAGCGGAATTTCAAGCATGCGCACATTGATTCTTTCAAGAACGGCGCATGCGCCGTTCGTTTTTTTAAAGACGTAATTTACGTGGGGTCATGTTTTATTTACATAAAACACGCCCACCTCTAGCAAATTTGAATTTGGTGCGCTTACGCCGGCTGATTTACGCTACGCGGCCACAACTTACGGAGCAAGTGCTTTGTGAATACTGCACTTGCCCGTGTATGTTGCGGCGGCGTAGCGTAAATAACATACGCTACGCCCGCACAAACTTACGGCGGGCTACTTGAATCTAGCCCAAAATATTTTAAAAGAAATGCGCATCTTATCCACCTGCTTAACAAATCAATAACAATCCCCTTTCCTCTTTTTCTTTCTTGTTATTAATTCATATATTGGGATGTGGTGTCATATATATCATGCTACATCTTCCGTGTTGATTTAATCTAACATCCACATAATTGCATTTATTTTTCACAGAAGGCAATATAATGGAAAAACTGAGACAAAAAAAAAAAAAGCATTTATGGATTTAATTGTTCATTTCATGTCAATTTGTTGTGTTACACATACCTAGGGTATGGCCAGGTTGTGTCTATTTGCATACTTTGCGCTGAAAGATGTTCCGCTTATTAATTTCAGCCAATAGAGGCCAATAGAGGATCCACCAGGATGGAACTATCATTTTGTATTGCATTATGAGAGATGTTTATCCCCTGAAGACGTCCGATGCACCAATCGAAATGCATGAAGGGTGAGGCCAGTGTTCTATACAGTGAAACCTCGGATTGCGAGTAACATGCTTAACGAGCGTTTCACAATACAAACATTTTTTGGGAGGAAAATCCTGACTCAGTTTGCGAATTTTGTCTTGCAAAACGAGCAGGATTGAAGCCACAGCGGTGTGCAGTACCGCATTTGGCCAGAGGTGCGAGGGGTGCCGGAGCCAATCGGAGCCGTTCGGAAATTCTTGTGAAAACTTGGAGCCTTTCCGAGGTTTTACAAGTTCAACTGAGCTGTCTCCGAGCCTTTTCTAGTATTTCTGAGGCTCTCTGGCACCACCCCCACCTCTGGCCACGCGCAATATTGCATGCCATAGAAGTCAATGCGGAACAAATAATTTTTATTTCCATTGACTTCTATGGGGAAACTCACTTTGATATGCAAGCATTCTCTTGGAATGGATTGTGCTCGTAATCCAAGGTTCCACTGTATAATGTTGTACATTCGCTGTTGATCTCTGGTGTAGTGTGTTTTGCCTGTGTTACTCTAAAGCCTCATACATACGATCGGACTTCCATCTGACTTTTCCGTGGATTTTTATCCGAAGGGCGTTGTCCGTGAACTTGTTCTGCACATACATGGCAGAACATTTTCAGCCAACATTCACCAAATCACGTGGTTTTTCAGCTCTTTACCGCCACCCATTTTTTGCAATACGGCACTGTGTTACTGTCAGGTCACCTGTGGCCAGGTGACAAGTGCACCCGTTGGGGTCAGGGATGCACTATAGGGTAGTGAAACCTATGACCGACTGCTGCGATAAGAGAGGAAGTGTGAACCCAAGATCGCCCAGAGCGCGGAGTCTAAGACCCAGCTTTGTGTTCACCAAAGCCTCTAGTGGTGAGGATGGCCTTCGCCGCAGCTGGATCCAGGTCGCGACCCCTGGGATCCCCTAGGTCACGCTCCGCAGGGAGAGAGGGGAAGCAGCAAGCAGACAAGCGGTAGTGATGGGTAAGCCGAGGTCGGGGCAACAGGCAGACAGGGGTAACCGAGGGACAGGCAAAAGGTCAAGGGCACAGGCAAACAGGAGAAGTCAGGGACGAGCCAAAAAGGGTACACAGGAAGATAATCGTAGCACACTGCAGACAGGAACTAAAGCAAACAACACTGTTGAACAGCACTGCAGGCCTGTAGTGCAATAGTTGATATAGACTTCCTGGGATGGCCTGGGTGGGGCCATACAGGAAGAGGAAGTGATAAGAAGGGAACCAGAACAGAGTCAGGCCTCTTAATGGACAGATGGAGACAGGTACGCTGCCAGACTATTGCATATCCATGACAGTTACTTTAACATAATTTTTTTTTTTTTTTGCGCTATAAACAAAAAAGACTTTCTGCTATAAAACATATCCAATAAAAAAAAAAAACGAGCAGGATTGAAGCCACAGCGGTGTGCATTACCGCATTTGGCCAGAGGTGCGAGGGGTGCCGGAGCCAATCTGAGCCGTTCGGAAATTCTTGGGAAAACTTGGAGCTTTTCCAAGGTTTTACGAGTTCAACTGAGCTGTCTCCGAGCCTTTTCTAGTATTTCTGAGGCTCTCCACCAACCTCTGGCCACATGCGGTATTGCATGCCATAGAAGTCAATGCAGAACAAATAATTTTTATTTCCATTGACCTCTTTGGGGAAACTCACTTTGATATGCGAGTGCTTTGGATTACGAGCATTCTCTTGGAATGGATTGTGCTCGCAATCCAAGGTTCCACTGTATAATGTTGTACATTCGCTGTTGATCTCTGGTGTAGTGTGTTTTGGCGACAATCGGAGCCAGTGGACATCCAGCACCCACAAATTAGCTTCTGCTGTGATTAATCACAGCAGAAGCGGCTCGCTGGCGGCCCCTGCAGGTGGAAGTGCAGAATCACGTATATATACGTGATCCTGCACAGGAGGGCTGCCCTGTACCAAATCTGCTATAGGGCGGTCTGAAAGTGGTCATATCCCCCAGCATATAGCATACTGCTAGGAGACATTAATATACAGATAGTGGGTGGGAAGGCATTAATTATGTAACAGTTTGGTTAGTGTTTAAAAACATAGCAAGTCATTAAGCTGGAACAAGCATGCAAGTCTGAGCTCCCACCTTGCATGCTACATTTAGTTCAGTGATAGCGAGTCTTTTAGGTAGATTCAGGTAGAAGGGATTAACTTTAGGTCGGCGTAGCCTAGCCTGTTTAGGCTACACTGCCGTAAATTAGCTTGGCTAGTATTGATTCTCAATCTTCTTACCTGCTAATCTACGGCGGCGTAGCCTCAAACAAGCGGGCGTAAGGGCGCCTAATTCAAATGACTTCGAGGGGGGCGTGTTGTATGGAAATGAGGCTTGACCTCACGTTTTTTGTCGTTCTTTTACAATGCGCATACGCCGGGCGCCTACATTTCCCAGGGCGCATTGCGGCTAAGTACGCCGTACGGGCCTATTGATTTCGATGTGGACGTAAACAACGTAAATCCCGATTCGCGGACGACTTACGCAAACGACGTAAACATTTTGAATTTCGCGGCGGGAACGTCGGCCATACTTAAAGCGGAGGTTCGCCGGTAAAATGCTGTTTTTACCCTTAGATGGATGCTCATTTAGTCTAGGGGAATCGGCTAGTTGTTTTAAAATCCGAGCATTACTTACCGTTGTAGAGGGCGATCTTCTCTGCCACTTCCTGGTTTGGGCTGCGGGACTGGGCGTTGCTTCTTGATTGACAGGCTTCCGAAAGGCTTCCGACGGTCGCATCCATCGCGTCACGATTTTCCGAAAGTAGCTGAACGTCGGTGCACAGGCGCAGTATAGAGCCGCACCGACGTTCGACTTCTTTCGGCTACTCGTGACGCGATGAATGCGACCGTCGGAAGCCTTTCGGAAGCCTGTCGGAAGACTGTCAATCAAGAAGGAACGCCCACTCCCGAAGACCCATACCCGGAAGTGGCGGAGAAGATCGCCCTCTACAACGGTAAGTAATGCTCGGATTTTAAAACAACTAGCCGATTCCCCTAGACTAAATGAGCAGGAATCTAAGGGTAAAAGAGAAAAAACAGCATTTATGGGTGAACTCCCGCTTTAACATTACTATTCCACTAGAGCCTAGCACTAACTTTACGCGGCCTATCTCTTACGTAAACGGCGTAAAAGTACTGCGTCGGCCTGGCGCTCGTTCGTGAATTGGCGTATCCCCTCATTTACATAATATACGCCGGCCGCAATGGAAGCGCCATCTAGCGGCTATCAGAAACATTGCAATCTAAGAAAGGACGGCGCAAGCTGTCGTATCTTAGATATGTTTAAGCGTATCTCTGTTTGAGCATACGCTTAAACATACGGCGGCGTAGATTCGGAGTTAGGTCGGCTTATCTACTGATAAGCCGGCCTAACTCTTTTTGAATCTACCTAATAGTTACCAGGATCAGGATAACCACCCCGACAACCAATACCACAGCAGCATTTCCCATCATCGTGTCCTCTCTGGCTCCCGTTATTATTATTTCTGTTATTTAACACAGTCTTAGCCCAGAGAGTCTTTCTGGATAAACAAATGTCTAGATAAATTCTATATAGGAACACAACTACCCCTCACCAAGGATGAATCTAGCAGGAATGAAAGGAGACATGTTTTATTCCTACCTGCGGGTTGAAAGTGAAATAAGGAACTTTTATGGGTGACAGTATTTATAACATCCATTCTTAACATTCTAAGTGCATTGAATGATAGCGGATACTAAAATAATGAGTTCTTCCTCTCAGTGCTGCTTTTAAAGTCTTGATGAATGACATCAAGCTGGTATATCATGCCAGACATCCACAAGGCTAGATTTAACCGCTTGTGTTTGTGCCTTGTGCGCCCGCTACCAAATGATTCTCCACTCAAATGAATACGGATTTTCCGTTTTAAAGCTGAATTTTTAAGCAGATAAATAAACTACTATTTAATCCGGTTATATATTTTTAAGAGTTGTTTTATGTATTTATATTAAACTATAGTGTTGCTCACGAATATTCGTATTGCGAATATTCGGCTCGAATATGGCATATTCGAGTATTCGCGAATATCTCGAATTTCGCGGTCAATATTCGCTATTCCGAATATTCGGATTTTTTCAATTTTATTTTTAGAACAGATCACATCCTAGAGATCTCCATCGACATCTAAAAGCATTGCTGGTATGATTAGAGACCTTGGGCCGAGTAGCTGAAGCGATCATTTTATATTGCCGAATATTCGCAATGCGAATATTGGGCAATAGGAATATTGCGCGATTATTTTCTCCGCCCTTCTTTTGCATCAGAGCCAATCAGAGTTCTCCTACCACAGTTGTCGAAATTCCGCAATCAATTTCGCATTCGCATTTTGCGAAATTTCGATAAAATATCACGAATATTCTGAGCCAATCAGAGGGCTCCTACCGCAGTTGTCGAAATTCCGCAATAAATATCGCATTCGCATTTTGCGAAATTTCGATAAAATATCACGAATATTCTGAGCCAATCAGAGGGCTCCTACCGCAGTTGTCGAAATTCCGCAATAAATATCGCATTCGCATTTTGCGAAATTTCGATAAAATATCACGAATATTCTGAGCCAATCAGAGGGCTCCTACCGCAGTTGTCGAAATTCCGCAATAAATATCGCATTCGCATTTTGCGAAATTTCGATAAAATATCACGAATATTCTGAGCCAATCAGAGTGCTCCTACCGCAGTTGTCGAAATTTCGCAATTATTTTCGCATTCACAATAGCGAAATTTCGCAAACATTTCATTTCGATAAAATATCACGAATATTCGAATTTAGCGAATATTTCTCGAATATTCGGCTATATATTCGTGATATATCGCGAAATCGAATATGGCGTATTCTGCTCAACACTATTAAACTACATACCTGAATTGTGTTATTATTTTAAAGTGGAGTTCCACCCATAAATATAACATTATATCAGTAGTTTTAAAAAAATGTCATTAGTCCTTTAAGAAATTTTTTTTTTTTTTTTAGATGCCTTTAAAGTGTTGTTGCTAGGCAGAATAGTTAATCTTCCCTCTTCCTGCACCTAGGTGCTTAAGCTTCCCAACCTACACCGCACAGACTCCTGGGAATGTAGTGGGTGTAACTTTCCAGGAGTCTGTGCACTCCCCAGTCTCGAAGAATCATGTGACTTGGACAGTACAGGTGCTGAAACCTGATCTGACACTGCTTGTGCAGCACTGAGCATGTGCGAGATATGCAAGGCTGAAATCCAGGAAGTCATACAGTCTGGCTTCATGATGCCCACACTTAAGATGGCCCCAGTCAATTTCTATTTTATAAAGTGTCTAAATGCTGTAACAACCTAACAAAACGGACCTTAGTTTACAGACTAACTTTACTAGAATACATTAAGCTTGTGTATTACAGGGGTATTTATATATAAAAAGTGAAATTGTGGCCGGAACTCCGCTTTAACTTCATGTGATACCTTACACAGCAGAACTGAGAGTCAGGACTGGGAAGTCATCAGTTATTCTGAACTCTGCAATGAGAAAATGTACATTAGCCACACACATTACAATGTACACATGTACAGTATTCTTCAGGGCTTGAGCATAAGTGGGTTAAATGCATGTATTCAATTTCTTTTGAAATGCGTTGGCTGCTCAAGCAGCTACTTTCAAGCTGCTTCTGGGTTGCATTGAGCTGCTTCTGAATTCCCTTTATATCCAGGGGCGGACTGACCATTCAAGGCACTCAGGCACTGCCCGAGGGCCCAATGCCACTAGGGGGCCCCATCAGGTTGCCAGCCTCAGAAAAAACAGGGACATTATATAGAAATCTGTGTTTTAACCACTTAAAGCGGGGGTTCACCCTAAAAAAAAAAAAATTCTATCATGCCATGCAGCATACTAGCGTGAGCTACAGTATGCCTTTATTTATATTTTTGGCGCCGTACTCACAGTTTAATCCTTTTCAGACTCCCTCGGGGAATAGGCGTTCCTATCAAGAGGGGAACATGATTGACGGCCAGCTATGGTGCGTCACGCTTCCCGGAAATAGCCAAAATAGGACTTGGCTCTTCACGGCGCCTGCTCAGTCAGCTCCTAGTCTGTGCGCAGGCGCCTTATAGCGCCGTGAAGAGCCGAGACCTAGTCCGGCTATTTTCGGGAAGCGTGACGCGCCATAGCCGGCCGTCAATCAAGTTCCCTCTGCATACGAACGCCCATTCCCTGCGGGGAGTCTGAAACTTAACTAAGGGATTAAACTGTGAGTACGGCGCAAAAAAAAATAAATAAAGGCATACTGTAGCTCACGCTAGTATGCTGCATGGCATGGTAGAAACTTGTTTTTTAGGGTGAACCACCGCTTTAAGCCCCGGACCAATATGCAGCTAAATGCCCAGAGGTGTTTTTACAATTTGGCACTGCGCTGCTTTAACTGGTAATTGCGCGGTCATGCAATGTTGTACCGAAACGAAATTTGCTTCCTTTTCCTCCCACAAATAGAGCTTTCTTTTGGTGGTATTTGATCACCTCTGCGGTTTTTATTGTTTGTGCTATAAACAAAAATAAAGCGTCAATTTTGAAAAAAATTCTATATTTTTAACTTTTTTCTATAATAAATATCCCCCAAAAATATATAAAAAAACATATTTTTTCCTCAGTTTAGGCCGATACGTATTCTCCTACCTATTTTTGGTAAAAAAAAAAAAAACACAATAAGCGTTTATCGGTTGGTTTGCGCAAAATTTATAGCGTTTAGAAAATAGGGGATAGTTTTATTGCATTTTTATATAAAAAAAATGTTTTACTACTAATGGCGGCGATCAGCGATTTTTTTCGTGACTGCGACATTATGACTGACACTTCGGACAATTTTGACACATTTTTGGGACCATTGTCATTTTTACAGCAAAAAATGCATTTAAATTGCATTGTTTATTGTGAAAATGACAGTTGCAGTTTGGGAGTTAAACACAGGGGGCGCTGAAGGAGTTATGTTTCACCTAGTGTGTGTTTACAACTGTAGGGGGGTGTGGCTGTAGGTCTGACGTCATCGATTGTGTCTCCCTATAAAAGGGATGACACAATCGATGCGCCGCCACAGTGAAGCACGGGGAAGCCGTGTTTACATACGGCTCCCACACGGTTAACGACCGCCGAATGTACCGGGGGAGGTCCCGATCGGACCCCCGACCCACGTCTAGGCAGCGATGTGCGTGCTGCCTGTCTGTGCCATTTTGCCGACGTATATGTACATGCGGCGGTCGTTAAGCGGTTAAAAAAAATCCCAAGATTATTGCCGCCCGCCTCTCCAATACCTTTTCAGTGTGTGTTTTTTGTGAGCTTTTGGTCGTAAATTCCGACCGTGTGTAGGCTCCATCGGACTTTTGCTGTCGGAATTTGCGCCAGCAACAGATTGAGAGCTGGTTCTCACATTTTCCGACAGAAAATCCGATCGTCTGTAGCAATACGCCGCCGTAAGTTAGCGAGGCAAGTACTTGATTCTCAAAGTACTTGCCTGCTAAGTTACGGCAGCGTAGCCTAAAGCGGGCGGGCGTAAGGGCGCCTAATTCAAATGTGTCTAAGGGGGCGTGTTTTATGCTAATGGAGCTTGACCTTACGTTTTTGACGTTTCTTGTAAACTGCGCATGCGCCGGGCACCTACATTTCCCAGTGTGCATTGCGGCTAAGTACGCCGCACGGGCCTATTGATTTAGACGTGGACGTAAACGACGTAAATCCCTATTCACGGACGACTTACGCAAACGACGTAAAAATTTCGAATTTCGAAGCGGGAACGGCGGCCATACTTTAACATTACTATTCCATCTACAAGATGGAAGAACTTTAGTACTGATATTGCCTTACGGAAACGGCGTAAATGTACTGCGGCGGCCGGGCGTACGTTCGTGAATCGGCGAATCTACTAATTTACATATTCTACGCCGACCGCAATGGAAGCACCACCTAGCGGCCAGCCTCAATATTGCACCCTAAGATAGGACGGCGCAAGCCGTCGTATCTTAGATATGTTAAAGCGTATCTCTGTTTGAGAATACACTTAAACATAAGTCGGTGTAGATTCTGAGTTAGGTCGGCTTATCTACTGATAAGCCGGCCTAACTCTTTCTGAATCTACCTAAGAGTCTTTTTTCAGAGAGTCTCTTTAACAAAGCAGTGGAAGCAATAAGGCTATAAGTAATCCCTATCCAGAAATCTGACTGTTTTGAAGCAGGGGGAGGCAACTTCAGCTTTGGTGAAGCTCCGGTGACACAGTTCAGTCTTATGCCGGGTACACACGAGAGGATTTATCCGCGGAAACATCCTCCGGACCGTATCCGCGGATAAATCCTCTGGCGGATTTTGATCTCCTGGTTGTACCAACCAGGAGATCAAAATTCCGTCCGCGGTGACGTGTCGCGCCGTGGCCGCGTCATAATCGCGGCGACGGCGCGACACGTCATATAAGGATATCCACGCATGCGTCGAATCATTACGACGCATGCGAGGGATGTGTTCGGACGGATCGATCCGGTGAGTCTGTACAGACCACCGGATCGATCCGCTGGAGCCGATTCCAGCGGATAGATTTCTTAGCATGCTTAGCATTTTTATCCGCTGGAAATCGGTCGGCCCGAAATATATCCGTGGATAAATATCCGCTGGATCGTACACACCAGCGGATCTATCCGCTGAAACCGATCCACGGATCAATTTCAGCAGATCGATCCTCTCGTGTGTACGGAGCCATAGGGGTCACTGGAAGGAGCCACTGGACTCTTCATGGAACCAAAATATTGCCACTTCCAGAAGGGTCATTTTTGGACAATTGGTCCTTATTGGAGCAGTGTTTAGCAATACAATCAGTAGGACAGGTGAGGTTTCTTTATTCCAGAGCGCCATTTTATTTGGACTTAGATTTCAGAGTCTTTTTTTTAGAGAGTCTCTTTAACAAAGCAGTAGAAGCAATAAAGGCTATAAGTAATCCCTATCCAGAAATCTGACTGTTTTGAAGCAGGGGGAGGCAACTTCAGCTTCGTTGAAGCTCCGGTGACATGATGGGAATTGTAGTTTCACCACAGCTGGAGTGGCAAGGTTGCCTACCCTTGTATTAAAATATACCGAAAATGATTCAATCAAGGTTGTAAAAATGAGAATCAAAGACTGAATCTGCTCCCCCTCCGGCTACCCATCGGTCTGACCTTCCCTATCTTCATGAGCTATGCTGGCTGAAACATCTTCAGAATCTGGCTTATGAGATGCCACCAGACATGACATTCCAGAAGCTGTTAAAGTGGTAGTAAATCCTGAATTATTTATATTTAAATATATATATATCTTTTTTGGAACCTTTACTACCGCTTTAAAGATTTTTTAGCCAGTGTTGTTCCTGTAGAACCTGGGCTGCATATGGGTAAGTAATACACCCCCCCCCCCCTCCTCATTTTTTAAAGAATGCCTTTGATTCTCAGTTTTAAAGTTGCTACAGAATTACTAATTGTGTACTATGGTTTACTACATTCTGTACCATTATTTTGTTTTTAATTCTAGTTCATTTATACAGCACTAACATCCTCCATTTCACTTTTTCAATTTCCATAAAAAATTCAGTGTCTGCCCCCCAGGAGAGCTTGCAATCTAAGGGCTAGATTCACCTAGAATCGCGTAACTTTGTGTGGGCGTAACGTATCCTATTTACGTTACGCCTCCGCAACTTTTACAGGCAAGTGCCGTATTCTCAAAAAAAAATTGCGGCGGCGTAGCGTAAATAGGCCGACGTAAGCCCGCCTAATTCAAATTGTGAGGAGGTGGGCGTGTGTTATGGAAAACAGGCTTGACCCGACGTGATTGACGTTTTTCCCGAACGGCGCATGCGCCGTCTGTGGAATTTCCCAGTGTGCATTGCTCCAAAGTACGCCGCAAGGACGTCATTGGTTTCGATGTGAACGTAAATTACGTCCAGCCCCATTCACGGACGAGTTACGCAAACAACGTAAAATTTTCAAACGACGGCCATACTTAACATTGGTACGCCACACTTACGCCACCATATAGCAGGGGTAACTATACGCCGGGAAAAGCCTAACGTAAACGGCGTAACTTTACTGCGTCGGCCGGGCGTACGTTCGGGAATTTGCGTATCTAGCTGATTTACATATTTCGACGCGTAAATCAGCGTACACGCCCCTAGCGGCCAGCGTAAATATGCAGTTACGATCCGACGGCGTAAGAGACTTACGCCTGTCGGATCTAACAGATATCTATGCGTAACTGATTCTAAGAATCAGGCGCATAGATACGCATAGATACGACCAGCCGGACGCAGAGATACGACGGCGTATCTGGAGATACGCCGTCGTATCTCCTCTAAGAATCTGGCCCTAAGTTTTTACAAACACATAGGGGTTGGTTTACTAAAGGCAAATAGGTTGCTCACTTGGCAAGGGAATTTTCCCTCAAGCCTCGTACACACGACCAAGGAACTAGTTTTCCTCGTCGAGTTCCTTGTTAGGCTGTCGAGGAACTCAACAAGGCAAGTTTCTCCATTCCCGTTGAGGAAAAAGAAGACATGCTCTTTTTTTGGCTCAACGGGATCCTCAACAGTTTCCTCGTCGAAAAATGTACACACAACCGATTTCCTCGGCAAAAAAAAAATCCCAGCAAGTTTCTTGCTGGTTTTTGCCGAGAAACTCGATCGTGTGTACGAGGCCTCAGCCTAGTGAATGTGTTGACTATTCTCTCTGCAAAGAATACCCAATCAGATGCAAAAATAGAAAAAACAGGCAGTCAGTGGAATTTCACCTCTTTCTTTTTAAGCTAAGTGCCTTTATTAACTACTTGCCGACCAGCCGCCGTAGTTCTACGACGGCAGGTCGGCTCCCCTGCGCGAGAGCCCGTACTATAACGTCGGCTCTCTAAGAGGCCACTAGGGGCGTCCCTGATTCCCGTGCCCGGCGGGCGCGATCGCCGCCGGGCACCCGCGATTGCTCGTTACAGAGCGAGGGCCGGGAGCTGTGTGTGTAAACACACAGCTCCCGGTCCTGTAAGGGGAGAAATGCCTGACCGTCTGTTCATACAATGTATGAACAGCGATCAGTCATTTCCCCTAGTGAGGCCACCCCCCTACAGTTACAACACACCCAGGGAACATACTTAACCCCTTCCCCGCCCCCTAGTGTTAACCCCTTCCCTGCCAGTGGCATTTTTATAGTAATCCAATGCATTTTTATAGCACTGATCGCTATAAAAATGCCAATAGTCCCAAAAATGTGTCAAAAGTGTCCAAAGTGTCCGCCATAATGTCGCAGTACCGAAAAAAAATCGCTGATCGCCGCCATTACTAGTAAAAAAAAAATATTAATAAAAATGCCATAAAAATACCCCCTATTTTGTAAACGCTATAACTTTTGCACAAACCAATCAATAAACGCTTATTGTGATTTTTTTTAACGAAAAATATAGGAAAAAAATCGTTTTTTTATATATTTTTGGGGGATATTTATTACAGCAAAAAGTAAAAAATATTCATTTATTTTTGTTTATAGCGCAAAAACTAAAAACCGCAGAGGTGATCAAATACCACCAAAAGAAAGCTCTATTTGTGGGGAAAAAAGGACGCCAATTTTGTTTGGGAGCCACGTCGCACGACCGTGCAATTGTCAGTTAAAGCGACGCAGTGCCGAATCGCAAAAAGTACTCTGGTCTTTGACCAGCAATATGGTCCGGGGGTTAAGTGGTTAAATTTAACCGATGGATTCCTAACCGATGGGAAAAAAACGATCGTTAGTAGGCACACCCATCAGTTAAAAATCCACGCATGCTCAGAATCAAGTCGACGCATGCTTGGAAGCATTGAACTTCGTTTTTTCCAGCACGTTGTGTTTTACGTCACCGCGTTCTGACACGATCGTTTTTTCTCATCGGATGGACTGATCGTGTGTACGCGGCATTACACTACCCTTCTTCAGACTGACAAAGCTGCTGTCCAAAGGGGTCCATTGTTCCTCCATCCAGAGTGGAGACACCCTAAGACAGGAAGTGTGTTACTGGCAGGATCACTGGGTGAAAATAAAGGAAAAAAAGCATAAAAAAAAAAAATGCAGCCATTACTTCTAATGACTGGTAAGCTGCGAAATATTAAATGTTTGGCGTTTAATACCACTTTCAAGATCCTCACCATTTTTTTTTGACTGCCTAATTGAATAAGTCTACTCGAGTACCACTTTCTTTTCTATGTTAAACTAGTATTATTCATAAAAGAAATGCTCTTAATCCGCAATTGAAATGAGCCCCCCCTTGACAACACATCCCATATAGTTTCTCGCCTGTCACCCAGCCATCATGCTCGCCTTTGGTTTTAATAATTCACCCTTGATTTGGTTTACAATGAATAACAATGTTGCGTTCTGATTGGCTGGTTACCTTGAGATGCTCCGAGTGACCGCTCGCATTGGTCTGTCAGCGCACAAGGAAAAGGCAATAAATCATCTGAGGCCGGACATTTTACCGCTTTCAATCAGGTCTCCGGCTTCTCCAGACAGAAGGAGTGACAGAACTATTCCACACGACTGCCACGACACATCTACATGGACAATGCGCATTGTCTGCGCTGATAGCCAACTGGCTTTAGCTCGGTGTATATGTAGGAATGCAAAACACGGAGACCGAGGCGTCTGACAATGAAAGTCTTAATTAACGGAAAAGCAGCTCCAGCCAAAAGACAGAAAATTCTTCTTTAAGCTGCTCTAAAGGTCACTTTGGGGCCTAGTTCTAAAAAGAATTGCTGTGCAAATAGATCAGCATTAGCGTAAAGTCACCAATGTTACTCTTGTAAAGGTTTCTAATACGAGCAAAATGGGGGTTTTATCTTTAATTCGTACTAATTTATTAATTCGGTGAATCCTGTATGTTCCAATATTCTCAAATCTGTACTGTAATTAGAACATGCCAAAGCCTTAATCCACATTTATAGCTAGATTCAGGTAGGCAGGCGTATCATTGCGGCGGCGTAGTGTATCGTGTTTACACTACGCCGCCGTAAGTTAGCGAGGCAAGTACCGTATTTATCGTGGTATAACGCGCTCCCGCACCCCTAAAGTTGCCCCGAATCCTGTGGAAAAAAAGTTTTATTTTGTACTTACAGTTTTGGTGTCTTGCGCGGCGTCCATCGGCGGCCTCGTCGGGTCCGGCGTCCTTCTGCGGCTTCGGGTGTCCTCTTCGTCGGGTCCGGCGTCCTTCTGCGGCTTCGGGTGTCCTCTTCGTCGGGTCCGGCGTCCGTCTGCGGCGTCCTCATGTCCTCCCCGCTCGTTTCCCGCGCCGAGTTTGAATACTGCGCCGACATATACAGAGCGCAGTACACTCGTGTATTGTCGGCAATGCTCGGCAACTCTCGCGCTGACGTCCTGTACGTCCAGGACGTGAGCGCGGAAGGAGCCTAGACTGCCCGACTATACCCGAGTGTACTGCGCTCGGTATATGTCGGCGCAGTATTCAAAACTCGGCGCGGGAAAGCGGGTATCGGCGTATACCGCGCACCCACGATTTTGCCCCGATTTTCAGGGCAAAAAAGTGCGCGGTATACGCCGATAAATACGGTACATGATTCACAAAGTACTTGCCTGCTAAGTTACGGCGGCGTAGCGTAAATCGGGCGGGCGTAATGGTGACTAATTCAAATTTAGCTGAGGGGGGCGTGTTTTATGGTAATGGGGGGTGACCTTACGTGATTGACGTATTTTAGGAACGTCGCATGCGCTGTCCGCCTACATATCCCAGTGTGCATTGCGGCAAAGTACGACGTAAATGACGTAAATCCCTATTCACGGACGGCTTACACAAACAACGTAAAATTTTCGAATTTCGACGCGGGAACGACGGCCATACTTAACATTACTATTTCAGCTATTTGATGGAATAACTTTAGGCCTGATAATGCGTTACGTAAACGGCGTATCTGTAATGCGTCGGCCGGGCGTACGTTCGTGAATAGGCGTATCTAGTGATTTACATATTTTACGCCGACCGCAATGGAAGCGCCACCTAGCGGTCAGCCTAAAAATTACACTTTAGGATACCACGGTGTAAGACACTTACGCCGCTCGTATCTGAGCCTAATTTAAGCGTATCTGGTTACCAGAATACTCTTAAATTAGCGCCGGCGCAAATTCAGACTTAGGCCGGCGTATCTACTGATACGCCGGCCTAAGTCTTTCAGAATCCACCTACAAATGTCCCTTTAAATAGTTTGTTTGGACCAGCTTGACCCAAACTAACTATTTAAAGGGACATTAAATGTGGAGTTAGGCTTTAACTAATAAACATGTTATAGCCCACCCCCAGTATATAGTATATTATATGTATTATTTATGCAATATCCGATTTAATGCTGAGAAGAGTCTTTCATTTTTTTTTTTGTATTTTATAGACATTTAATAAAGAAATTAAAAAAATAAAATAAAAATAAACATGCTATTATATCGATTCCTCGGACAAATATAAGTAGTACTGGATGCCAAATATTCTACAAACATTCCATCCTAAGGGAAAATACCCCAAGAACATACAATTTGTCTACATTTGCACAAAAGTCACAGCTTTACCTAATATGTGAAAAACCCATAAAATGGATTCGCAAACACTGGTTTATTCCACATAACAAACGTACATGCAATTTTAATCATTTGCTATTTTTTTATAAATAGACCCATGCCCTTTCTAGGCAGGCAGTCCTTGGTTCCATCACCGATCCCATTGCTACAAGGTGTGTTCAGAAGCCTGCTATCTATAGATCCTCCTCCATTGTAGCTAGGACTGTGTAGGTTGGTGGGCTTTCATAAGCTGGCATAGTTATTTTGGGGGGAAGGAATCTCAGCACCCCTAAATCTTAACACACAAATTTCACTTCATAATGGTGACTGACTGATCCTTTTCCCTTTTCTTTCTTTCTCTTCCCTTTTCTTTCTTTCTTTCTTTCTTTCTTTCTTTCTTTCTTTCTTTCTTTCTCTTTCTTTCTTTCTTTCTTTCTTTCTTTCTTCCTTCTCTCCATTTCTTTCTCCCCCCCACCCCTTTTCTCTATTTGTCTCTGTCTCTCTTTTTCTATCCCTCTCTTTATTCCTTATCTTGTCCTTTGTCTTATATATGTCTTCCCTTCTCTATGGCATGCTTATTTCTTTCCTTCCCTCTCCCTCCTTGCCATTCCTTCTTTCTTTCTTTCTTTTTCTTCTCTCCATCTCTCAATTATGTCCCCTTTGTTTCTTGTATTGATTTCTCTCTCTTTCCCTTTTTTCTATTCCTCTCTTCTTTCGTTCTTTTCCTCTTCCTTGATTGCATCCACCATTTTCTCTTTCTTCTTCTATCTTCTTTTTTCTTTCTTTACCTGCCTTCTTTTTCTTCTTTACCTACATTCCTTCATTGATTCATTCCTGCCATCCCTTGTTTCTTCCTTCTTGTCATTTTGCTTCCCCTCTTTCCTGCTTATCTTACTTCTCTCATGTCATCTTCCTTTCTCTGTGACTTTCTAAACTTCCTTGCTTCCTCCCTTTCTCTCCCCCTTACCTTAATTCCTTATTACTTTCCTGCCTGCTTAAATATCTCATACTTTTCATCCTTTCTTTTTGTCTTCTTTCCTTCCTTCTCTCCATTTTTTTTCTGCCCCCACCCCTCCTTTTTCTTTTCTTTTACTATTATGTCCCTTTTTTTTTTTCTTTTATTGGTTTCTCTCTCTGTGCCTTTTTTCTATTCCGTTTTTCGTTCTTTTCCTCTTCCTTCATTCCATCTACCATTTTCTCTTTCTTCTTCTATCTGCTTTTTTCCTTCTTTACCTACATTCCTTCCTACCTCCATTGATTCATTTCTTCCTTCCTGCCATCCCTCATTCCTTTTCTTTTTGCTTCCCCTCTTTCCTGCTTATCTTACGTCTCTCATGTCATATTCCTTTCTCTGTGACTCTCTAAACTTCCTTGCTTCCCCCCTCTTTTTCTCTCCCCTTACCTGCAATTCCTTATTATTTCCTTCTTGCTTAAATGTCTAATACTTTTCATCCTTTCTTTTTGTCTTCCTTCCTTCCTTTTCTACTTGTCTTTATTTCTTTATACCTTTTTCTACAACTCTCTGCAACTTCCTTCCTCTTTCTCCTTTCTTCCCTTTCCTCCTGTCTTCATTTTTTTCTTCCTTTTTCCTAGACTTCCTTCCTGATTTTTTATGGCATCTTTCTTTCTTTCTTTCTTTCTTTCTTTCTTTCTTTCTTTCTTTCTTTCTTTCTTTCTTTCCGTTTTTTTCTTTCTGCCCCCCCTTTTTTTCTCTTTGTCTCTCTCTATCTTTGTCTCTCTTTTTCTATTCCTCTCTTTATTCCATTCTTATCCTTTGTCTTATATATGTCTTCCCTTCTCTATGGCATTATTCTTTCTTTCCTTCCCTCCTGGCCATCATTTCTAGCTTTCTTTCTTTTTCTTCTCTCCATTTCTCAATTCTGTCCCCTTTTTTTATTTTATTAGTTTCTCTCTCTGTCCCTTTTTTCTATTCCTCTCTTGTTTTCTTCTTTTCTTATATATGTATTCCATTCTCTATCGCATACTTCTTTATTTAATTCCCTCCTAGCCTTTTCTTTCTTTCTTTCTTTCTTTCTTTCTTTCTCTTCCCTTTTCTGTTCTTTCTTTCTCTTCCCTTTTCTTTCTTTCTTTCTTTCTCTTCCCTTTTCTTTCTTTCTTTCTTTCTCTTCCCTTTTCTTTCTTTCTCTTCCCCTTTCTTTCTTTCTTTCTTTCTTTCTTTCTTTCTTTCTTTCTTTCTTTCTTTCTCTTCCCTTTTCTGTTCTTTCTTTCTTTCTTTCTTTCTCTTCCATTTTCTTTCTTTCTCTTCCCTTTTCTTCCTTTCTTTCTTTCTTTCTTTCTTTCTTTCTCTTCCCTTTTCTGTTCTTTCTTTCTTTCTTTCTTTCTCTTCCCTTTTCTTTCTTTCTTTCTTTCTTTCTCTTCCCTTTTCTTTCTTTTTTTTTTTTCTTTCTTTCCCTCTTTCTTTTTCTTTTTTTCTTTCTTTTTTTTTTCTTTCTTTCTTTTTTTCTTTCTTTCTTTCTTTCTTTCTTTCTTTCTTTCTTTCTCTTCCCTTTTCTTTTCTTACTTTCTTTCTTTCTTTCTCTTCCCTTTTCTTTCTTTCTCTTCCCTTTTCTTTCTTTCTTTCTTTCTTTCTTTCTTTCTTTCTTTCTTTCTTTCTTTCTTTCTTTCTTTCTTTCTTTCTTTCTTTCTTTCTTTCTTTCTTTCTTTCTCTTCCCTTTTCTTTCTTTCTCTCTCTCTCTCTTTTTCCAGTACAACTTTTTAGCCTTCTATGTCCATCAACTACAACCATCTACTTCTGTAGTCCTGTAGCCTGTAGACCATTGAAAAGCTTCGGTGTAAGAACAATCGAGAGGCAGTTCCTGGAATTATGCCGCTGAATAAATCAAACCTCTTCTTAATATGAAGAGGACGCGCCAGACGTGCCTTGTGCATGATAATAAATAGCCTCTCCTGTTGTGTTTACCTTTGAACTCCAGGTTAGCGCTTGGCAATGTTATAGGACAGGGATAAACTTGTGAAATATTCAGGAGCTGATGTCCTCGGGTCCCCTAGGGATCTGGCGAGCTGCTTTTCTTCTGGAACATCACTCTTTTTCCTGAGTTTAAATAATGAGCTGGAGAAGAGCTACGAAACATCATGTCTGCATGTCTCCTTTGAAATCTTCCCTTATATTACCTTGTTATCTGTGCTCAAAAACAGCAGGTATTCTACTGGTTCAACTTCTGAGTACTGCTCAGCTGAACGACAGGCACAAATACACTGCGTTTATTGATAGATCTATATGTTGTGGGGAGGATGGCACCAGAGATACGAAAATGAATTCCCATTCTAATGATGACCATTTGAAGGATAAGGATAGCCCTAACCCTAAGGATAAGGTCCAATCAAACTTATGTTTCATTTAGGTAGGTGTAAAGTTAAAACAGAGAATACTTTGCACGCATTGTGAGAACGTAAAGTGTTTTCTTCGAAAGGCACCCGCCCCATGCGAACGACCTCCTGTGTTTAGAATGCAGCAAGGCAGCCAGAGGCGTATCTAGTGGAAATAGCGCCCATGGAAAGCACTGAAACTGCGCCCCTGTCGAAACATTTGAAACCCATCTTTCAGATAACCATACAAAAAAAAACAGCTAACAAAACTAGTGATATTTACAGTATTATCCCCTGTGATACCTTTGGTAGTGACATATCCTCTTTATGGAGAAATCTGGGGTTTATTAGACCCCTGATCTCTCCTCTGCCCTCCAAGGCCAGGTAAATGCAGAACCAATACTGGAAGTGATGAAATCTTCATCACTTAAGGCCTCAGTTTTCACAGGAGAAACTGATGTTCCTCCTTCTTTGTGTGCTGCCAATCCGACCAGATGGAATTGGAGAGCCTGGGAGAACAGGGGAGGGCTGTGGCTGAACGCAGCAGGGATAGCGCTGCCATTGTCCATTAGCAAAGGTGCTGAAAAGGAGATCCTGCCTATGCTTGGGAGGAGGGAAGAAGAGACCCTCAGACCCTGGTAAGTGCCTTGCTGCCCAGCCACTCATCAGCGCCCCCTTCATATGGCGCCCATGGCACTTGCCATGGCTGCCATACCCTAGATACGCCACTGAAGGCAGCTGCTCGACACGGGACCTGGGAATGGGTGGATATCACTGAAGTGATTTTCAGATTCCATTTGCATCAGCCAGATATGCTATATGCATAGTTACACTGGTCCATGATGTAAAAGTATAAATTCCTGGAATTCGTCTTTAAAGCGGTTGTAAACCGCGGCTATTTTAGATGAAGCACCCTGGAGTTTAGCCAGGGAGCTTCTCACAAATTGACTTGAGCAGTTATCTTGGTCGATTGAGAGACATCTATTGATTTATCCCTAAGTTTGGCCTTGTTGCACTCTTTTCTTCTACCACTAGGTGGCTGGGAACTTGGTGGTACTAGATATGAGAAGGGCAAACCAAGGTCAGGTTATGGGTATATGGGGTATCTCAGCCAATTGGCAGGGTTTTTCTTGAATCTTAATAAATACAACTTATAAGTTGGGTATCATATATTAGCATATTCACCAGAAAGGTCATGTGGCCCCATCAATGAGACTCAAGGTGGACTTGTCTATAGCCAAGCCTGAGCACCATGCCCCTTGGAGGTTATATTCAGGAATGATTTGTCCCTGGATAAAAAGGGAAAAAAAAGAAAGAATTATATCCCAGCAATTTCTAACTAGTGTATAACCCTGAGAAAATAAATAAAAGGGATGTATTGAGCACAGTGAGACTGACATGTGCTTTCTTGTTTATCTTATTTGTGGTTGGAGAGAACAAAGTTATGAGACTTTTATAATGCTCGTAAAGATGCCACTGGTAGCATGATTAGACTGCTTCATTTTCCTCTGCCATAGCTCGTCCCTTCTCTCTACATGTCAAAGAGTTTTATAAATATCCCCTTTCCATTCTGCTCGAACTGCTTATTTCATTCCGCTACAATAATAGACATGCTGCGTGGTTACAAATCACGTCAGAAGAGGAGGTCTCCTCCCGTGTAAGACATCAAGAGATTATTTTTAAGGTAATGTGTAATCAAAATCTGATTATAGAAGCCTTGTGTGATCTGAAATAGGGGAACAGTATGTAATACTTGACGCTAAGCTCCTCCTGCTGTACACTGGTATAGCACATGTAGAAACTGCCACCAGTGTTGGCGAGAGATACCAAGGGCCCCCTGTGTAAGGTCAAGTTTTGGACCCACCCAGGGGTAGGATGAGAAGAGGTAAACAGTCATTTAGTGAAACTAATTCAGAGCCCGGTGTGGTGCGTCTATGGATGGGGTGGCCCCATCAAGTTAGATTAGCATCAAAAAGCATTATTGCACCAAAAGACACGTTTTATGGCTATACCTCGCCACTTCCTCACTTTACAGTTTAGTTTTGGACTCATGGCCTCAAAACACGCTGTTTGGTGAAATAAAGTTATTTGATCTTATTACCTTCCTACATCTTATCACCTTACGATACCCACCTGAGAAGCCATAGAGGATCAAGGATTGGGACCCCCATGGCATTAAGAGAGATCAATTTCACCCTGTGTGTAGACAGGGCCTTTTCTCCACCCGTGTTCACAGAAGGTTGCTTGATTCTACCCATCTGGGTCACCGCAACCTCATCAGATGTAAGTTATGTTTTTCTTTTCTTTTTTTTGTTTCTCTTAATTGAGGAAATAAATACCCGTATTCTTCGGACTATAAGATGCACTTTTTCTCCACAGAAATATGTCTCTGGGTCTTATGGTGCGAATAGATGTCAGGCACCGCCCCCGCTGGCACCGCCCCTGATGCCGCTGGCACTGCCCCCTGCCACCACTCGCATCTCCTCCCACCGTCACCACCGAAAGAGAGGCAGGAGAGCGGATGACAGACTTCCAAACCCCCCTGTGGGCGACGGGCAATCTTCCGGATGGTTCCTGAGACAGAGGAAGGCGGAAGTGATAACATCAGGTAAGACTGCGATTGTAGCAATGGTCACTGTGCATTTCTATGGGCAATGGTCACTGTGCATTTCTATGGGCAATGGTCACTGTGCATTTCTATGGTAATAATCACTCTGCTTTTCCTATGGCAGTGGTCACCCTGTGTTTCCTATGGCAATGGTCACGCTGTATTTCTATGGTAATGGTCACTCTGCATTTCCTATGGCATATTTTAGTACACCATTTGGTTCAGAATTTTTTTTTCTTGTTTTCCTCCTCTAAAACCTAGGTGCGTCTTATGGCACGAAAAATACAGTACATTTAGATACCTAAACCATAAGGGCTCTCTCACCTTTTTTTCCTGATGGCCGTTTTATGGGTCTGCAATCTGCTTTTTTGGTCTGACCTTTGAGGACCACTACCTCAATCCCAAAGTCATCAAGAGGCCCAGGTGCAGGAGCAATTTTTGGACCATCAGATTGGCCTGGGGGGGGTGGCTGTGTCAGTTTCATTTCGGGAAACTGTATTGTCCTGGAATGAAGGACACATGGTCACCCTATTCCGGGCATAGATAACCGCAGTATCCGTGGATATCTACACCACTTCCGGCCCCTCCTCTGTCCCACGCTGTCTTCTGGGAGACACACAGGTCCCTGAAGACAACAGGGACCATTCAGATCACGCAGCATGACTCGCGCATGTGCAGTAGGGAACCAGGAAGCCGCAATGCCTCACATCCTGATTCCCTTACCGAGAGCCGAGGGACAGATCGGCTTCGTGTGCCGACATTGCGGGCGCCCTGGACAGGTAAGTGTCCTTATTTTAAAAGTCAGCAACTACAGACTTTAAAAAAAAATTAATTTGGCGGAACTCCGCTTTAAGTTCCTCCACAGCAACAAGTCACATGTGAACATTCCACCATGACTGTGATGGATCCGCAGTATAGGCATATAAAGACAAGATAGCTTATAGATACCACTGAAAAGTTGATTATTCTACTGTACAGTCATATAACATCAAATTTACCTGGAAAAGAGCTGAAGATCAGTGAAAAGTATTGTCTCATTTCCTGTGATGCTCTACTTGGTGTCAGCGGTAGACGCTGGGTCTCCAGAGGAGGTCACAGCCATAACTGCAGTATCTGCTCGAATTATGTGATTGGTACTCTAGTTATAAAGAGCAAGGTTTTGTTCGGTGTAATCTTTATCCAGGAGAGTCTTGAAGTGGCAACCTGCTGTGTTCCTCAATAGACATTCTGAATTCTCCAACATAATTCCCAATCACATCTTAAAAGCTAAAATGTCATTGAAACTTCATTACAAATAATTGTCACTAAAAAGGTATTGGTTACAGAGGTCTTTTATTTTACCTTTATCCTCAAAGGGTCTTTTATTTTACCTATATCCTCGAAGGGCAAAGGACTAGTCACCAGTATTGCCTGTGGTCTCCTGGCAGCTAATATTTTGCCATTACTGATATGTCATGCTTTGCCCTGTGGCGGCGGCCATCTTGGTAGAGGCAGGGTTATGCTTCCTTATGTTACATCTGCCAGCAAGGAGAAAAGTGAGCATCACTAAATCTTACATTTGATAGGAGTTTATACTTTATACTCATTACTAAATTCAAAATGGAAAAAAGGGGGTTGGCTTTGAATATACTGTATTTATTGGCGTATAACACTCACTTTTTTACCCTGAAAATAGAGGGTAAACTGTGCCTGCGTGTTATACGCAGGGCGCTGTGGAAAGTTTTTTCCCTGAAACTTCCCTCTTAAAGTTAGGGTGCGTGTTATACGCCTGTGCGTGTTATACGCAGATAAATACGCTACTCTGCCAAATAACAAACATAGCTAAAGCTACATTTTTACTCTTCCTATATTTTGTCTTCCCTGCTCTCCCATTCCCCATCAACACGCTAATTACATTTCTTAAAGCAAACCCTTTCATTCCCATTGTATACATATATTTAGTTATGTTGTGCAATAGTCATCCCACCACAGGGGGCACTGTGGCTGAATTTTCATGCTGTAGACTTGCAGAGCTCTTGCTGTAAACTCACCACTGCAACTTTGCTCTTGCTAGAGACTTGCCATGCACATTTGCTACAAAGAGCTGCAGATCAGACAACAAATTACCAGTGCAACTGCTACAATGACATATGGCATCTGCCGCCAACATTATTGGCGCATGCACATTGGGGCACGCACCAGGTCACGCGTGTGTGAGCGAATATTCATGCGCATGCGCACATTTGTGTGCATGGCACGATGAGCACTTGCGGGATCGCGCATTTCCATTTGTGTTTGCCCTTTGAGCGTTAGCTGCGCTATGGCACGCACGTCCCTGACAGTTAGTTTCCTTTTTTTTCCTAAAGAAACTAAAGAACAAAGTGAAAAAAGCTTTTTTATTTTTTAAAAGCAGCAGTACGCAAATAACAATCAATGACACCAAAATACAATCAAATAAAATAATAAAACAAGAGTCGATTTATTTTTCAAGCAAATAACGATCAACTACACCAAAATACAATCAAATAAAATAATAAAACAAGAGTCGATTTATTTTTCAAGCAAATAACGATCAACTACACCAAAATACAATCAAATAAAATAATAAAACAAGAGTCGATTTATTTTTCAAGCAAATAACAATCAACTACACCAAAATACACAAACAAATAAGTAGATTTTTGTCCTAAGCAAAAAACGATCAACTACACCAAAATACAGTCAAATAAAAGAATAAAACAAGAGTATATTTATTTTTCAAGCAAAAACAATCATCAACAATCATCTATTCTACACCAAAATACAATCAAATAAAAGAATACAAAAAAGAGTAGATTTTTTTTCCAAGCAAATTAAGATCAATTACACCAAAATAAACTCAAATAAAAGACTACAAAAAATTGTTGATTTTTTTTTTCCAAGCAAATAACAATAAACGACAAAAGCAAAAACAATCAACTACACCAAAATACAATCAAATAAAACTATAGAAAAAAAGGCCCAGATTCACCAGGCCGGCGTAGCGCAGAGAGGCAAGCATTAAATTCATCAAGCCAGTGCTTCCAACGCTGCGCCAGCGTGGCGTGGGATTCGAAGGCGTACACCGGCGTAGGTGGAAGTGGGCGTGACCCATGCAAATGAGGCGTGACCCCATGCAAATGATGGGCCAAGCGCCAGACAGATACGTATCACGAACAGCGCATGCGCCGTGACGTGGACGCATCCTACTGCGCACAACCACGTCAGAACAACTGCCTAAACTACGCCGGATCACTGTGTACGGCGTGAACGTAACCTACGCCCAGCCAGACACACGTCCAATTTAATATACGCCGGCTTGTGTTCCCTGGTGCAGACCTTTGCATGTCTGTTTCCGGGTTGCACCTCCTTTATGGGGCATAACTTTACGCCGGACGTACAACTTACGCGCACCTCTCGTAGCCTGCGTCGGGCGCACGCAGGTTCGTGAATCGCCGTATTTTCCTCATTTGCATGTTTGAATGGCTAATCAATGGGAGCGGCACTCTGCGCCCAGCCTAAATGTGCGCCCACCCTACGCCGGCGTAAGCAAGTTACGTCGGCGGGGTGTAGCCTGTTTTTAGGCGCATATCTGTTCGTGGGTCTGGCGCACAGATACGACGGCGCACATTTGCACTTACGTCGGCGTAACTTGTTATACATCGGCGTAAGTGCTTTGTGAATCTGGGCCTAAGAGTAGATTTTTTTTTTCCCAAGCAAATAACGATCATCTACACCAAAATAAACTAAAATAAATGACTACAAAAAAGAGTATTTTTTTCCCCCAAGCAAATAACGATCAACTATACCAAAATACAATCAAATCAAACAATAAAACAATAGTAGATTTATTTTTCAAGCAAATAACGATCAACTACACCAAAATACACTCAAATAAAAGACTACAAAAAGAGTAGATTTTTTTTTTTTTTTTCTTTTCAAGCTAATTTTGCATAGACAGCTCAATGAGGTAAATTGAGAGCTTCCGCTTCAGTGAAAATTGATAATCATTCATCCCTTTTCCCCCATTTTATCCAAAACTAGATAAAAAGGTCCTGGCTATAGATAGGCTTTAACATTCTTATGCTTACTACAATAGGGTGGGCTTCAGATGACCTTTTGATTCCTGACCCTCAAAGCCAAAGACTCGGATTCAGAGAAATTAAGAAAATCCGAATATAAATCTTCTATAGGTAAGCCCATTGTTGTGAGAGCTTCTTGTCGGGGTAGGGACTGATGGGAATCGTCCATGTCAGGCATGTCAAACTGTTTTTTTTTTAGGCTGCATGTGGTCCTTTCATTCCTTCTTTGTGGCCTTCAGCCGGTTTAAGCGTTTTAATTAATCAAAGCCCAGGCTGTTCTACATTTGATGTTGGGCTAAACTACCTTACATACATTTTCAGCTAAATACTTCAGGAACTGTTTTATGGCTAATTTTCGGGGATACATTTTGAAGGTTGGTGTTATTACTATGATATTATAGAGTCTCTAACACCCCCAAAAAAATAAAAAAATTATATATTGCAGCTTACTGCTCCTTAGTCTGGCCATACATTAGTAGATTTTCAAAAGAATATTTGTATGAAAAATTCTCATCAGTATATTCAATGATATGACAAATATCATTGAAAAATATATATATATATTTTTTTTGCTTTTAACCGCTTTACCCCCCAACCCCCCCATTCCTCGTCCCCCACCCGGCACCCCTTCACGAACAGGCCATTTTTAATGCCATATGGCGCTGTGTTACGTTAACTGACAATTGCGTAATCATGCAACGCTGTACACAAATTACGTTTATATCATGTTTTTCCACACAATTTTTTTGGGCAGTATTTGGGATTGAATTTTTTTGCACTATCAACAAAAGAAAACAGAAAATTTAAAAAAAATATATATATATATATATATTTTATACTTTTTGCTATACAACTATTTAGAAAAAAATTTCTTCATAAATTTGGGCCAATGTGTATTC
Source organism: Rana temporaria (assembly GCF_905171775.1). NCBI lineage: Eukaryota > Metazoa > Chordata > Amphibia > Anura > Ranidae > Rana > Rana temporaria. Next base: position 22,268,883 of record NC_053501.1, read on the forward strand.
TGCAACATATTTTTGGTAATAAAAATCACAATAAACGTATATTGATTGGTTTGCGCAAAAGTTATAGCATCTACAAACTATAGTATATAGAGTATACTGGAATTAATCGTTTTTTTTTTAATACTAGTAATGGTGGTGATCAGCGACTTATAGCGGGACTGCGATTATGCAGCATCCAATCTGACACTAACTGATCACTATAGTGATCAGTGCTAAAAGTATGCACTGTCACTGTACAAATGACACTGGCTGGGAAGGGGTTAAACATCTAGGGTGATCAAAGTGTTAAACGTGTGCCTAACCAGTGTTTATGTGTGTACTGTGTGCTGCTTTCACTAAGGGATGTGACGGTTTTTATTCCCTGCTTTGCACATCCCCACTGACAGGACAGAGACATTGGGAAAGTTGGGAGCTATGGCTAATAGACCAGTGTCTTAAAGGGTTTATAGGCCAGTGTCTTATAGGGTTTATAGGACAGTGTCTTATATGGTCTTATAGGCCAGTGTCTTATAGGGTTTATAGGCCAGTGTTTTTTAGGTCTTATAGGCCAGTGTCTTAAAGGTCTTATAGGACAGTGTCTTATAGGGTTTATAGGCCAGTGTCTTATAGGGCTTATAAGCCAGTGTCTTATAGGGTTTACAGGCCAGTGGCTTATAGGGTTTATAGGCCAGTGTTTTATAGGGCTTATAGGCCAGTGTCTTATAGGGCATACAGGGCAGTGTTTTATAGGGCTTATAGGCCAGTTACTTTAGGGCTTATAGGCCAGTTCTTTTGGGGTTTATAGGTCAGTGTCAGTGTCTTATAAGGCTTATAGGCCAGTTCCTTTAGGGCTTATAGGAAATTTCTTAAAGGCCAGTGTCTTTTATGCCAGTGTCTTATAGGCCAATGTGTGTCTTATAGGGTTTATAGGCCAGTGTTTTATAGGGCTTTTAGGCAAGTGTCTTATAAGGTTTATAGGCCAGTGTATTATAGGGCATACAGGGCAGTGTCTTATAGGGCTTATAGGCCAGTTACTTTAGGGCTTATAGGCCATTTCTTTTGGGGTTTATAGGTCAGTGTCGTATAAGGCTTATAGGCCAGTTACTTTAGGGCTTATAGGCCAGTTCTTTTGGGGTTTATAGGTCAGTGTCTTTTAGGCTAGTGTCTTATAGGCCAATGTGTGTCTTATAGGGTTTATAGGCCAGTGTTTTATAGGGCTTTTAGACAAGTGTCTTATAAGGTTTATAGGCCAGTGTCTTATAGGGCTTGTAGGCCAGTGTCTTATAGGGCTTGTAGGCCAGTGTCTTATAAGTCTTATAGGTCTTATAGGCCAGTGTCGTATAGGGCTTAAAGGGCAATGGCTTATAGGGCTTAAAGGCTAGTGTTGTATAGGGCTTATAGACCAGTGTCTTTTAGGGCATATAGGGCAGTGTCTTATAGGGCTTATAGGCCAGTTACTTTAGGGCTTATAGGCCAGTTCTTTTAGGGTTTATAGATCAGTGTATTATAGGGCTTATATGCCAGTTCCTTTAGGGCTTAAAGGGCAGTGCCTTGATAGTACATCAAGTTTAACCAATAGATTGAAAAATAATTAATTCACAAATATCAGTTGTAACAGTAATGTAGACCCAATAGGTGAAATGTGTCTTATAGAGCTTATAGGTCAGTGTCTAATAGGGCTTATAGGTCAGTTTCTTATAGGGCTAATAGGCCAGTTCTTATAGGATTTATAGGCCAGTGTCTTATAGGGCTTATAGGCCAGTGTCTTATAGGGTTTATAGGCCGGTGTCTTATAGGGTTTATAGACCAGTGTCTAATAGGTCCTATGGGCCAGTGTCGTATAGGGTTTATAGGCCATTGTTTTATAGGGCTTATAGGCCAGTGTCTTATAGGGTTTATAGGCCAGTGTCCTATAGGGCGTATAGGCCAGTGTCTTATAGGGCGTATAGGCCAGTGTCTTATAGGGCTTATAGACCAGTGTCTACTTTGCCCATTTGGTAATCCGGCACTGATAGTACACCAAGTTCAACCAATAGATTGAAAAATAATGAATTCACAAATATCAGTTGTAACAGTAATGTAGACATTATGCTAAACCCAATAGGTGAAATGTGTTCGTAGTAAGTGAACATAGTTTAATTTGTGCATCGCTAGACCTTACAAGCGATTCACTGCGCCTAAACAGTTAACATTGCCTTTGCAGCGGTGGGGCAAGGTGATCTCCGCGCTAGGAATATAGATCAGAACGCTGCACCTGTCACCTCGATAATATACTCAGTGTCTCCTAGCTGGTGATTGCAATCAGAATTCACTGTCTCAGTCTACATAATTTCATATCTCACATGAAGCTGTTAGCCTGGTATTTAAAAGGAATGCAAATGTCGTTCCTACAAGTCCAGCAGGAGCTAAACAGAGAGGGAGAAAATGTATATACAAAAAAAAAAAAAAAAGCAATAGATAAAAATAACACACCTAATTATTATGGTAAATACCGTTGGCTTCGTTCCTGCTCCCGAGACCGGATAGGTTTTATGATAATATTGAACATGTCACATTAATAATCAATACAGTCCCCAGCAAGGCCGCACACCTATAATTGTCACATATTACGTACAGTGGGAGAGATATTAATGAGGTTTTCCCAGTAGGGGGACGGAAGGATCTCACTTATCATTAGATTACACCGTGCACCAATATCCAGCCAAGATTATATGTTACAGATCACACAGTCTCATAAAAATGATTACATATTAGCAACTTTAGATGATGTTAGAGGAATAAAAATGGGATATTACTACATGGAATTTCAATGAGACCTTCTCTAATCTCTGATCTCCAAATTAAAATTAAAATCGCGGTGCGAGGAAAAGACAAAATCTCAAAGGTTACTCGTAGATTTCTAGGGGTTAATATCATGTATCGCCTTGTTGTCTTGATAACAGGGCATGATGTGGGTTTGCAGAGCCCCCCCTTTGCTTGCCATGGCTGTGAACCTTGGGGTGATGTTAGAGATTAAAATGTGATATTTATTACGACGTGTTGCTACAAGGATTTTCAGTTTCTGAGCCCCAGAATAAAACGTTTTCCAACCCTTGATTTTAAAGCCCAACTCCAGGAAATCGTAAAATTCAGCCTTGCAATATGACTATGTCCTCACTGAAAGGGTTAATTGCTCCTTTAAAATGGTTGTAAACGCTTTCTTACACTATAATGTCAAAAGTATTGGGACAACTGCCTTTGCATGCTCATGAACTTTAAAGGGGTTGTAAAGGTACAATTTTTTTTTTCCTAAATAGCTTTCTTTACCTTAGTGCAGTCCTCCTTCACTTACCTCATCCTTCCATTTTGCTTTTAAATGTCCTTATTTCTTCTGAGAAATCCTCACTTCCTGTTCTTCTGTCTGTAACTCCACACAGTAATGCGAGGCTTTCTCCCTGGTGGAGTGGAGTGTCGTGCTCGCCCCCTCCCTTGGACTACCGGAGAGTCCAAGGGACTCAAGGCCCCCCCCCCCCCCCCCCCCCCCCCCCAGACCATCACTATCCTTCCTTCCATATACTATACAAAGGCCTATCCAGCTTGTGTTTGCTCACCTATTACAACATACGTTATTTCTAAGATGTTCTAGGGCAGTCCAAGGAGAAAAAGCCAGTCCTGGGGCTCTTACCCAGGGTCTCCATAACTTAGCTAGTATTTCTATTCTACCCCTGATCTTATACACCTGTTGTTCCATTAATATTGTTGCATTTACCTAAGAGCACCAGTCCTCAAATACTGGTCTATTAGAATAGAAGACATCCATTTTCTAGAAATTAGCTTACGAGCAAAAAATAATAATCTGCCGATTGGTATTAACATCTCCCATGGATATTGCTCTTCATTAACATAGCCCAGTAGGCATGTTTTTGGTTCCACATCTATATGAGTGTCATATGCTCCATTAATTGCGGCCACCACCTCTCGCCAATATCTGACCAGCTTGGGGCATTTCCAGATCATATGGATCAGATCAGCTGGGGAGGGGTTTACCCATCAACACTGACTGTGTTGATGGGAGAATTGAGAAAAGAAAAATCGCATTATCTATAGCCTGCCTCAAAGTTCCAGAGCTACCCTTTAATTTTTCTGAAGCCTGCACATCACATGCATGACCAGACTTGGGGACAGTAGGGTTACTTTAAGGTTGGGCTTTAAAGAAAAATGTAAGTAACCCCAAAACTGTCATGGATTCTCTTTAACTGGCTGTATTGTATATATTATGAACTTGTCTATCTTGGTACAGCGACAATGTAACATGTTTGTTTCACATTGACCTCATTATCTGGTAACTAACCAAGAAGGATGTAGCCACAAGATGTTTGCTCCCTGTAGACAACTGTATGCCCTTGGACTTTGTCCGTCCTTGTTTTTTTTTCATAAATTATTATAAGCTGGTACCAAGATCTCTTATCTTTCTTAAAAAATGAAAACACCATCAATGGCACATTGATCTACCCTTGTCTCTCTCCCCACCTGACCTCTCAGAAATATCACATTTAATCGTCAAGGCTTTGCCTTATTCCAAACGGTCGACAATGACACCTCCTGCTTACATGTTTCCATTCTCCCTTAACGTGAAAACACGATCTGTATATTCTTAAACGCAGCACTGGAAAGTTACTTTATTAAAGCGGGGAGTCTATGGTCTAAATTGAATTATGTCTCAAATTTATACCGTTCATTTTGCCTCTCTCAGGAGCTCCTCTCCAACTTTCTCTTGTGATAAAGAAAACCATTAGCTTCTGTCAGAACCAGAAGGAAGGAGATCATTTTTATTGAAATAAGAACGGAACGATAGTGTCAGCCACTGAGTCCGACAGATAAAATATTACATCTAATAAACATGGTACGTATGGGATTAGACAAGGGTGCTCAGAATAGCTGAACAGCCTGCTGTAGTTAAAAAAACATTAGTATGGCATTGGGAAAACAATATACATTCAAATAAAGTCATTTACATAGTGACAGAGAGGCGTAATGAAAAAAATAACAGCCAGATAGCGAGATGTCACGTGTCGGCAAAGGGTTAATGATTAAAATGCAACTTTATTGTTCCAGATTTTATACGGTCTAAAGATCGGAATGCAAAATGAGGGGATTTGAGGTTTTTCCAGGCTCTGGGTTCATTTTTATCGGAGTAATTCGTTCACCAGAAGATGAGGGGAAAAATATTCATACAGCGGGCAGTACAGTGCAATGCACGGTTCGGTTTCCAGAACATTGTTTGGATAATATATGGACGCCTTTTATCTATTTAATGGAAAGTGGAAGAGATGCCCATCGACATGACAGACATGATGAAGGAACAAATTTCCTTTAGGCTGATTTGAGTGCACAGATTGGAATGTTTGCCATTGTTTAGAAAAAACGGAGCAGGTAGAGCTTAGGCATTGCTCTTGTAGACTCATAGGTCAACCCACATTCTCGTTACCAAAAAAGTTCCACCTTATTTATGTGGGTGGGGTATCGATGCAGATTGGAGGTAATTATGCAAGCAGCTTTGAAAACAACCTGCCCTTCCAAAATTCACCCGTCTTCCATCATTAACCTCTTGCTATAGCATAATGCCGCGTACACACGATCATTTTTCGGCATGAAAAGAAACGTAGTTTTTCAAAAACGTCATGTAAAATGATCGTGTGTGTTGCACATCGTTTTTCGGTTTGTAAAAAATGATCATGTGTGGGTTAAAACAACGTTTTAAACCCGCGCATGCTCAGAAGCAAGTTGCGAGATGGGAGCGCTCGTTCTGGTAAAACTGCCGTTCATAATGGAGTAAGCACATTCATCACGCTGTAACAGACAAAAAAGCGCGAATCGTCTTTTACTAACAAGGAATCAGCTAAAGCAGCCCAAAGGTGAATAGAACTTCCCCTTTAGAGTGCCGTCGTATGTGTTGTAAGTCACCGCGCTTTGTTCATCATTTTTTAAAAATGATGGTGTGTGGGCAACGTCGTTTTTAATGATGAAGTTGGAAAAACTTCGTTTTTTGGACATGATGAAAAACGAAGTTTTCTTTCATGCCGAAAAATGATCGTGTGTACGCGGCATAAGGCTAGGTTCACACATATCCAGAGTCTGTTGCAGTTTTGATCACCAATTGAGGTGCAAATTTGCACCTAAACTGGACCCAAAATCCCACAGGACCCTTTGTAGAAACGGATTGTGGCCGCTCCGGACATGTGTGAACCGGCTCCATTAAAAGCCAGTCCGATTCACATGTAAGGTTGAAGCAGGTTGAAGTGGCCAACTCACCTGCAAACCCCCTCCCCCCGGTCGGTCACCTGCAACACTTACCCCGGGCAGCGCTTCCCTACAGGCGACGGGCAACTGCAAGCCAAAGTCAGCAAGCATCTTGGACACCTAGGGCTGGATTCAGATACATTGGTGTATCTCTCCGCGCGGCGTAACGTATCTCAGATACGTTACGCCGCCGTAATTTAGTGCGCAAGTTCCGTATTCAGAAAGAACTTGCGCCCTATGTTACGGCGGGGGTAACGTATCTGGTCCGGCGTAAGCCCGCGTAATTCAAATGTGGATGATGTGGGCGTGTTTTATTTAAATTCACTGTGACCCCACGTATTTGCCGTATTTTACGAACGGCGCATGCGCCGTTCGTGAAAAAATCCCAGTGCGCATGCTCGAAATTCCGCCGCAAATCGTCATTGCTTTCGACGTGAACGTAAATTACGTCCAGCCCTATTCGCGAACGACTTACGCAAACAACGTAACATTTTCAAAATTCGACACGGGAAAGACGTCCATACTTAACATAGGATACGCCTCATATAGCAGGGGTAACTTTACGCCGGAAAAAGCCTAACGTAAACAACGTAAAAAATTACGCCGGGTGGACGTACGTTTCTGAATCGGCCTACCTACTTAATTTGCATTAAGTAGCCAATCCAGTAGGCCCTGCAAGGTGACCCTTAGATTTTCATATTTGGAGTGTACCTCCAGTTGTGGTCAAATAAGGCTCCATGCACAGGCAGGAACGTTTTTTTTTCTCCCTCAAACCCAATAACTGAACATTGTTTAAAGACGCATAAAAATGGTATTTACTTTACTGCTTGCACTATCTCCAAGCTAACTTTCAATTATGTCATAAATATAAATTCTTCCCGACATTCCCGTTATTTCCTTTGTTTAGCACAAAGCAACGAAACTTTATACACAAATCCGCTTCATCTCTACTCGTTATTTGAATGGAATTTAATTCAATTTAATTAAGTATTTGATGTAGCCAAATGAACAGCGCCTCTGAGTCAATCACAGGGCTCCGCTATTTTCCGCTTTGATATCAAATTCCGAAATTGAATTATTTCAATTGTTTATTGAATCACACGCTTGAAATTCACCAGTTACCGTCCTGACAGGTTTTTAAGCAGAAGTGCAAATTGAAACCCTTACATTTTGTATACCTCGCGGAATATCTTTACTTCAGTCCCAAACATCCACCGTAAAGCTCCTTCCTCTTATACTTGTCTTGTTTTCAAATATCTGCTCCGGTTGGGGGGGTTCTTCAATTTAAGATATATCGGCGATTTCTACTTTATCGTATCTTATACTATTCATTGTCTCTCTATCTTGTGTTCCTCCAAAGGGTCTATGTTGGGCAAAATACATGTCAATGGATGAATGGATGGATGGATAGATGGATAAATGTATAAAAAATTAATACAAAAAATGATTGGTTGATGGATGGATAGATGGATGGACATATGTATGAATGAATAGGTGAATTAATGGATGTACCGACCCAAACGGCGGTGAATACCTGGAAGACAGTCCGGACGTGGCAAGGGGGGTAAAAAACTTAAATTTCCCCTGGAAATACCGCCGGATTTATGGATGGATGGATCAAGCCTTCCACATCTTGGCCCCGAGCTATATCACTAACCTAGTCTCGAAATACCAACCAAATCGTTCTCATTGCTCCTCCCAAGACCTCCTGCTCTCTAAGCTCCCTCATCACCTCTTCCCATGCTCTCCTCCAGAGCCTCTCCCATCCTATGGAATTCCCCACCCCAATCTGTTTGACTATTTCCTACTCTATCCACGTTTAGGCAATCCCTGAAAACTCTTCTTTTCAGAGAAGCCTATCCTGCCTCCACCTAACAACTGTACATTTATTTTCCCCATCAAATCATCCCCCGCCCCCACAGTTTTTACCTCTAGTATCTCTTTATAATACCTCTTAAGCTCTAATGAGCAGGACCCTCTGATTCCTCCTGTATTGAATTGTATTGTAACTGTACTCACGTTGTAAGGCGCTGTGCAAATTGTTGGCGCTATATAAATCCTGTATAATAATAATAATGGGCCAAATAATGGTTTGAATTATGGATGGATGGATGAATGCATGGGTGTATGGATGGATGGATACATGCATGAATAAATATAGATGGTTAGATGGCCTGACTTATGTTTAGATTAATTCATGGATGAATGTAGGTGAATGGGTGGATGGATAAACTGACCGATTTATTGATAGATGGATGAATGCATGGATGAATGGATGATAGATGGACTGACTTATAAATAAATGAATAGATGGAAGAATGAATTGATGTTGGATGGGTGGGTATAAACCCGGATGGATAGATACCTTTATTATTTTATGGATAGATGGTTGGATGGATGAATGGGGGATACATGGACTGACTTATGGACGTATGAATAGATGGAAGAATGAATGGATGATGGAAGAATAGGTGGGTATATAAATGAATGAATGGATACATTTATTGATTTATGGATAGATGGTCGGATGAATAGATGATCGATGGACTGACTTATGGATGGATGAATGGATAGATGGAAGAATGAATTGATGTTGGATGGATGGGTATATCACTGGATGGATAGATACATTTATTGATAGATGGTTGGATAAATGGATGAATGGATGGATTATGGATGGACTGATTTATGGATGAATGAATAGATGGACTGACTTATGGATGAATGGATAGATGGAAGAATGAATTGATGTTGGATGGATGGGTATATCACTGGATGGATAGATAAATGTATTGATAGATGGTTGGATTAATGGATGAATGGATGGATGGATTATGGGTGGACTGATTTATGGATGAATGAATAGATGGAAGAATGAATGTATAATGGGTGGATGGGTATATGAATCGATGGATAGATACATTTATTAATTTATGGATAGATGGTTAGATGAATGGAAGTATTGATGTATGGATGGATGTATGGACTGACTTATGGATGAATGAATAGATGGAAGAATGAATGTATGATGGATGGGTATATGAATGGATGGATAGACACATTTATTGATTTATGGATAGATGGTTGGATGGATGATGGATGGACTGACTTATGGATGAATGAATAGATGGAGGAATGAATGAATGATGGATGGATTGGTATATGAATGGATAGATCAATTTATTGATTTATGGATACAGTAGATAGATGGATGGATGTATAAATTGACTGATTTAAGGATGGATGGAATGACTTATGAATGAATGAACGAATAGATGGAAGAATGAATGGATGAATAGATGCATGTTGATGGATGGAAGGATGGGTATATGAATAGATGTGTAGATACGATGTTACTATGTTACATTTATTGATTTATGAATAGATGGTTGGATTGTTGGATGGATTGATAGACAGATAGATCGATGGATTTACAAATGGATGGATAGATGAATACATTGATTTACAGATGGATGGTTAAATACATGTAAACATTGATGAATAGACTTATGGATGAATGAATGAATGAATGGATGCATGTGAGTGGATGGATTTATTAATTAATTTATGGATGGATGCATGTGGGTGAATGGAGGGATGGATGAATGCATTCACAGATGGATAGATCTGTGAATGGATAGGTGGATAAATGGATGGGCAGACAATCATACAGAGTGTATGTAAAGTTTAAAAACAAAAATAAAAATAAAAAATATTGGTGGAAGAAGGAGATGTAAAATAGTAAAATAGTAGTAATAGTAAAAGACATTGCTAAAAAGAAATGCTGCCTAGACCAGTGATGGTGAACCTTGGCACCCCATATGTTTTGGAACTACATTTCCCATGATGCTCAACTACTCTGCAGAGTGCATGTGCCTCATGGGAAATGTAGTTCCAAAACATCTGGGGTGCCAAGGTTTGCCATCACTGGCCTAGGCAAAGATTGTGGGTCTTTGACATCATTAGATCCTGCAGAAAATCTGTTGTCATCCATCTTACCGGCCTTATGAGTAGCATGGCCTGCTTATGTAATGAACAACTGCATCTGCCCCATATACAGTATAAATGTATTACAAACTAGATGTATCGTATTTATCGGCGTATACCGCGCACTTTTTCCCCCTTAAAATCAGGGGAAAATCGTGGATATATACGCCAATCCCCGCCGATCCCCGCTGTCTCCGACATTGTCCGAGCATTGTCCGAGCCGAGCCGAGTGTACTGCGCACTCGGCTAGGCTCGGCAATGCTCGGCTCCGCCCGCAGCCACGCGAGAGGAATCGAGAGAAGCTGAGAGCGCAAGAAATCCGGCTCTGCACAGCGCGCCAAATTCAAACACACAACGGAACGCAACCCCCGGGCAAGGTGCGGCTGGACACCTCCAAAGCCGCAGACGGACACCCACAAGGCTCGACGGACCCCGCGCAACGCCGCAGACGGACGACAGACAAGGCCGCCGATGGACGCCGGTCAAGACAGCAGACGGACACCGACAAGGCTGGACGGACCCCGCGCGAAGCGGACAAGGCCGCCGATGGACGCCGGGCAAGACATCCAAAATGTACGTTTTTTCCCTAAACTTCCCTTCTCAGCTGGGGGTGCGCGCTATACGCCGGCGTGCGGTATATGCCGATAAATACTGTTTTTAAAATCATATCCCATGCTAAGAAGGTAAATTGCATATAGCTGATTTTTTTTACATGTCTAAAAAAAATTTGAAAAGGCTTCCTTCCGGTCCTGTTTAAGTGTCTCAGCTTAATGAAATTGTAGGCCCTATAAATTTTATATGCTCATGGGTACAAGTGCTTAACGGGAAATCCTACACTCTCTCTTAAAAAAAAAAAAACTTGTGTATAAATATGTGTAAAAGCACCAAAAAAAAAACTCCCACAAATAGGCAGGTATATTTTTTATATTTTATCAACCTCTGCGTCTCCTAACTTGCCAAATATCTATGTGTTGTACAGAAAGAGCAGTGACAGTGCATGCAGACAAAAAAAAAAAAAATCAATCTTTTTTGCATGGGCAGATAAAGATGACACAATGAGAATGAAAAAGACAGAGACGGAGAGAGAGGGAGGAAGAAAGAGAATCTAGGAGATAGAAAACAGCGTCCCTGCAGTGATGGATAGCTTGCGTAAACGTGTCAGGATGGTATTATGCAAATTAGCAGCCAGCCTGAGAGTTGCTCTGGTGATTATAGAGGATGTGAACAATGCCCGGGTCCCCAGACACGAGCGTGTCTTGTTATTTTCTTTCCCTCCAACTACCCTTGGGGTGGATTCTTCCTGACCCTAGTCCTTCGCAGAAGAAATGTACAAGAAATAAGTTTATGCTACAAGAAGGAAAAAAAAAATATCTCTAAACAGCTCACAAATACTAGCGATGACATTCTGGAAAAAAAAAAAAACATGAACTGATTTTTTTTGTAGAACACACTAAGACCCCCGACCCTAGAACCTATCAATGTACCTCTATGTAACGTTGTTTCTACGCAAAAGGGACAGTCGCCAAAAACAAGAGGGAAAAAATGGACTCCATAAAGTCTATGGAAGAGAAAATAGGAACGGCGATGGCTTGGCTGTGTGTGCAAAGGCCGACTTTTCGTACTCATACAAACCAAAAGTGAAGGCGCTTCTAAGTGCAGTAAACACTAAACTTTAATATTTATAAATATATTAACCACCTCCCACCTGGCCACTGCACATCTACGGCTGGGTGGGCGCTTCCTCCTTCTTAACCACTTAAAGCGGAGGTTCACGTTTATTGTTATTTTCCCCCCGGCTTCCGGGTTCTGGCTCCCGCGGGAGTGGGCGTTCCTATTCAGAGGTTAGATGATTGACGTCTGGTGAAAAACTTCCCCTGGCGCATAAGGCGCGTCACAAGTTTTCCGTAAGTAGCCGAACTATATGGCGCCTGCGCAGTCAGCTCTACACGGCGGCGTATAGCGCCGTATAGAGCCGACTCGCAGGTCGGCTAGTTACGGAAAACTGGTGACGCGCCTTGTGCGCCAGGGAAAGTTTTTCACCAGACGTCAATCATCTAACCTCTGAATAGGAACGCCCAGTCCCGCGGGAGCCAGAACCGGGACGCCGGGGGGAAAATAACAATAAAACGGTATGTGCAGCAAAAAAAAAACAGCATACTGTAGATGTCGGAAGTATGCTGGATGTAATGTTATATAATTGTTTTAGGGTGAACCTCCGCTTTAAGGATCGCCTAATGTGTCCTCGGGCCTTTCCGGCCGTTTCCAAGGCTCTCCGGCGTGCCCCCCACCTCTGGCCGCATGCGGTATTGCATGCCATTGAAGTCAATGCGGAACAAATTATTTTCGTTTCCATTGACTTCAATGGGGAAACTCACTTTGATATGCGAATACTTTGGATTACGAGCATTCTCCTGGAAGGATTATGCTCGTAATCCAAGGTTCCACTGTACATAGCACCCCAGACTGAATGTTTCTGTATTCTCTAAAAGGGGCAATATTGGGAGGGGGTAGGGGACAGAGACAAGGGGTGACAAGGGGGGAGTACCTGCATCTATTCTCTAAAAAAAAATCCCTGGATATATAATTAGTTACATTGGTCCAAGCTGGACCAAAGTAGCTACGTAAAAAAAAAAAAATCCATACCTGGAATTCTTCTTTTCTACTGGCTTTTATCAATTTGATTTTGATGTCTCTATTGAAGACCTAAGATTAGACCTCCCCCAACCCCCCTCCCCCCCCCCCCCTAGGCATTGAGCGTGACCTCCCCTGTCCCAAATGGAGACATTGGTAATCTCCACAAACGTACTTAGAAGTTGCAGCTATCATTTCCCCTGGTTACTCTCATCCTCAACAACTGTAAGTCATAGACATGTGCACACTGAAATATTTTGTTTCGGAATTTCGTTTTCGTCCGAAAAATAAATTCAATTAGTTACTCCCGAAATTTGTTTTTATTTATTTAGTTTTTCGTTAAAAAAATGCATTTGTCTGAAAATCCAAATTAAGGTTGAATCTGTAATTGAAGGCTTATGGTGTCTGTCGAATGTTCTAAGAAAAAAAAAAAGATTCGCCAGAATCTTTAAAAAAAAGAAAAGAAATTAGACTCTTCAGATTCACAGAAAAAGTACGCCAGAGTATCTGCTGATACTCCGGCGTACTTTCAAATTTGCTGCGTCGTATCTTTAGTTTAAATTCTCAAACCAAGATACGACGGCTTCTGGCTTCGATCCGACAGGCGTACGGCTTCGTACGCCTTCGGATCGTAGGTGTAATACTTCGGTGCCCACTGGGTGGAGTTTGCGTTGTTTTCCCCGTCGGGTATGCTAATTAGCTGTTTACGGCGATCCACAAAGGTACGCGTGGTCGTCGCATTCTCTTACGTCGTCGCTAGTCGGCTTTTCCCGGCGTAAAGTTACGGCTGCTATTTCGTGGCTTATATTTAGACTAGCCATGTTAAAGTATGGCAGTCGTTCCTGCGTCGAATTAAATTTTTTTTTTTTTGTGTAAGTCGTCCATGAATAGGAAAGGATGTAACGCACGACGACGTTCAAAAGATTACGTCGGTGCGACGTCATTTTGCGCAAAGCACGGCGGGAAATTTCAAAACGGAGCATGCGTAGTACGTTCGGCGCGGGAACGCGCCTAATTTGAATGATACAATTTGAATTAGGCGGGCTTGCGCCAGACAGATTTACGCTACGCCGCCGCAAGTTTACAGGCAAGTGCTTTGTGAATCAAGCACTTGCCCGTAAAACTTGCGGCGGTGTAACGTAAATGCGATGCGTTACGCCGCCGCAATTCTATGTGAATCTGGCCCTTCATGTCTCTCTATGTCGAATCTTCATGTCTCTCTATGTCGAATCTTTTCTCTCTATGTCGAATCTTTTCTCTCTATGTCGAATCTTTTCTCTCTATGTCGAATCTTTTCTCTTTATGTAGAATAATATTGGACTAATAGAGTTAAGGTTAGGCACATTCGACCGCAACGAAAACGAAAATAAAGCATTTGTTTATGTCGGATCTTTCTGTTTTCGTTTTCTGTGCTTTCGTTATCGTTTGTTAAATTCGGACGAAAATGCATTTGGAGGAAAACGAATGCACATGTCTAGTAAGTCATACCTAAACTTATATTGAAGATAAAATAGGCTAAGATGGGACTTTGGAGGCACGACATTTACAATAAAAACTTTAAACTTATGTCGCGTACACACGACCATTTTCAATGGTCTAGAAAAAACGACTTGTTAAGCCTGCCTTGCCTACACATGATCGTGGAAAAAAAAATGCTCGAGCAAAGCGCAGTGACGTACAACACATACAACGGTACTTTAAAGGGAAAGTTCCATTCAGATGGGGCCACCCTTGGGGCTGCTTTTGCTGATTTTGTGTTAGTAAAAGTTTGGTGAGAGACGATTCGCGCTTTTCAGTCTGTTACAGCGTGATGAATGTGCTATCTCCATTACGAACGCTAGTTTTACCAGAACGAGCGCTCCCGTCTCATAACTTGCTTCTGAGCATGCGCGTTATTTTCACGTCGTTAAAGCCCACACACGACCATTTTTTACAATGTTAAAAACAACGCGAAAATTTAGAGCATGTTCTAAATTTTTAATGCCCATATTTAAGGTTGCGAAAAATGCTCTGGAGCCCACACACGATCGTTTTTAATGACATAAAAAAAATGTAATTTTTCACATCGCGAAAAACGGTCGTGTGTACGCGGCTTTAGTCCTAAAACATCATATTCATATATACACATCGCCAGTAATCTACCACACCACAAAAACTCTCCCATCTCTCCTCTTCTCTCTTTTCTCCTTTTTAATCTACCCTCGAGTACAACCATTCCACTGACTAGTATCAAAAGTGAACATTTAGCACCATCTGCTCAGGTTTGATCCTTTTAATAAAATAGGATTCAGGTTGTAACCGGTCCACTTTTGCTCCATGGTTACCTATCAGCCTTTTAGAACTCTGTTGACTGTGGACAGTAGTTCTAGAATTCCTTGCTCTAGTCTTGGTAGAACAGTCCCATAATGCAAAGTTAAATGTGCAGGGAGAGTCCCCAGAGGACAGAATACAGATCAATTATGCTAAGTGTAGCCCAACTTTGTGACTTGCTGTCTCCTCTGTGATTCCTCTTTGAACTCCCCGTCATTGTCCCTCAGCTGCTGTAATAACTCACATTTTGTTTAATTAGCTCTCAATAGAGGGGAATATTTACAGTATATTTATGTTCATACTTGTTATGCCTTGGGTATGCCACTTGTAAATGAAGATTAAATAACCTATAGTGAGTAATAGCTCTTCAGTACAGTTTGGTGGTTGTATACTTGGGAGCCTTCAAGTTTGGATCTTCAGTATGACAGCGAGGTGGACAATCTTGTGCAGGCTTTCTTAATTGAAAGTATCCACAAACCTTGAGGATATGGAGACCATATAATAAGGAATGGAATTAGATCTTTGAATAATTAAACATTTTAATAAAAAAAAGTATTTTCTGCATGATATCAAAGTGGTCTTGATTTGTAAGATATCCATACCTGGACTTCTTCTTTTCGACTCATAAATACTAGACATGTGCACACTGAAAAATGTTGTTTCGTAATTTCGTTTTCATCTAAAAAATACATTTATTTAGTAACTCCCGAAATTTGTTTTTATTTATTTCGTTTTTCGTTAAAAAAATGCATTCGTCCGAAAATCCAAATTAAGGTCGAATCTGTCATTGAAGGCTGCTTATGGTGTCTGTCGAATTTTCTAACAAGAAGAAGAAGAAGAAGAAGAAGAAAAAAAAAAAGAAGTTTCGACAGAATCTTTAAAAAAAATTAAAAAATTTGACTCTTCATGTCTCTCTATGTCAAATCTTTTCTCCCTATGTTGAATCTTTTCTCCCTATGTCGAATCTTTTCTCTTTATGTAGAATAATATTGGACTAATAGAGTTAAGGTTAGGCACAATTAAGGTCAAATCTGTCATTGAAGGCTTATGGTGTCTGTCGAATGTTCTAAGAAGAAGAAGAAGAAGAAGAAGAAGAAGAAGAAGAAGAAGAAGAAAAAACAAAAACATTTGACAGAATCTTTAAAAAAAAAAATTTGACTCTTCATCTATGTCGAATCTTTTCTCCCTATGTCGAATCTTTTCTCTTTATGTAGAATAATATTGGACTAATAGAGTTAAGGTTAGGCACAATTAAGGTCGAATCTGTCATTGAAGGCTTATGGTGTCTGTCGAATTTTCGAAGAAGAAGAAAAAGAAGAAGAAGAAGAAGAAAAAAAAAAAGAAGTTTCGACAGAATCTTTAAAAAAAATTAAAAAATTTGACTGTTCATGTCTCTCTATGTCGAATCTTTTCTCCCTATGTCGAATCTTTTCTCTTTATGTAGAATAATATTGGACTAATAGAGTTAAGGTTAGGCACAATTAAGGTCGAATCTGTCATTGAAGGCTTATGGTGTCTGTCGAATTTTCGAAGAAGAAGAAGAAGAAGAAGAAGAAGAAAAAAAAAATAGTTTCGACAGAATCTTTAAAAAAAATAAAAAAATTTGACTCTTCAAGTCTTCATGTCTCTCTATGTCGAACCTTCATGTCTCTCTATGTCGAATCTTTTCTCTCTATGTCGAATCTTCATGTCTCTCTATGTCGAATCTTTTCTCTCTATGTCAAATCTTTTCTCTCTATGTCTCTATAATGTCGAATCTTTTCTCTCTATGTCGAGTCTTTTCTCTTTATGTAGAATAATATTGGACTAATAGAGTTAAGGTTAGGCACATTCGACCGCAGCGAAAACGAAAATAAAGCATTTGTTTATGTCGGATCTTTCGGTTTTCGTTTTCAGTGCTTTCATTATCCTTTGTTAAAACGATAACGAAAATACCTGAAATTCGGACGAAAATGCATTCGGACAAAAACGAATGCACATGTCTAATAAATACCATTGTCGGTTACTTTATCTCAATTCCATATTTTGATTTTACATCTCAACAGCTACTTTGTGTGTTTGGGATTTGCTGTTTTCATAAAAATATGTATCATAAAAGCCTTATGATTTCCTTTCAGCTGTCCTACCCTTGCTATGTATGAGTAAAGAAAAAATCTATTGATATCTTCAGATCACACTTGTGCCCAATAGGACTGGTAATGGTGATGATTTTGACAGTCTGGTGAAGGGGTTATGAGAATATACTGGGGAATCCACTTGTGCCCTGTACACACGATCGGTTCGTCAGATGAAAACGAACCGATGGATTTTTTCATCAGATATCCGATGAAGCTGACTTTCATCAGTCTTTGCCTACACACCATCGGTTAAAAATCCGATCGTGTCCAACGTGATGTAAAGCACAACGACGTGCAGAGAAAAATGAAGTTCAGTGCTTCCGAGCATGCGTCGACTTGATTCTGAGCATGCATGGATTTTTGACCGATGGATTTACCCACAGACGATCATTTTTTTCTATCGTTTTTTTTAACCATACAAAAAAAACTGATGGGGCCCACACACGATCGGTTTGTCTGATGAAAATGGTCCATCGGTCCGTTTTCATCAGACGATCCGATCGTGTGTACAGGGCATTGGAGAATTGCAATAATAAAAAAAAGAATAACAACCCCTGATCTAGCACATGCAGTGCGTCTATTCCCCCCCCCCCCAAAAAAAATTGTGGGTCATTCACATTGCAGAGATGATATATATCAGCTGTGTACACTCACATATGTTGTAGGGAGGAATTGATGTGCCATTTCTATTTGCCAAGATGTTTCAAAATCAAAAACTTTAGGATGAGTGTATTTCAAACGGAATATATGAATCTGAAATGTACCCATTTGTACGAGGTGTGTCTAAAGCCTCATACACACGATCGGACTTCCGTCTGACTTTTCTGTGGATTTTTGTCCGAATGGGCATTGGCCGTGAACTTGTTCTGACAGAAAACTGACCACACTGAAATCGATGTGTTTCCATCCCTAGTTGATGTGGTCAGTGTGAAATAGAAAAGCAGAGGGGCTGGGAGGATCATCAGGTATTTCACACAAAGGAAGAAACACAAAGAGAACGGGATACCTTTTATGTTTCAATAATTTTTATTGAATTTTACAATACAGAGAACAAGGAACCTTAGCTTAGCATTGTACAGCATATAACTTCTGTAGGGACAGGATACCTTTTAACACAAGTACATGGTACAATTGGGGCCGGGACCAGGGGTGGGCAGAAGGAGTGGCTGCCCTGGGCGCAGCATGTATTGTAGGGATGGGGTTGCCGCAAGTTTCTTCTACTATAAAGCATCACTACTTCTGTCATCCCAGAGCTGGAAGCGGCAAGGAGAGAAAGAATGAGACGGGAGGAGGTACTAAATTACATTTTTAGGTGCAAATTTCAGTATTTAGGCTACAAATAAGTACGCTAGGCAAATAACAATGTGATTTAAGGTAGATATTAAGGTAAAAAACATATTTTTGTTATTTTCGATATAATAAGGGAAAATTATATAGTCACATCACCCCCTGCCTCCAAACCCCTCTGCCACCAACACCCCCTGCCTCCACCCCCCTCTGCCACCAAAACCCCCTGCCTTCACCCCCCCCCCTCTGTGGTGCCACAATCTCCCCCTGCCACCACTCTCCCCCGGGCCCCCTGCCTCCAATCTCCCCCTGCCTCCATTGTCCCCTGCCTCCATCCCCCTCTGCGGTGCCACCAACAACCCCTGTCTCCATCCCCCACCCTCTGCGGTGCCACCATCCCCCTCTGCGGTGCCACCAACACCCCTTGCCTCCAATCTTCCCCTGCCTCCATTTCCCCCTGCCTCCATCCCCCTCTGCGGTGCCACCAACAACCCCTGTCTTCATCCCCCACCCTTTGCGGTGCCACCACCCCCCTCTGCGGTGCCACCAACACCCCTTGCCTCCAATCTCCCCCTGCCTCCATTGCCCCCTGCCTCCATCCCCCTCTGCGGTGCCACCACAGCCACCATCAGGCCCTGCCTCAAATCACCCCCTGCCTCCAATCTCCATGCACAGTTCCAAGCTGAACCGATCTCGGCTATTTTCACTGGCACATTCCCACAACTACAGACATTTACGAACGGGGGAAAAAAGTGCCCGTTTTTACGAACTGTCCGTAAAAATAGGGACGGTTGGCAACACTGGGCCGAATCTGATGTTATGCCCTATACACACGATCGGTAAATCCGATGAGAACGTCTGATGGATTTTTCCATCAGTTATCCGATGAAGCTGACTGATGATCAGTCGTGCCTACACACCATCAGTTAAAAAAACGATTGTGTCAGAACGCGGTGACGTAAAACACAACGACGTGCTGAAAAAAATAGGTTCAATGCTTCCACGCATTTTTTGCACGATTCTGAGCATGCGTGGATTTTTTTTCTATCTCTATCAGTTAGGTATCCATCGGTTAATTTTAAAACAAGTTTCAAATTTTTTAACCGATGGATAAATAACCGATGGGGCCCACACATGATCGTTTTAGTCTGATGAAAACGGTCCATCAGACCGTTATCATCGGATTGACCGATCGTGTGTACGCGGCATCACACGTTTTACAACACATTTGTCTTTCTTTTTCCTTTGCATTCACAAAATTATCCTCAATTTTTTAACTATTAAATTTTTTTTTTCATTTTTCTTTTACAGAACACCTCCTGATTGCAATCAGTACCCACAATGGTTTTGCGTACATTGAAACAGTAAAAGGGTTTGCGTCCAATTGAAAGAAAAAGGGCCATATACGTTTGTTATTATTAGTTTTTTATTATTTCAGACTCCATTTAATGAACAGAAAAAAAAAAAAGCTATTCGGCAGCGGCTAATGCAAAGCGAATACCAGCGGGATAATGATAACTGTTGATAGCCTTGTGGGACAATCAAGACAGATTTATTTGGAAATTGCATTTCATTTGTTCGCATTACTTAGTATAAAATTTATCTCCAAGGCAAATTCTTCTAAAAATATTTGATATGCGGTTATTAGGCATAATAGTACCCACACCTATGTACAAAGCAATGGAACATCTCTGGAGGATATCTTAATTAGATCCTTTAGCCAGAGCTGATGTTGACCGAGCCCCAAAGGTTTAGACTATTGTGTTTTTAGCTTTGATTTGCCTAATACGTTGCACTTGTTTAGGGCGCAAGGAAAGTGTTATTATGTATCAAGGGAGATACTGATACCTGGCCAATTAGCAAGGATGAAATCAAGGTTCCCATACATATGAGCTCCTACATCCACTTGGTCAAAGGCTGGGGGAATATCCTTAAAGAAAAAAGTGTAGGCAGATATAAACTACCCCTATTTAGCTAAATAAAATGCATATATAAAATAAATAAATAAATAAATATAAATGTAAAAAATAAATGTATATAGTAAAACATCCTTAACCACATCAATACTGGGCACTTTTGCCCCCTTCCTTCCCAAAAACCAATTTTCAGCTTTCAGCGTTCTCGCATTTTTCAATGACAATTGCGCGGTCATGATACACTGCACCAAAATTACATTTTTATAATTTTGTTTACACAAATAGAGCTTTCTTTTGGTGGTATTTATTCACGACTCCGTTTTTTATTTTTTTGTGATATAAGCGGAAAAAGAGTGGAAATTTGAAAAAAAATTATATTTTCGTATTTCTATTTTTAAAAAAATCCAATAAAATCTAATTTTGTCATAAATTTAAGCCAAAATGTATGCTACTACATGTTTTTCCGTTAAGTGTATAATAATTGGTTCGTGTGATCACGGACAGATGTAGACAAATGATCATTGAGACATCTGATTTTACTGTTACATATGTGGGGGGCAGGTGTTTTTACTATGGGGGGCCATGTGTGGTGACATGTGTTTTGGGGACATGTTTGTTTACTTTCTGTGTTTTACACTGTGTGGGACACTAGACTGGTGATCAGTGAGTAAAAAGCTGAAAAAAACAGCTCATACTTACTGATCACCAGCCAGCTGCAGCGATCCACCCTCCTCTCCTCACCGACGACTTCTGTGTGAGGAGAGGAGAGCCGATCACCTAGCAACTGGCTCTCTGTTTACATCACATGATGACTGTGATTGGACACGGTCGTCATGTGATCAGGAGGGCCAATCATAGAACCCTCCTGCCGATCCGAGATGTGCCGTGTCCGGGTGACGCGAGTGCATCGGGATCGCGCCGCTGCGCGGAAACACGCGCGCGATCCCCCTCCTTCTGAGGGACATTCCTGAACGTCCACTCAGAAGGAGAGAGCACCCACCTGGCCGTATATGTGCAGTGGCCGGGTGGGAAGTAGTTAAATGACAAGTACCTCAGTCTGGCTTTATGTTAGCTTCTTGTAGCTCTCTGCACTACAGAATTAATGAGCTTTGCACAGTTCATTGGTGGCTGGTAATACAAGGGGAGATTGCAGCATTGACCTAACCGGTGTGGCTGTTCCTTCGCTATCTGGTCACAAGTAGTGTTGAGCAGAATATGCCATATTCGATTTCGCGATATATCTCGAATATATATTCGAATATTCGAGATATATTCGCTAAATTCGAATATTCGTGATATTTTATCGAAATTAAATGATTGCGATTTTTCGCTATTGCGAATGCGAAAATAATTGCGATTTTTTGATAACTGCGGTAGGAGCACTCTGATTGGCTCAGAATATTCGTGATATTTTATCGAAATATCGCAACATGCGAATGCGATATTTATTGCGCAATTTCGAGAAATGCTGGAGGAGCGCTCTGATTGGCTCAGAATATTCGTGATATTTTATCGAAATATCGCAACATGCGAATGCGATATTTATTGCGCAATTTCGACAAATGCTGTAGGAGCACTCTGATTGGCTCAGAATATTCGTGATATTTTACAATACAAAATAATTGCGAATATTCGGCAAATGCGGAAGGAGCACTCTGATTGGTTCAGAATATTCTTGATATTTTACAATACAAAATAATTGCGAATATTCGGCAAATGCAGAAGGAGCACTCTGATTGGCTCAGAATATTCTTGATATTTTACAATACAAAATAATTGCGAATATTCGGCAAATGCAGAAGGAGCACTCTGATTGGCTCAGAATATTCGTGATATTTTACAATAGAAAATAAAAAGTGTTTTGCATTGGTGGTGATTCTTTACTCTATCCATCTGTCACAGCCGTTTGTCAATCAAACACCTTGAAGATTGAACACGTTCATGCTGCATGCTTTGGACTTTTTTTCACTTCACATATCAAAGACATTTTTATGAAAGATTATTTTTCTATTATTGGGACTATATTTCTTTATATATTTGTTTCACTGTGTATTTCACAAGTTATTTGCGCTTGCTTATTTTAAAATTTGCCCACATGTCTTGTCACTAGACATATTTTTTATTCTTGTAGAGCGACTCCATTTTCTGTCTTGTATTAAATTATGTTGTATAACATTTTTGAGTTGCTGCTGTATTCTCCCCTTTTTTAAGGTATGCGCAATTTTTTCCTTCTTACAAAAAAAAATAATATCAAACATACAAATATTCATAACAGAAACATACACAAAGCCCCCCCCCTTTTGCATCAGAGACAATCAGAGTTCTCCTACCACAGTTATCGAAAATTCGCAATCATTTTCGCATTCGCAATAGCGAAAAATCGCAATGTTTTTTTTTATATATTCGGCAACATAAAAGGATCGCCTCAGCTTAGCTACTCGGCCCAGGGTCTCTAATCATACCAGCAATGCTTTTAGACGTCGATAGGATGTGATCTGTTTTAAAAATCAAATTGAAAAAATGCGAATATTCGGAATTGCGAATATTCACCGCGAAATTCGAAATATAGCGCGATTTCTCGAATATGCCATATTCGAGCCGAATATTCGCAATGCGAATATTCGTGAGCAACACTAGTCACAAGTTGGGGTGATCATTGACCAATCTGTTCTGCCCTAATTGCAGCAGAGAAAAGTCAGGTCAGATCGTGGCAGTGCTCCCTGACATAGCTACCGTAACTGGCTTAGCATACTGTCTGAACAGAATTCCATTTTTTTTTTTACAAGCAATGATTTGCATGGCCAGGACAAGGTCATCTAGAGCCCAGGATGAACAACACTTACCCCTGGCCACCTGCAAAATTCTCCCTGCCAACACAGTGCCCGAGTGCCCGAATGGTCAGTCCGCCCCTGCTCAGGACAAATCTCCCCCCCCCCCCCCAAATTTCTCATATCCCCTCAGCTCAAATACATCCCCCCTCCCCCAAATAAAAAAACAAAAAAAACAATCACCGATCCTAAGACTCCCTGGCCAATCGGGTCTCAGGACCGTTTTTCTGATTGTCCGGGAGGAGAATCATGAAGACAATATTGAATATTAATTCGCTATTGTCACACAACTAGGTGGAATCAGGGCGCAGTACTCTGAACCCGGAGTCCACCCTTTTTTTAAGCCACTTAGAGCCTCTTGTTCTAATCACATTCTTCTAAAAAAGCAAATTGTAATCCATGTGTCCAGTGCCCTGCTTGTAGATTAGGGGCCGGGCACATGGCTTAGAGGAGCGGCGCCCCTGCGCTCCATATGGACGGGCCACCGCTGGAACTTTGTTGCACCTGGGGCCAAACTTCACATCTACAAAAGTTGGTTTATAATACAGATACAACCTTACTGTATATTTTGGAGCCATTTATTCCAAACTGCAGGCTAGTTTGACCACAACCATTACAGTATATTCGTGTATATGGTAACGATGGATCGACTCAAGTGAAAATTGGTTCAGAAATAAATACCTTATGTTTACCTTCAAAGAAGCAGATCTGTGATAAAAATATAGCAAGGGTGGTCCTTGTTCTGGTCCCTGGCCCATGGGGACAAATAGTACAGTTACAATACAATTCAATTCAGGAGGGATCAGAGGGCCCTGCTCGTTAGAGCTTACAGTCTAGAAGGGAAGGTCAAATGGAACAAAAGGTAACAGCTTGCTAACAAATAAAGCACTTATAAGGAGCACCTGGTACAAAAGTTCATTTCACGTAAAGGTCTTTTTCAAATGTTTAGTGGTTAAGAGCAGCAAATACAGCCACTGGTTTTTTTTTGAGAGCAGTCAATGTTAACAGAATGTCAATGGAAAGCACTAGAGAACTTGTGTTAAGGCTTAATGAAGACTACCAGGGCAGCCATCAGAAATTTTGGGACCCCTTACACAGCTTTAGGCCTTGGCCCCTCTGACAGCCCAGTATATTCAGCAAAGAGACAGCCCAATCCAGCAAAGAGACGGCCCAATCCAGCAGAGACATTCTCATATATTAAGCAAAAAGACATCCCCATACAGCAAAGAGACATCCTCATCCAGAAAAGAGCCACCCTCATATATTCAGCAAACAGACATCCCAATCCAAGACATGTGTGTGGGCTGTCCCCCCCCCCCCCCATGGTGGCCCTAAAGACTACCGTCTCCCGATTGTAGAGTGTCTTAAAAAGACTTTGAAGTGAAATTAACTTTGGTACCAGGCGCTCCACCATACACACGCAATCATTTATCATCATTACAGAGGAACTATGACTTCTACGGAGTAGGACAATTGGACAGGTACAATGGGACAACCAGGAATGTAATATGAGATGAGCCAAAATGCATCATCAAAAATTAGTTGAGTTGAGAGGTATCTTAATATAGCGTGGTCTTATCCCGAAGGGTCCCGATGCGCATATCAGAGTTCCTGGGAAAAGAGGACCCAGGAACCAAAATCAGCACAAAGCGGCAGAAAGGGTGGAAGAGAGAGGCTACGCAGGGAAGGCTTGCGTGAAAAGCCAAGGGCCGGATTCACAAAGAGTAACACTTCCTGTAGCATTGGCCAACAAGTTTAGAATATTATTTTATCTGCATATAGGATTGTATTTGCACATAGCTGTGTAATTGGATTAAGTGCTTCTCATCTTTGTCAAATTATTACACTTCCAAAAAGAATGCATATATACCACACCATAAGACAGCCATTCTCAACTAGGGTTCTATGGAAACCTAGGGTTGCTCCAGAGGTTGCTAGGGTTCCTTGATCTGAGGCTGACTGACCTCCCATTTGATGGTGCCTGCACA
Organism: Rana temporaria; assembly: GCF_905171775.1. NCBI lineage: Eukaryota > Metazoa > Chordata > Amphibia > Anura > Ranidae > Rana > Rana temporaria. The sequence goes on from NC_053501.1 coordinate 22,294,205, forward strand.
GCTATGGGGCTGTGACACCAGTCAGTGGCATGACACCAAAGATCCTAATATATGTAATGGTGGCATTCTGACTACCACTATAAGGTAGGGTGACCAGACATCCCCGTTTTCCAGGGACAGTCCCTGGATTGAGGGCACTGTCCCCGGACCAAGTCTGTCCCCAGTTTTGTCCCCGGATTGGATTTGACAGTCAGTGCAGAATTAATTAAAAAAAATCTGAATTACACACCCCGCTCTGCCGCTCCTACTAGCTGAAGCCGGTCTATTTTTTCCCCCATTATCTGGGCCCCTTTCTGATGATCATGTGCTGGTCGGAGCGAAAGGGAATATTTCTTCAGTTTTGGGTGCATGCCCATCCAGCTTCGCTCACATGTTCTTCTGCATTGGCTCAGCCGCCTACCTGCTTATCTTCTTGCCTTCCCTGGCGGAGCGATCTTCCTCCGCTCCCCACCCAGTAGTAGCCGGGGCCCAGAGAGTAAGACTTGACAGGCTGTGAGGCCGGCTGCGGCGACGACGGGCAGAGAGTCGCTGATTGCCGCCATTACTAGTATAAAAAAAATATGTCCCCGGATTTCATTTAAAAAATCTGGTCACCTTACTATAAGGGGAGGCATTCTTTCCACTAGCCACCAATATAACGGGCATTTTCCCCACTGACCCCCAGTGAATTAGCTTTATCAGGCGTGCCCTGAGACCAGAAAATTATTTGAAGGGTTCCTCTGGTGTAAAAAAGTGTAATGAAAGGTATTCTTTCCACCAGTGGTGGACGCTCCCCTAATCCATGCAGCCTGAGGCTCTAATTGGCTTTAAAAAAGGGTGGGTTTGGGGCACAGAGCACTGCACCCTGGACCCATCCAGTTGTGTGTCAATAGCAAATCATTTTTTGCTATTGTCTTCCTGCTTCTCCTTCCAGCCAATCAGGAAGCGGTTGTTAAGACCTGAGTGGCCGAGAGGAGAAGCAAGAGTTTTGGCCGCCGAGGAGGAGAAGCAGGTTGAAGCCGCCAAGGAGGAGACGCAGGGGGAAGAGCCACCAAGGAGGAGACACAGGGGGAAGCCGCTGAGGAAGAGACACAGGGGGAAGCCACCTGTGACCTAGATGAAGTAAGTACAGAGCTGGTGGGTGGATGGGCGAGAGACCAGGAGGTGGATTGTGGTTTGCCGAGCAACGGGGGGAGGGGAGGGAGATTTTGACTGACGGAGGTACCGACTGACTGAACGGAGGGGGTTTGACCGATGGACCGACCCAACGGGGGGGTTGGCAGGTGGTTTGTTGCCGCCTCACCAAAACAAAAGGAGCACCAGCTGCCACTGCTTTCCACTAACCACCAGGGGCATTTTCCCCACTGATCCCCCAGTGAATTGGCTTTATCGGGGTGCCTAGAGACCTGAAAATAACTGAAGGGTTCCTCTCTGCTATAAGGGCTCTCCCGTCTCTCCTTTTCTTTTTTCTTCTGGTGAACGCCACAGAGGTTTTTTCTTTTCCACAGGTCCTACGAAGGATTACCACCCTACATATATCACAATATTGTCCTACTTCCTCCTCTAAGACTTTGCTTGTAGACTTTAACAATGTTCCCAGTGACTGCACTAAGCCTTCTGATAACATGGCCCCACATGTATATTCCCAAGTGTGTAGATCCAATTTCCTCCTGTCTGCTGTATTAATTAGTTATTCACACTGTTTTTCATCTTTACTGCGACACTTTTTGAGTGGTGAGATTCGCCTTCTCTTGAATGCTGACCTGTCGGGTCCGCCCCTTTTTTTAATACAATGAGACGTCCAGAAGCAAGTTTAGCCTGCTTTTAGCAACGCAATTTATTTATAGGTTTTCCGGGTGTCACGCGGCTGTCCCCGCCGAGAGGCAATTGTTAAGAAAACAGATTATTAATGGATTTCACAACGAAGCTCGTGTTTATGGCAGTTGTGTAAAATAATACAGGGGGCCTGCCAATTCTATTACTGCCACTTCACCGACATGTAAATTAAACATTTCCCGGTCAGACGGGGCCATATTTACCGTTAGTGTAATTGTGGATTTCGCATGTTCAAAGACTTCTCTTAGCACGCCTTAAGTGGGGAAAATAAGACAATGAAGGAAACTTGTACTGAGAGAAATACCGCTTCTAACACTATTCTGAAAATGCTGGTTGGCTGGCTGCCTCTGGCGTTGGTACATTGTGACCTGGAACAAGGACGCAGCAAGTGTGCCTACTTTTTCAAAAAGTAGTGAAGCCAATTGACCAACTAGACAGCTGGGCAAGCAACCTTTTCAGAAGAAATAGTTAGAAAAGAAGCCTATGTATCAGGAAATGCCACTAAAACTTAACCACTTAAGGACCGGACCAATATGCTGCTAAATGACCCAAGGGGTTTTTACAATTCGGCACTGCGTCGCTTTAACAGACAATTGCGCAGTCGTGCGACGTGGCTCCCAAACAAAATTGGCGTCCTTTTTTTCCCCACAAATAGAGCTTTCTTTTGGTGGTATTTGATCACCTCTGCGGTTTTTATTTTTTGCGCTATAAACAAAAATAGAGTGACAATTTTGAAAAAAATGCTATATTTTTTACTTTTTGCTATAATAAATATCCCCCAAAAACATATATATAAAAAAATAATTTTCCTCAGTTTAGGCCGATACGTATTCTTCTACATATTTTTGGTTTAAAAAATTGCAATAAGCGTTTATCGATTGGTTTGATCAAAATTTATAGCGTTTACAAAATAGGGGATAGTTTTATTATTTTATTTTTTTTACTACTAATGGCGGCGATCAGCGATTTTTTCCATGACTGCGACATTATGGCGGACACTTCGGACAATTTTGACACATTTTTGGGACCATTGTCATTTTCACAGCAAAAAATGCATTTAAATTGCATTGTTTATTGTGAAAATGACAGTTGCAGTTTGGGAGTTAACCACAGGGGGCGCTGTAGGAGTTAGGGTTCACCTAGTGTGTGTTTACAACTGTAGGGGGGTGTGGCTGTAGGTCTGACGTGATCGATTGAGTCTCCCTATAGAAGGGATCACTCGATCGATGCAGCCGCCACAGTGAAGTACGGGGAAGCCGTGTTTACATACGGCTCTCCCTGTTCTTCAGCTCTGGGGAGCGATCGCGACGGGGCGGCTAGAAACGAATAGCCGCGCCCTCGTCCCGGATCGCTCCTGAAGCCATGGGAACCGCTGCATGTACGGGGGGGGGGTCCCGATCGGACCCCCGACCCACGTCTAGGCAGGCACGTACAGGTACGCCAATGTGCCTGTCCGTGCCATTCTGCCGACGTAAATGTACATGAGGCGGTCCGGAAGTGGTTAAAGTGTTACTAAACCCAGGACCCTGCATTCACTATATCTGGTCTCCCAGTACACAGAACATGGAAATGCAAAAATGTTAGTAAATATAAACTGCTAAATACCTTTTCTCATCCGCAGTATATAGCAGCCTTGTAACTTCTATCAGTGTCTGGTTAAAGCTTGTAGGAGGAGTTTTCATTCTCCTCTGATTGTCCTTTGAGGCTGCATGACCCCTGACCCTCTTTCTGGACTGTGCTGATTGGCCCTGTGCTGATCATATGCGCCCTCCTAAGAAAATAAAAAAACTTTCTAGCAATACACACCAAACTGAGCATGTGCAGAGTGCTTCCAAGGCTCTGTACTGTGGAACAGTATGGATTGAGGATATTAAAAGAAGAGGAGGATCAGAGAAGACAGGATCAAACAGCCTTTTTACACAATGCAGAGGATTAACCCTTAGGTTCCACTGTGAGTATAACAAGCATGCTTTACTGCAAATACAGACTGATTTTACTGTTGTGGGTTTAGTAACACTTCAATTTAATGAGGGTTTTTTACCTTCTGTCAGCCATAGTTGTTTGTCTGGTATACATCAATGTGCTGTTTTGCATTTAATTAGTAGATTTATGCAGATTTTCTTCTACAAGGTATATTTATAGCCATGGCCGCTTGTAAGGAACAGCCTAGCTGACGCCCCCCCCCCCCCCCCCACACACACACACACACACACCTGACGGTATTCTATACAATATTTTTACAAAAAAATACATTATTAATGGACACAAATGCCCCCCCCCGATTCCCCCTCCTAGTAGAAATCTCCCCTGCTTGCACAATTCCCCTAATCCCTCCTATTAACCCCGAATTCCCTCATCGGCTCCTGGTACACAATCACCCGCATCTTCCCTCCCAGCACAAATCTTCTTTCTTCAATCCCTCTCCTAGGACACATTCCCACAGATCCCTCCTCCTAGCACAACCCCCTCTCGGGGCAAGGGAAGGAGCTCAGTGGCGGCTGGCCAGGTTCATTATCCCTCCATGTCTCTCACCCAGCAGCTAAAAGCTGGCAGGAGGGATAGGGGGAGAAACCTGGGTGAGAGACACGGAGGGCATGGTTCTCCACCAACCCTCCTGCTGTCTGGGCCCCTTTGTGTGCCGGGGCCCCCTACAGGAGGGCTGGTGGTCCCCCCCTATCAGCGGCCCTGTTTGTAGCTGATGTCCTGTACAGAGCCAGTGATAAGGCAGTCCAGCTAGCCCTCCTGTACTAGACCTGGACCCCATCAGTTCAAAAGTGAGGCTCAGGCACCTTTTTGAGCAGGAGGTCCTGCTGTACTGTCTTATTGCAGACACCGATCCTCTTCTGCCTCCCACCGCTGCGCTGACAGCTTCTCCTCTTCTTTCCCCCTTTGGCTGTACTGCAGAAGGATGGGTTCTAGCATTTGGCCCTTCTATTTTCTGCCCAGTCCCCCATGTGTGCCTCCTCTCCCGCCGGCAGCTGCTGCAGGCACACATGGGGGCCTGGGCAGAAAATAGAATGGCCACATGTGTTAGAACCTATCCGCCTGCAGTGCAGCCAGAGGGGGATAGAAGAGGAGAAGCTGGCAGCGCAGCGGTGGGAGGCAGAAGAGGATCGGTGTCTGCAATATGAAAGTACAGCTGGACCTCCAGCTCAACAGGTGCTTTTATCCCCACTTTGCGGCCGGACCAGAGTCTTGTAGAGCAGGAGAATTATCATTTTATCTCTTGAGTTAATCCCCTTTTTAATGCATGCCAATATTCTGTTGGCCTTGCTTGCAGCAGCCTGGCATTACATGCCATTGCTGAACCTATCATCTAGGACCCCCAGGTCCTTTTCCAACCTAGATTTCCACAGACGTTCTTCCCTCAGTGAGTAAATTGCATTCAAATTTTTGGCACCCAAATGCATTATTTGACATTTTTCAACATTAAACCTCATTTGCCATGTAGCTGTCCACCCCATTAGTTCGTTCAGTAGCCGAAAGAAGCCGAACGTCAGTGCGGCTCTATACGACGCCTGCGCACCGACGTTCGGCTACTTTCGGAAAATCGTGAAGCGATGTATGCGACCGTCGGAAGCCTGTCAGAAGCCTGTCAATCAAATAGGAACGCCCAGTCCCGCAGCCCATACCCGGAAGCGGCGGAGAAGATCGCTCTCTAAAACGGTAAGTACTGCTTAGATTTTAAAAAAACTACCCGATTCCCCTTGACAAAATGAGCATCAATCTAAGGTTAAAAATCAACTTTTCGGGTGAACCTCCACTTTAAGATAAAAAAATTCTATGTGCAGCAGCCCCCCTCAGCCCCCCTAATACTCACCTGAGCCCCATATAGATCCAGTGATATTGCAGGACTGTCCTTCTCATTGGCTGAGACAGCTGTGCGATGCCATTGGCTCCCACTGCTGTCAATCAAAGTCAGTCAGCCAATGAGGAGAGAGGGGCAGGGGCGGGGCCCCATGTCTAAATGGACACAGGGCGCTCTGACTCGGCACGGGTGCCCCCATAGCAAGCTACTTGCTCTGGGGGGCACTCAACAGGAGGGAGAGGCCAGGAGCTCCGAAGAGGGACCTGAGAAGAGGAAGATCCAAGATGCTCTGTGCAAAACCATTACACAGAGCAGGTAAGTATAACATGTTCGTTATTTTTAACAAAAAAAAAACTGTTACTTTAGTATCACTTTAAGTCACATGAAGGAGCCCAGAACACACATTTTTCTTCCTAAACCTATGGCAAGTAAGAAGTACTTTTTTGAAAAAATATAATGCGACTGCGAAACACTACCTTGTTCCCTACGGCTCCATGTGAAGTGTGGATTTTAACGATAGGTCTACTTTAAGCCTTTGATTTTATGGGATGGCACAAGTCAGACGACGTGCCAGTTAAAAGGCAGAAAATCCTGCGCGTGGCATTGTGCGGAAAACCTTGTCTCGCTATAAAGCTCCTCTCCAGCTAAAAGTCTTTGTAGTTGGCAGGCAGGGAGGTATTATGATGGGAATGAGATAGCAGCTCGGCTCAGGTACCGGGTCAGCCCTGGGATGGTAATAACCCGTCTTCATAACCTGACTGCAACCTCCCATGTTAACATACTGTGAACTGAACACAAGTGACAAAACTAATCCATCACTCAAGCACCAACACAAAGAGGAATAGAGAGGTTAACCAAAATTGATGACATCCACGCTGGAATTTTACACTGATTCGGCAAGCTCGGCGATTGAAACAGACAAAGATTTATAGGGAGAGCTAAGAGCCGGGTCCTCTTGATTGCTGGATTTTTTTTTTTTTTTTCCAAAGGCTTTTCTGCATATTTATATCGCAGCTCATCACAGGCTCCTGGCATTAGAATGCTGATTCGATTTAACATTCCAAAAGCAGAAGGCATTATGCACCTATTTGCATGATGGGAGCAGAAATCGCTGTAACGTTTTGTAATGCCGGCCGTTGCGGTGATTGTTAAGGCTCACCTGCTGAAGTGTGCCACATATATACAGGATACGTGCCTCTCAGCTTTTTTTTTTTTTTAAACAGGGACACTTTGGTCCCGAGCCAAGCTCACTCGTTTTTGAGGACCCAATTATGACATTTTTCATCAAACTGGCAGCTAAGTCATTTGCATATTAGATGATGGCTTTCAATGGATTTTTAACTTTAAAAGCTCTGGAAATGTTCATTTAAAAAAATGAATTCATCAGAAAGTGTTGCTGTGCAGCTTTCTGTGAACCAAGGACAAATCCTTAAAGCGATTGTAAAAAAAAAAAAAAAAATCCCAGCAAGGCCATGTCATAATGTGCTAGTATGCATCACATACTGCACTCACTGTGCACACGGCACTAATAGGCTACTTTCAAACTGAGGCGTATTTCAGGCGTTAAAGGGCTCAAAATAGCGCCTGTAAAGCGCCAGAAAAACGATTCCCCTGCCCCCCCCTGGAGCGTTGCGCTTGCAGGACGGGAAAAAAGTCCTGCAATCTGCATCTTTGGGGCGATACGGGAGCAGTGTATACACCACTCCTAAAATGCCCCTGCCATTGAAATGAATGGCCAGTGCAGCTGATGTGCCCGCAAAGCACTTTGGCAGCAGCGCTTCTTATGCCCTGTACACACGATTGGTCAATCCGATGAGAACGGTCTGATGGATTTTTCCATCAGTTAACCGATGAAGCTGACTTATGATCAGTCGTGCCTACACACCATCAGTTAAAAAAATTATCGTGTCAGAACGCGGTGACGTAAAACACGACGTGCTGAAAAAAATTAAGTTCAATGCTTCCAAGCATGCGTCGACTTGATTCTGAGCATGCGTGGATTTTTAACTGATGGACGTGCCTACAAACGATCGTTTTTTTTCTATTGGTTAGGTATCCAATGGGGCCTACACACGATCGGTTTGGTCCGATGAAAACGGTTCTCTTTGGATTGACCGATCGTGTGTACGTGGCATAACCCTTTTTCAGCTGCTAGCGGGGGTTAAAAGCACACCGCTATCGGCCCGAAAACCCCCGTTAAATTGGCAGTAAAGTGCCGCTAAAAATAGCAGCGCTTTACCGCCGACGCCCCCTCGCCTCAGTGTGAAAGTGCCTATAATGTTTTCTTTAGAGTCCTGATTAGAATTAGCCTGCCTATGTTACGCCCCTTGTTACCATAAAAGTACAATTGTAATATTAATGTGATACCTATGTAATTATGTGTATAAAAAGCTTAAATTGCATCATAATAAAGCAGAACTGTTATTTGAAAAGATGGAGAGTGTATCTTTTGTGTCTGTTCCCCACTGCAGTAGTTATTATTAATTTGTAACCACTAATCAATATGAGGATAGAAGTTGCCTATCTATAAAATTCCATGTCAACTTAGAACAATGCCCTTCAGTGCATGCTCTTCCTCCAGTCTTCCTTTCGGGTTCGCTACATGAGTGGCTGGGGCGCAATGACATCACTCCAGTGCATGCGCGCCGGAGCCGCAGTCTCCGGCACGGGCTCTGAAGGTCCGGCACTGTAAGCCAGACCTTCAGAGCACATGAGCCAGTGATGTCATCGTCTGCACACACTCTGAATTTCTCTTAAACTGTGCAAGTTTAAGGCCCCGTACACACCAGAGGATATCCGCTGGAAACGGTCCGCGGACCGTTTCCAGCGGATAAATCCTCTGGCGGATTTGGATCTGATGGCTGTACACAACATCAGATCGAAATCCGCGCGGAATACATCCGCGGTGACGTGTCGCGCCGTCGCCGCGACGATGACGTGGCGACGTGCGCGACGCTGGAAGGTAAATACTTCCACGCATGCGTCGAATCATTACGATGCATGCGAGGGAGGGGAGCGGACGGACTGATCCGGTGAGTCTGTACAGACGACCGGATCAGTCCGCTGGACAGGATTCAAGCGGATAGATTTCTTAGCATGCTAAGAAATTTTGATCCGCTTGAAATCCGTTGGGGTGAAGGTCCAGGAATTTGGGTGATCTGAGGGGTGAAGGTGCAGGAATTGGGGTGATCGAAGGTCTGATGGTGCAGGAATTGGGGTGATCTGAGGGGTGAAGGTGCAGGAATTGGGGTGATCTGAGGGGTGAAGGTGCAGGAATTTGGGTGATCTGAGGGGTGAAGGTGCAGGAATTGGGGTGATCTGAGGGGTGAAGGTGCAGGAATTGGGGTGATCTAAGGTATGATGGTGCAGGAATTGGGGTGATCTAAGGTATGATGGTGCAGGAATTGGGGTGATCTGAGGGGTGAAGGTGCAGGAATTGGGGTGATCGAAGGTCTGATGGTGCAGGAATTGGGGTGATCTGAGGGGTGAAGGTCCAGGTATTGGGGTGATTTGAGGGGTGAAGGTGCAGGAATTGGGGTGATCTGAGGGTGAAGGTGCAGGAATTGGGGTGATCTGAGGGGTGAAGGTGCAGGAATTGGGGTGATCTGAGGGGTGAAGGTGCAGGAATTGGGGTGATCTGAGGGGTGAAGGTGCAGGAATTGGGGCTGAACTGAATAGACTTAACATGGCATTGCAAGCAGCACAACTATGGGTGCGAGAACTGAAAACAAGCTATACAACCATGGCACACTCTTGTTCACTGGCATGCCGGTTGTCTAATGCCTGTAAATGGACACCTAATGTGAAAAAAAGCAGATGATCCCCCGGCTATAGCAGAATATTATTAATACTATATACAACAAATGCTACATGCAGCCCATTCACTTCTGTGATGAGTTGCAGCACTTTCTATAATAAATGACACCTTGTGTGACAGTCCAACAAGCCCTTACAATAATATTTGGTAAGAAAAAGTCACTCGATGCAATTACATCTTTGAGATGGAAGGAGTTATGATTTTCATTAGCTATGTTTATTAAAAGCTAAAAATATTCATAACATCAACAACATAAACATGAAACACATGGACATAATTCTTAGCAGAAAAATTCAACTAAGAAATATTTATTCTTGTTGATTTTTAAATGGACTTACATCAATAGATTTGGACCCTTCTGGTTCGATCCTCCTTAATATCTGAGCCCTACCTTTTAAAACAACCTATTCCGTTATATTTGTGTGTGTAAATATAGATATACAGGGCCAGATCCACATAGCGAGTACGCCGGCGTATCTACTGATACGCCGGCGTACTTTCAAATTTCCCGCGTCGTATCCTTAGTTTGAATCCTCAAACCAAGATACGACGGCATCTGGGTTCGATCCGACAGGAGTACGGCTTCGTACGCCTTCGGATCGTAGATGCAATACTTCAGCGTCCGCTGGGTGGAGTTCGCGTCATTTTCCACGTCGGGTATGCTAATTAGCTATTTCCGATGATCCACGAATGTACGCGCGGCCGTGGCATTCTCTTACGTCGTCTCTAGCCGGCTTTTTCCGGTGTATAGTTAAAGCTGGTATTTTGCGGCGTATAGTTAGACTTGCCATGTTAAGTATGGCCGTCGTTCCCGCGTCGAATTTTGATATTTTTTTTGCGTAAGTCGTCCGTGAATAGGGATGGACGTAATTCATGTCTAAGTTAAAAAAATTACGTTGTTGCGACGTCATTTAGCGCAATGCGCGGCGGGAAATTTAGGGACGGCGCACGCGCAGTTCATTCGGCGCGGGGACGCGCTTCATCTAAATGAAACACGCCCCCTACCCGCCGATTTGAATTACGCGCCGATAGATACACTACGCCGCCGTAACTTACGGCGCCAATTCTTTGTGGATTCAAAGAATTAAAAAGTAAGTTACAGCGGCGTAGCGTATATCCCATACGCTGCGCCCATGCAGATCTCTGTGGATCTGCCCCACAGTATCTAACAATAGTGAGTACACCCCTCACATTTTTGTAAATATTGTATTCTATCTTTTCATGTGACAACACTGAAGAAATTACACTTTGCTACAATGTAAAGTAGTGAGTGTACAGCTTGTATAACAGTGTAAATTTGCTGTTCCCTCAAAATAACTCAACACACAGCCAATAATGTCTAAACCGCTGGCAACAAAAGTGAGTACACACCTAAGTGAAAATGTCCAAATTGGGCTTAAAGTGTCAATATTTTGTGTGGCCACCATTATTTTCCAGCACTGCCTTAACCCTCTTGGGAATGGAGTTCACCAGAGCTTCACAGGTTGCCACTGGAGTCCTCTTCCCCTCCTCCATGATGACATCACAGAGCTGGTGGATGTTAGAGACCTTGCGCTCCTCCACCTTCTGTTTGAGGAGCCCCACAGATGCTCAATAGGGTTTAGGTCTGGAGACATGCTTGGCCAGTCCATCACCTTTACCCTCAGTGGTCATCTTGGAGGTGTGTTTGGGGTCATTATCATGTTGGAATACTGCCCTGCAGCCCAGTCTCTGAAGGGAGGGGATCATGCTCTGCTTCAGTATGTCACAGTACATGTTGGCATTCATGGTTCCCTCAATGAACTGTAGGTGCCCAGTGCTGGCCCCTTAATGGCTGTGTGTTATTATTATTATACAGGAATTATATAGCGCCAACAGTTTGCGCAGCGCTTTACATCAGGGAAGACAGTACAGTCACAATACAAATCAATACAGGAGGGATCAGAGGGCCCTGCTCGTTAGAGCTTACAATCTAGAAGGGAGGGTGAAGTGGAACAAAGGGTAGTAGCTGTGGGAGATGATCAGATGGACTCAAATGAAAATACAGTTGTTAGGTGTGGGAAGGGTAGGAGGGTTTTCAGGGATCCTCTAAAAGCTAATAGAGAAGGAGATAGGCGGATAGATTGGGGTAAGGAGTTCCATAGGCTTGGAGAGGCTCTGGAAAAGTCCTGGAGACAAGCATGGGAGCAGGTGATGAGAGAGCTAGAGAGTAGGAGGTCTTGAGAAGAACGAAGAGAACGATTAGGTTGGTATTTAGAGACTAGGTTAGTATTTTGGAGATGTTGCGAAGGTTGAGGCGGCAAGATTTGGACAGTGATTGAACGTGAGGCTTAAAGGACAGTTCAGAGTCCAGGACTACTCCTAGGACCTTAACATGTGGGGATGGGCTGATAGTTGTACCATCAATTTTAACAGAGAGATCAGGGGAAGAGGCACGTGGGGGAGGGAAAATGATAAGTTCCGTTTTGAATAGATTGAGTTTGAGGAAGTGGTGTGACATCCAAAGTGATATATCCGATAGTAAATTAGTGATACGTGAGGAAAATGAAGGAGTGAGTTGAGGGGCAGAGAAATAGATTTGAGTGTCGTCAGCATAGAGGTGGTATTTGAAGCCGTAGGATGCTATCAGCTGACCCAGGGAGGAGGTGTAGATTGAAAATAGGAGAGGTTCAAGAACAGAACCTTGGGGGACCCCAACAGAGAATGGAAGAGGAGAGGAGGAAGTAGAGTTGTAAGTCAGCTGACCCAGGGAGGCGGTGTAGATTGAAAATAGGAGAGGTCCAAGAACAGAACCTTGGGGGACCCCAACAGAGAATGGAAGAGGAGAGAAGGAAGTAGAGTTGTAAGTAACGCTGAAGGTGCGGTTGGATAAGTAGGTAGAGAACCAGTGAAGAGTACAGTCACGGAGACCAAAGGTGTGGAGCTTTTTTGAAGAGGAGTGGGTGGTCAACCGTATCGAATGCGGCAGAGAGGTCCAGGAGTAGGAGCACAGAATAGTGTCCCTTAGTTTTGGCCGTTAGTATATCGTTTGTTAGTTTTAGGAGAGCAGTTTCTGTGGAATGTTGAGGACGAAATCCAGACTGAAGGGGATCAAGAAGGTTATTATCAGCAAGGTGGACGCTCAGTCGGTTGTAGACTAGACGTTCAAGGAGTTTGGATAAAAAGGGGAGCAAGGAGATGGGGCGTAGGTTGTCAAGATTGGATGGGTCCAGTGAGGGCTTTTTAAGTATGGTGTGTTGAGTTATTTTGCGGGGACAGCAAATTTACACTGTTATAGTTACATAGTTACATAGTTAGTCAGGTTGAAAAAAGACACAAGTCCATCCAGTTCAACCACAAAAAAATAAACAAACAAAATAAAAAACACAATACAATCCCATACACCCAACTCCATACCCACAGTTGATCCAGAGGAAGGCAAAAAACCCCAGCAGAGCATGATCCAATTTGCTACAGCAGGGGAAAAAATTCCCTCCTGATCCCCCGAGAGGCAATCGGATTTACCCTGGATCAACTTTACCTACAAATCTTAGTACTCAGTTATTTTATGTACATTTAGGAAAGAATCCAGGCCTTTCTTAAAGCAATCTACTGAGCTGGCCAGAACCACCTCTGGAGGGAGTCTGTTCCACATTTTCACAGCTCTTACTGTGAAAAAACCTTTCCGTATTTGGAGGTGAAATCTCTTTTCCTCTAGACGTAAAGAGTGCCCCCTTGTCCTCAGTGTTGACCGTAAAGTGAATAACTCAACACCAAGTACACTGTATGGACCTCTTATATATTTGTACATGTTGATCATATCCCCCCTAATTCTCCTCTTCTCAAGAGTGAATAGATTTAGTTCTTTTAATCTTTCCTCATAGCTGAGCTCCTCCATGCCTCTTATTAGTTTGGTTGCACTTCTCTGCACTTTCTCCAGTTCTCCGATATCCTTTTTGAGAACTGGTGCCCAAAACTGAACTGCATATTCCAGATGAGGTCTTACTAATGATTTGTACAGGGGGGGCAAAATTATATCTCTGTCTCTGGAGTCCATACCTCTCTTAATACAAGAAAGGACTTTGCTCGCTTTGGAAACAAGCTGTACACTCACTACTTTACATTGTAGCAAAGTGTCATTTCTTCAGTGTTGTTACATGAAAAGATAAAATATTTACAAAAATGTGAGGGGTGTACTATCTATCTATCGATCTACCGTATTTATTGGGGTCTAGCGCGCTCCCGCGTATAGCGTGCACCCCTAAAGTTGCCCCGAATTCCTGTGGAAAAAAGATTTTTTGTACTTACAGTTTTGGTGTCTTGCGCGGCGTCCATCGGCGGCCTCGTCGGGTCCGGCGTCCGTCTGCGGCTTCGGGTGTCCTCTTCGTCGGGTCCGGCGTCCTTCTGCGGCGTCCTCGCGTCCTCCCCGCTCGTTTCCCGCGGCCGAGTTTGAATACTGCGCCGACATATACAGAGCGCAGTACACTCGTGTATTGTCGGGCACGCTTGGCTACTCTCGCGCTGACGTCCTGTACGTCCAGGACATCAGCGCGAGAGGAGCCGAGACTGCCCGACTATACCCGAGTGTACTGCGCAGTATTCAACCTCGGCGCGGGAAAGCGGGTATCGGCGTATATCGCACACCCACGATTTTGCCCTGATTTTCAGGGCAAAAATGTGTGCGGTTGCGGTATATGCCGATAAATACGGTATCTATCTATCTATCTATCTATCTATCTATCTATCTATCTATCTATCTATCTATCTATCTATCTATCTATCTATCTATCCTTATATATCTATCTATCTATCTATCTATCTATCTTGGTCGGTCTACCTGTCTACCTATCTATCTATCTATCTATTTGTCCTTTTTTTTACTTTTTTTTTCTGACTTCCATTATTTTGCAGAAAGAAATTATCCTATATTTGTAGCATGAGAAATTGTGTTGTATCATGCCTCCAAGGTATATGGTTCTTTATGAATTTGTTTGATATAAGGGCTGGGTATTACCGCGTTCAACACAATTTTTCTCTCTCCCTGTGAAATTATTACTAAAAGCTTTTATCAGTTCATTTTGACAGATAATTGATTATTGGCCTTGACATTTGATGGATAACTTTCATAAAAATAGGAGTCCCCGTCTTCATACTGGTGTGTAAAGTTTTTATTTTTTTCCTGAATAAATGTAACTTTCTTAAGTTAAGGGAACACGAAAATAATCTGTGTGTATTTAAAATGATTTAATACAACAGAGCAAAGAATCGGTGAGCATTCACCTACAACAACCAATTATTTCACCTTCGCTCACCTTCACTTTCTGCTGGTGATTTTTAATGTCAGCTGATTGTTTGCTGTGGGATACAACATAAAATTAATAATGCAAACATGGAATTAGTGACTCGTGCACCCCCTAATTTAAATATGACCCACCCCTTCCTGTCAAGGCCACACCCCTTTCTGTTTAAGACCCACCCTGAAATTTTTGAGTGGGGACACTAGTTCCTAGGGGCCTGGGGGGGGGGCATTGGATTCCCTTAATTTGCATAGATTCCCTCTCACTTCCTGTTTGGCTATGGGGCAGGAAGTGAAGGGAAATCTCTGCAATGGGACAGGGATGGTAAATAATAAACTGACAAGGGTCTTTAACCCTCTCTTACTCTATCCAAAATGAAAAAAAAAAAAGCGTTGCCTAAAGTTCTACATTAAGCACACATTTCTGATAATTTAAGAAGAAATAACCATGCCAATGGTGCAACAGAAAACATATAGCACAGTGAGGAAGGTTTGTGGTCCAGGATGATAGGACAGTCAAAATTAGAAGCAGCTTGCGTTACACTAACATTGTAGCACAAGCCAGTGGGGATTATTTCCGTGCTGCCCCCCTGCAAAGTACTGGCCTAGGCCTGGGCCTTGTTGGCCTAGGCCAGGATACAGCGTTGTTCTCAACCACCCTACCGGACCACAGCCTCCATCCTCCCAAGCCTCTAGCTACCGTGTTTCCTTGAAAATAAGACTGGGTTTTATATTCGTTTTGGCTACAAAAAAACACACTAGGGCTTATTTTCAGGGGATGTCTTATATATTTACAGTATTTACAAAAAAGTTTCTCCCTGTCAGCTCAAGAGTCAGCATTGTAAAATTCTGTAATTCCAAAGATAAACCTTCGTTAAAGTCCTTCTAAAATCGTATAATCCATTCTGTAAAAAGATTATAAAATTTCAAGTGTGTCTCCTTGTGTAACTTTATTGTGAAAAATAGCTTATTTACAGCACCACTGGGCGCTCACGTGACCCGCCAAAGTGCTTCTTTCCTGCTCTGAATACTGCAGAGGGAGGGACCAAAAACCCCGTAGACATCAGCATGCTCCGAGTGGTGCAGAGGGAGGGGCTGCTGACGTCATACAGGAGGAGAACAGAGTTACGTGAGTTACATGAGTGCCCAGTGACTCTGTAAATAAGGTATTTTCCACAATAAAGTTACACAAGGAAACCCACTGCACATTATATAATCTTTTTACAGAACTAATTACATGATTTTACAAAGACTTTAACTAGGGCTTATTTTTGGGGTAGGGCTTATATTGCAGCCATCCCAGGCTGGGGAAGGGCTTATTTTTAAGAAAACAGGGTAGCTGCAGATCCCCTAACCTCCCACAGTGCCCCCCCCCCCAACATCCATAGCATCACCCATCCTCCCATGCTGGTCTGCACTGCCCCTCAACCTCCCACAGCATCAGATAAGCTCCCACAGTGCCCCTCAACCCCCCACAGTGCCCCCAGGCCCGCTTGGTACCGGCCAACTTCCCACAGTGCCTCCCAGCTTCTATTGCACCCCCCAACCTCCATAGTGGCCCGCAGTGGCCCTCATTAACACACAGTGCCCTCAGGCCCCCCACAGTGCCTGACAACCTGCCTATGTGCCCCCCCCCCCCCCAGATCCATGCAGTGTAGATCAATGTTGGTTTCATCGGACCAGAGCACCTTCTTCCACATGTTTGCTGTGTCCCCCACATGGCTTCTCGCAAACTGCAAACTGGACTTCTTATGGCTTTCTTTCAACAATGACTTTTTTCTTGCCACTCTTCCATAAAGGCCAGATTTGTGGAGAGCTCGACTAATAGTTATGCTGTGGACAGATTCTCCCACCTGAGCTGTGGATCTCTGTAGCTCCTCCAGAGTTACCATGGACCTCTTGGCTTATTCTATGATTAATGCTCTCCTTGCCCGGCCGGTCAGTTTAGGTGGACGGCCATGTCTTGGTAGGTTTGCAGTTGTGCCATACTCTTTCCATTTTCAGATGATGGATTGAACAGCGCTCTATGAGATATTCAAAGCTTGGGAGATTTTTTTTATATTATATTTTTTTATAACCTATGTCTGCTTTACACTTCTCCTCAACTTTATGCCTGACCTGTCTGGTGTGTTCCTTGGCCTTCATGAATGGCGGACTCTATTTATGAAATAGGTGACTTCAGAAGGCAATTGGTTTAATTCGATTTTAGTTAGAGGTATCAGATTAAAGGGGGCTGAATACAAATGCACACCAAACATTTCACAAATTTATTTGTAAAACATTTTGAAAAACATTTATCATTTTCCTTCCACTTCACAATTATGTGCCACTTTGTGTTGATCTATCACATAAAATCCCAATAAAATACATTTACGTTTTTAGTTGTAACATGACAAAATGTGGAAAATTTCAAGGGGTATGAATACTTTTCCAAGACACTATGGGGCAGATCCACATACATCTGCGCTGGGTGCAGCGTATCTAAGATACGCTACGCCGCTGTAACTTACTTTGAGTTGGTTTGAATCCTCAACGAATCCGCGGCATAAGTTACGGTGGCGTAGCGTATCTCTCGCGGCGTAAGGGCGCGGAATTCAAATTCGGCGGGTAGGGGGCGTGTTTCATTTAAATGAAGCGCATCCCCGCACCGAACGAACGGTGCATGTGCCGTCCGTAAAAACTCCCAGGCTGCATTGCTCCAAATGACGTCGCAAGGACGTCATTGGTTTAGACGTGAACGTAAATGGCGTCCAGCCCCATTCACGGACGACTTACGAAAACAAAGTAAAATTTTCAAAATTATACGCGGGAACGACGGCCATACTTAACATTGAGTACGCCACCAGATAGCAGCTTTAACTATACGCCGGAAAAAGCCGAACGGAAACGACGTGAAAAAATGCGACGGCCGGTCGTACGTTTGTGGATCGTCGGAAATAGCTCATTTGCATACTCGACGCGGATTTTTGACGGGAACGCCACCTAGCGGACGCCGAAAAATTGCATCCTAGATCCGACGGTGTACGAAGACGTACGCCTGTCGGATCTAGCCGAGATGCCGTCGTATCTTGTTTTGAGGATTCAAAAAAAAGATACGACGCGGGAATTTTGAAATAATATTTCTTTGTGGATCTACCCCCTATCTATCTATCTATCTATCTATCTATCTATCTATCTATCTATCTATCTATCTATCTATCTATCTATCTATCTACCAATCTCTTTATCTATCTTTCTATCACATAACTCAAATTTAATCTTCAAATCTATTAAATCTATCGATCTATAGATATATCTTTATAATCTAATTGATAATATTTATCTATCTATCTATATATCTATCTATCTATTCATCCATCATCTATTTATCAATCAATATATGGATAAAGATACTTTACTGTCATTCATAAAATCCCAATTAAGTACATTTACATTTTTAGTTGTAACATGACAAAATGTGGAAAATTTCAAGGGGTGTGAATACTTTTTATCTTCTATAAATCTATCTATCTATCTATCTATCTATCTATCTATCTATCTATCTATCTATCTACCAACCAATCTCCTTATCTATCTTTCTATCACTTAACTCAAATTTAATCTTCAAATCTATTAAATCTATCGATCTATCAAATTATCTTTATAATCGAATTTATGACATTTATCTGTCTCTCTATCTATCTATCTATCTATCTATCTATCTATCTATCTATCTATCTATCTATCTATCTATCTATCTATCTATCTATCTATATATCTATCTATCTATCTATCTATCTATCTATCTAACAATCTCTTTATCTATCTTTCTATCTCTTAGCTCAAATTTAATCTTCAAATCTATTACAGTAAATCAATCGATCTATCTATATATCTTTATAATCTAATTGATGATATCTATCTATCTATCTATTTATCTATCTATCTATCTATCTATCTATCTATCTATCTATCTATCTATCTATCTATCTATCTATCTATCTCTTTATCTATCTTTCTATCTCTTAGCTCAAATGTAATCGTCAAATCTATTAAATCTACCGATCTATCTATATATCTTTATAATCTATCCGATGACATGTATCTATCTCTATCTATCTATCTATCTATCTATCTATCTATCTATCTATCTATCTATCTATCTATCTATCTATCTATCTATCTATCTATCTATCTATATATCTATCTATCTATATATCTATCTCTATCTATTCATCCATCATCTATTTAACAATCATATATCTATTTATCTATATATGGATAAAGATACTTTACTGTCATTCAGAAACATGTACAGTATTTATGAGACGGCATAAAACACAATTCTCTGATCCCAATAACAGTAATTAAAGAAAAAATAAGCAAAATATGATGAACAGCCACACCTTAACGATCAATAAATAATATATATATATATTAATAACAACAATAATAACAATGATACAAATAATAATATAATAATGATAATAATAATAAGACAAGTAATGATAAATAATATATACCAATAAAACCAGCAGATATACACTTAAAATGACACTATAGCAGCAGATGACATTATAAAAAATAATAATTTTATTTAAATAGTAATTGCAAATGCACTAATACAATTATAATTTATCAAACAGTTTGAAAAAAAAAATTCTATCTACCTATCTGGCAGTTGGTTATGTGGACCACACAGACAGTCCTTGTTTCAAATGCATTCAAATGTAGAGGCCATTGTTATGAAATAATATATATATATATTTTTCTAATATCAGTAGGAGGATTCTGGGAAATATGTTTTATGAGGTAAAAAAATCAGTGAATACATTAGGTTAAAAGCAAGTGAAGGATTTATGAAGTAAAACTTTGTAAGATATTCATGCCCAATACAAATCTTAACATTTATTACCATAACCTTGGTACTTGGCAGATAAACAGCACACGGAACGGTGCCTTCATTATTAAACGTTTTTTCATTTTTTTTTCCCCACAAAAATAAAAATATTAAATTTTTCTGTTTTATGTTTATTTCTTCCTTTCTGTCATAACGAGTAGACGGTTGTCATTATATGAAATTTTGTGTCAAAAATTCAATCAGAAAGCCTGTAATTTTATTTACTAAATTGATCTTTTTTCCTTTTCCAGGGAAGTTCTAGGAAAGTGAAATCAATCAAAGAACCGATAAAATCAACTTGCCTTGATCTGGGTTTTGCTTCACCTGCTGCAGCCAGATTTCACAGAGCTCCTCGCATGTGCGCTGTCTTGACTTCTTCCTGAATTCTGCGTGTATCTAATTCTCTGCCTGCTGAAACACCCACAAGATTTAAGTTCCTGCAGCAGGTCTGAATCTGACTGATGGCTGAGAAGAACTTCATAATACTGGCACATTGATATGTCGAGACCTCTGTATTTGAGGTAGTATTAAACACTCGGTGTCATAGGCGTGCGCACAGGGTGTGCCAGGTGTGTCCACGGTCGGAATTTCCAACCAAAAGCTCACATCAAACTTTTCTTGTCGGAAATTTCGACCACGTGTAGGCTCCATCTGACATTTTCTGTCTGAATTTCCAACAGCAAACATTTGACAGCTGGTTCTCAAATTTAAAGTTTCTTCACTTTTTGATGCCATTTCTTCGAGCGCACCCCTTTTCAGATACTTCAGTAGCCTTAAGACCATTTTAGGTTTTCGAAATGGCTGTTTTTTTTCCAGCAGGTGCGCTTGAACTTCTGGCCTCATCGAATTCAATTATGTGTCAAGATGTTTTCATTTAAAGTGGAGTTCCACCCTAAAAATGAACTTTCTATTAACAGCTTGCCTTTAATGTAAAAAAATAAAAAATAAATTGTAAATCATTTTTTTTCTCACTTCTATCTGGCTGTTACTAGGCAGATTTTATAATCTGCCTAGTTCCTGGTCCTAGGTGGTTCAACTTCCTGTCCTAAGACCCCATTGCCTCCTGGGAAGTGATGACACTCATTTCCCAGGAGTCTCTGGGCATTACTGTGCCTAAAAATCGCCCAGCATGCACCTCTCCCTGAAAACCAGGAAGAAAAAGGAACTGGGCTTCAAATGCCCACACATATGATGGATACGGCCACAACATGAGCTGGAGGATATAAGGCAAGTGTTTGCAATGATTTCTAGAACGATTGTGGAGCTATTAATATGTTTTAGGGACTATTTAATGTGATTCATTTTAGCTTGCAAAAAAATGTATAAAAGAATTATGCCCGGAACCCCTCTTTAATACTTTTGAATTGTGATTGGTGGGTGGTCTCTCCCACTCCCCTCTTATACACATTTGGATTTTCTGTTCACTTAGCTATGAGTAAGCATCTCACAACGTGAAACGCGTTAGCCTTGTCCCTGTCTTCATTTCAAGTTTGACTGTATGCTGTGATTTGGATTCTATCTTCAATAAAGAACGTCTTACACAGAGTGCAGCAGTCCAGGGTTGTGGTTAGGGGTTAGGGTGGGAGTTGGGGTTAGAGGTTAGGGGTTAGGGTTAGGGTGAGGGTTAGGGTTAGAGTTAGGGGGTTAGGGGGGGTTAGGGTTGGGGTTAGGGGTTAGGGTTTCCCATTGAAGAATATGGCTAGGACTCAGGAATTGGAACAGGGACCTCCCCCAAAGGTCAAAGGTCAGAAGGTGGGTTCCCAGAGGTCAAAGGTCACAGGGCATGGCTGACCCACCCCCAACAAAGTGTACCGCCTACCCCAACTAAGTCAGGGAATGAACAAGTCAGGGATCCCCCCCCCTCCCCCCTTATACTTACCTGATCCAGTGCTGTGCCCGTAGGCAGTGGCTCTCTCCTCTTCTTCCCACTCGAAAAAAGGCTTTGCTGAGGCAGCCAAGCCATTGGCTCCCGCTGCTGTCAGTCACATTCTGTGATGAGGGAGTGGAGTCATATTGTCAGTGTCTATGGACACAGGCAGCGTGGATTGGGGATGAGCCCACGGGTGTGCCATGATAGGAAGCGGCTTCCTATGGTGGCACCCTGAGATGGTGGCACTCTGAATAGAAGAGGAGCCTAAAGCACCGGCGGGGGAGGTGGAGGATCGGGCCCACTCTGTGTAATTCAATTTCACAGAGAAGATGAGTATAACGGAAAAAATTAAGGAGGAAAAACTCGCAAAAGCCACATCCGTAATTGGAGTAAGGACATAAAAAGTTACTGAAAAAGTAACCAGGGGTCGGAATGGAAACAATGGAGAAATATATCAAAACATAAGTATTTATTAGACAAAGTACACAATAGATAACAGTGTTCAAGAATTACAATTTAACATTATTAATTTTAATTTTTAATTCTTGAACCCTGTTATCTATTGTGTACTTTGTCTAATAAATACTTATTTCTCCATTGTTTCCATGCCTTAAAAGTGTGACCCCTTACTTTTTCAGTAGCTTTTTTATGTCATGTATAACAAGTATAACATGTTTGATTATTTTTATTTTTTTACATTACAATCACTTTAAATGAGCTGCTGAAGGTGTACTATCCCTTTAAGATGCAGCAACAGGTGGGGATGTGTGACACTTCATTCACCCAAAAATATTTGGAAACTCTGGAGATTTTGGTGAAATTTTGCTGAATCAGCAAAACAAATTAGACCCCCATTAGAAAAGTGAAATGAAGGGTTTGTAAATCATAAAATGAACTTTTTTTATTTGCTCGCTCCCTTGTCCCCCTGGGGCAGGAAATGTGTCACTAGTGAGAATAAGGATCCTGCCAGAAATCCAGTGAGCTATTATCTTTCTGATCTCCCAGCAGTGGTACCAACCCTGCCAAGTTCACCTCTGTAGACTACAGAACCCCCCCCCCCACACACACACACACACCTTCCCCCTGATTATATAGAAGGAGAGGTGTTCTGTAGTCCCAATACACTTCCTGTCCTAGGGTGACACAGTACAGTGAGTGCATGTTGTCACTTTACAACAGGAAATGTGTTACTAATAAAAATTAGGGATCCTGCCAGAAATACAGCGAGCTCCTAACTTCATGTGCATTTTGCAGTGTTATATCCAATATTATCAGCCCTGCCACGCTCATCTCCGTGGACTACAGAACACCCCCCATTCTATATAATATAGAAGAGGAACGGGAGATGTTCTGTAGTCCTAATAACCTCCCTGTCCCAGGATGACAGTGCTGCTAATCCACAGATACTGTACAGTGAAGGAGCATTGTCCCCATAGGGCAGGAGATGTGTCACTAAGGAAAATATGCCTGCCGATCCTTCCAGAAGACCAAGGGTGAGATCATTGTTTTAACCCTTTCATCTCCTTTATCCTGTACATTAACCCCTTCATCCCCATCCTTCCTCTCTATGTGACCTGTACATTAACCCCTTCATCTCCATCCTTCCTATGTATGTGACCTGTACATTAACCCCTTCATCTCCATCCTTCCTATGTATGTGACCTGTACATTAACCCCTTCATCCCCATCCTTCCTCTCTATGTGACCTGTACATTAACCCCTTCATCCCCATCCTTCCTCTCTATGTGACCTGTACATTAACCCCTTCATCTCCATCCTTCCTATGTATGTGACCTGTACATTAACCCCTTCATCTCCATCCTTCCTATGTATGTGACCTGTACATTAACCCCTTCATCCCCATCCTTCCTCTCTATGTGACCTGTACATTAACCCCTTCATCCCCATCCTTCCTCTCTATGTGACCTGTACATTAACCCCTTCATCTCCATCCTTCCTATGTATGTGACCTGTACATTAACCCCTTCATCTCCATCCTTCCTATGTATGTGACCTGTACATTAACCCCTTCATCTCCATCCTTTCTCTGTATGTGGCCTGTACATTAACCCCTTCATCCTCATCCTTCCTCTCTATGTGACATGTACATTAACCCCTTCATCCCCATACGTTCTCTGTATGTGACCTGTACATTAACCCCTTCATCCCCATACTTCCTCTGTATGTGACCTGTACATTAACCCCTTCATCCCCATACTTCCTCTGTATGTGACCTGTACATTAACCCCTTCATCCCCATACTTCCTCTGTATGTGGCCTGTACATTAACCCCTTCATCTCCAGTCTTCCTCGGTATGTGACCTGTACATTAACCCCTTCATCCCCATTCTTCCTCTCTATGTGACCTGTACATTAACCCCTTCCTCTCCGTCCTTCCTCTCTATGTGACCTGTACATTAACCCCTTCATCTCCATCCTTTCTCTGTATGTGACCTGTAGATTAACCCCTTCATCTCCATCCTTCCTCTCTATGTGACCTGTACATTAACCCTTCACCTACAACATTCCTCTCTATGTGACCCATTTATTAACCCCTTCCTCTCCATCCTTTCTTTCTATGTGACCTGTACATTAACCCCTTCACCTCCATCCTTCCTCTCTATGTGACCCATTTATTAACCCCTTCATCTCCATCCTTCCTCTCTATGTGACCTGTACATTAACCCCTTCATATCCATACTTCCTCTGTATGTGGCCTGTACAATAACCCCTTCACCCCATACTTCCTCTGTATGTGACCTGTACATTAACCCCTTCATCTCCATCCTTCCTCTGTATGTGACCTGTACATTAACCCCTTCATCTCCATCCTTCCTCTGTATGTGACCTGTACATTAACCCCTTCATCTTCATCCTTCCTCTCTATGTGACCTGTACATTAACCCCTTCATCTCCATCCTTCCTCTCTATGTGACCTGTACATTAACCCCTTAATCTTGATCCTTCCTCTGTATGTGACCTGTACATTAACCCCTTCATCCTCATACTTCCTCTGTATGTGACATACACATTAACCCCTTCATCTCCATCCTTTCTCTCTATGTGACCTGTACATTAACCCCTTCATCTCCATCATTCCTCTGTTTGTGAACTTTACATTAACCCCTTCATCTCCATCCTTTCTCTCTTTGTGACCTGTTTATTAACCCCTTCACTTCCATCCTTCCTCTCTATGTGACATGTACATTAACCCCTTCATCTCCATCCTTACTCTGTATGTGACCTACACATTAACCCCTTCATCTCCATCCTTCCTCTGTCTGTGACCTGTACATTAACCCCTTCACCTACAACATTCCTATGTATGGGGCCTCGACATTAACCCCTTCACCTCCATCCATCCTCTGTAAGTGACCTGTGCATTAACCCCTTCATCTCCATCTTTCCTCTGTATATGATCTGTACATTAACCATTCAGTGCGGCAGTCTAATGCAGTTCTGTTCACTGGTTCAGGTGCGATTGAGGTGCAAATTTTAACCTAAAATCGCACCTGAACCAGACCCAAAAACACACAAGACCCTTTTCTAAAAACCGCACTGCGGCTCCATTAAAAGAAAGTCTGATGCACATGTAATGCAAACTGGATATTGTTAAAAGCGCATCCAATTCCCATATGTGTGAACTGGACCTCATGTAAGGGGGACTCTGATGGAGACACCGATGCAGGGGGGTTTAAAATGGGACCCAGATGTAAGGGAAGACTCTGATGGGGACATTGATGTATTGGGGACCCTGATGGGAACCCCGGCATGGGTGGGGGATGTGATGAAGACTCAGAAATAAGGAGAGACTCCAAAGGTGGGCTCTGATGTGAGGGGGGTTCTGATGGGAACCTTGATGTAATGGGAAACTTTAATGAGGACAAAAGAGACTCCTAAGGTGGCCAGAGATGTAAGGGGGCACTGATGGGGACCTTGATGTAAGGGGAAACTTTGATGAAGACTTTGATGTAAGGGGTAACTCCTACGTTGGACCCTGATGTAAGAAGGGTCTGATGTTTTTTTTCTTTTGTCATAAATCATATTATGACGATTCCAAAAAAGCAAATTTATTCACATTGGACCAGATTCACAAAAGGGATACGATGGCGTATCTGCTGATACTCCGTCGTATCTCTGTTTCTATCTATGCGGCTGATTCATAGAATCAGTTACGCATAGATATCCATAAGATCCGACAGGTGTAATAGTTTTACACTGTCGGATCTTAGGATGCAGTACTGCGGCCGCCGCTGGGGGGACTTCTCGTCGTAAACCAGCGTCGGGTATGCAAATTAGCACTTACGGCGATCCACGAAACTTTTTCCCGTCGGAAAGTCGCCGCAAGTGTTAGTTTGCCGTCGCAAAGATAGGGCTGCTTTTACAAAGTGTAAAATTAGTACACCATGTAAAAGTATACCTGTCTTTCCCGCGTCGCTTTCAAATTTTTTTTTACATTTTTTTTTTCCCGGCGCAACTCTTTTTTACCCGTCGCGATTCACAAAACCTCGGCGCATCGTAACTTCGCGCAAAGCACGTCGGGAAATTTGCGTCGGGAGCATGCGCAGTACGTCCGGCGCGGGAGCGCTTAATTTAAATGGGACTCGCCCCATTTGAATTGGCCCGCCTTGCGCCAGACGGATTTAGGATACACCGCCCCAAATTTCCAGGTAAGTGCTTTGTGGATCGGGCACTAACTTGGAAAATTTGCGGCGGTGTATCCTAAATCGTTTAACCACTTGCTTACTGGGCACATAAACCCCCCTCCTGCCCAGGTGAAATTTCAGCTTTCGGCACTGCGTCGCTTTAACTAACAATTGCGCGGTCGTGCGACGTGGCTCCCAAACAAAATTTACGTCCTTTTTTCCCCACAAGTAGAGCTTTATTTTGGTGGTATTTGATCGCCTGTGCGGTTTTTATTTTTTGCGCTATAAACAAAAAAGTGCGACAATTTTGAAAAAAATACAATATTTTTTACTTCTTGCTATAATAAATATCCCAATTTAAAAAAAAAAAAACACATTTTTTTTCTCAGTTTAGGCCGATACGTATTCTTCTACATATTTTTGGTAAAAAAAAAAAAAAAATCGCAATAAGCTTTCACTTTTTTGAAAGCTTATTGCGCAAAAGTTACAGCGCTTACAAAATAGGGGACAGAATTATTATTTTTTATTATTTTTTTTTTTACTAGAAATGGCGGCGATCTGCGATTTTTATTGGGACTGCGACGTTATGGCGGACACATCGGACACATTTTTGGCACCATTCACATTTATACTGCGATCAGTGCTATAAATATGCACTAATTACAGTATAAATGTGACTGGCATTGAAGGGGTTAACACTAGGGGGTGAGGAAGGGGTTAAATATGTTTCCTATATAGTGTTCTAACTGTAGGTGGAGGGGGGTGACTGGGGGGGGTGACCGATCTGTGTCTCTATGTACAAGAGACACAGATCGGTCTCCCCTCCAGAGACAGCACCGCTGTCTCTGTGTAAAATGGCAATGAGAGATGATCTCATATGTTTACATATGAGATCATCTCTCATTGGCCACACAGATCGCAAACGGCCACTCTGATTGGCCGTTCGCGGCGATCTGTAATTGGCTGTGTCCAAGGGACACGGCCAACACAGATTTTCCCCGCTGCGCGCTCTGGAGCGCGCGCGGGGACCGCCCAAAGGGGCGGACGTCAATTGACGTCCTGTTGGCTTTTGGGATCCGCGCTGTAGCCGTCAATTGACGGCAGGCGGATCCCAAGTGGTTAAGTTACGCTGCGCCTGGGCTACGTGAATCTGGCCCTTAATATTTATTGTTTTATGGTGATTTTTTAGACTTGTGAATATTTGTAAAATATATGATTTGGCCTTTGTACTGAAAAGTTTGGAGATTCCTATAGTATAGAGACTCCTGAATTGTACAAAGCAGCAATAACCAAATCATGGCGCTGGTGATGATGATGATGATGATGATGTCACACATGAAGACAAAACGACTTCCCCCGCTTAACATCCTATTTTCATTAAGTAGTAACAAACTCTGTGAAGAGGTAGATAGAAGAAAATAAATGAGTGAAGCCAGGAAAGGGAACAGATGTGAAATGATGGTTATAATGGTGTCGTACACATGTCACTCACAGGCGTCAGGTTTTGCAAAATGACTTTAATCACAAGATTCTCACTTTGAACCGCGTATCCTTTTGTTCGGCAAGTTAGACAACAGCTTTGCTCTTTCAGAGATAGCGCGATTATTTAATGGGGCCATATGCCGGTGTTTGGAAAAACAAGGGCATTGATTTCAGCTCAACTTTATCTCCACCCCCCCCCCCCCACCCCAATTTATTACACCACTCTGGGGAGAAAAGCGTTTAGGGCTGGAAATAGCCATTGTGAAAACGGTCCTAATTGTAATGGATTCCGATGTAATTGGTGCCTAGGCAAAGCTGCTTTCCCATATGACGTTATGAATACAATAATTGAGAAGGCTCGTCGCAGCTCCGGCAGTTACACCATTGTTATCGGGCATTGGGGCTACTAAGATATATGAGCCAAGGTCGGCCAGGAATACGCTGCAATTAAGAAAACACATTAATTGGCAATTCATTAAACTGTGCTTAACCCTCTTTGCCTGATAACCAAGCGTTTTACCAAACTGAAAGGGCGGTGTTAACCAAGTTAGACCGGAGATCATGTTCACCATCATAATGCCTGCAATAGTTACACATCCGTCTACATGGACAGAAAAGTGTTTCCTAACTTTTTATTTTCATTGGACATCTTGTACATAATTAATGTGTTTGTAAAGGCACAAGTTTTTTTTGTTATCTTAACCACTTCAATGCCAGGCAATTTCGGCCATTCCTGCCCAGGACAATTTTCAGCTTTTAGCGCTGTCACATTTTGAATGACAATTGCGCGATCATGCAACACTGTACCCAAATAACATTTTTATAATTTTATTCCCACAAATAGAGCTTTCTTTTGGTGAAATTTGATCACCTCTGGGGTTTTTATTTTTTGCTAAACAAACGAAAAAACGTTTTTTTTCTTAGTTTCTGTCATAAAATGTTTTCCCCTTCACTGATGGGCACTGAGGGGGCACTGATGAGTTGGCACTGATAAAATGGCACTGATGAGGAGGCACTGATATGTAGAATTGATGGGCACTGATATGCAGCACTGATGGGCACCAATAGTGCCACCAATAGTCCCACCACAGTGCCACTCAGAGCCCACCACAGTGCCAATCAGTGCCCAGCAGTAACACCTGTCAGTAATCTATTAGTACCTTATCATCAGTGCTGCCCATCAGTGCCACCTGTCAGTGCCAATCAGTGCCAATCAGTTCCGCCTGTCAGTGTCCATCACAGCCACCTGTCAGTGCCCATCACAGCGGCCTGTCAGTGCCCATGGGCACTGACAGGCAGCACTGATGGGCACTGACAGGTGGCTGTGATGGGCACTGACAGGCGGAACTGATTGGCACTGATAGGTGGTACTGATTGGCACTGACAGGTGGTACTAATGAGCAACACTGATGATGAGGTACTAATAGATTACTGACAGGTGTTACTGCTGGGCACTGATTGGCACTGCGGTGGGCACTAATTGGCACTGTGGTGGGCTCTGAGTGGCACTGTGGTGGGTACTGGCAGACTTTATTGTTGGGACTCTGCTGGGCACTGATTGGCAGGTGATTGGCACAACTGAGGGGACTGTGCTGATAATCAATGTGCTGATTATCAGCACAGACCCCCATCTCTGGCAGGGAGAGCCGCCAATCGACTCTCCCTGTCAGCGCAAACTGAGGAATGCCGTTTACTGGCACTTCCTGGTTCACACGATGATCAGCTGTGATTGGTCACAGCTGATCACATTGTAAGAGGCTTCTTATCACGATCGGCGATGTGGCGTGTCGTACTGACACGCCGCACTCACGATCGCCACGCTGAGAGCCCCCATGGTCCTGATCCATCTCTTCTGGGGTCCCTCAGTGGTGCTGGTGGCTCCTCCCCACATTTAGTGTCCACACTGGAGAAACGCTCTCCTTGGTTTACACCTATGCGGGTGCGTTTGAGTCCCACATGTGTGTCTATTAACACAGAATTAGGGATGAGCCGAACACCCCGCCGTTCGGTTCGCACCAGAACCTTCGACCCCATTGAAGTCTATGGGACTCGAACGTTCGAATTCAAAAGTGCTCATTTTAAAGCCTAATATGCAAGTTATTGTCATAAAACGTCTTTGAGAACCCGGGTCTTGCCCCAGGGAACATGTATCAATGGAAAAAAAAAGTTTTAAAAACAGTTTTTGATTTTAGGAGCAGTGATTTTAATGATGCTTAAATTTAAAAAAAAAAGAAAAATTCCTTTAAATATTGTACCTGCTGGGTGTCTATAGTATGCCAGCCCCACAAGATTGCCGGGGGGTGAAATTCGTAATAACGAGGTATGTGCTGAGAAAAAAAAAAAAACACTGGCATTCTGTCGGTAGGATGGCTCGACTCCAAGTGATGTCAGAATTTTTTTTGAGGGTGAACCTCCACTTTAATAATTTTCAAAGATTTCAAACAAACTTCTTTTACATTCTCATTATGGTGGGGAATTGTTTGTAGCGTTTTAAGGAAATAATGAATTTTATCCATTTTAGAATAAGGCTGTAACATAACAAAATGTGGAAAAAGTGAAGCGCTTTGAATACTTTCTGGATGCGCTATAGGCCATTGGAACCAATACAACCTACTGTCCATGCATTTTTGATGCAGGAAAAAACGCACTTGACTGGATCTGGTGTGAACCAGCCCGAAATGACATTAATATGTTAAAGGCTACATGAGATTTTAGTGATTGGGTTTTAGATCTACTTTAAGGGATGAAGCGAGAAAAACAAACGTAAAACATGATTTTGAATGTAACAATCGCGATTTACTCAACCTGAAAATCAGCCTTTATTAATGCTTATATGTGCACTCCAAATCATCTTGTTTATTTCCTAATATTCACCCTCTGCCTACATAAAAGCAAAGAAGCAAATGTATTAATGGGCCAAGCATGATAAAGATAATCACTTATTTTTCAAAGGTTGCAGTCATGGACTGATAGAGCACTTCAAACAGATGATATCAAGAGGCTGTGCGTTTACAAGGCGGATTTCCTTGCAGGCTAACCATCTGAATAATCACCGGCAATTAATATTTCAAGCATGTGTTAATACTCCGTTATTTCAGTTGGAGATGGACTGATAACAGAGCATGGAGGAGACAAAATGCTAGCCGCTCGCCGGCGGTGTAAAGGGCGCTTTTCCTACCATAAGACAAGGTGAGAATTTTGCCACCCACTGCACTCAGCATGGAACAAGGGGCCAGATTCACAAAAGGGATACAACGGCGTATCTCCTGATACGCCGTCGTATCTCTGTTTTTAAGGCCGTTCTAACTATGCGACTGATTCATAGAATCAGTTACGCATAGATAGCCCTAAGATCTGACAGGTGTAATTGAATTACACCGTCGGATCCTAGGATGCAATATTTCGGCCGCCGATGGGGGGAGTTTGCGTCGTAAACCAGCGTCGGGTATGCAAATTAGCAGTTACGGCGATCCACGAAGGTTTTTCCCGTCGTTACGTCGGCACAAGTGTTAGATTGCCGTCGCAAAGATAGGGCTGCTCTTAACATGGTGGAAAATTACTCCACCATGTTAAAGTATGCCTGTCTTTCCCGTGTCGCTTTTGAATTTTTTTTTTCCCGGCGTAAGTACGTTCCGCACGCCGCGATTCTCAACACGTCGGCGCGTTGTAATTTTGTGCAAAGCACGTTGGGAAACTTGAGAACGGAGCATGCGCATTACGTCCGGCGCGGGAGCGCGCCTAATTTAAATGGTACCCGCCCTATTTGAATTGGGCCGCCTTGCGCCGGACGTGTTTACGATACACTGCCGCAAGTTTCCAGGTAAGTGCTTTGTGGATCGGGCACTTAGACTGAAAACTTGCGGCGGTGTAACGTAAACGGGTTACGTTACGCTGCGCCGCAGGTACGAGAATCTGGCCCAAGGTTCTGACTTTGACTTTGCCCCCCACAATATACTACTACATATTGGGTCAGAGAACAAGCATACCAAGGGGCAAGGGGGATGTTATGGTTCTAAAAGATCTGGTGCACCAAGATTATTCTAATAGGCATTTATATAACACAAAAAATGTACTCAATGCTTTAGGTCCCTTTCACACTGGTGCGCGTTTGCTGCACATTTCCAAGGCAACAAAAGAGCATAGCTCCCAACTGTCCCTGATTTCGAGGGACTGTCCCTGATTTAATTTTGTGGTTTTAAGCAATTTATATGGAAATTGTTAATGATATGAAGAAAAGTAGATCCCCTACAGCCAGCAACAATGAATCCCTCCCACAACATTAGACCCCCGAGCAACAATGAAACTCCTGCAACAAAATACCACCCAAGCAACAGACCCCCACGCGAAAAATGTATCCCCTCCAGCGCCAATAGATCCCTCAGCATCAATAGACCATTCAGCACACCCCAACACCCCTTGACATACATTCAGTGCTGGAGGTGCCGGAACTGCGTTCCCCCACGTTCCTGCTGAAAAAAAGCCCTGGTCCAATTCTATGGAGAGCACATACTGTCCAATGCGCCCAATTATGTGGGATAACTAAAGCCTCGTACACACGATCAGTCCATCCGATGAGAACGGTCTGAAGGACCGTTGTCATAGGTTAACCGATGAAGCTGACTGATGGTCCGTCACGCCTACACACCATAGGTTAAATAACCGATCGTGTCAGAATGCGGTGACGTAAAACACAACAACGTGCTGAAAAAAAACGAAGTTCAATGCTTCCAAGCATGCGTCGACTTGATTCTGAGCATGCGTGGATTTTTAACCCATGGTCGTGCCTACTAATGATCGGTCTTGACCTATCGGTTAGGAATCCATCGGTTAAATTTAAAGCAAGTTGGCTTTTTTTTAACCTATGGATAAATAACCTATGGGGCCCACACACAATAGGTTTTGACCGATGAAAACGGTCCATCAGACCGTTGTCCTCTGGTTAACCTATCGTGTGTACGAGGCTTAAGTCTAATGCCCCGTACACACGATCGGAATTTCCGATGAAAAAAGTCCAACTGACTTTTTCCATTGGAAATTCTGACCGTGTGTATTCCCCATCTGACTTTTTTCATCGGAAATTCCGAGGAATTCCATCGGAGTTTAGATAGAGAACATGTTCTCTTACTCCGATGGAATTCCGATGTGATTTTGGCCGGTCAAAAGTCTCATGCCCCGTGTGTACGGGGCATGAGAAAGTGTTTATTACTACAGTGCCTGTGTGCTATACCCAGGGCTGTCTTAATGAGAGGGCACACCTGGGCACTGCCTTTTCCCCAAAGCAGCTGGTCCTTGATCCCGGGCTGCCCCTCTACACCCCAGATATCCCCCAAGCACTCTGACCTCTCTACACCCCAGATATCCCTCCAGCACTCTGACCCCTCTACACCCCAGATATCCCCCAGCACTCTGACCCCTCTACACCCCAGATATCCCCCCAGCACTCTGACCCCTCTACACCCCAGATATCCATCCAGCACTCTGGCCCCTCTACACCCCAGATATCCCCCCAGCACTCTGACCCCCTCTACACCCATATATCCCCCCAGCACTCTGACCCCCTCTACACCCATATATCCCCCCAGCACTCTGACCCCCTCTACACCCCAGATATCCCCCCAGCACTCTGACCCCCTCTACACCCATATATCCCCCCAGCACTCTGACCCCCTCTACACCCATATATCCCCCCAGCACTCTGACCCCCTCTACACCCCAGATATCCCCCCAGCACTCTGACCCCTCTACATCCCATATATCCCCCCCAGCACTCTGACCCCTCTACACCCCAGATATCCCCCTAGCACTCTGACCCCTCTACATCCCATATATCCCCCCCAGCACTCTGACCCCTCTACACCCCAGATATCCCCCCAGCACTCTGACCCCTCTACACCCCAGATATCCATCCAGCACTCTGGCCCCTCTACACCCCAGATATCCCCCCAGCACTCTGACCCCCTCTACACCCCAGATATCCCCCAGCACTCTGACCCCTCTACATCCCATATATCCCCCCCAGCACTCTGACCCCTCTACACCCCAGATATCCCCCTAGCACTCTGACCCCTCTACATCCCATATATCCCCCCCAGCACTCTGACCCCTCTACACCCCAGATATCCCCCCAGCACTCTGACCCCTCTACATCCCATATATCCCCTCCAGCACTCTGACCCCCTCTACACCCATATATCCCCCCAGCACTCTGACCCCCTCTACACCCCAGATATCCCCCCAGCACTCTGACCCCCTCTACACCCATATATCCCCCCAGCACTCTGACCCCTCTACACCCCAGATATCCCCCCAGCACTCTGACCCCTCTACATCCCATATATCCCCCCAGCACTCTGACCCCTCTACACCCCAGATATCCCCCCAGCACTCTGACCCCTCTACACCCAGATATCCCCCCAGCACTCTGACCCCCTCTACACCCCAGATATCCCCCCAGCACTCTGACCCCTCTACACCCCAGATATCCCCCAGCACTCTGACCCCTCTACACCCCAGATATCCCCCCCAGCACTCTGACCCCCTCTACACCCCAGATATCCCCCCAGCACTCTGACCCCTCTACACCCCAGATATCCCCCCAGCACTCTGACCCCTCTACACCCCAGATATCCCCCCAGCACTCTGACCCCTCTACACCCCAGATATCCCCCCAGCACTCTGACCCCTCTACACCCCAGATATCCCCCCAGCACTCTGATCCCTTCTACACCCCATATATCCCCCCAACACTCTGACCCTTCTACACCCCATATATCCCCTGCCTCCAACCTACTTGATTTATGTTTACCTGCACTGTCTCCATTGTAGGGGCCCCAGAGCATTACTTTGCCCAGGGGCCCATGATGCTATTAAGACGGCCCTGGCTATACCCATCCTGATATTATCTAGTCCGTGAACAGTACTCCAACCCCTGTACTGCTAAATTCCCTTGACCCTTCTTTGGGGAGCTTAAGAAGAACACAAGAATAATTTGAAGTATACCGTATTCATGGTTCCATCCATGTAATAATAACCTCTATCCCATCCAGCCTATGCTACACGCTGCTCTGGAGTCTGGGATTATTAATATGTATTATATTTAATACGGGTACAAGAGCAGGATCTCGTCTCCGATTATTACATCCTGATACATCTGAGGGTTCTTGCTAATTCAAAGCTCTTGGTACGGTGAATAATCAACGTGTACTGTACATCACACAAGTAAATATTGTTTCAATACAATAACAGACATTTTTCTTGTGTGATGCTATTAAGAAGCTCCTCCGGTTTCCTCGGCATTCTGACAATAGCACTTTGTTAAGGCTCGCTGCTCCCATTTGCATTGGACGTCTATTCTGCATGTAGATTGATGAGTTTAATCAGCAAATCAGGAGCAAGGCTCGGCCATCAATCAATGTCACTTTCTTCCCTTATAATTTGTGATTTGCTTCCTGTCAGGGTAACGTGAAGATGTTTCTTAAAGGTGACGTTCAGGTGAAGCGGCGATTCAACATTTAGATCTGCCTTGATATTAAAATAAGCCCTGTCAATAGCAATGGAATGAAATGCGGTGAATAGAGCGTGCGAGAAGCTGATTGTGTGATGACTGCTGCAGGAAGAGATAAGTTGGCCATGGCAACCAATAAAGTTGCACACGGAAGAGGAAAGAAGCAATGGCCCAGATTCAGCTACCACTGCGCACTTCTTACGGAGGCGCAGCGTCCCGTTTTTGCCCTGCGCCCCCGCAAATTATCTGCGCTACGCTTCATTCACGAAGCAGTAGCCACGTAATTTGCGTGGGCGCTCCTAAAAAATGCCCGGCGTAAGGGCACGTAATTTAAATGATCCCGTAGGGGGCGTGGATCATTTAAATTATGTACACATATTCGCCAGCACACCAAGGATCATTGAAAAAACGTCCAAAAATTTAATGCATAATAGCGATCCAAAAAGCAACGTTTCGAGGTCACGCAGGACCTCTTCGTCAGTCATCTTTTGCCTGACGAAGAGGTCCTGCGTGACCTCGAAACGTTGCTTTTTGGATCGCTATTATGCATTAAATTTTTGGAAGTTTTTTCAATGATCCTTGGTGTGCTGGCGAATATGTGTACATGATTTGCTTTCCGGTTCCCAGCTGGTGATCGTTTCAGCACCCTTTTACTTATTGGCCATTTTCCTGGAAGGTGTGCAGTTGGAATATTTTGTGACTGATCATTTAAATTAGGCGCGTTCCCGCGCCGAACGTAGTGGGCATGCTCCGTCGGGAAACTTTCCTGACGTGCATTGCGACAAATGACGTCGCAAGGACGTCATTTGCATCAAAGTGAACGTAAATGGCGTCCAGCGCCATTCACGATTCACTTACGCAAACGACGTAAAATTTAAACTTCCCGACGCGGGAACGACGGGTATACGTAGCATTGGCTGCCCCTGCTAATAACAGGAGCAGCCTTACGCGAAACCCGACGAACGGAAACGACGTTAACTGTGTACGCAAGGCTCGCGTAGGGTAGTGAATCGGCGTTAGTATGCAATTTGCATACTATACGCTGACCACTACCGGAACGCCACCTAGCGGCCTGCGTAAGAATGCAGCCTAAGATATGACGGCATAAGGAGCCTTATGCCAGTCATATCTTAGGCTGCAGTCGGCGTATCGAGGTTCCTGAATCAGGAGCATTCGATACGCCGGCGCAAGTAAGCAATTGCGCTGCGTAACTATGGTTAGGCAGACGCAATTGCTTATTGAATCGACCCTAATGTAATTGGGGCTAAGGCCCCTTATTATGTCAGTGTTTGTTTTTCCTGTATTTAAAAATGTGAATAGATCTAAACCAGTGGTCTCCAAACTGTGGCCCTGGGGCCAGATGCGGCCCTTTGCTCGCTTTTAACTGGCCCTTAGTACACTATTCCTTCCACTCATACAATACACTATTATGCCATCTGACACCAACAATGGGGCACCATTTCTTTCACTGACACCAACAATGAGGGATCATTTTTCCCACTGGCACCAAAAACGGGGCACTATTTCACCATATGGTGCCAACAATGGGGCATTATTTCTCCCCCTAGTACCAAATGTTTTCATGTTTACTCCCACTGGCCACAGTCTGGCCCTCCTAAAGTCTGAAAGACAATAAACCGGCCCTTTTTTTTAATCAATACAGTTTTCACCTTTTTTCATCCTTCGCAGCATCTCAGTGCTTCTCCAATTACTTTGCAGTCACTTCCTGTGTTGGCACTTGCTCCCATGTTAGCGGAACATCAAAGCTCTGGACAGTAATGGTGGACCTTGCCGATGCATTGTGTGTCTGCATGGCCCTTGTAATCATCACCACTTGGGATGAGCTTGGGTCCAGCTGGGGTTTGGTCCAACCCTATGTTTAACTGAGCCTGGAAGGAAAACTGGGTGGGGGTTTTGGGGACATCAATGACGTTAAATAGCTGCATGGCCCTATTAGGTCATTTTTAGGTCAGACAGGCTTTTTTTCTGGGAAAGATCTGGCTGTATGTAGCCTCCATTGGACTTTGTTTTTGGAAGTCCGACGGACCTTAGATAGAGAACCTGTTCTCTTTATTTCTGTTGGACTTCTGACTGACTCACGGCGGACTTTTGCATGGTCAAAAGTACGACCGTGTGTACAAGGCATAAGGTACAAAGAAACATCTCATCACTACCCTGGACCAGTGATGGTGGACCTTGCCTGTGTCTTGTGTGTTGGCATGGCCACTTGTACTCATCACCACTAGGGATGAGCTTGGGTCCAGCTTGGCTTTGGTCCGAGCCCATGTTGAGCTAAGTCTGGACAGAAAACTGGGCGGGGGTGCTTGTGACATCATTGACCTTAAAGTGATAATAAGGGCAACCTTTTTTTTTACAAATAGCAAAGACGGGCCCCTCCCCCCCTGCCAGGTGAACGTTGCTTTCTCTGGGGGCATCCAAGCAGGCGCGCTCCCTAGCCACTGCTCTGTGTGTCCATTCACACTGTGGCTGTGCCCCACCACTTCTCCTCATTGACTTACTTCCCTTACCCCCTTCTCAACTGGATTCAGCACCCGGATCTCCTTCAAGCAGCTTTAGTGATTTCAGGACTGATAGGCCACCATCATTCAACCTCAAGTCGGCTTCCTCCCTCGGCAGGGCTGGACTGGGACAAAAATGTGGCCCTGGACTTCATCCAGACTGGCCCACTTTGACAGGTCTCTTCCACGGCGACCGGACAACTCCCACACCCCCCCGGCCACCCAAGCCCCCTCTCCCCTTCACAAGCCATTGGCCATTTTAGTTTATTAGAGTAGAATGGCTGGTACTGGTACTCTTATAGGCAGTAACAGTGGGGAAGCTGGACATTATTTCACCCGGGGCAAAGTATAAGTTTGGTGCCCCCCCCTTATGGGACAAGATTAGGCAGAAGTAAGTGAGAAACTGCCAGGCCACAGCTGTTGAGTCAGCTGTCTGTCCCCTTCCCCATGCTCCTCTGTCGCCCCCCCCCTGCTCCTCTGGTCCTCCCCCTGCTTCTTTGTTCCCCCCAGGTGAGCGCTGCGGGAAGGGAGAGACAGAGGAGCAGAGGGGGCGGCGGTTCACTGTCACTGAAGCCGGCCCACTGAGCCATCGGCCCACCGGAAAACTCCCTGTAGTCCCAATGGCCAGTCCATCCCTGTCCCTTGGGATGGACAGCACAGGACCACTTGCAAATTGGGGACCCAGTCTACACACCGGGCCCACAGGTGGATTAGTTGCTCCGGACCAACGTGGTCCCGGAACCAGGAACACTTCAACACACACCCCGGCCAGGAGGGCCACACACGGGGGTGGTGGGACGACTGCCCAGGCGGATGGCGGCGGGAACGACGACCCGGACCAATGGCGCCTGCCCCCTAAATACCCCCCAGCATGCACAGCGAGGCGATCAACCCTCCTGATTGGCTGCCGAGGAGAAGCATCCACACGACCCTGACCTCACTGCTGCCACCTGTTTTCTGAGGGCGTGAGAGTCCCCAGACAACAACATGGGCACACAGTGCAGCCAGAGCTGAAGCAGAGGCCCGAAATGTAACCAAATAAACACGGTCAGAGGCAACTGACTCTCTGACCCCCTCTAAATTTACAGCAGAACCTGATATAAAAGTAGCCAGGCGCTACACAAGCATTTCCCTTCCACCATTACACCACCAGCCTGAGCCGGTGATACAAGGCAGGATGTCTCCAGGCTTTCATGTTGTTTACGCCAAATTCTGACCCTACCATCTGAATGTCACAGCTGAAATCGAGACTCATCAGACCAGGCAACGTTTTTCCAATCTTCTATTGTCCAATCTTGGTGATTCTGGGCCATATTCTGAGTATAGTTACGACGGAGTATCTCAGGATACTCCGTCGTATCTCTCTTTTTTGGCCCGCGTATCTATGCGAGTGATTCTTAGAATCATTTTCGCATAGATACGCTTAAGATCCGACATGTGTAAGTCACTTACACTGTCGGATCTTAAATGTAATTACTCCGCCGGCCGCTAGGTGGCGTTTACGTTCAGGTCTCATTTGTTTATGCAAATGAGCCTGATACGCCGATTCACGAACGAAATCGCGTTGCGTAACCGTCGCTAACGTCGTTTGCGTAGGCGTAAGGTTACCCCTGCTATATGAGGGGTAACCTTACGCCAGTCCCACGTAGGCCATGTTAAGTATGGCGTCGGGTCCGCGTCGTGTTTTCCCGTCGGGTACGTCGTTTTACTAAGTCGTCCGCAAATACGACTTTACGTCAATGACGCACACGTCGGCGTCATTGACGTTTTACACCGAGAACTGGAGCATGCGAACTGGGCTATTTTAAGCCCGGCGCATGCGCAGTTCGTTCGAATCGGGGGCGCGCTTAATTTAAATACAAGCCGCCCCCTTGGATATACGCGGGGATACGCCGGACCAATTACACTACGCCGCCCCAAACTACGGAGCAAGTGTTTGGGGAATACAGCACTTGCTCCTGTAGGTTGGGGCGGCGGAGTGTAAATGGCTTACGCGCCGCCCGCCTACTTTCTACCAGAATATGGCCCTCTGTGAGAATTGTAGCCTAATTTTCCTGTTCTTAGCTGACAGGAGTGTCACCCGGTGTGGTCTTCTGCTGCTGTAGCCCATCTTCTTCAAGGTTCAATGTGTTGTGCGTTCAACGATGGTGTATGTAATGCAATGGCTTTTATTTAAAAATAATTACTAGCATGTTGATGGGGGGGAAAGGAGGAACTGGGAAAAGCAAAATGAAAGCAGCTTACGTCATCCCTAAAGAAGGAGACCCCTTCACTTAATGGGATAGTTTATAAAGAGAGATAGGATGCTGTGCGGGAGTTAATGTCCCTCTAATCAGGTCTCTGTGAATGGCTCACATTAGCGACAGAGTAGCAGTGCAAGTTAACAGAAGCCATGCAGCTTCCCCATCCGGCGGGCGGTGGTGCAGCGGCCAGCTCCATTCACAATTAGCTGTAATAATTCAAAGCAGACAGTTGTCCTGGAATGTGACTATGCAGAAGTGCATGATCACACTAATGGAGACACTGAAGAATCTCCAGAGACCCACAGGCTACTTCCAGCCTTCCAGATTGGTGACTGAGCGCAGCCCTCTTGCTTGCCGCAGATTAATCAAATATTCCTCCAGCCTCTAATTGGATGACAATCAGTTTCAGAGTCTGTGATAGGAGAAGCTCCCTTCCCTGCCTTGTTATTCCAACTCCTGCTATACTTTCTCCTCCTCGCCATGTTAACGCTTTCCTGCCGGGCATCTATCACCCGCAGGTGAAATTCCTCATGGAAATAAAGCAAAACAGCACTGCGTGTGTTCAAACAGACCAACGGGTTCATTGGACCAGATTCACAAAGAGATACGACGGTGTATCTCCTGATACGTCGTCGTATCTCTGACTTAAACCGGTCGTATCTATGCGCCTGATTCATAGAATCAGTTACGCATAGATAGGGCTAAGATCCGACAGTGTTACACTGTGTTACACTGTCAGATCTTATTTTCAATTTGAAAATGGCGCGGGGGGCGTTCCCGCTGATTTACGCTGAATAATATGTAAATCAGCGAGATACGCGAATTCAAGAACGTATGCGGACCCGACGCAGTGTTGTTACGACGTTTCCGTAGCAGTTTTCCCGGCGTATACTTACCCCTGCTTCTATGAGGCGCAGCCAATGTTAGGTATAGCCGTCGTTCCCGCGTCGAGTTTGAATTTTTTTTTACGTCGTTTGCGTACGCCGATTCAGAAACCCGCACGTCGCAAGTTACGCTCACGTCGAAACCACTGACGTCCTAGTGACGTCAGTGGGAGCAATGCACGCCGGGAAATTTCGCGGACGGTGCATGCTCATTTAAATCGGCGCGGGAACGCGCCTGATTTAAATAGTACACTCCCCCTAGCCGCGGAATTTGAATTCCGCCGGGGGTTTTACGATCCGCCACCGCAAGTTTGGAGGTAAGTGGTTTGTGAATTACCCACTTGCCTCTCAAACTTGCGACAGCGTATCTTAAATCAGATAGATCACGCGGATCTAAAGATCTGTTGATCTACGTGAATCTGGCCCATTGTGCCATTCTATGGCTGCTGTAAGCTGAATTCTGACTTCTCAACATCATTGTCCCTTACTTGTTTGGAGAGCGCCAGCGTGCGACCCGAGAAGAGAAATCACCTCACAGAGCAGGAAAGTATGACATGTTTGGTATTGTTTTTTGTTTTTTTTTATTGACTTTATTATCACTTTAAACTATTAGGAAAATTATAACCAATCCAATCCCACATCTCTATATTATTGGAAGTCAACCAGCAGTGGTGTAGTGCCCACTAGATGTGTTTGTACAGATAATTGGCTAGATTCACAAAGAGTTACGCCAGCGTATCAGTAGATACGCCGGCGTAACTCGGAATCTAAGCCGTCGTATGTTTAAGTGTATGCTCAAACTGAGATACACGTAAACCTAGCTAAGATACGACGGCCAGCGCCGTCGTATCTTAGCTGTCTAGTTCCGCCGGCCGCTAGGGGCGTGAACGCTGATTTACGCCTAGAATGCGTAAATCAGCGAGATACACCGATTCACGAACGTATGCTTGCCCGTCGCAGTAAAGATACGCCGTTTACGTAAGGCGTTTTCCGGCGTAAAGTTAGTCGAACAAATAGCTGGCCTAGTCAATGTTAAGTATGGCCGTCGTTCCCGCGTCGAAATTTGAAAATGTTACGTCTTTGGCGTAAGTCGTCCTTGAATGGGGCTGGACGTAATTTATGTTCACGTCGAAACCAATACGTCCTTGCGGCGTACTTTGGAGCAATGCACACTGGGATATGTCCACGGACGGCGCCGTTCGTAAAAAACGTTAATCACGTCGGGTCACGAGTAATTTACATAAAATAAAACATGCCCCCCTCATCCTCATTTGAATTAGGCACGCTTACGCCGGCCCATTCACGCTACGCCGCCGTAACTTAGGAGGCAAGTGCTTTGTGAATACAACACTTGCCTCTCTGACTTACGGCGGCGTAG
Source organism: Rana temporaria (assembly GCF_905171775.1). Classification (NCBI taxonomy): domain Eukaryota; kingdom Metazoa; phylum Chordata; class Amphibia; order Anura; family Ranidae; genus Rana; species Rana temporaria. Next base: position 22,336,304 of record NC_053501.1, read on the forward strand.
CGTAAATACAATACGCTACGCCGCCTCAAAGATGCACCCATCTACCTGAATCTAGCTAAATATCTACAATAATGTGCGACTAATTTCATGACCACCCATCTAATATTGAGTAGGTCCCTCATGTGTCGCCAAAGTAGCAATGACATGTCGAGGGGGGGGGGCTGCCGAAAATGACATGTCACATTAAAGTTGAGAAGCGGGGGGGGATTGGGGGGTTGTTGCCGACAGTGACGTGTCACAATTAAAGATTAAAGTTGAGAACCGGGGGAGGGGTGTTCTGCTGTCGGAAATGACATATTACATGAAGCGGGGGGTGCTGACTTCTTACCTCTTCTCCCATGCAGCCAGCAAGTTGAGAAGCGGGTTGAGAAGGCCGAAAATGACTTCTCACCAGGCGGGGCCTCTATTATTTGGGGGGGCCCTCCGCAGCTTTGCGGGGCCCTAAGTGGCTTACATAGTGAGCCTATAGGGCGGATCGGCCCTGGCTGTGGTATCGGCCATCAAGCTGTCAGTAGCAGATCCTTTAAAGTGATTGTAAAGTCAGAAGGTTTTTTATCTTAAAGGGGTTGTAAAGGAATTTTTTTTTTCCTAACTAGCTTCCTTTACCCTAGTGCAGTCCTCCTTCACTTACCTCGTCCTTCTATTTTGCTTTTAAATGTCCTTATTTCTTCTGAGAAATCCTCACTTCCTGTTCTTCTGTCTGTAACTCCACACAGTAATGCGAGGCTTTCTCCTTGGTGTGGAGAAAGCCTCTTGAGAGGGCGAGCAGGAGTGTCAGGACGCTCACTAACACACAGCTCCTTTCTCTGCAAAGTAGAGAGCGCCCTGACACTCCTGCTCGCCTCCTCAAGAGGCTTTCTCCACACCAGGGAGAAAGCCTTGCATTATGGTGTATAATTACAGACAGAAGAACAGGAAGTGAGGATTTCTCAGAAGTCCTGCGTTGTGAAGGCGCTGGCTTCTCGGCCGGGCTTCTCTGCTCTTCTTGGCTCATTCATTGGATGATTGATAGCAGCGCCACCATTGGCTCCCTCTGCTGTCAATCGAATCAATGATGCCGAGCGCCAGGGGGCGGGGCAGAGTGATAGAGCCGGCGGTTATGGCCGCCGACTGTATCACAGGAGCGCGCCCGCAAGCTAACCCCCTTGGGACAACGCTTCCTAGAAGGGGGTTAGCTCTTGCAGGGAGGAGCCGAGACAGCCGCAGAGGGACCCCAGAAGAGGAGGATCGGGGCCACTCTGTGCAAAACGAGCTGCACAGTGGAGGAAAGTATGATATGTTTGTTATTTAAAAAAAAAGGAACCTTTACAACCCCTTTAACTTCAGGGGCAACGTGTTCACTTGCTGCCTAATACATCCCACCAACTTCAGATTCCATTATAATGAGATACACAATGTTATATACTGAACCTGTCCGTGGTCATAAGGTTATGGCTGATCAGTTTATATATACTGCATATACAGTACTGTATTCATTGGGACCCCTTGATCTTGGCCAAATTCCTGTCCTTTGCTGAAGAACATGTGGGCATTGTGGTGGGCAAAGGGGTGAAGCTAGACATTTCCAGTCCTCCATCTCTAGAAATGCCAGCCCTCATATCTAGACCTCCAGGCTGGTATCCAGGGGGATTGCATATTCATTTTAAAAAGCAGAATTCATATTAACCACTTAAGGACCGGACCAATATGCAGCTAAATGACCCAAGGGGTTTTTACAATTCGGCACTGCGTCGCTTTAACAGACAATTGCGCGGTCGTGCGACGTGGCTCCCAAACAAAATTGGCGTCCTTTTTTTCCCCACAAATAGAGCTTTCTTTTGGTGGTATTTGATCACCTCTGCGGTTTTTATTTTTTGCGCTATAAACAAAAATAGAGCGACAATTTTGAAAAAAATGCAATATTTTTTACTTTTTGCTGTAATAAATATCCCCCAAAAACATATCTAAAAAAAAATTTTTTCTCAGTTTAGGCCGATACGTATTCGTTTACCTATTTTTGTTAAAAAAAAAATCGCAATAAGCATTTATCGATTGGGTTGCGCAAAATTTATAGCGTTTACAAAATAGGGGATAGTTTTATTGCATTTTTATACATTTTTTTTTTTTTACTACTAATGGTGGCGATCAGCGATTTTTTTCATGACTGCGACATTATGGCGGACACTTCGGACAATTTTGACACATTTTTGGGACCATTGTCATTTTCACAGCAAAAAATGCATTTAAATTGCATTGTTTATTGTGAAAATGACAGTTGCAGTTTGGGAGTTAACCACAAGGGGGCGCTGTAGGAGTTAGTGTTCACTTTGTGTGTGTTTACAACTGTAGGGGGGTGTGGCTGTAGGACTGACGTCATCGATCCAGTCTCCCTTATATAAGGGATCACTCGATCGATACGCCGCCACAGTGAAGCACGGGGAAGCCGTGTCTACATACGGCTCTCCCCGTTCTTCAGCTCCGGGGAGCGATCGCGACGGAGCGGCTATAAACGATCCGACCGCCGCATGTAGCGGGGGGGGGGTCCCTATCGGACCCCCGACCCACGTCTAGGCAGGCACGTACAGGTACGTTGATGTGCCTGTCCGTGCCATTCTGCCGACGTATATCTACATGAGGCGGTCGGGAAGTGGTTAATAATATGTGAAGAACGGAAAAATGGTGGATCCAGTTTGGTCAGCCAAACTATGGATTGGAGACTCATTGGCTGCCAATTTTTTACCTTTCCAATTGGAGACCAACAGATCTTTTGCTCATCTCAAACAAAAGCCGTACTACATTTTGCACAGACGTAAATTCAATTTTTTCACCATAATTAAAGCGGAGTTCCGGCCAAAATTTCACTTTTTAAATATAAATACCCCTGTAATACACAAGCTTAATGTATTCTAGTAAAGTAAGTCTGTAAACTAAGGTCCGTTTTGTTAGGTTGTTACAGCATTTAGACACTTTATAAAATAGAAATTGACTGGGGCCATCTTAAGTGTGGGCATCATGAAGCCAGACTGTATGACTTCCTGGATTTCAGCCTTGCAGATCTTGCACATGCTCAGTGCTGCACAAGCAGTGTAATAGGTTTCAGATCAGGTTTCAGCACCTGTGCTGTCCAAGTCACATGATTCTTCGAGACTGGGGAGTGCACAGACTCCTGGAAAGTTACACCCACTACATTCCCAGGAGTCTGTGCGGTGTAGTTCAGGAAGCTTAAGCACCTAGGTGTAGGAAGTGGGAAGATTAACTATTCTGCCTAGCAACAACACTTTGAAGGCATCTAAAAAAAAAAAAAAAAATTCTTAAAGGACTAATGACATTTTTTTAAAACTACTGATGTAATGTTATATTTATGGGTGGAACTCCACTTTAAGCAGAATAGTTGAATAAAATCATTGAAATATTTGACGTAAATGTTTAGAAGTGTTCAATCCCGACCGAGACAAAAGGATCGTCTCACATACAATATTACCCGTCCTGCCTGGAGGCCTATTCATGTGAGGAACCGGCTCGTTCATTAAACCAAACATAGAAAAGTCATTGATTTGAATGATACAATGTATCTTCCAGTACAGGATATGCTCGGAAGGTCATCCGCACAGAGTTCTGGGTCTCTGGTACCTGAAATGCATCATAGAAACTGCCACAAATCTGTAATTAACTGGCAGTTCCCCCAGCTCCTGAGCCGGAGGTGAGCGGAATAGTAATGCCTCATTAATGTCAGAGGGGAAGATCCCATGCAGTCAAATTCTAAAAAAGGCCCTGTATGCCGATGATGAATGTTGTGCTATATTGACAGCGTAAAGGATTACCCTCCTTGAGCTAGAATCTCAGTTCCATCGCCTAACGTAAATGTTAGTCTATCAAATACAGGAGAGACCGAAATAATCCTTAAAGAAGAACTCCGCTATTTATAGCTGAAGTGGCCACACGACCTCACCCTAATAGATTATGAGACGAACAACCTCCTTCCTTGTAGGTACATAGGGCTAGATTCACATAGCCCGCCCTAACTTTGCGGCGGCGTGGTGTATCGTGTTTACACTACGCCGCCGTAAGTTAGCGAGGCAAGTACATGATTCACATAGTACTTGCCTGCTAAGTTACGGCGGCGTAGCCTAAAGCGGGCGGGCATAAGGGCGCCTAATTCAAAATAGGCTGAGGGGGCGTGCTTAATGTTAATTTTGTTTGACCTGACGTGATTAATATTTTTTTGGAACGACGCATGCGCCGTCCGCCTACATATCCCAGTGTGCATTGCGGCAACATACGCTGCACGGTCCTATTGGTTTCGACGTGGACGTAAATCCCTATTCACGGATGACTTACCTATTGGTATCGTGTTTACACTACGCCGCCGTAAGTTAGCGAGGCAAGTACATGATTCACATAGTACTTGCCTGCTAAGTTACGGCGGTGTAGCCTAAAGCGGGCGGGCGTAAGGGCACCTAATTCAAAATAGGCTGAGGGGGCGTGCTTAATGTTAATTTTGTTTGACCTGACGTGATTGACGTTTTTTTGGAACAACGCATGCGCCGTCCGCCTACATATCCCAGTGTGCATTGCGGCAACATACGCCGCACGGTCCTATTGGTTTCGACGTGGACCTAAATGACGTAAATCCCTATTCATGGACGACTTACGCAAACGACGTAAAATATTTGAATTCCGACGCGGGAACGACGGCCATACTTAAAGTGGAGTTCCACCCATAAATATAACATTACATCAGTAGTTTTAAAAAAATGTCATTAGTGCTTTACGGAAAAAACATTTTTTTTTAGATGCCTTCAAAGTGTTGTTGCTAGGCAGAATAGTTAATCTTCCCACTTCCTGCACCTAGGTGCTTAATACATCGCACAGACTCCTGGGAATGTAGTGGGTGTAACTTTCCAGGAGTCTGTGCACTCCCCAGTCTCAAAGAATCATGTGACTTGGACAGCACAGGTGCTGAAACCTGATCTGACACTGCTTGTGCAGCACTGAGCATGTGCGAGATTTGCAAGGCTGAAATCCAGGAAGTCATACAGTCTGGCTTCATGATGCCCACACTTAAGATGGCCCCAGTCAATTTCTATTTTATAAAGTGTCTAAATGCTGTAACAACCTAAGAAAACGGACCTTAGTTTACAGACTAACTTTACTAGAATACATTAAGCTTGTGTATTACAGGGGTTTTTATATTTAAAAAGTGAAATTGTGGCCGGAACTCCGCTTTAATGTTAATTTTGTTTGACCTGACGTGATTGACGTTTTTTTGGAACGGCGCATGCGCCGTCCGCCTACATATCCCAGTGTGCATTGCGGCAACATACGCTGCACGGGCCTATTGGTTTCGACGTGGACGTAAATGACGTAAATCCCTATTCATGGACGACTTACGCAAACGACGTAAAATATTCGAATTTCGACGCGGGAACGACGGCCATACTTAACATTACTATTCCAGCTATTTGATAAAATAACTTTAGGCCTGATAATGCGTTACGTAAACGGCGTATCTGTACAGCGTCGGCCGGGCGTACGTTCGTGAATAGGCATATCTAGTGATTTACATATTCTACGCCGACCGCAATGGAAGCGCCACCTAGCGGTCAGCCTAAATATTGAACTTTAAGATAGGACGGCGCAAGCCATCCTATCTTAGATAGGTTTAAGTGTATCTCTGCTTGAGAATACACTTAAACTTAGGACAGCGCAAATTCCGAGTTAGGTCGGCGTATCTACTGATACGCCGGTCTAACTCTTACTGAATCTGGCCCTTGTAGTCTTCGAACATTCAGACAGGGCTTGAAAAATAAGAAATAAAAATGTTGCGCTAACACATGTGACCACCTATCATGTATTGATAAGAGAAAAATAAATAATTGAACATTTTTAAATAGTTGTCCACAATAGTTCCAATGATCCAATCTCACTTTGGCTGTAAATAAATAGAGTGAAAACAACTTCCAAGAAAAAAAGTGTGCTGTGCCCAGACCTCCACCCTGTGATCAACACAAGGCTTCCCAGATAATATTGACCATCTACTACAGATGGACAATAAAGTCATGTATTATGACACTCTCCTTAGATCCTCAATACCGGTGAACCATCACGTGCAAAATCGCTGCACACCCCGATGACTGGATACTCTGCAAAGCATGTATTAGGGACAAAGAGGCTCAACATAGCGTAGCTCCATATAAACTTTACATTTATTGAATAAAACAATGTACCACTTACATGTCCTTCAAAAAAAAAAGTGCTTATCATGTTAAAGTCCGCGGATGTAGCTTCCCAGTCGCTTCCAATATCGAATGTCGTGACCTTACAACAGGCTCCTCCCTACGCGTTTTGTCATATTTGACTCCCTCAGGGGCATGCTTATAGTAATAGGAATACTAATGCCTCATTAATGTCAGAGGGGAAGATCCCATGCAGTCAAATTCTAAAAAAGGCCCTGTATGCCGATGATGAATGTTGTGCTATATTAACAGCGTAAAAGGATTACCCTCCTCTTAGTCTATCAAATACAGGAGAGACCGAAATAACCCTGAGGTTGGGTTCACACTATTGCAATTTGGGTGCGGGTTTCCCTGCATCCAATTCGCACAGCAGGAGATTGTGACCGGCTCTCAATGAAGCCGGTTCACACATCTCCGCAGTGACTCCAGTGTGAATTGCAAAATTCGGGCTGAAATTGGACCTGAAACGGTGAATGGAGACGCACTGGACTTCTGCGGTGAGGCGCTGCGTGTTGTAGTGTGAACCAAGCCTCAAAAGAAGAACTCTGCTATATATAGCTGAACTGGCCACACAACCTCACCCTAATAAAATATGGGACAAACAACCACCTTCCTTGTAGGTACTTCTAGTTTTCGAACATTCACACAAGGCTGTCGTAATAACGCACCGGGGCCCCTAACAGTCCGCCCCAATATACACACCTACTCTCAAGAATTTAAATATAAGAAGTAGAATTAAACATATATATTTATTAGTACTTTCAATAAAATCTTTTTTAAACAATAAAAAAACATGCCAGCAAAAGTACCATAGCATACCATTACAAGGATAGCAGACTGGAATATCCATGCATTCAAAAAGGCTTGGATGTTCCTTGAAACAGCCTTCTTGTCTAGTCCCTTGCATCTTACCCCGTGGCTGCCTCCAAAACATTGGCCTCAAACCCTCCTGTCTCACCCGCTCATCGCTCCATCTCTTCTGATCTTTAGGAAGGCCTCTCTTCATGGGAGGCTCACCACCCACCCGAGTCCTCTGACTACCTTGAGAGAATTGCAAAAACCTAAGGCCTCTTTCAGACTGGGGCGGGAGCCGCGGTGGCGGTATAACGCCAGGATTGCCGCGGGAATCGGCCACTAGCGGTGCGGTGTTAACCCCCGCTAGCGGCCGATAAAGGGTTAAAACCGCCCGCAATGCGCCTCTATAGAGGCGCATTGCGGGCGGTATTGCCGCGGTTTCCCATTGTTTTCAATGGGAAGGAGCGGTATACATGACGCTCCTCTCACCGCTCTAAAGATGCCGCTGACAGGAGATTTTTTTCTCTCCCGCCAGCGCATCGCCTCAGTGTGAAAGCCCTCGGGCTTTCACATTGAGTAGGCAGTGAAGGAGTTTTTCAGGCGGTATAGCAGCACTATTTTTAGCGCTGTACCACAACAAAGTATCCATTGCAGGGCTCAAGTCCTGCGGGAACGTGTGGGAACGGAGTTCCTGCACTTTTTTCACAGCAGGAACGCAGTTCCCTTGCAGGACTAGAGCAGCCGAGAGCAGTCAAGCTGCCCGTGCCAATCCTTCACTAAGCGGCGATGCCCAGCTCGAGTCACTGTCAGGGGCAGGCGAACCTTAGTAATCCTTTATGTTACTGGCCGCTTCCTGTATATGGATTCATCAGGTAGTGTATGCGTATTCCGTCACTTCCTCGATGCCGGAATGTCTCCTGGGAGCTTTTGTCATTGTTCCCAGGAGACATTGCGGAGGTTATCGCGGGATTTAGAAAGAACATGCGGTTTAGTAATTATGCATATGAGCGTATCATTTTTTTTTTTTTTGGTGGGGGAGTGGATCTTGGGTGGGAGTTCCCACACTTTTTCCCCCAGGACTTGGCCCCTGGTCCATTGCATAAAAAATCTATTCCATCCAACTGCAAAGTAGCCATTGCACACAATACAAATCCCATCCCAGACCCCTATTTTTTACCGGAAACCTGCTCCCTTTCTAGGAAATTGGTTTAGCAATCATTCTTTAGCTGAAAAAAAGCAAAATAAAATCCAAATTCTGATATTATATAACATTTCACTTGGTATTTACAGTGATTGAAGTTTTCCTTTGCCATATATCTATATGATATGTTTGAACATATGAAAGGTATCTAGGATTTTCCTTCTTTTTTTTTTCTGGGGTGGAAATGTGGAGCATCACTTGAAAGGCCAGGTAACCAGCTCACCGTGTAGTCAGTCACTGACACTGCCAATTGAAGTCCCCTAGCCGTGTAATACAAGTAAGAGTGACAACCAGCTGAGATTCTACACATTTTCTAATCTGCATCATTAGGGAAAGAGGTCAGGAATGTAGGTCACATGGTACACGGGCTCAGCACACAGCCAGGGATGAATGATATTCAATAGAGATTAAAACAAAGTAGCGGTGGCATGCAATGTATTTTAAATATTTTATTTTAGCTATACTATTTTCTGCAATAAAACGTTAAAGCATTGTTACAGAATTAAAGGGACCCTGTCATTTGCATACACACGGGCGCATGGGGGCAGCCAGCAAGAGTCACTAGATGGGTCTGATGCTTCTATGCAATCCTCACTCTACTCTAGCGCTACAGCTTCCGACAGATGCTTCTTCATTCAACACTTCCACTGTGAGGGATAGGGTAGGGATAGAGGAGGGGTTAGTGTGAGGGATAGGGTTAGGGATAGAGGAAGGGCTAGTGTTAGGGATAGAGGACAGGTTAGTATGAGGGATAGGGTTAGGGATTTAGGATGGGTTAGTGTGAGGGATAGTGTTAGGAATAGAGGAAGAGTAAGTATGAGCGGGACCATTGAGTGTGAGCGGGACCATTGAGTGAGAGTAGGACCATAGAGTGAGAGTGGGACCATTAAGTGAGAATGGGACCATTGGGTGAGAGTGGGACCATTGAGTGAGAGTGGGACCATTGAGTGAGAGTAAGACCATTGAGTGAGAGCAGGACCATTGAGTGAGAGCGGGACCATTGAGTGTGAGCGGGACAATTGAGTGTGAGCGGGACCATTGAGTGAGAGCGGGACCATTGAGTGAGAGCCGGACCATTGAGTGAGAGTGGGACCATTGAGTGAGAGTGGGACCGTTGAGTGAGAATTGGACCATTGAGTGAGAATGGGACCATTGAGTGAGAGTAGGACCATTGAGTGAGAGTAGGACCATTGAGTGAGAATGGGACCATTGAGTGAGAGTGGGACCATTGAGTGTGAGCGGGACCATTGAGTGTGAGTGGGACCATTGAGTGTAAGTGCGACCATTGAGTGTGAGTGGGACCATTGAGTGAGAGTAGGACCATTGAGTGAGAGTAGGACCATTGAGTGAGAGTGGGACCATTGAGTGTGAGCGGGACCATTGAGTGACAGCGCGACCATTGAGTGAGAGCGGGACCATTGAGTGAGAGTGGGACCATTGAGGGACAGCGGGACCATTGAGTGAGAATGGGACCATTGAGTGAGAGTGGGACCATTGAGTGTGAGCGGGACCATTGAGTGACAGCGGGACCATTGAGTGAGAGTGGGACCACTGAGTGAGTTTGCGACCATTGAGTGAGAGTGGGACCATTGAGTAGAGCGGGACCATTGAGTGAGAGTGCAAACAAACTGAAAAAAAAAATCAAGTGCAGCCACTGTGCCAATAAAACGCAGCTACTGTGCCATTAATGGCCAGTCATCGGCCGTCATGGGGGCACCTGTCACTCCCCTCCACAGGCCAAGTAGCAATATTAGCAATTGCTGTGCCGGCGCCGCGCTTCAGCAGGCCGGCCGCGATGCCGAGAGCTACATTAGTGCGGGAGGCAGCCACACGAGGACATGTGGGATTTTTTTTGTGCAGGGGGTAGCTTTTTGCCACCCCCCTCCCCATGGCGCCCATGGCACTTTCCATTGCTGCCATACCCTAGATACGCCGCTGCATTGAGTAGAGCATTGCTTTTCACTGGGATCTTTGTTATAACTACTAACCTTGATAAAATCTAAAGTTTGAAATGCCTCAGCAGTATCCTGGGCTCTGCTACCCCAATGAGAGCCCGGGTACCTCTGATAAACCCGCACCGGTTCTTACATTTCCTATCACCTCACCGATAAAAGCTGCACTGTGACCGGCGGCCGGCTGTACACATCTAAGGATATGTTAAAGAAATCTCATTCCTTACAATAGGTGACATGAATTGGGGAGGCTGGGAAGCCTCCGGTGTCATGTACTAATCCTCATCCCCATATAGGAGGTGCTTTAGACTCAGCGGATCTGGCGCCATTGTCACCTGAACATACTTGAGCGAGAGCCTCCCGAGGAGCAGAAGCTCGTCCGCACAAAAGACTACATGCATCACATTTAAATTCTGCGACATGAATTCCTTCTATTACTGTATCAGACAATAACACCTGCAAGAAATGTTTGGAAGCAGGAAGCTGTGTAATTACACTATTTATGTTTCAATAGCTTTATTTTTCTCTTCTCATTTCGCCAGCTAGAACGATTTGGTGAATTGAAGCCAATCCAGGAAAAAAAAAAAGAGTAAAAAAAAAGGCTTTGGGATAAAGTGAGAATTTAAATATGAAGTGGATGTATGGATTCAGCATAAAGTCTATACATCACACACGGGGCGCATAATGCACGCGTTATTTTCTCAGGATCTGCCAGTAAATATTTGTTATCATTGCAGTTTTCTTTGTTTGTTTATCATCACATTCATAATGTTTTTTTTGTTTTTTGTTTGTGTCTTATATTTATGTGTATTGATTGGCTCAGTCAGTGGCATAACAATAGCTATAGCACACCATGCGGCTGCTACGGACCGTGGGGGAGGAACGAGACCCCCATGGGGGGGGGGGTAAGGATGTTGGGGGGGATGGTCTCTTGAGGAGAAATAAAGCCCAACTCTGGGCAAAAAATAAAAGTTTTCCCCAATGCAGTTGGGCTGTGGCAGTACTGCACAAGTCAACTGCCCGTTTTTGTCAACAGCAGGGGTCTTTGCTTGCCTTCATGTGGCCCTGGGGCACTATTCTTTCCAATTTCAAGAAAAATTAGCCAGCATTCCTTCCATTGGTTCCAATGGTGGGGCATTTTTCCCTCCACTGATACTAACAATAGGGCACTATTCCTCTCATTGATACCAATGATGTGGCACTATTCCTCATACTGATACCAATGATGGGGCTCTATTGCTCCCACTGATACCAATGATGGGGCACTATTCCTCCAACTGATACCAATGATGGGGCACTATTCCTCCCACTGATACCAATGATGGGGCACTATTCCTCTCACTGACCCCAATGATAGGGCACTATTCCTCCTACTGATTCCAATGATAGGGCACTATTCCTCCCACTGACCCCAATGATAGGGTACTATTCCTCCCACTGATACCAATGATAGGGGCACTATTCCTCTCACTGATACAAATGATAGGGTACTATTCCTCCCACTGATACAAATGATAGGGTACTATTCCTCCTACCGATACCAATGATAGTGTACTATTCCTCCCACTTGTACCAATGATAGGGGCACTATTCCTCTCACTGATACCAATGATAGGGGCACTATTCCTCTCACTGATACCAATGATAGGGTACTATTCCTCCTACTGATACCAATGATAGTGTACTATTCCTCCCACTGATACCAATGATGGGTGCACTATTCCTCTCACTGATACCAATGATAGGGTACTATTCTTCCCACTGGTACCAATGATAGGGCACTATTCCTCCCACTGGTACCAATGATAGGGCACTATTCCTCCCACTGGTACCAATGATAGGGCACTATTCCTCCCACTGATACCAATGATGGGGGCACTATTCCTCCTACTGATACCAATGATAGGGCACTATTCTTCCCACTGGTACCAATGATAGGGCACTATTCCTCTCGCTGATATCAATGATGAGGGTATCATTCCTCCTACTGACACCAATGATAGGGTACTATTCCTCCCACTGATACTAATGATAGGGCACTATTCCTCCACTGACACCAATGATATGGCACTATTCCTCCACTGATACCAACAATGGGCACTTTCCTTTCCACTAATTCCATTAATAGGGCACTATTCCTCCTCCCACTGACCACATGTGCTATGTAATTGCTTTTGTCCCACTGACCACCAAGCCTGAGAAGCTGTCTACTCCCACTGATGCCAGGACATTTTCTACTCCCACTAGCCTTAGTCCGGCCCCCCTAAAATCTGAAGAACAGTATACTGGCCCTTTGTATAGAAAGTTGGTCTAGAGGACTGGTCTATAGGACTGGAGAAAGCTTATACTCAACCGATCCTCCACTCCACCTGCATACGGTGCTCCCCCACGATCCAGCGGTGGACTGTTCCTGACGTCCCCACATCCAGAGCAGGTTTATTGGCGTGATGACGTCAGAAACAGTCCACCGCACAGGACCACGGGTGAGGTTTAGGAGCCACAGGGGCCGGTCATGTGCAGGGAGATTAGGTAAGTATATCATCGTTCTCCAATCCATGGCCTAGACAAAAATGAGCAGTTGGCACAGCCCAGCTGCATGGGAAAACATTTGCCTTTATGGTCACAGTATACACCTATTTTATAACATCAGCATTGTAATAACAATACAAACAATAGTTATTTTTGACAGTTCAATATAATCTTACTTGAAAAAAAATCTCTTTTCTTGTTGTGAGTTTTGCCTCTCTGCTGGCCCTTTCTTTTCACAACTTTCTTGATTTCCTGCATGCTTTGCAACTTCTCCTCTCTTCATTTCTTTGGTTTGCTCTTGAACTCCAAGGACTATGTATACCATGGTACCTTGCTGCATGCAAGCAGTGATTCCTCTACTGACTCCGCCTTCTGAAACTCCTCCTATCTGCACCTCTGAAGGTCAGAAGGCAGGCTCTGTGAAATGTGTGACACGGCAGACCATATTCACAGGGCATAGTGAAGAGGAGTTATAAATATGTGGGAATCTTCACAATGTAAATTCACACACCTCCAGATCATTTAGATTAATAGGAGAAGGTTAGAAATAATTTAACCACTAGAGACCCACGCTATAGCCGAATGACAGCAGCAGCGCAGACCCCAACTGCCAGGAGGAAGTCAATAGACGTCCTCCCCTTTGCACGCGCCCCACGCGCGGCGTGTGCTGTGATCACTGAATCACTAAGACTCGGGTGGAAGAGGCACATCAGCCTCATTAGTGCACACCAATGCCCCCTGCCAGTGCCCACCAGTGCCACCTGTCATTGCCAATCAGTACCACCTGTCAGTGCCCATTACTACCGCCTTTAAATGCCCACCAGTGGTGCCAGTCAGTGCCTCATCGGTGCCACCTAGCAGTGCTGCATATCAGTCTCACCTACCAGTGCTGATCAGTGCCCATTACTGTCACCCATCAGTGCCTATCACTGTCACTTATCAGTGCCCATTACTGCCACCTATCAGTGCCCATCACTGCCACCTATCAGTGCCCATCACTGCCACCTATCAGTGCCACCTATCAATGCCACATATTAGTGCCAATTCTCAGTGCCCACCAGTGCCACCTATTAATGCACTTCAGTGCCACTCATCAGTGCCACCTCTCAGTGTCACCTCTCAGTGTCCACCAATGCCGCCTCTCAGTGCCACCTATCAGGGCCCATCAGTGCCGCCTATCAGGGCCCACCAGTCCCGCTTATCAGTGCCCACCAGTGCCACCTATCAGTGCAGCCTAACGGTGCCCGTCAGCGTACATCAATGAAGGAGACAAGTTACCTGTTTGCAAAATGTTATAACAAAATAAAAAACGGTTTTGAATTTATTGTTTTTATCTGTATTTTATTTATTTTTTAACAAAAAATAAAAACCGCAGAGGTGGTCAAATACCACCAAAAGAAAGCTCTATTTGCGGGGAAAAAATGATAGAAATAAATTTGGGTACAGTGTTGCGCAACCACGCAATTGTCATTCAAAGAGTGAGAGCGCTGAAAGCTGAAAATTGGTCTGGGCAGGAGGGGGGGTTTAATTGCCCAGTAAGCAAGTGGTTAAATACAATGTGGAATTGAATATATCATTTTTTTAATATAAAATAAATATAACATTTTTAGAATATTTTAAGTTTTGACCTTAGATACACTGTAAACATGGAAAATCTGTGAACATGGAGGAAAACTCAAATCTAGTATGCAGAGGTTTGTGTAGACGCTGACCCTGTACCCCCTGTGACATTTCTAGTCATGGACAGCTAATCTCAGATAAAAAGATGCAGTCATTGTTATCGCAGCTTACAGGCTATGCAGTGAGAAGAATTAATTTGGTTGTCTAATGCCCATTACATGGCTGGGTAGCTGCGATCGCTGCATTCCTGCAGCACCAATCAGCGGATTCTTGGTGCTGGAATGACCAGGTTATTTAAACTAATGGTGGGCTAACAGCGGCCACTGCTGTTCGCATGTAGCCCCACACAGAGACATTAGTTGTAGTCAGGGCCGGCGCTGCCGCTAGGCAGCCACCTAGGGCACACTGCTGCCTAGGGGGCACTTCCATGGCCGTTGACTTCCCTACTAGCCTGGCCAGGGAACACGAGGGGCTGGAGACCACCACCCTACAGAGGGCTGGGGCACTGACTGACTCTCTGCTGACCAAACCAGAGAAAGCAGCAGCCGTTTAGGACATCCGTCATGGTTGCTGCGGAGGAGGCCAGTGAGGGGGCCGATATCGACCAGGCTCCTGGGAGTTGGATGACAGATGGGGGAGGCGAAGGAGGCTGGCACCATGTCTCAGGATGAAAGAGAACTTCTGCTGCCCTGGTGAGTCCACTCTGACAATCGGCACCTGTGCCCTAGGCAAGACTACCACCAAGCCAACCCTCCTCCCTATCGTCCACGCCCTAGGCAAGATTACCACCACCGGGGCGGGTGTGTGGGTGTGGCGATGTTAGTCCTGTCTAGGGCATGAAATAGTCAAGCCCCGACCCCGGCTGCATATCAACAGCAAGAATCTGCAGATTCTTGCCACAGGAATCAGGCGGCAGCCGCTACCTGGCATTGGGAAGGGGCCTTAGTTGTATGGATTTATTGCCCCCTTAGAGCCGTGTGTACAGGGCATTAGGGTTGGATTTATTGCCCCCTTAGAGCCGTGTGTACAGGGCATTAGGGTTGGATTTATTGCCCCCTTAGAGCCGTGTGTACAGGGCATTAGGGTTGGATTTATTGCCCCCTTAGAGCCGTGTGTACAGGGCATTAGGGTTGGATTTATTGCCCCCTTAGAGCCGTGTGTACAGGGCATTAGGGTTGGATTTATTGCCCCTTTAGAGCCGTGTGTACAGGGCATTAGGGTTGGATTTATTGCCCCCTTAGAGCCGTGTTTACAGGGCATTAGGGTTGGGGTTTCAGGGAGGATTAGTACGCATGTGCAAGAGTTATACGATTATTGGCTACCCAATGGCCGAAGAGGAGCGACAGGAACTTGGAAGACAACAACAGTGGTGGACCAAGTGATGATAGACAGCTTTGATCTGTCGGCGCTGGAGCAATCCAAACAACAAGTATGGTGTGCATTCTACGACCACTAAATGGTAAGAGCAGGGCATTTAGGAGGGCACTGCAGTATATGTCCCCAGAATAAGTGTAAATAGAAGATTTTCATGTCTGAATGGAGTCTTCTCCGATTGCCAAGAACATATTTTCTTTTTCGCAGTTATTACTGTTTTTAATTCTTTATAAAAACCAAACTAATGAGGGATTTTTCACTGCAGTAAAACGTCTCTAGCACTCCGACTGGTCTCATTTTTACAGATCGGAGTCTCTCCATTCTCATTTTCAGAAACGTGTTAATCATTCAGCTAATTCTCACATTAAGTCCAAGTGTGTGTAGTCACAGTTCCTCCAACCAAACTCATCACATTGCTTCCACTCCTCGTCTTCTCATTCTCACATTTAATACTCTTTGGTTTCCAGACAGGAGACCACACATCACCGAACTCCCACCGCCTTCCAGGCTTTGAGATATTCCCAGGGAAATGACGTCTGCGCAATGGGCTAAATCTGGAATGATCAGAAGAGTTGTGTTTATCCCTTGTAGATATCCCTCTCAATGGGACTCCTAGCAGTGGGGAGGATAGAGTGGGATTCATACTGTACGACTTTCTGAGATTAGGAAACATGGGCCAGATTCACATACAAATCCGGCGGCGTAACGTATGTCCTTTACGTTACACCCCAGCAAGTTTTAAGCGCAAGTGCTTGATTCACAAAGCACTTCCCTGTAAACTTTCGGCGGTGTAACGTAAAGGCGTCTGGTGCAAGCCCGCCCAATTCAAATGGGGAGTGTACCATTTAAATTAGGTGCGCTCCCGCGCCGGACGTACTGCGCATGCTCAGTTTTGAAATTCCCGCCGTGCTTTGCGCGATGTGACGTCATTTTTTTCAACGGCGACGTGAGTTACGGCGTTTCGTATTCCCGGACGTCTTACGCAAAAAAAAAAATTTTTAATTCGAAGCGGGAACGACGGCCATACTTTAACATGGCTCGTGTAAAGTTAAGCCATGTAAAAGCAGGTGTAACTTTGCGACGGGAAAAAATTACTAGCGACGACTTAACGAACGCGAAAACCGTCGTGGATCGCCGTAAATGCTCATTAGCATACCCGACGCAGGAAAACGACGCGAACTCCACCCAGCGGCGGCCGAAGTATTGCAGCCTAAGATCCGAAGGCGTACGAAGCCGTAAGCCTGTCGGATCTTAGCCAAAAGCCGTCGTATCTTGTTTGTGAATCACAAATTAAGATACGACGCGGCAAATTTGAAAATACGCCGGAGTATCAGTAGATACTCCGGCGTATCTCGTCTGTGAATCTGGCCCAATATTTGGGCAAAGCACCCCCTGGCCTCCTTTAACCACCTCATTACCACCATACATATACATTATGGGCCAGATCCACAGTCAGCGGCGTAATTTTAGGCAGGCGTAGCGTATCGTAGTTACGCTACGCCGCCGCTACTTTGAGAGGCAAGTGCTGTATTCACAAAGCACTTGCCTTTAAAGGTTGGCGGTGTAGCGTAAATCTCCTGCCGTAAGGGCGCGGAATTCAAATGATGAACAGGGGGGCGTGTTTTATGTAAAATAAGCTTGACCCCCACGTAAATGACACTTTTTTCGTAGGGCGCGCATGCTCAGTATCACGTCAAATTTTCAAATTAAATTACGCCCGCTCAATGCCTAGACGACGTGAACGTAATTTACGCAAAGCCCTATTCGCGAACGTTTTACGCAAACGACGTACACAACGGAAAATTCTACGCTGGCCCGACGTCCATACTTTAACATTGCGTACGCCTCATAGAGCAGGGGTAACGTTACGCCGAAAAAAGCCTTACGTAAACGACGTAAAAAAATGCGCCGGGCGGACGTGCATTTGTGTATTGGCGTATCTAGCTCATTTGCATACTCGACGCGGAAATCAACGGAAGCGCCACCTAGCGGCCAGCGGAAATATGCACCTTAGATCCGACGGCGTACTAAGACGTACAACAGTCGGATCTAGCCCAGCTTCAGGCGTATCTTGTTTTGTGGATACAAAACAAAGATACGCCGGAGCATCCTAGAAGTTATGCGGCGTATCAATAGATACGCCGACGTAACTGCTTTGTGGATCTATATACTTTATATATGGCCTTGTATTGAGGTGGTTAAACTGGGATCATGGTTGCAGCCACAATAATGATCCGGGTAATTTTTTTCAGTACAATGTAAAAATGATCTGATTGGCTATATAGCCACTCAATCACTTTTACGTTGGGCAGACGGGGGTCCCTCTAGGGTTGCCACCTGTCCCAAATTCACTCGGACAGTCTGGGTTTTGAATCATTGAATGTTGCTTCTTCGTTCCAGGCCCCTCCTGCGCATTGAGTGCCCCAAGGGAGAGCCAATTTTCATGGGGGCACTCCTGCTGCTGCGTCCATTGACACAGACAGCAGGATATGACCCCCCCTCCGGCTCCCGCGTCGCTGTATTTTATTGACAGAAGATCATACATGTATTATATTACAGTTTACCAGTCAATAGATGTGTTGGCTGCATTTGTTTTCTTTCTTCTTCTTTTTTTTTTTTTACTTTTCCCCCTCTTTTTACACCTAGTGGGCCAGATTCACGTACCTGGGCGCATCTTTGAGCGTATCCTATTTACGCTACGCCGCCGCAACTTAGACAGGCAAGTGCAGTATTCACAAAGCACTTGCTCCGTAAGTTGCGGCTGCGTAGCGTAAATTGGCCGGCGTAAGCACGCCTAATTCAAAGTAGGCTGGTAGGGGGCGTGTTGTATGGAAGTTAATCGTGACCCCACGTAAATGACGTGCCTAACGAACGGAGCATGCGCGCGCATGCTCAGTATCACGTCGAATTTTCTCCCTAAGTTACGCCAGCTCAATGCTTAGTCAACGTGAACGTAACCTACGCCCATCCCCATTCACGTACGACTTACGCAAACGACGTTTCCGACGTCCATACCTTAACATGACTTACCCCTGCTTTATGAGGGGTAAAGTTACGCCGGTCGTACGCCTTACGTAAACAGCGTATATTAATACGCCGGGCGCAAGTATGTTCGTGAATTGGCGTATCTAGCTCATTTGCATATTTATAATGGGAACGCCGAATGCGTCCAGCGTAACTATGCTCCCACGATACGCCGGCGTAGGCAAGTTACGTCGGGCGGCTGAAGCCATGTTTTTGGACGTATCTCGCTTTGTAAATCGGCGTACAGATGCGATGGCGCACATTTGAAATAACAGCGGCGTATCTGGAGATACGCCGGCGTACATCGTTTATGAATCTGGCCCAGTGATCTTACCAGTAACACACCTTCTGTATTAGAGTGCCTCCACTCTGGATGAAGGAGCGCAGGGGACACCTTTGGACAGGGGCATTGTCTGTCTGGGGGGCGGCGGTTGTTTAATGTATTAGCAGATGTAGACGCACTAAATTGAAGACGCTTTCAAATCAGTTACAGAAAGCAGTTTATTTTTCTTTTGGGATAAAGTTTTTGCATGAATAAATTAAAGCTGATCATTTTAATCACCCCTGCCAGTGTTAGGTGGTTTGTCTCATCCGTCTAAACTGTTACATTCAGCTGTAGAGCTTCTTCTGTTGAAAAACAACAGACTTGCTAGCTGGATCACCAGATGAAAATAGGAGATGGAAAGCCTAAAAAGGAAAACGAATACAGCCATCACATCTAAGAATTGGTAAATATAATAAATGTGTGCTTTTGGGTTTAATATTGCTTTAAGAACACACAGAAAGGGAGCACTAGACACAGGGGGGCTCGGAATTGTTGGAAGGATCAACGGGTAATTTTTTGTACTTCTCACAAAAATATAATAAAATCCTTCCAATGGTAAATTTAATAGACCAAAAGGGAGCAAGTAAGAGAAGTTCTTTGTTGGTGTTTGCATATTCTTTAAAGCAGGTTCGCTGTCCGTGGTGCTGAAGACTACCTAATGCCGAAACCAATGCTGAGATATTACAGGCCCACCATAAAGAGTTGCCTCCTTAACCACTTGACCTCCAGAAGAATTACCCCCCCCCCAATAGGGATGAGCCGAACACTCCCCGGTTCGGTTCGCAGCAGACCATGCGAACAGGCAAAAAATGTGTTCGAACACGCGAACACCGTTAAAGTCTATGGGACACGAACATGAAAAATCAAAAGTGCTATTTTTAAAGGCCAATATGCAAGTTATTGTCATAAAGTGTTTGGGGACCTGGGTCCTGCCCCAGGGGACATGTATTAATGCAAAAAAGTTTTAAAAATGTCAGTTTTTTCAGGAGCAGTGATTTTAATAATGCTTAAAGTGAAACAATAAAAGTGAAATAGTCTTTTTAATTTCATACCTGGGGGCTGTCTATAGTATGCCTGTAAAGTAGAGCATGTTTCCCATGTTTAGAACTGTCCCTGCACAAAATTAAATTTTTAAAGGAAAAAAGTAATTTAAAACTACTCGCGGCTATAATGAATTGTCGGGTCCCGGCAATACAGATAAAAGTCATTGAAAAAAAACAGCATGGGCCCCGAACCAAAATAAAAGTGTGGGCCCCCCCAAATTCCATATCAGGCCCTTCAGCTCTGGTATGGATAACCCTGCGCCATTTAAAAACAAAATGGCGTGGGGTTCCTCCCAAAAATCCATACCAGACCCTTATCTGAGCACGCAACCTGGCAGGCCGCAGGAAAAGTGGGGAGGACGAGAGAGCACCCCCCCTCCTGAACCGTACCAGGCCACATGCCCTCAACATGGGGGATGTCCCCATGTTGATGGGGACAAGGGCCTCATCCCCACAACCCTTGCCGGTGGTTGTGTGGGTCTGCGGGCAGGAGGGTTATCGGAATCTGGAAGCCCCCTTTAACAAAGGGGATCTCCAGATCCCAGCCCCCCCCATGTGCATTGGTAATGGGGTACAAATACGTAGGGGCATTTCACACTAAAAAATATAAAAAAAAGGTTCCAATGATGTAATCCTGTCTTGAGCGATCCAGAAAAAAAAAAACCTGCCGCTATGAAAAAAAAGGCCTTTTTTCTGTATTGCCGGGACCCGAGAATTCATGGATAGACAGAAGGGGCCAGATTCACGTATCTGGGCGCATCTTTGTGAGGGCGTAGCGTATCCTATTTACGCTACGCCGCCGCAACTTAGACAGGCAAGTGCAGTATTCACAAAGCACTTGCTCCATAAGTTGCGGCGGCGTAGTGTAAATGGGCCGGTGTAAGTCCGCTCAATTCAAAGTAGCCTGGTAGGGGGGCGTGTTGTATGGAAATGAATCGTGACCCCACGTAAATGACGCGCCTAACGAACGGCGCATGCTTAGTATCACATCAAATTTTCTCCCTAAATTACGCCGGCTCAATGCTTAGTCGACGTGAACGTAACCTACGCCCATCCCCATTCACGTACAACTTACGCAAACGACGTAAAATATGATGCTGTTCCGACGTTTCCGACGTCCATACCTTAACATGACTTCCCCCTGCTTTATGAGGGGTAAAGTTACGCCGGTCGTACGCCTTATGTAAACAGCGTATTTTAATACGCCGGGCACAAGTACGTTCGTGAATCGGCGTATCTAGCTCATTTGCATATTCAATGCGGAAATATACGGAAGCGCCCCTAGCGGCTAGCGTTAATATGCACCCCAAGATACAACGGCGTAGGAGACTTACGCCGCTCGTATCTTGGCAACAGTGAGGCGTATCTGATTCTATGAATCAGTCGCAAAGATACGACGGCGCACATTCGGACTTACGACGGCGTACATGGAGATACGCCGTCGTAAAACGTCCTTTGTGAATCTGGGCCAATAACAGGAAGTGAGGATTTCTCAGAAGAAATGAGGACATTTAAAAGCAAAATGGAAGGATGAGGTAAGTGAAGGAGGACTGCACTAAGGTAAAGGAAGCTATTTAGGGGGAAAAAATTGTACCTTTACATCCCCTTTAAGAACAGTAAACTGGTCCTTTACATAGAAAGTTTGGAGACCTCTGCCATAGTCCATAGCAGTAAACAAAAGGAGTTTGGAGATTTGGAGGAGTCAATAGAAGGGACGTTTCTGAGATAAGAACATAAGAATACATACTGGTACTTGAATAGAATTATTATTTTTCCTCAGAGTTTAGTGTCACAAATTATGAGAAACACCAAATGCCGGGCTCGGCGCTTATCACTAATACAGATCTGCTACAGGTTGCACCCCCCTCTCTGTCATTGCGGATTGCGAGTGGCGACCATGGTTTGGATACAGTGTTTTTCTGTATCATAGTTGGCCCAAGGGGAAGCTTTCCAGATTAGTTCAAATGTCAGCTAGCTGTAAAGTCAACAAACCGCTGTATGCCAAATACAATGTGACGTTCACATCTAAAACCACCCCGGTGATGCCGGCTATCTCACTGCAAACAGACTGATTGGTGAATAAAGCCGTGCCAAGAGCAAGGATGGCATTCCCAATGCAGGCACCTATAGTATCCAATCAGATTTCAGCTTACTGTAGCCAGATTCCTGAAGATCGCTGATTGGTGAATCTGAGCCGTCACACTTACTGCCTCATCGTCTCTATCACCCTTGTTATATATCCATCTCAGATCCGGAAGGTTTCACCCGCTTTATGACCAATCGTTTTTTTGCTATTTAACATTGTGCTACT
This sequence comes from Rana temporaria, assembly GCF_905171775.1. Classification (NCBI taxonomy): domain Eukaryota; kingdom Metazoa; phylum Chordata; class Amphibia; order Anura; family Ranidae; genus Rana; species Rana temporaria. Next base: position 22,358,693 of record NC_053501.1, read on the forward strand.
ATAACTGGTAATTGCGAGGTCATGCGCACAAAATTTGTATAATTTTTGTCCACAAATTATTATAATACAGGGTTTATATGGCAAAAACGCTAAAAAAAAAAAACGCACTAAAATTCTAAAAAAATGTACAAGCAACAAACCTCCTGTGAGACACACGCACAGTAAGTAAACATAGAAAATGAATAGGTTGCGCTATTCCATCATATATAAAACACATAAAATTATTCAGACAATCCACAAATAATGTGTAAAAATAAATGAAAATCAGTCCATAAGTGATGTGCAAGTAACTCTGAGGCCCCGTACACGCGACCGAACATGTCTGCTGAAACTGGTCCGCGGACCAGTTTCAGCAGACATGTTCGGTCGTGTGTAGGCCCGAGCGGACAGGATTCCAGCGTACATTTGCCCGCCGGGCCTTTTTCCGGCGGGCAAATATTTCTGAACATGTTTTAAAACATGCCCGCTGGAATCCTGCCCGTCGGACATGTTCGGTCGTCTGTACAGACCTACCGTACATGTCCGAGCGGCCGCCATCCCTCGCATGCGTCGAATGACTTCGACGCATGTGTGGAAGCATTGAACTGGCAGGGCCGCACACATCGCCGCGTCATCGTCGCGGCGACGGCGTGGCCACGCCCCGCGTATTGTTTACGCGCGGATTTCTGTATGATGGTGAGTACAGCCATCATACAGAAATCCCCGGGCAGACATGTACGGTAAAAACGGTCCGGCGGACCGGTTTCATTGTACATGTATGCTCGTCTGTACGAGGCCTGAGGCGGACCAGTTTCCGCGGACATGTTCGGTCGTGTGTAGGGCCGACCGGACAATTTTCCGGCCGACCGGACAGGTTTCCAGTGGACAAATGTTTCTTAGCATGCTGGAGAAGCGGACAAGCATGCTTGTCCGCTGGAACCCCACCCCCCCCGACCCCCCATGTGTAGTGTGTCCTCTTTTCTCTATTCTCTCCCCGTGTGTAGTAACCTGACCTTTGCAACTGGCCCAGATTCAGGTAGGACTTGCGCTTTATTTGCGGAGGCACAGGGCAACGATTTTGCCCTGCGCCCAAGCAAATATTTTGCGCTGCCTTTGATTCACGGAGCAGTAGCTACGTAAATTGCGCACGCAATGTAAATGATCCCGCCAGGGGCGGGAATCATTTCAATTAGGCGCGCTCCCGCGCCGAGCGTACAGCGCATGCTCCGTCGGGAAACTTTCCCGACGTCTATTGCGGCAAATGACGTCGCAAGGACGTCATTTGCTTCCATGTGAACGTGAATGGCGTCCAGCGCTAACGACGTAAAATTCGAACGTCGCGACGCGGGAACGCCGGGTATCCTATAGCATTGGCTGCGCCTGCTATTAGGACGTGTAACGTTACGCGAAACCCGACGTACGCAAACTACGTAATTTGCGTACGCAGGGCTCGCGCAACGTTGTGAATCGGTGTTAGTATGCAATTTGCATACTATACACAGATCACAATGGGAGCGCCCCCTAGCGGTCATCGCTAGAATGCAGCCTAAAATCTGCGTGGCATAAGAGCCTTATGCCACGCAGATTTTAGGCTGCAGTCGGCGTAACAAGTTCTCTGAATCAGGAGAACTCGTTACGCCGGCGCACTATGGTTACGCACTAACTATGGTTACGCAGGCGCAATTGCTACCTTAATCTGGGCCAGTAGTATAGTTACTGCTGAGCGCTATGCGTTCAGTTCTGTGCCAAAAATTTGCGTCCGCAAGACGCTGGAATAAAAAAGTAATCATCCAACAGCAACGGAAGGCGGTTCGTCTCTCTCAGTACCAAAAGTAAAACATTCCGCTCCTTCCCTTTAAACTGAAGGACTGCGTTTGTCTCCTAACACTGTTGTGCCTCCCGTCGGTAGGATATCAGCCCGGCATTTACCGGAGGGCAGTGATCCTGCGAGCTCGCCTCTTTTGATGCCACTAATTAGAGAGAAGGTAAGGTACAGGAAAGACGTCTTCCCCCAAGGTTGAACGCCATGAGAGCGACTTGGCCAAGCCTGTAATGAATAGTCTACAAATGACACCGAAAAGAACTGCAGATTATCATGCGGCTGTGAGATTGACCTGTAACTACGCCACGCCGGAGCGCCCGTTATCGAGAACGCAGCCCTCCACTCGCAGGAAAATCTGATGCACCGCTGTGAACGGACTGGAGCTACAAAGCCAACACGAAATAAATCACAGAGGATGTTTCAGCCACCTCTGATTTATTACGCTACACCAAGGCTCGGCCGGCGAACAGAGACGTCGCCCGTGTTGTTCCGCAAGATTTGAAAGGGATAAATAAACACGTTACGACGCAAAGCACAACAAAATCCTTCTTCTGTGATTATTAATTTAATTCTTTCTCCTTCTCACACACAGAGATACCAGTTTAGTAAAAAAAAAAAAGGGGGGGGGGGGGAGAGAACAAAATACAATAAATTACCGACCACGGGGAAAGCAGACGCTCAGAGCCAGCGCAACTCGCGTCAACTTCAGCTGCGTGTAAGAGGGTTTGTAGGAGATGTAATTTATAGTAGAGAAAGGCCAAGACTCAAGTAAATGTCGGTTGTTTAAAGTGAACAAAATAAAATGGTATGGCGTCTAGGAAACGACAACTCCGCCTGAAATTGATGTGTTTTTTTGGGGCTTTTTTTGTGTGGCCCCTGCCAAGGTAAAGAACGTGTCGGCTTATGTCTGTTAGGTGACCCAATACTAGGATATTCCTACCAGTACTGGATAACCGCTTGACCTCTGGATCACCTTACCGTCCTCATGACCAGAGCATTTTTTTCGGCGCTGTGCTGCTTTTACTGGCAATTGCGTGGTCATGCAACACTGTATGCAAATGAAATTTAAGTCATTTTTTTCACACAAATAGAGCTTTCTTTTGGTGGTACCGTATATATTCAAGTATAAGCTGAGTTTTTCAGCACATTTTTTGGTGCTGAAAATGCCCCCCTCAGCTTATACTCGAGTCACCTTTTTGCGCCTGATCTCCCGGACTTTGGGGACCCGGTACTGGCCGGCCGTAGGTCCTCTGGACCCCAAACATGTAGTCCCACTCTTCCTCTACAAGTGTGCAATATGTTGTCCGGGGGACTTCGGCCGGGGAGCACCGATTTTTCAAAGCCAGGCATCCCTTCCATAGACTCCCACGTTAAACATCAGTCTAGGCATGGGCACAGTGAGGCATGGGCACAGTGAAGCATGGGCACAGTGAAGCATGGGCACAGTGAGGCATGGACACAGTGAGTCATGGGCACAGTGAAGCATGGGCACAGTGAAGCATGGGCACAGTGAAGCATGGGCACAGTGAGGCATGGACACAGTGAGTCATGGGCACAGTGAAGCATGGGCACAGTGAGGCATGGGCACAGTGAGGCATGGGCACAGTGAAGCATGGGCACAGTGAAGCATGGGCACAGTGAGGCATGGACACAGTGAGTCATGGGCACAGTGATGCATGGACACAGTAAGGCAAAGTAAGTCACAGTGAAAATGTTGGCCAGGCAAGGAAACACTAGAAGAACAATAGAGACTGTTCGAAGTTTGGAAGGCAGGCAGGAAGGAAGGGGGCACCAGAGAAATAATAGAGGCTGTCTGTCATGGTGGACTGGCAGGCAAAATTCGACGCTGGCCTGACGTCCATACTTAACATTGGCTACGCCTCATATAGCAGGGGTAACTTCACGCCAGAAAAAGCCTTACGTAAACGACGTAAATTAATGCGCCGGGCGGACGTTTCTGAATCGGCATATCTATCTCATTTGCATATTCTACGTGGAAATCTACGGAAGCCCCCCTAGCGGTCACCGTAAATATGCACCCTAAGATACAACGGCGTAGGATACTTACGCCGCTCGTATCTAGGCAACATTGAGGCGTATCTGATTCTATGAATCAGGCGCCGAGATGTGACGGTCCGCATTCGGAGTTACGACAGCGTATCTGGAGATACGCTGAAGTAACTCCTTTCTGAATCCGGGCCAAAGTTTTTTTCCTGACGAGATTCGTGGCCGTGTGTACAGGGCTTTAGTCTCCTCTCCTCCAATCATCACTCAGAAGCCAAGCCAATAACTGAGCTGAAACCATGATTTACATCATTTGGGTTGATTTACATGAAGAGTAAAGCATGTTTATGTTGCAAGTGAATTTTTACTTAGTTTTGGGAATATAATAAAAAATTATCTTTGCAAAGAAAAATCGGCATATAACACGCACTTTTCTCCCCATAAAATCAGGGGAAAATCGAACGCCGATCCCCGCTGTCTCCGACATAGACCGAGCCAAGCCGAGTGTACTGCGCACTCGGCTAGGCTCGGCTAGGCTCGGCTCCGCCCGCAGCCACGTGAGAGGAGCCGAGAGTAGCTGAGAAAAGCCGAGTGCGCAGGAAATCCGGCTCTGCACAGCTCGACCGAGGCGCCAAATTCAAACACACAACGCTGCAACCCTGGGCAAGGTGCGGATGGACACCTCCAAAGCTGCAGACGGACACCCACAAGGCTGGACGGACCCTGCGTAAGGCCGCAGACGGACGCCGGACAAGGCCGCCGATGGACGCCGGGCAAGACAGGAGACTGACACCGACAAGGCTGGACAGACCCCGCGCAAGGCCACAGACGGATGGCGGACAAGGCCGCCGATGGACGCCGGACAAGACATCCAAAAAGTTTTTTCCTTAAACTTCCCTTCTCAGCTTGGGGTGCGCGTTATACGCCGGTGCGCGGTATATGCAGATAAATACGGTATGTGGAAAAAAACGATTTTTGCTTACACAAGATTGGCTGATGGAAGTCAGTGGAGCTTCACCACATTCACTAAGGTAAGGAAAAAAATTCCTTTGCAAAGTGAATCCGCCATTATTAAATTAATCCCATTGCACAATCTCTGGGCATCTGTAGGTGGACTAAGAGATTAAGGGCCGGATTCAAAAAGCCTGGCGTAAATTTGTGTGGGCGTAGCGTATCTCAGATACGCTACGCCGCCGTAACTTAGTGAAGCAGGTTCTGTATTCAGAAAGAACCTGCGCCCTAAGTTAAGGCGGCGTAACGTATGTGGTCCGGCGTAAACCCGCAGAATTTAAATTATCCATGCAGTGGGCGTGTTGTATGGTAATGAAGGCTGACCCCACGTAAATAAAGTTTTTGACTAACGGTGCATGCGCCGTCCGTGAACGTATCCCAGTGCGTATGCTCCAAATTGACCCGCAAATAGTCAATGCTTTCACCGTGAACGTAAATTACGCACATCCCTATTCGCGAACGACTTACGCAAACGACGTAATCGACGGAAAATTTGACGCTGGCCCGACGTCCATACTTAACATAGGATACGCCTCATATAGCAGGGGTAACGTTACGCCGGAAAAAGCCTTAAGTAAACAACGTAAAAAAATGCGCCGGGCGGACGTACGTTTCTGAATCGGCGTATCTACCTAATTTGCATATTCCTTGCGTAAATCGACAGAAGCGCCACCTAGCGGCCAGCGTAAATATGCAACTAAGATACGACGGCGTAAGAGACTTACGCCAGTCGGATCTTAGCTAAATTCCGGCGTATCTTGCTTTCTGAATACAGAAAAAAGATACGCCGGAGCATCCTAGAAGTTACGCGGCGTATCAATAGATACGCCAGCGTAACTTCTTTCTGAATCTGGCCCTAAATTGTCCTTTGTAAATCATTTTAACAAACAGAACAAAGAGTAATAAATGGCTTCTGGGGCCTTGAAGTTTTGAGGTTCAATGACATCATCGTTCATCATTTGAGATTTATTCTGTGTTTTAATTTCTCTGAAAATCTGGTTAAACCATCAATTTTATAATTATATTCTATACATTTGAATAAAATAAAAAAAAAATGAGATTTTCCCATCTGGATCCAAGAATCATCTTCCAGGTTGGTGAACCTTTCACAACATTTCCATTTATTTTCCAGGACACAGATGAGCAGCGCGCCGAGATGTGTCAGCGAGAAATGGTAATCGCACTGAATGGTGTTACAGAGGAAGCCTGGACGTGGTTAGGTCTATTATCATGTGGCCAGCAGACCATACCGATCCCATCATTTGTGGCCACAATGAGAAAGGAGTCTAATGCACGTCTCACTCAAGCCTTATCATTGTGGTTTTGTGGTCGGTGGGCCTATTGAGAGTCCAACATACACACGCTTCTGCAAAAAGATGAGTGTAAAGAGCTTCAAGAAAATGTAGATCTATCTTCTATGTAACATGTATAGAAAGATATCTGTCTGTATCAAAACTGTAGGCAAATTGTAACAGTTATTTAACCACTTAACCCCCGCACCATATTGCTGCCCAAAGACCAGATCACTTTTTGCGATTCGGCACTGCGTCGCTGTAACTAACAATTGCGCGGTCGTGCGACATGGCTCCCAAACAAAATTGGCGTCCTTTTTTTCCCCACAAATTGAGCTTTCTTTGGGTGGTATTTGATCACCTCTGCGGTTTTTAGTTTTTGCGCTATTAAACAAAAATAGAGCGACAATTTTGAAAAAATATTAATATTTTTTACTTTTTGCTATAATAAATATCCCCCAAAAATATATAAAAAAACATTTTTTTTCCACAGTTTAGGCCGATACGTTTTTTTCTACATATTTTTCGTTAAAAAAAATTGCAATAAGCGTTTATTGATTGGTTTGCGCAAAAGTTATAGCGTTTACAAAATAGGGGGTATTTTTATGGCATTTTTATTAATATTTTTTTTTTTACTAGTAATGGCGGCGATCAGTTTTTTTTTTTCCGGTACTGCGACATTATGGCGGACACGTCGGACACTTTTGACACATTTTTGGGACCATTGGCATTTTTATAGCGATCAGTGCTATAAAAATGCATTGGATTACTATAAAAATTCCACTGGCAGTGACGGGGTTAACACTAGGGGGCGGGGAAGGGGTTAAGTGTGTTCCCTGGGTGTGTTCTAACTGTAGGGGGGTGGACTGACATGGGGGAAATGACTAATCGCTGTTCATACATTGTATGAACAGAAGATCAGCATTTCTCTCCCTGACAGGACCGGGAGCTGTGTGTTTACACACACAGCTCCCGGTCCCCGCTCTGTAACGAGCGATCGTGTGTGCCCGGCGGTGATCATGCCCGCCGGGCACGCGCACGGGAGTGAGCGGGGGCGCGGCCTGCGCGAGAGCCGACATATAGCTATGTGCTCTCGCGCAGCGGCGCAGGGGAGCCAACCTGCCGCCGTAAAATTACGGTGGCTGGTCAGTAAGTGGTTAAATAAATCTTATGTATGCTGCAACAACTGGTTTTGGATTCTTGATAAAAAGTAAGTACACCCCTCACATTTTTCTAAATATTTTATTCTATCTTTTCATGTGACAACACTGAAGAAATTACACTTTGCTACAATGTTGTGTAGTGAGTGTACAGCTTGTATAACAGTGTAAATGTGCTGTTCCCTCAAAATAACTCAACACACAAAAGCTGAAACATATACAGCAGTGGATATATTAACCACTTAACTACCGGCCGCCGTCAATTGACGGCGGCACGATAGCTCCATTGTTCTGACAGGACGTCATATGACGTCCTCGTCTTTTAGAGCCAATAGGGGGCGCGCGTGCGCCGCCGCATTACTGGGAGCACGATGTGCGTGCCTGGCAGCCGCGATGTCCGCCAGGCACCCGTGATTGCCCAGTAACTGAGCAGGACCGTGGATCTCTGTGTGTAAACACAGAGCTCCACGTCCTGTCAGGGAGAGAGGAGACCGATGCTGGGTCCCTTGTACATAGGGACACAGATTGGTCACCTCTCCCAGTCAGTCCCCTCCCCCCACAGTAAGAATCACTCCCAGGGTACACATTTAACCCCTTCCTCGCCCCCTAGAGTTAACCCCTTCCCTGCCAGTCACATTTATACAGTAATCAGTGCATATTTATAGCACTGTTCACTGTATAATGATCCAATTTGTTATGTTTAAAAAAGGGTCTCTGTCTCAGCTTGGCATTCTGTTGTGCTGGGATGTTTTTCCCACCCCAATGCAGTAGGTGGCAGCAGTGGAGTCAATGTTCGGGTGCTCTTCTCCAGCAGCCAATCAGGAGGGTTGAGCCTCGCTGTGCATGCTGGGGAGGGGTATTTATGGGGCAGACGCCATTGGTTCTGGGTCTTCTTCGTCCAGTGTGGCACCCACCTTTAGGGTGGCCACGTCGCGGCGCACCTGTGTTATGGCCTACCTGGCCGGGGTGTGCGTGCTACGCGGTGTTCCTGGTTCCGGGACCATGTTGGTCCGGAAAATTTGAGCAGCGGCGGGGACCCAGTGATTGGCTGGGTTCCCACTTTTGAAGACCCCAAGCGATAGAGCTGTTCGGTGGGGAGTCTGTCTGAGGAGTGCCATTGAGAGGCTGGCGGTCCAAAAGGATTTCGACAAACCCCCGGGGATCAATGTAGCCGAACACTGAAAGAATTGATCACCTGTCAGCTCACCCCTCTTATGCCCTGTACACATGATGGGAACTTCCGATGAAAAGACCTTTTCCATCGGAAATTCCGACCGTGTGTATGCCCAATCGGAGTAATTCCATCAGAGTTTACATAGAGAACGGGGTAGATCCACAAAGAAATTATGCCGGCGTATCTACTGATACGCCGGCGTAATTTCAAAATTCCCGCGTCGTATCTTTGTTTTGAATCCTCAAAACAAGATACGACGGCATCTCGGCTAGATCCGACAGGCGTACGTCTTCATACGCCGTCGGATCTAAGATGCAATTTTTCGGCGCCCGCTAGGTGGCGTTCCCATCGTAATCCGCGTCGAGTATGCAGATGAGCTATTTAAAATTCTGTCCAATAAATTGAAAATACAATAAATGTGTCCAAAACTGGCCCTTGAAGCATATCTCATGCAATAAGAAAAGCCACTCTTCTTTATGCAGATACTGGAAATAAAAAACTTCTAACAATTGTGTTTTCGACAAATTCCTGAAATCCACGTACAGAGTCAGTGTGAGGTGCAATCTGACCGTTAACTGCTATTCTGCCGAGATTCAAGACAAGAGAGCTTCAACAGAACTACAAAGAGTATAGAAATAGGACTAGACTGACATTCTGACATACTCCTAAGAGCAAGTAATACAAAGGATTGTTTTTATTACAGTGATTTTCCTAGAGGCTCTCTACAGAACACACATCCTGAACCATTACCAGGGCCATCTTAATGCAAGGGCACTCCTGGGCACAATAATCTGGCATTACATCATATTTTCCAACTGTCCCGGATTTGCTGGGACAGTCACGCTTTTTACTAAACTGCCCCGATATGGTTGTGTCCCAGGAAGCATCCCAGAACTTATACTGTGCCCTCCTGACCCCCCCCATGGACTGTGCCCCTTGTGTTGACTAGTCTTGGATTTATGGAATGTTTTCCTTTTGTAAAATCGATTTTATTGAAAATTACTTATGAAAAGTACTTATGAATATACCGTATTTATCGGCGTATACCGCGCACTTTTTTGCCCTGAAAATCAGGGTAAAATCTTGGGTGCGCGATATACGCCGATACCCGCTTCCCGCCCTGTGTTTGAACCACTGCGCCGGCATATACCGAGCGCAGTACACTCGGGCAGGCTCAGCTCCTCTCGCGGTCACGTCCTGTGCGTCCTATACGTCCTTTACGCGAGAGGAGCCGAGCCTGCCCGACTATACCCGAGTGTACTGCGCTCGGTATATGCCGGCGCAGTGGTTCAAACACAGTGCGGGAAGCGGGGATCGAGCCGGGAGGACACCACGATGGCCGCAGAAGGACGCCGGACCGGACGAGGCCGCCGATGGACGACGGGCAGGACGCGATGGAAGACGGGCAAGACACCGACGAGGGGCATCCAAACTGTAAGTATTTTTTTTTTCCAGGAATTTTCCTTCAAGTTCGGGGGTGCGCGCTATACGCCGGGCAGCGTTATAGCCAGATAAATACGGTATGTTTAATTCTATCATACTTTATTTCTTAAAAGTAGGTGCATAAACTGGGGCAAGCTGGAAGGGGCCCCAGTGCATTACTTTGCCCAGGGGCCCATGATGCCAATAAGACGGCTCTGACCATTACAAACCTTAAAGCCCAACTCCGGAAATTAGACAAAATCTACCTTTGCAGTGCCCCCCCCCCCCTCCCCATGCAATATTTAAATGCTAATTATGGATAGGGGAGCGAGGAAGAGGCTATACTACTTAACCACTTCAGCTCCAGACCATTTGGCTGGCCAAAGACCAGGCTACTTTTTGCGATTCGGCACTGCGTCGCTTTAACTGACAATTGCGCGGTCGTGCGACGTGGCTCCCAAACAAAATTGATGTCCTTTTTCCCCACAAATAGAGCTTTATTTTGGTGGTATTTGATCACCTCTGCGGTTTTTAGTTTTTACGCTATAAACAAAAATAGAGCGACAATTTTGAAAAAAAACAATATTTTTTTACTTTTTGCTAAAATAAATATCCACAAAAAATATATAAACATTTTTTTTCCCTCAGTTTAGGCCGATACGTATTCTTCTACATATTTTTGGTAAAAAAAAACGCAATATGCGTTTATTGATTGCGGTCCTGTCAGGGAGAGAAATGCTGATCTTCTGTTCATACAATGTATGAACAGAAGATCAGTCATTTCCCCTAGTGAGGCCACCCCCCCTACAGTTAGAACACACCCAGGGAACATACTTAACCCCTTCCCTCGCCCCCTAGTGTTAACCCCTTCACTGCCAGTGGCATTTTTATAGTAATCCAATGCATTTTTATAGCACTGATCGCTATAAAAATGCCAATGGTCCCAAAAATGTGTCAAAAGTGTCCGAAGTGTCCGCCATAATGTCGCAGTACCGAAAAAAATAAATCGCTGATCGCCGCCATTACTAGTAAAAAAAAAATATTATAAAAAATGCCCAAAAATTCCCCCCTTTTGTAAACGCTATAACTTTTGCGCAAAGCAATCAATAAACGCTTATTGCGATTTTTTTTTTACGAAAAATATGTAGAAGAATACGTATCGGCCTAAACTGAGGAAAACATTTTTTTATATATTTTTGGGGATATTTATTATAGCAAAAAGTAAAAAATATTTTTTTTTTTCCAAATTGTCGCTCTATTTTTGTTTATAGCGCAAAAACTAAAAACCGCAGAGGTGATCAAATACCACCAAAAGAAAACTCTATTTGTGGGGAAAAAAGGACGGCAATTTTGTTTGGGAGCCACGTCGCACGACCGCGCAATTGTCAGTTAAAGCGATGCAGTGCCGAATCGCAAAAAGTGCTCTGGTCTTTGACCAGCAATATGGTCCGGGGGCTTAAGTGGTTAAAGAAAACCTTGGAAATACTTTTGCATTTAAGCACCCATTAGATTTTAATGATTAGGTTTACACTTTAATTTCCTGTGCAGGGCATCCAATTAAACAAATTAGTGATAAACTTGACCTATTATTGCATTTTTGGTGTTTCTCCTTTAATAACATTGCTACACCACAAATATTTAATTCATTGAAGAAAAAAGATTTGTAATTAAGATCTGCTCTAGTAAGAGGTTTATATTCTCCCCCTGCGGAAGAGGCTTACAAGCCGATGTGGACCGTACGGCTGGGAGAAGGACGGAATATAATGTCAGCGGCGAGCCTTTGTGCTGCAGCTGGTGGAAAAGCACAGGGCGAGCTCGGGATATAATACTCCCATTGTCTGCTGGGGCTACAGACAGACAGAAGGTGCTTCTGGACCCGATCCAACCAACCACGAGGACCACTCTGAGCCCCAGTGTCCAATTTCTGCCTATTGGACTATAAAACGCACTTTTCACTCAGCGGATTCACGAAGCAAGATTTTATAGGTCACTCAGTGCTGCTGAGAAACAGCGACAGACCTCAGGCCTGAGAGGTGCACGTTACCAACGGGCTCGTTTTATAGCGAGCGCGACATGAATTTCCAGATTTCCGTGGGAAGGTCAGGCAGACGCGGCTAGAAGGCAGTCAACGTCCCTTTCATGTTACTTTAAAGCCCGACTCCGTTAAAACTAAAAAGCCCCACTGCAAGGGTTAACTGCTCTATAAGTGAAGTGCCACCCTTTACGAGGGCTGCAGTTTTAGGGTCTCATGTTCTATTCCCACTTGTGCAGTAGCCAGGCAACCAGCAACTTCATATTTGTGAAACCATGAAACACAGTCTAGAAGGGTTGCCTTGTTAAAGTTTATTGCAGCAATTAAGGGCCAGATTCTTAAAAGGCTTACGACGGCACAACGCAATTTGCGCCGTCGTAAGTCCTAATCTGGCCCGGCGTATCTATGCGACTGATTCTAATGCCCCGTACACACCATCACTTTATGTGATGAAAAAAAATGACGTTTTTAAAAACGTCACTTTAATTGACCGTGTGTGGGGGAAAACGTCGTTTTATGTCTTCTAAAAAACGACCCAAAAAAATTTAAGCATGCTTCAATTTTATGTGTCGTTTTTCAAAACGTCAACTTTTACTTCACAGAAATTGACCGTGTGTAGTAAAAAACGTCGTTTTCTAAGACGTTTTTTCACCCGCGCATGCCCAGAAGCTACTTATGAAGCGAGCTTCAATTGAAAAAGTGGTGAGAACGTAACCTCACTTTGCAAGAACATTGTGAGAAAAACGATGGTGTGTAGGCAACTTCGTCTTTGAAAATTGAAGTTTCAAAAACGTCATTTTTTACTTCACAGAAAATGTCGTTTTTTTTTCATCACATAAAGTGATGGTGTGTACGGGGCATTAGAATCAGTTACGCATAGATATCCATTAGATCTGACAGACGTAAGGCTCTTACGCTGTCAGATCTTAAATACAATTTTTTTTCCAGCAGCTAGGTGTCGCCTCGTCGTTTTCCCCGTCGTCTATGCAAATTAGCTATTTACGCGAGATTCCCGAACGTACGCGCGGTCGACGCAGTGAATTTACGACGTTTCTGTAGCTTTTGCGACGCGTAAAGTTGCCCCTGGGTCTATGAGGCGCAGCCAATGTTAAGTATGGCCGTCGTTCCCGCGTCGAAATTTTAAAAAGTACGTCGTTTGCGTAAGTCGTCCGTGAATGGCGCTGGATGCCATTTACATTAACGTTGAAACCAATGACGTCCATGCGACGTCATTTAGCGCAATGCACGTCGGGAAATTTTAGGGACAGCGCATGCGCAGTACGATCGGCGATCAAATGATCTACGCCCCCTACCTGGATCATTTGAATTAGGCGGGCTTGCGCCGGAGAATTTACGCTACGCTGCCGTAACTTTACAGGCAAGTGCTTTGTGAATCAAGCACTTCCCCGTAAAACTTGCGGCCGCGTAACGTAAATGAGATACGTTACGCCGCCGCTGTTTTACGCCAGTCTACGAGAATCTGGCCCAATGTGAATAGGGTTCAGGTTAGCTGTGGTATACTCCACATTGCTATCAGGTACAATGGGGACGCTCTTCCTCTGCAGAATGGTTCATGTAACAGCGGGACAAGTAGACAGCACTGGGCACCTGCAATGTCCCAGGCCAGGAACGCCTTGTACTTTGTGGGGTAATAGAAGCAGGGCTGGTGCAAGGATTTTTGACACCCTTGGCAAAATCTCATTTTGCTGCCCCCCCTTGCTCCACCCCCTTTGCCCTGCCCATGTATACCCCACCTTTTTAATGCAGTGCCCATTAAATGCAGCCCACCAGCGCCCATTAAATGCAGCCTACCAGCGCTTATCAATGCAGCCTACCAGCGCTTATCATTGCAGCCTACCAGCTCCCATCAATGCAGCCTACCAGCGCCCATCAATGCAGTCTCACCAGCGCCCATCAAATGCAGCCTACCAGTGCCCATCAAATGCAGCCTACCAGCGCCCATCAATGCAGCCTACCAGCGCTTATCAATGCAGCCTACCAGCTGCCATCAATGCAGCCTACCTGTGCCCATCAATGCAACCTACCAGCGCCCATCAATGCAACCTACCAGCGCCCATCAAATGCAGCCTACCAGTGCCCATCAATGAATGTTTGCTTGCTTCCATTTATTTGGGAGTCGGGACACAGACACAGTCCTCCGCTTCGCCTCTGACACTATGTGCGAATGAAGCGGTGGCTGCCTGCTGATGCTGAGACTTAGTTGCTTGCTGCAGAGAGAACAGAGTCGGAACACAAGTGGCCGGGCGCCCTAAGCAGCAGTGCGCCCTAGGCGGCTGCCTATTTTGCCTAGTGGTAGCACCGGCCCTGAATAGAAGCAACGGTCACTGAAACCCTTTTTTCTTTGGGTCAGCACTCATGATGTCCTCTCAAGCTTGGAATGTCCCTCAGACTCAGGCAAGCTACTATGTGAACCCCCAAGTCAGGTCTTCTGTGGCACCCCTATTTAGTCCCTGGTACAGTTTGTGGCTGAGCAGGCCCTCTCATCCATGGCTGGGATCTTGATGAGTAGGCTGGACCTCCTGGTTTGGACCTCTCCTCCAGGGAAGAAGAAGACTCGACTCCGAGGTCCCAGACTGTTTATGCACTCCCCAACCGCCATCTGGACCCACCTCCTTCTGGATTGGCTGAAGCTGCATAAATGTTCAGGTTGCCTATTTGACTCTCCCACCCACTATATTCTGGAAATCAGTAGAAAACTGAGAATCAGTCACACCTGCAGCCTGCAGAACCCAGGGAAGCCCAAAGCTTTATTTTTTATTTTTTTAATTTGTTGGCCTTTTGTCAGCTTGAAATAAAACTGTGAAAGGGATATTTATTGAAGCCATGTAGCAGAAAAAGCCCTTTAGGTTCTTACAATAAACAACAGGCAAATTAGTAAAAGAGTTACTGTTAAAGTAACTGGCACATAGTGACATTGCCAAATTAGGTCTGAATGTCTTGGCTTCTTTGGCCTTTGGTTAATAAGGGGTAAAATCTAATTTTAGGGCAAGGGGAACTATTCATTGCTATTTGAGAACAGTTCAGAGAAATTGCCAATGAAACCCTAGACTTCAGTGGCCTCTGTTTATGAAGGGGTTAAATCACTTTGGGGTGAGTGGAACTATTCACGCTACTTGGAAACATCAGTCGAGGGAAATGGCCAAAGGAACCCTAAGCTTCAATGGCCTGTGGTCAAGAAAGGGTGAAATACCACTTTGGGACAAGTGAAACAATGCATCGCTACTTGAGAACTTCAGCTGTGGTAAACGGCCAATTGAACCTAGGCTTCAATGGCCTCTAGTCATGAAAGGGTTACATCCTGCTTGGGCCCAATTGGAACTATACATAACTATTTGAGAACTTCAGTTGAGGGGAATCACCTATGGAACCCTAGACTTCAATGGCCCCTATTTTTGAAGGAGTTAAATCTCACTTTGAGGCAAGTAGAGCTATGTATGCAACTTCGGGGTGAGTGGAATTATTCACACTATTTGAGAACGTCCGTTGAGGGAAATGGCCAATGGAACCCTAAGCTTTAATGGCTTGTGATCAAGAAACGGTTAAGTACCACTTTGGGGCACGTGGAACTGTTCATTGAAATTTGAGAACTTCCATTGGGAGAATTTGCCACTGAAACCCTAGGCTTCAATGGCCTCTGTTTATGATGGGGTAAAATCACACTTTGGGGCAAGTGGAACAATGTATTGCTACTTAAGAGCTTAAGCAAACCGCTAACTGAACTTTGGCTTCAATGGCCTCTAGTCATGAAGGGGTTAAACCTGGCTTGGGGCCAAGTAGAACTATACATCGCTATTTGAGAACTTCAGTTGGGGGAAATCTCCTATGGAACCCTAGGCTTCATTGGCCTCTGGTTAAGACTTTAGGGTGAGTGGAACTTGTCATGCTACTTGAGAACATCAGTTGAGGGAAATGGCCAATGGAACCTTAGGCTTTAATGGCCTATGTTTATGATGGGGGTAAAAATCACACTTTGGGGCATGTAGAACTACGTATCGCCACCTAAGAGCTTCAGCTGGGGGAAACCGCAAACTGAACTTTGGCTTCAATAGCCTCTAGTCATGAAGGGGTTAAATCTGGCTTGGGGCCAAGTGAAACTATACATTGCTATTTGAGAACTTCACTTGAGGGAAAATCACCTATGAAACCCTAGGCTTCATTGGCCTCTGGTTAAGACTTTGGTGTAAATGTGGAACTTGTCATGCTACTTGAGAACATCAGTTGAGGGAAATGGCCAATGGAACCCTAGGCTTCAATGGCCTCTGGTCAAGAAGGGATTAACTCCCACTTTGGGGCAAGAGGAGCTATGCATTTCTGCTTGAAAGCGTCAGTCGGGGGAAATTGAACGGAGAGAAATCCAGTGAGTGATTCAAACCACCGGTGTCCACTCATAACTGATCCTAGGGTCACAGACGCCTGGGTGCAGAAATATTTATGGCGCCCCACATGGGACGTGGTCATCTTACTAACGCCTCCCCTTTACAATAGTTTCTATGGCTATGACTCAAACACAGAGATGCTCCCCTAAGAAGTTTTCATTACCCTGGGATCCTCCCATAGAGCCAGATTCTCAGAAGAGTTACGACGGAGTATCTCAGGAAACACCGTCGTATCTCTGTTTCTGAGCCCGGGTATCTATGCGAGTAATTCCTAGAATCATTTTCGCATAGATACGGCCAAGATCCGACAGGTGTAAGTCACTTACACCGTCGGATCTTAGATGTAATGCGACGCCGGCCGCTAGGTGGCGTTTACGTTCAGTTCTCATTTGACTATGCAAATGAGCCTGATACGCCGATTCCCGAACGAATTTGCGTTGCGTAGTCGTCGCTTACGTCGTTTCCGTAAGCGTAAGGTTACCCCTGCTATATGAGGGGTAACCTTACGCCAGTCCGCCGTATGCCATGTTAAGCATGACGTCGGGTCAGCGTCGTCTTTTTCTGTCGGTTACGTCGTTTTACTAAGTCGTCCGTGAATACGACTTTACGTCAATGACGCTCACGTCGGCGTCATTGACGTTTTCCGTCGTGAGCTGGAGCATGCGCACTGGGCTCTTTTTCCGCCCGGCGCATGCGCAGTTCGATCGGCGCAGGGGCGCGCTTAATTTGAATACAAGCCGTCCCCTTTGAATTACGCGGCCATACACTGGGCCATTTACACTACGCCGCCGTAAATTACGGAGCAAGTGTTTGGGGAATACGGCACTTGCTCCAGTAAGTTGTGGTGGCGTGGTGTAAATGGCTTACACTACGCCAACGCAGAATCTTACAGAATCTGGCCCATGATCTTTTAACAATAAAGAAAATTAGTACACTAATGGGACCTGGAGGGGGGTCTCTCTAATGCACACAGAGAGGCCTTCTGTTAGAGAGTCTGTTAGAAAGAGCCCCCAGACATTACTAGAAGGGTGGCACTCGGAGAGCATTACTGGGAGTGCACGGGATAATTGGCAGCATCTCCGGCCAACCCTGAAGCCTCTCATCACACCGCTTATGGGAGAAGAGCCGACACACGCAGGGGGGGCAGCTCAGACAAGAGACTGCTCCACCGCGTTCCGGTACTAGGCTCCGCTGCGGTACTCGAATACCGAGGACAGCGGGAGGTATGCGCTCTTGGCAGTTGCCAGCGGAGAGAGCAAGCGGGATGGGGAACCACAGCATCCGCTCCATGCGCTCCGCCTCTGGACACAGACGAGAAGGAGGGAGGGGAGCACTCTGGAGCTTTGGCGCCCTCACCCCTGCGGCGCCTGGGTGCGGAGCACCCTGCGCACCCTGCCTAGGATCGGCCCTGTGTGGGGATCAACCCTTTAAATGACCGTTAACAAACAAAAAACATTGGGGTGGATTCAGTAAGCAATTGCGTCTGCGTATCCATAGTTACGCAGCGCAATTGCTTACTTGCCCCGGCGTATAGAATGCTTCTGATTCAGGAACCTCGATACGCCGACTGCAGCTTAAGATATGACTGGCATAAGGCTCCTTATGCCGTCATATCTTAGGCTGCATTCTTACGCAGGCCGCTAGGTGGCGTTCCCGTAGTGGTCAGCGTAGAGTATGCAAATTGCATACTCACGCCGATTCACAACCGTACGCGCGCCCTGCGTACGCATTTTACGTCGTTTGCGTTCGTCGGTTTCTGCGTAAGGCTGCTCCTGCTATTAGCAGGGGCAGCCAATGCTAAGTATACCCGTCGTTCCCGCTTCGCGATTTTTAAAAATTACGTCGTTTGCATAAGTGAATCGTGAATGGCGCTGGACGCCATTTACGTTCACGTTGAAGCAAATGACGTCCTTGCGACGTCATTTACCGCAATGCACGTCGGGAAAGTTTCCCGACGGAGCATGCGCACTGCGTTCGGCGCGGGAACGCGCCTAATTTAAATGATCCACGCCCCCTACGGGATCATTTAAATTACACGCGCTTACGCCGGCCATTTTTACGGAGCGCCCCCGCAAATTACGGAGCTACTGCTTCGTGAATGAAGCGTAGCGCACGTGATTTACGGAGGCGTAGCGTAAAAACGGTACGCTGCGCCTCCGTAAGAGGGCGCAAATCTACCTGAATCTAGGCCACTGTTCTCCTTGGCTGCCAACAGAAAGCAGACCAGCACACTTAAGATGTGGCTGATGTTTTGAAGATACTTTGGAGACGTGTTGTGCAGAGTATAAAAAATATGCAGATTTCAAGCCCTATTTTTCTGATATTAATTTGTCTGCTGAATTGAAATTCATCTCTGTGCATTAATCTAAAGCAAATACTATTTAGCACTTCTTGCACTAGGCGAGATTCCGAGCCGTGCCTCATTAGAAGGGACACGTCCCCGCACACGGCCATGGGTACAATCGCACTAATTTCCACGGCTTGTCATTCTCAGAGGAAGCCGGTCTGCTTCTCATTTTTATTGGTTGGGTTATTTTCAGGGATGTTTACAAGAACTTGTATACTGTGATAGAGCTATGTGCTTAAATCCATTGTATTCTGGGTTACTGTGTTAAACTAAAATACAATGGCCCAGATTCAGGTACATTTGCGCAATATTTGCAGGAGGAGCAGGGCAACGATTTTGCCCTGCGCCCCCGCAAATATTTTGCGCTGCCCTCGATTCACGGAGCAGTAGCTCCGTAAATTGCAAGGGCGCGCCGGCAAAATTGCCCGGCGTAAGCGCGCGCAATGTAAATGATCCCGCCAGGGGCGGGAATCATTTAAATTAGGCGCGCTCCCGCGCCGAGCGTACAGCGCATGCTCCGTCGGGAAACTTTCCCGACGTGCATTGCGGCAAATGACGTCGCAAGGACGTCATTTGCTTCAAAGTGAACGTGAATGGCGTCCAGCGCCATTCACGAATCACTTACGCAAACAACGTGAAATTCAAATTTCCCGTCGCGGGAGCGGCGGCTATACTTTAGCATTGGCTGCCCCTACTATTAGAAGGGGCAGCCTTGCGCTAAAGTTGCCGTACGGAAACTCCATACCTGGCTTGCGCAGGGCCCGCGCAAGTTTGTGAATCAGTGGTAGTATGCAATTTGCATACTACACGCTGATCACAATGGGAGCGCCCCCTAGCGGCCCACGCAAGAATGCAGCCTAAAATCTGCGAGGCATAAGAGCCTTATGCCGTGCAGATTTTAGGCTGCAGTCGGTGTAATGAGGTTCCTGAATCAGGAGCACTCGTTACACCGGAGCAAGTAAGCAATTGCGCTGTGTAACCTATGGTTACACGGGCGCAATTGCTTCTTGAATCTGGGCCAATATCAATAGAGCAATACCAAAATGTATTTATAGCGGGCCTTTCAAGGGAAGCAGCAACATTGGGGTTGAGCTCTGAGGGTTGGCAGGAGAGCTCTGTGAGGAAGGGAGAGGGTGATTGTTAGGATGAAGGTCATTATTGGTACCAGGGCTCGAGTCCTGCGGGAACGCGTGGGAACGGCGTCCCTGCACTTTTTTCACAGCAGGAACGCACGTTCCCCCTGCAGGACTCGAGCAGAGAATAGTCGGGAATGCAGTGTTTACTAAGTGAGGGGTGGGGGCGGGGCACCCACTGGGGGGTGTCAGGCCGGTGCCCCCCCTCCGACTGAAGCGGAGACTGCAGGCAGGTTAAGCAGCGGAGCGGCAGGCGCCCACCCCCCGCGCGAATGAAGAGACAGCGAGGCTGAGCGGCGGGATTAGGCAGCGGCGCGCAATTTTTCGAAAGCACGCGTAGAGAGGAGCCCGAGGTAGTGTGGCTTTGCGGGGGTGCGAACCGCACTGTAGTGACACCCGGCCGTCAGATCCCTCCCTGCTCTCCGTGCTCTGATCAGTCTCGGCATAGCCGAGTGAAGCGGCCCGCCTCCCCCTCCTCCTGTATGTATACACAGGGGGAGGGGATCCGACAAGTCCATGAGTGCTGTCTGGCAGGCATGTCCCGATCATCAGAGGTACATAAGGGTTACTGAATGGGGGGGAATCTGTACTTAATATGGGGGGGGGGGGGGGGTATGTACTGAATGGGGTGGGGGGGATCTGTACTGAAGGGGGGGGAGAATCTGTACTGAATGGGGGGGGGGGAATCTGTACTGAATGGGGGGGGGGAATGTTTACTGAATGGGGGGGATCTGTACTGAATGGGGGGGGGGGGGGATGTGTACTGAATGGGGGGAATCTGTACTGAATGGGGGGGAATCTGTACTGAATGGGGGGGATTCCACTATACAGGGGTGGGTCTGTACTGAATGGGGAGTGTCTTCACTGTAGGGGGTCTGTGTAACATGCAGGGGGTCCATAACTGTTAGGGGGGGGTGTCTGTGTAACATACAGGGCTGTGTAATGTAAAGGGGTCCAGAGTGCTGTGTAATGTAAAAGGGTCCAGAGGGACAAGGACTGTGTAATGTAAAGGGGCCCAGATGTGCAGGGTGCCGTGTAATGTAAAGGGGCCCAGAGGTGCAGGGTGCTGTGTAATGTAAAAGGGCCCAGAGGTGTGGTGCTGTGTAATGTAAAGGGGTCCAGAGGTGCAGGGTGCTGTGTAATGTATGTAAAGAGGCCCAGAGGTGCAGGGTGCTGTGTAATGTAAAAGGGGTCCAGAGGTGCAGGGGGCTGGGTAATGTAAAAGGGCCCAGAGGTGTGGTGCTATGTAATGTAAAGGGGTCCAGAGGTGCAAGGTGCTGTGTAATGTATGTAAAGGGGTGCAGGGTGCTGTGTAATGTAAAAGGGGCCCAGAGGTGCAAGGTGCTGTGTAATGTAAAGGGGCCCAGAGGTGCAGGGTGCTGTGTAATGTAAAAGGGCCCAGAGGTGCAGGGTGCTGTGTAATGTAAAGGGGCCCAGAGGTGCAAGGTGCTGTGTAATGTAAAGGGGCCCAGAGGTGCAGGGTAATGTAAAGGGGTCTAGAGGTGCAAGGTGCTGTGTAATGTAAAGGGGCCCAGAGGTGTCAGGGTAATGTAAAGGGGTCCAGAGGTGCAAGGTGCTGTGTAATGTAAAGGGGCCCAGAGGTGCAGGGTGCTGTGTAATGTAAAAGGGTCCAAAGGTGCAAGGTGCTGTGTAATGTAAAGGGGCCCAGAGGTGCAGGGTGCTGTGTAATGTAAAGGGGCCCAGAGGTGCAAGGTGCTGTGTAATGTAAAGGGGTCCAGAGGTGCAGGGTGCTGTGTAATGTAAAAGGGGCCCAGAGGTGCAGGGTGCTGTGTAATGTAAAGGGGCCCAGAGGTGCAAGGTGCTGTGTAATGTAAAGGGGTCCAGAGGTGCAGGGTGCTGTGTAATGTAAAAGGGGCCCAGAGGTGCAGGGTGCTGTGTAATGTAAAGGGGCCCAGAGGTGCAGGGTGCTGTGTAATGTAAAGGGGCCCAGAGGTGCAGGGTGCTGTGTAATGTAAAGGGGCCCAGAGGTGCAGGGTGCTGTGTAATGTAAAGGGGTCCAGAGGTGCAGTTGTGGAGACCTAACCTACCTAAGACAGTTTTGTATCACAGTGGCTTAGCTATGTTAACTGTCTGACGTTTTTGCTTCTGGGGGGGGGGGGGGGGTAATTTACAATGGTATTCAGCAATGAGGGGGTTAATGTACTTCCACTGATGCATTGGTGACCAGTGGCAGGTAATTAACCCCTTTGTGCTGCATTAGTGACACCAGTGTCAGTGTTTATTACCCCTATTTGGTGCAGCATGAAAGGGTTCATAAACACTGTCACTGGTGTCACTAATGCAGCACAAAAGGGTTAATTACCTGCCACTGGTCACCAATGCATCAGTGGCCAGTGGTGCATTTGATACTACCCACCCTATACACTCCGCACCCCTCTCATCTACATACCACCCACCCCCATAATTGTTAATTTTTTTGTTGGGGGAGTGGATCTTGGGTGGGAGTTCCCACACTTTTTTTCCCAGGACTTGACCCCTGATTGGTACAATGGCCTGCGTTACCCACTCCTGAGCCTTGCACCCTGGGTAATACACACTCCTGAGCTCTGCACAATAGTTGCTCCTAAGCCCTGCACCTTATGCAATACACACACATGAGCCCAGCATCCTGTGCGATATCCTGAGCCCTGTGCAATACACGCTCCTGAGCCCTGCAACCTGTGCAATATGCATGTCTGTGCCCTGTTCTCTGTGAAATAGACACTCCTGAGCCTGAACCCTGTGAAATACACACTCTTGAGCCCTGCACCCTGTGCAATACACACTCCTGAGCCCTGTACCCTGTGAAATACACACTCCTGAGCCCTACACCCTGTGCAATACACACTCCTGAGCCATGCACCCTGTGCAATAAGCATGTCTGAGCCCTGTTATTGGTGAAATATGCACTCCTGAGGCCTGAACCCTATAAAATATACACTCCTGAGCCCTGCCCCCTGTAAAATAAACACTGCTAAACCCTGCAATCTGTGCAATACACACTCCTGAGCCCTGTAACCCTGTGCCATATGCACTCCTGAGCCCTGTGGCCTGTGAAATACACACTCCTGAGCCCTGTACCCTGTGCAATAAATATTCCTAAGCCCTCTACCCAGTGCAATATGCAAACCTGAGCCCTGCGCTCTGTGCAATACACTCCTGGGCCCTGCTCCCTGTGAAATACACACTACTGAGCCCTGTACCCTGTGCAATAAATATTCCTAAGCCCTCTACCCTGTGCAATATGCAAACCTGAGCCCTGTGCTCTGTGCAATACACTCCTGAGCACTGCTACCTGTTAAATACACTCTTCTGAGCCCTGTGCCATACACACTCCTGAGCCCCGTGCCCTGTGCAATACACACTCCTGAGCCATGTGCCCTGTGCAATATGCACTCCTGAGCCCTGCACCCTGTGCAATACACACTCCTGAGCCCTGTGCCCTGTAAAATAAACACTCCTGAGCCTTATACCCTGTGCAATACACACTCCTAAACCCTGCATCATGTGCAATATGCACTCCTGAGAACTGCACCCTGTGCAATATATACTCCTGAGCCCTGTGCCCTGTTAAATACATATTCCAGAGCCCTGTGCAATACACACTCCTGAGCCCTTCACCCTGTGCAGTACACACTCCTGAGCCCTGTGCAATATGCACTCTTGAGAACTGCGCCTTGTGCAACACACACTCCTGAGCCCTGCATCCTGTGAAATACATACTCCCAAGCCCTGCTCCTTGTCAAATATACACACACTCCTGAGCCCTGTACAAGTCACATTTCTAAACCCTGTTCTCTGTGTGACACACACTCCTGGGCCCTGTACTCTGTGCATTGGATGGGGGACAGGTGGACGTGTGGATGGGGGACGGGTGGTAGATTTGGTGGGGGTGGTAAAGGAACCTGCACCTGTTTTTGAGAAAAAAGCCAAGCTTGTACAAAACCCAGTTCATGAAACATCAGGGCCCTTTAATATGGGTGCCGTGCAACAATCTTGTACACATTGTGCGTCTTTTCTTCTCTGATCTGTCACCCCAACATGTGTGCGCACATCACAATTTGGGTATCCTGTAGATGGAAACAAAAAGAGCGGGTCTCACTCGGAGAATAAACAGACAAGTGTTGAAATGCCTATTTTAGGCAATTAAAGTTCCCGCTGAGTGAGTCTTGCGGCACCCCAGTCTCATGTACGGTACTTTCTTCTACAGACAATGGGCAAAATACGGTACGTCAGAACAATGGGGGGGGGGGAGCAGGTAAGTGATGAGTACCTGCCTGTCTGAATTATACTTATTCCAAAGAAAATCATTGCAATTTTCTTTACAACAGTATTCGGAAGAGAGGGAAGAGCGCAGCCAATAACACAGCCCTTATTGTCCCCCAGTGACAACGTGACACCCTCCAGATGTGAGAGGAAGATACAATTCCGGGATCTTGCTTCATTCAAGGCTTTCAATTAAAAAAATAAAACTAAAAGAGTCACTCCAGCAAGGTCTGCAACTTTAGTATTTAAAAATAAATTTTAGTGCCCTGTGCAAATGAGGGCTCTTCATTGGAGTACTAAGGCAGGGTCCTGTGATGCTTTAACCACTTCCATACCAGGCACTTACGCACCTTCCCGCCCAAGCCAATTTTCAGCTTTCAGCACTGTCGCACTTTGAATGGCAATTGCGCGGTCATGCTACACTGTACCCAAACAAAATTGGCGTCCTTTTTTCCCCACAAATAGAGCTTTCTTTTGGTGGTATTTGATCACCTCTGCGTTTTTTTTTTTTTTTGCGCAACTACTAAAAAAATACTGAACATTTTGAAAAAAATTTTTTTTTTCTGTTAATTTTTTTGTAAATAGGTAAGTTTTCTCTTTAAATTACGGGCACTGATATGGCGGCACTGATGGGCACAGATGAGATGGCACTGATGGACATCGATGAGGTAGTACTGACTGGCACAGATGAGGTGGCACTGATTGGCGGCGCTGGTATGCGGCACTGATGGGCACTCATAGGCGGCACTGATGGGCACACATAGGCGGCACTGATGGGCACACATAGGCGGCACTGATGGGCACACATAGGCGGCACTGATGGGCACTCATGGGCGGCACTGATGGGCACTCATGGGCGGCACTGGGCACTCATAGGCGGCACAGATGGGCACTCATGGGCGGCACTTATGGGTGGCACTGATGGATACTTATGGGTGGCACAGATGGGCACTGATAGGTGGGCACTGGGCATGGATGGGCACTGTGGGGTGGCACTGATGGACACTGTGGGTGGCACTGATGGACACTGTGGGGTGGCACTGATGGACACTGTGGGGCAGCACTGATTTACCCATGTTGCCAGTCAGTGCCCATTTGTGGGCACTGATTGGCATCTTTTTTTTTTTAATGCTTTTTTTTTCAGACTTTTTTTTTGCCCCCTTTTTTTTTTGTTTTTGCCCTTCCCTGGTGGTCTAGGGTGGGCTTCCCTGGTGGTCCAGTGTGGCAATCCGAGGGGGGGCTGCGCTGATAAACAATCAGCGCGAACCCCCCCTGTCAGGAGAGCCGCCGATCGGCTCTCCTCTACTCGCGTCTGTCAGACGCGAGTGAGGAAGAGCCATCAACGGCTCTTCCTGTTTACATCGTGATCAGCCGTGATTGGACACGGCTGATCATGTGGTAAAGAGCCTCCGCCGGAGACTCTTTACCGCGATCGTAGATGCAGGGTGTCAGACTGACACCCCGCATCACCGATCGCCGCGCTGCGCGCCCCCACGGGCGCGCGCGGCATGAAATCCTGCAGGACGTCCATGGACTTCCTGTCAGGATTTCAGAACCACTTCCCGGACGTAAATCGGCTATAGGCCGGGCGGGAAGTGGTTAAGGAAGCACCACCTTGCTAGTCCCTCCCATCAGCCATGATTTGCCTGCATTGCATGGAGAAGCACAGAGACCCAGTGATGCCATTACTGGGTCTACAATAAGGTATGTAATAAAAACTGAAAGATTTTATAAAAAAAATTTAAATCAGCATGTTTAGATTAACCGTTTCACGGCCAGAGCTGTTTTTACAACACACGTGTTCAAAAAATCATTTTAGGCCTGAAGATACCCCAAAACATTATGGCCCAGATTCACAGAGAGCACGGCGCACATTACGCCGCCGTAGAGTAACCCATGTACGCTACGCCGACGCAGCGCAGAGAGGCAAGCATGGAATTCAGAAAGCCAGTGCTCCCAACGGTGCGCCAGCGTGGCGTGGGTATCAAAGGCGCAGGACGGCGTAAGTGGAAGTGGGCGTGACCCATGCAAATGAGGCGTGACCCCATGCAAATGATGGGCCGAGCGCAAGACAAGTATGCCGTAACGTGGACGCATCCCCCTGCGCATGCTCACAACCACGCCGGAACAACTGCCTAAGATACGCCGGATCACTGCGTATGCCTTGAACGTAACCTACGCCTAGCCAGACACACGTCCAACGTAAAATGCGCCAGCTTGTGTTCCTTGGTGCAGACCTTGGCATGTCTGCTGCTGGGTTGCACCTCCTTTATGCCTCTA
This sequence comes from Rana temporaria, assembly GCF_905171775.1. NCBI lineage: Eukaryota > Metazoa > Chordata > Amphibia > Anura > Ranidae > Rana > Rana temporaria. Next base: position 22,385,012 of record NC_053501.1, read on the forward strand.
TACCCTGTAAACAGTCATTTCAGCAAAAAAAATTTTTTTATTTACAACTCCTTTAATGCATAGGATGCATTAAGGTGAAAAAATGCAACCCCTTTAAATCCAATGTAAAAAAAAAATTTTTTGACTATGCAATCATATAAAATACAATTTTAGTGAATGGGTTAATATAGACTTTAATCAGTAATTTCATTGCACAGCGACATCCTGCCTTTCTGCTCGCCCCGAGCCCTTCTTTAAAGAGAGACTCGAGTTGCCTCCGCTCGGCCGGTACAGATCTTCGAAGATGTCATCCAACTTTCCCTGCAATTATCCAAAGCGCAGGAGCTAATTATTGATGTCCCCGCCCACTATTTTACTTCTGTGACACCACAGAAGGAATAATTAAGGGGGTTTGCCTTGGAATACAAAAGCCACAAGATGGAGAATTGGGTTCGGAGGACTTAGAAGTCAAAATCAGCCTGGCGCCCACAGAGAACAGAGCGCGGCTCACAGGCTTTGTCTCAAGGCAGCGAGGTTTCTTTATTATAATCATAGGTTTTCTTACCAGATGGACAAAATCTGTTAAAGACATTCACCATGAGCCTCCATGCATGAACTTTTCCTTGACCCAACCATGCTAATCGTTTCCATAAGGGTGCAAGAGCTTAACTCTTACTGTATAATTTGGTGCCTGTAATCTGGTGTAGTCAGATCTGTAGCATTAGTGAAGCCCCCCCATTTATGTCGTCTGTGCTGGAATTTGCATAACTGTTAACAGCATTACCTGAATATGTGCCATCTCTAATACAGACCAGGGTTAAAGCTGAACTCAAAAGGTTTCATTTAAATATACTCCTCAATAGCCACAAAGGATATAAATCCACATTGTGTGAACCAAATGTCTTTACAAACCCAGATATTGCCTTGTATAAATAGTAGTGATATCATTACTGGACTATACATAGCCTGTGCATAGAGCAGAGCTGCAGGAAGGACACAGCAGGCTCCACACACTACAGGCTGCCTGCAGAAAATCCACAGGAGGGGGCGGAGACAAGACCAGTCACCCCACACAAGGAGAGAGAGCAGCAGTGAGCGGTCTTTATTGCAGGAAGTTCCTGCACAGAGGGAAAGTCTAAGGCCCCGTACACACGACCGAGTTTCTCGGCAGAATTCAGCCAGAAACTCGATCGAAGCCGTATTCTGCCGAGAAACCCGGTCATGTGTACACTTTTGGCCGAGGAAGCCGACGAGGAACTCGTCGAGCCAAATAGAGAACATGTTCTCTATTTCCTCGTTAGTCAATGGGGAAACTTGGCTCGCCGAGATCCTCGGCGGCTTCACAAGGAACTCGACGAGCAAAACGATGTGTTTTGCCCGTCGAGTTCCTTTGGACGTGTGTACGGGGCCTCGCACTGGATTACCGCACAGATCTGAATGAAATACACAAATCACACCGAGATTCAAGAAGAATACATGTGACAAATGTATTTAGACAATATTGCTTATCCCGAAGTTCAGCTTTAAATTTTAAAGCAGGAAAGAGTGAGAGAGAGAGAGAGAAAGAAAGAATAAAAACAGAGAAAGAAAGAGAGTTGGGAGTGGGAAAAAAAAAAAGAAAAAAGAGTAGAGGGGGAAAGAAAAAAAAGAAAGAAAACAAGACAGAAAAAAGCGAGTAAAGAGAGAGAAAAAAAGAAAGAAAGAGAGAAAAAAAAGAAAAATAAAGAAAGGAAGAGAGTAAAGGCAAAGAAAGAAAGAGAGTAGAAAGAGGAGAAAAAAGAAAAAAAGCAAAAGAGGGAAATAGAGAAAGAAAAGAAAGAACGAAAGAAAGAAAGAAAAGAAAGAAAGCGAGTAGAGAGAAAGAAAGTGAAATAAGGGGGAAAAAAAAGAAAAGAAAAAAAGACAGAAAAAAGTTAGTAGAGAGAGGGGAGAAAAGAAAGAAAGCGAGTAAAAGGAAAGAGAGGGGGAAAGAAAGAAAGAAAGAAAGAAAGAAAGAGAAAGCTAGTTGTTTATTATGAAACAAAAAAAGTTGGAAGAGGGAAAGAAAAGAAAAGAAAAAAACAGAAGGGAGAGGGAAAAAAAAGAAGAAACGCAAATAGAGTAGAGAGAGGGAGAGGAAGAAAAGAAAAGAAAAAAGACAGAAAGAAAGTGAGTAAAGAGAGGGGAGAAAAGAAAGAAAATTAGTAAAGGGAAAGAAAGAAAGAAAGAAAGAAAGAAAGAAAGAAAGAAAGAAAAAGAAAGCAAAGTTGTTTATTATGAAAAAAAAGAAAGCAAGCAAGTTGGAAGAGGGGAAAAAAAAAGAAAAGAAAAAAAAGAATAGAAAGAGGGGGAAAAAAGAAGAAAAGCAAATAGAGTAGAGAGAGGGAGAGGAAGAAAAAAAGGAAAGAAAGAAAATTAGTAAAGGGAAAAAGAGGGGGGAAGAAAGAAAGAGAAAGAAAGAAAGAAAGAAAGAAAGAGAAAGAAAGAAAGAAAGAAAGAAAGAAAGAAAGAAAGAAAGAAAGAAAGTTGGAAAAGGAAAAAAAAAAGAAAAGAAAAAAAAGAGTAGAGAGAGGGAAAAAAAGAAGAAGAGAAAATAGTAGTAGAGAGAGGGAGAAGAAGAAAAGTAAAGAAAGAAAAAAAAGACATAAGGGAAGCAAGTATAGAAAGGGGAAAGCGGAAAGAAAAGAGAAAGAACGAGCAAAAGCAAAGGAAAGAAAAGAAAAAAGAAAAAAAGAAAACAAAGAATAAAAACAGAACTGAAGACAGTAGAGAGGGAGGAAAAAAAAGGAAAGTAAGCAAGTAAATGAAAAGAGAGAAAGAAAATATAGAAAGAAAGAAAGAAAGAAAGAAAGAAAGAAAGAAAGAAAGAAAAAAAAGACAGAAAGAAAGTGAGCAGAGAGAGGGAAGAAATGAAAAGAAAGTAGAGAGGGGGAAAGAAAGAAAAAAAAAAGACATAAAGAGCATAGAGAGAAGAAAAGAAAGAAAGAACGAAAGATAGGGAAATACAGAAATAAACAAGATACAATAAACAAAAGAGAAAAGAAAAGAAAAAGAAGAAAGGAAGAAAGGAGAAAACGAAAAGAAAATAAGACAGAAAGAATCTGAGTAGAGAGGGGGGGAAAAGAAAACGAGTAGAGTGAAATAGAGGGAAAAAGAGAAAGAAACAAAGAAAAGAAAACAATAGAAAAAAAAAGACAAAGTGAGTAGAGAGAGAGAAAGAAAGAAAAGAGAGAAAGAAAATAAAAGAAATAAAAAAACAAGTAGAGAGAGAAAAAGAAAGAAAGAAAAGAAGAGAAAAGAGAACTTTCCTATACTCCAGCACTAATAAACATTCATCTATCTCCCCCATTTCCCTGTACAGTTCACAGACCTTGATTCTGGGATGGGGAGAGCGGAGGGAGCACAGGCGTGTTTTTCCTCTAGCAGGTCAGTGTGGTATGTAGAATGTGTCAGGTCAGACTCTGATCCTGTGCAGAGGGCCAAACACTGAGCTAAACACTGGCTGGAAGAGGACGTTTCCATTAATCTGTGCAGCGTGTGTTGATCTTACAAGGCCAGAGTCAGGAGGACAAAGCTTGTAAGTCGCCTGAAAGATGGAGAAACTGGAGCCAAACAGCTAAATACACAGCTGAAATGTGTGCGGGTTTATTCCATAACCAGGCAGGGAAGGCAGACACATGCAGCAATAAATAGCAACTGTCCAGGATTCACTTTGCAGAAGCCATACGGAGGGTTCTGGTCGGTTGCTATACATACAGTATTCATTGGATATAATAAACCTGATACAATACGTAGGACCCCGCTTTTACTGACAAAGGATTTGTGAAGAATTATGAACCTCTGCCAGTGGCCTAGGACCAGAGATGATACTTATGATGGGGCTCCTACTCCTGAGAAGCCTCTATTGAATCAATTGCCGTATTCAAATGTTTTTCCCATCCACTAAATGGCACTGGAAGGGTCCACATCTACCTAAACTATTACTACTACCCCACTCTCCTCCCGCCAATTATTTATTTTTAGTCTATTGAGCAGCTTTTCTCAACCTTCTTACCCAAGAGGAGCCCTTAAATTATTTTATTATGTCTCAGGGAACCCCTGTTAAATCAAATTCAATGGGGGTCAACAGGAAAAATGCCCCTTACACTGAAAGTCAGCGTTGGGGTTTCAGGAAGGGTTAGTGTTTGGGTTACTCTGAATTCTCCCCTCTCCTTCCACCAAGAATTGTTTTATTAGTCTATAGAGGATTTGGAAGCAACAATATTTAATAAGGTACAGGGGAGGGGAGGTTAATATTAAGGTTACAGTAGTGTTATGCCGCGTACACACGATCGGTCAAACCGATGAGAACGGTCTGATGGTCAGTCGTGCCTACACACCACCGGTTAAAAAAATGATCGTGTCAGAACGCGGTGACCACAATGACGTGCTGAAAAAAACGAAGTTCAATGCTTCCAAGCATGCGTCAACTTGATTCTGAGCATGCCTGGATTTTTAACCAATGGACGTGCCTACAAACGATCGGTTTTGTTCTATCGGTTAGGAATCCATCGATTAAATTTAAAACAAGATTGCTTTTTTTTAACCTATGGATAAATAACTGATGGGGCCCACACACGATCGGTTTGGTCCGATGAAAACAGTCCATCAGACCGTTCTCATCAGTTTGACGGATCGTGTGTACGCGGCACTAGTGTTAAGGGTAAGGTTAGTAGTGGGTAAGTTTATAGGTGGCTTAATTTTAGGATTATAAATAGGGTTAATGTTAGGATTACAGGTAAGGTTAGTGTTACGGTTACAGGGAGACTACGTGTTTGGATTAGCGGTAGGGTAATGTTAGAATTACAGGTAGGGTTAATGTTTGGGTTTACAGGTAAGGTTAGTGTAAGGTTTACAGGTAGGGTTAGTGTTAGGGTTACAGGGAGACTACGTGTTTGGATTAGAGGTAGGGTAATGTTAGAATTACAGGTAGGGTTAATGTTTGGGTTACCGGGAAGGTTAGTGTAAGGTTTACAGGTAGGGTTAGTGTTAGGGTTTACAGGTAGGGTTAGGGTTACAGGTAGGGTTAGTGTTAGGGTTACAGGTATGGTTAATGTTAGGATTACATGAAGGCTAAGTGTTAGGATTACAGTAATGCCGCGTACACACGATCGGTCAAACCGATGAGAACGATCTGATGGACCATTTTCATCGGACCAAACCGATCGTGTGTGGGCCCCATTGGTTATTTATCCATAGGTTAAAAAAAAAACAATCTTGTTTTAAATTTAACCAATGGATTTCTAACAAACGTTAGTAGGCACAACCATCGGTTAAAAATCCACGCATGCTCAGAATCAAGTCGACGCATGCTTGGAAGCATTGAACTTCGTTTTTTTTTCAGCACGTCGTTGTGTTTTACGTCACCGAGTTATGACACGATCGTTTTTTTAACCAATGAAAACGCTCCATCAGACCGTTCTTATCGGATGGATACGCGGCATTAAAGTTAAGCTGGTCATAGATTATGCAATTTTCTTTCCTTCCACCACAGGTGGAAGAAAAGACAATTGCATATTCCCCCATTAACACAGTCAGTATTGATGGGAGAATCCCTCCTGCAGCACTATTGTGTTTTGCCAGCGGAAAGCGCAGGGAGTGACAATGGTCACAGTTGGCAGCTCCTCCAGCAATGATCGCAGGCAAAAAAATTGACAGGATTTGACGATGGATCAACCTCAGTAAAAGAAGCCTGCCCATAGAAGGATTGAATGTCCGCCAGTTCAGCAGTGATCCACCCAACTGTATCCTGGCCTAGGCCGACAAAGCCAAGGCCTAGGGCAGAACTTTGCAGGGGGGCAGCACGAAAAGAGTACCTGCCAGCTTGTGCTACACTGTTAGGCAAATTAGTCTAGCGGCCGCACTGCTTCTGGTATGGGGACGGCCAGAAACTGGGGGGGGGAGGGGTGCCACTTCTAATTTTGACTGTCCTATCATACTGGACCACAAACGTTCCTCACTGTGCTATGTGTTTTCTGCTGCAACATTGGTATGATTGTATCTTCTTAGTCCTCTCCATAAAATTATCAGAAATTTGTGCTTAAAGTAGAACTAAAGGCAACACGTTTTTCTTTCATTTTGGATAGAGTAAGGGAGGGTTATAGCCCCTGTCAGTTTGTTTTTTACCATCCCTGTCCCATTGCAGAAATTTCCCTTCACTTCCTGCCCCATAGCCAAACAAGTAAGAGGAAATCTATGCAAATTAAGGGAATCCATTGACCCCACCCCCAGGCCCTAAGAACTAGTGTCCCCACTCTAAAATTTAATGGCGGGTCTTATACAGCAAGGAGTGCAGCCTTGACAGGAAGGGGTGGGTCATATTTCAACCCTTCCCCCATAATTTAATTAGGGGGGTGGGGTTTAGACAGGCCTAGGGCAGCACAAAACCTAAATACACTACTGGATCCACCCATGGCCGGTGTTCTGTCAAATTAGCTAAGCTCCTCACCGGGGGAGGGTTGGCAGCCTTAGGCCCGGGGGGCAAGTTCAGTCAAGTGGCCATTGAACCGCCAAATCAGCTCACCATCTATATGGCCCATCTGTTTTTTCAATGCAGCCTCACCAGTGCAGCCAACTCCAGTGCCCATCAATGCAGCCTGATCACTGAGGCAGGTTACATGGGGTGTTTGGGGGGGGGGTCAGCTATGGGTTTCAGGGTCTCACCCCAGTGATCTCAGCAGGTCCTTGCATGCCACAGCCTCCTGGGGCTGGGGTCAAGTTGCAGCCAGCAAGTTGCAGCCAGCACCCAGCCCTGCGTCCCGACTCCCTGGGACACCCTGCCTCTGCCTGCTTCTAAAAGTCCAGTCTCCGGGAGTTGTAGTTTCTTCTTCGCTGCTCTATTTTCCAGCTTGAGCGTGGACTACAACTCCAAGAATCCAACAGCTAGCGGTCGGCCACCGTGGCCATGCCCCCGGACCAACTTCCTAGACCAGAATAAAAAAAATGGTAGCGGGCAGCGGCTGCCGGCCATTTTGAACATAAGTCAGGGCGGCCTGGGAGGCAATTGCCACCCTGCCCCCTGGCCCAGCCCTCCCCTGCTCCTCACTTCCAGTTTCTTTAAACCATCAGTAATTGGAGATTTTGACGAATTGCTGTTTGGACACAACAGTGGCAAACAAATACAGTCCTGGGAAAGGAAGATTTGACAGCACAGCGGCTAACAAGGACAAAGTTGTCGCCGCCTCGAAGGCAGCCATTTTGTTGGCTGGTATCGGAGCGGAGTAACAATCTCTGCTCATAATATCGTGCACCTGACTCTATTAGGTCGCCGGTGTTGTGTACAAACAGTAATTCGTCAAAATCTCCAATTACTGATGGTTTAAGGAAACCCGAAGTTAAGTAGTTTGAGTTTCTGACGAGTTGGCTATTTCGACAGAACGTCGACTTTACTGTCAACTCCAATCTCCTGATGCTAAAAACAAATATATCACCAGCCTCCCCAGGACAGCAGAGGGAGGAAGCTGCTTGAGAATTCCACATGGCCCATCCAAACCATAAATGAAGTCAACTTTCTGACACAGTGGCTTTGTTTCCAAGCTAGCGTTAGAAGTTGACGCTTTGATTTTCCTTGTTGCCTGGTGATACTCTTGAAGAAAAGGCCATTGTGTCAGATTTCCCTTTTGATTTCTTCTAAAACTCTGGTGTCACCTGTCTCAAACGTTGCAAGAGCAGAAATGGCGTTGTCTGACTTCTCGCCATATGCTTCTCCTAATGATCTCCTAAACCTAATGAGTGGAGCAGATCCTCGTCACCTGCATGGGAATGGTGATAATCTTGCCTGGCAGATCAGAAGGGCCAGTGTAGCTGTGACCCAGAGATTGATCTAAGGGATAGAAAAGAAGACGTCTCAGATCAAAGGGCCAGTCTTGATGCGGCCACATGATGCAACAAAAAAAGATATTGGATCTAAGACACATCAAGACACAGCTAGAAGTAAACCAGATTTACTTCACTGACAAGATCCACTAAAACGATGATATATGAAGAACTAGTAATGCCGGATATCTGGGTCTTTAAAGCGGCTGATGTCAAGAGGGAAGCTGTACCATCTTGCTATACATCAAGCTCAAGCTCATGATAGACAACAAATGTTTTTTTTTCAACGGCCATATCAGTTTTCCCTGAATAGAGAAATGTAGACAAAACACTAAATTCTAGTACACTAAAGTAGATGTAAACATAATCACTAAAAATCCTCATAAAAGCTTAACCACTTGACACCCGCCCGCCGTCAAATGACGGCGGGCGGAATGCTCTATTTTTCCGACAGGACGTCATATGATGTCCTGTCATTAAAAGCCTCTAGGGCGCGCACCCGTCGCATCACTGGGAACACAGTGCGCGTGCCCGACAGCCGCGATGGCCACCGGGCACCCGCGATTTCCCAGTAACTGAGCAGGGACATGGAGCTCTGTGTGTAAACACAGAGCTCCACGTCCTGTCAGGGAGAGAGGAGACCGATCTGTGTCCCTTGTGCATAGGGACACAGATCGGTCACCTCCCCCAGTCACCCCCCTCCCCCTACAGTTAGAACACACCCAGGATACACATTTAACCCCTTCCCTGCCCTCTAGTGGTTAACCCCTTCCCTGCCAGTCACATTTATACAGTAATCAATGCATATTTATAGCACTGTTCACTGTAAAAATGTGAATGGTCCCAAAAATGTGTCAAAAGTGTCCGATGTGTCCGCTATAATGTCGCAGTCCCGAAAAAAAACGCAGATCGTCGCCATTCCTAGTAAAAAATAAATAAAAAATAAATCATTATGTCCCCTATTTTGTAGGCAATATAACTTTTGCGCAAACCAGGTTATTGCCATTTTTTTTTTTACCAAAAATATGTAGAAGAATACGGCCTAAACTGAGAAAAAAAAATATATTTTTTTTAAAAAAATGGGATATTTATTATAGCAAAAAGTAAAAAATATTGTGTTTTTTTTTTTCAAAATTGACGCTCTTTTTTTGTTTATAGCCCAAAAAATAAAAACCGCACAGGCGATCAAATACCACCAAAAGAAAGCTCTATTTGTGGGAAAAAAAGGACGTCAATTTTGTTTGGGAGCCACGTCACATGACTGCGCAATTGTCAGTTAAAGCAACGCAGTGCCGGAAGCTAAAATCTTGTCTGGGCAGGAAGGGGGTGTATGTGCACAGTAGGCAAGTGGTTAAGGCCCCTTTCACACCTGCGGACCGTATGTCCACTTTTTCATCCATCCGTTTGCAGATGAAAAAGGGACATACATTGGTCCCTATGAGATCGCAGATGTCAGCGGATGAACATTTCGTCCGCCTCTGCAATGATCCGATTCTGCAGACGGAAGAAAACCCTATTTTTCCTTCCGTCTGCGGATCGGATCGGATGAACATGGACACACGGTCCGTGTTCATCTGATCCCCCCATAGGGGAGAGCGGAGACCGCCCTGTCATCCGTCGGCTCAGCTGGGATCAAAGGAGCGATCCCCCGCTGAGCAAGCGGAGGTTTACGGGGCGGAAATGGGGAAACTCGCTTTGATATGCGAGTACTTTGGATTACGAGCATTCTCCTGGAACGGATTATGCTCGTAATCCAAGGTTCCACTGTAGAGGGATGGTAGATTTTCTGAAATGCAGAATTTTTTCAATGAAAATCCATAAATCATTTAAAAAAAAACAAAAACGATTTTCCTCTCATTTTGGATTAAATAAGGAGTTCATTTTTGTTTTATGGATATTCATTGAAAAAAATCTACGTACGCCTTCGGATCGTAGGTGCAATACTCCGGTGCCCGCTGGGTGGAGTTTGCGTCGTTTTCCGCGTCGGGTATGCAAATTAGCGTTGATTTTTAATCGATGGATTTCCCCACAGACGAACGTTTTTTTCTATCGTTTTTTTAACCATCAGATCATTTTAAAACAGGTTCTACGTTTTTTCATCGATGGGAAAAAAAACAATGGGGCCCACACACGATCGGTTCGTCTGATGAAAATGGTCCATCAGACCTTTTCATCAAACGAACCGATCGTGTGTACGCGGCATAAGAGTTTGAAGGTTTATGGTGTTACGTCGTCATTTCAGAAGCTAGATTTGCGCAGGGTATGGTCAAGTGTCAGGGATAGGTCAGGGAAAACTAGAAAATGTTTTTATTACCTTTTGGGTGTTGTAAATTTATATACAGAATATAAATCTAAATTGTGCAAACTTCTATTATAAATGTTGTAACACACAATTAAATGGGATACAAAGTGCAATAAACTGAGTGTTTTTAGCACAGAAATCTCTAAAGTGGAGCCAGGGTTTACGTGGTATGAACAAAAGCAAAAAAGAAAAGTAAGAACAATAATAAAAATGCAGCAAATTGCATAAACTCAAGAGCTCCTACATTCAGACTAGTTATTGAAGTGAAGGATGCAGAGCCCCTAACATAACCTCTCCATACAATACAGAAAACTTTACTTTTCTAAAAAACAACCAAAAAGAAAACTTGCTCAGATAAACAGATTGTATTAACATTGTATCCTCAATTCCTATTTCCACTATATTGCTTATCTTAATTTTTTCACCCCCTTTTTGGCAATATGATCCGTGCATCTGTAACCTATCTCTTGAAATTGTTCAAATTGTTTAAAATGTTTAAAAAAAAGGGTATTTGACCAATAATAATAATAAAAAAAAAAAACCTGTGCAAGCTAGGACTTAACACTGGGACACAGGATACGAAGTTTGTAAATGACAGAAACTGAAATGTGGTTGTAAATGGGGTTCACTCAGAATGGAGATCAATCATAGTAACACTAGATATATAGATCTTTAGTTCTCACAAGATGGATTACCAGCAGGAGGAAGAAGGTTCTGAATATCCTATATATTCATTAACCACTTAAGCCCCGGACCTTTAGGCAGCTAAATGACCAGGCCAGGTTTTGCGATTCGGCACTGCGTCGCTTTAACAGACAATTGCGCGGTAATGCGACGTGGTTTTCAAACAAAACTGGCGTCCTTTTTTTCCCCACAAATAGAGCTTTCTTTTGGTAGTATTTGATCACCTCTGCGGTTTTTATTTTTTGCGCTATAAACAAAAATAGAGCGACAGTTTTGAAAAAAAAAAATATTTTTTACTTTTTGCTAACATAACATTTTTTCCCTCAGTTTAGGCCGACACTTCGGACAATTTTGACACATTTTTGGGACCATTGTCATTTTCACAGCAAAAAATGCATTTAAATGGCATTGTTTATTGTGAAAATGACAGTTGCAGTTTGGGAGTTAACCACAGGGGGCGCTGAAGGAGTTAGGGTTCACCTAGTGTGTGTTTACAACTGTAGGGGGGTGTGGCTGTAGGTCTGACATCATCGATTGTGTCTCCCTATAAAAGGGATCACTCGATCGATGCGCCGCCACAGTGAAGCACGGGGAAGCCGTGTTTACATACGGCTCTCCCCGTTCTTCAGCTCCAGGGAGCGATCGCGAGGGGGCGGCTAGAAACGAATAGCTGCGCCCTCGTCCCGGATCGCTCCCCGCGGGTTACCGACCGCCGCATGTACCGGGGGGGGGGTCCCGATCGGACCCGATGAATCCATATACAGGAAACGGCCAGTAACATAAAGGATTACTAAGGTTCGCCTGCCCCTGACAGTGACTCGAGCTGGGCATCGCCGCTTAGTGGAGGATTGGCTCGGCTGCTCTAGTCCTGCAAAGGGAACTGCGTTCCTGCTGTGAAAAAAGTGCAGGAACTCCGTTCCCACAGGACTTGAGCCCTGCTCCCATTACTTAGTACGGACTCACATCACAGTTCCAGCGCCTCTTGGATGTTTTTTTTTTTTTCTTCATTGGTGGTTTCATTGATCTCCGTCAACCTGTGCGACTTCTTTGGAGTAAAATTTTTCTTTTCCTGCCACAGGAGCTGCTAAGTCCAGTCGTTGGGCACAAGAACCTCATAAAAAAATAAGCTGGTTTCACAATGAGTATTGTCATTTTTTTTTTTAAAGGTGATATTAACATTATTTTTATGTAGTAATTTTAAATACATATAGTGCTCCGTGGAGTTCTTCAAAGCACGGAATTGTGGAACAGCCACTTCCGAAGATGACTTTGTGATGCAAAACACTATTTTCCCAGTGTTCTGTTTGTTGGCGCTGGTTCCGCAAATAAAGCCGTCACATTCCTTTGAATTCCCTGCGGATGTGCAACATTTCATTATCCCTACTCTGCGATTAGGCATTATATTTGATCGCTTACAGTCTGTTTATGCACTTGCACACTTTGCAGATGTAATTCACGCAAGCATGTTTTTGGCTGAGTTCAACGGCTGATTATGCATCCCGAATAATAGGTGACTGTAGATTCAAAAATAGTATGTTACCTCTCTTCCTTTCCCACTATTAATTGAAAGCTATAATTAAAGGCAGAAAAAAAAAAAACATCTCACCAACAGTACATAAAGGCCTAAACGCTATTCTTCTAGGATTCGTACATTCGACCCTGGTGACATCTAGGCCACCTACCAGATGACCTTCCAACACTATCCTGGAGCAGTGTTGCCAACTGAAATTTACTGACAAATCACCCAAAACTTACTGGCACAGCCAAGTTTTTACTGGCATTTCCAAAAGTGCAACATTTCAGTATTTAGGCTACAAACAAGTACAATATGCAACTAGCAATATAACTTAAGATACATAATAATGCAAAAAACATATTTCTTATTTTATTTTCGATATAGTAAGTAAGTAGCTCAGGGACAGGACTCAAGCGGGTAAGAAATTAGATTGGGTCAGGCACACACACACATGAAACTGACTCTCAGGCCCCGTACACACGTCCAAGGAACTCGACGGGCAAAACACATCGCCCGTTAATTTCGAGCATGCGCACTGGGATACCCCCACGGACGGCGCATGCGTCGTTAAAAAAAAACATTGTTTACGTCGGGTCATGACGTATTAACATAAAACACGCCCCCATCACATCCATTTGAATTGCGCGCCCTTACGCCGCCAAAGATACACTACGCCGCCGTAACTTACGGCGCGGATTCTTTGAGGATTAAAAAAAAAAAAAGTAAGTTACGGCGGCGTAGTGTATCTTAGATACGCTACTCCCGACGCAAAAATGCGCCGATGTACGTGGATCTGCCCCATAATGTTTGGGGGTTCTAAGCAATTTTCTAGCAAAAAATAAAAAATAATAGATATTTAAACTTGTAAGCAAAAAGTGCCAGAAGAAAGGTGAATTCCTCTGCTTCCTGCTGATATCACAAAGTGTAATACTATATTAGTAGTGTTGAGCAGAATACGCCATATTCGATTTCGCGATATATCACGAATATATAGCCGAATATTCGAGAAATATTCGCTAAATTCGAATATTCGTGATATTTTATCGAAATGAAATGTTTGCGAAATTTCGCTATTGCGAATGCGAAAATAATTGCGAAATTTCGACAACTGCGGTAGGAGCACTCTGATTGGCTCAGAATATTCGTGATATTTTATCGAAATTTCGCAAAATGCGAATGCGATATTTATTGCGGAATTTCGCGACAACTGCGGTAGGAGCCCTGTGATTGGCTCAGAATATTCGCGATATTTTATCGAAATTTCGCAAAATGCGAATGCGATATTTATTGCGGAATTTCGACAACTGCGGTAGGAGCCCTCTGATTGGCTCAGAATATTCGTGATATTTTATCGAAATTTCGCAAAATGCGAATGCGATATTTATTGCGGAATTTCGACAACTGCGGTAGGAGCCCTCTGATTGGCTCAGAATATTCGTGATATTTTATCGAAATTTCGCAAAATGCGAATGCGATATTTATTGCGGAATTTCGACAACTGCGGTAGGAGCCCTCTGATTGGCTCAGAATATTCGTGATATTTTATCGAAATTTCGCAAAATGCGAATGCGATATTTATTGCGGAATTTCGACAACTGCGATAGGAGAACTCTGATTGGCTCTGATGCAAAAGAAGGGCGGAGAAAATAATCGCGCGATATTCCGATTGCCGAATAATCGCATTGCGATTTTTCGGCAAGATAAAATGATCGCTTCAGCTACTCGGCCCAAGGTCTCTAATCATACCAGCAATGCTTTTAGACGTCGATGGAGATCTCTAGGATGTGATCTGTTCTAAAAATAAAATTGAAAAAATTCGAATATTCGGAATAGCGAATATTCACCGCGAAATTCGAAATATATCGCGAATACTCGAATATGCCATATTCGAGCCGAATATTCGCAATACGAATATTCGTGAGCAACACTATATATTAGCTATAATACCCATCATAACATTCCTACTATCAGTTATATACATATATATTGGGGTATATGAATTACCCATAAACCTGTCACAGCACAGAGTGCTTTCATTTTGAATGTAGGTGTAATTGGAATTCGGGATTCGAAGAAAAACCTTTTATCCGCAGCACACAAGAAGGAAGCCTTGGTTTGCCTACGTCGGCTCTCGTTCCTACCAGCTCATCACATACGGATGGACTAGGACAGGATCATCGTCTGACTAGCGAGAAAGCGGCATGTCTGGCTAAATGTCCGTAGAAAATATTAAAGTCAAAAGCTGTTTCATGAAAGCAATTTAAATACTGACAACTTCTGCTTCATATCTGCAAGTGAGCAGCCACACACCATCAATCAACAGCTGCCCGTAGTGAGCCAAATAATCCTTCCATCAAAGGGCCTCCATCGGAAACCGCACAACAGCTGCGCGGAATTCAGCGCTACAAAGGTACACTCCAGGCAGAAGTGAAAATGTGGCATGTAAACTGACTCAGGAGGCACAGCCGGCCCCATGGTGGCTTCTCAGTTTCAACCTGACGTTCTCCTTGATCGTCTAGGTTGCCCAGCTTGTGTAGTCTATATCAGTGGTCTCCAAAATGCGGCCCAGGGGCCAGATGTGGCCCTTTGCTTGCTTTTATCTTGCCCTTGGGGGACTATTTCATTAACTGATACCAACACTGACACCAATGAAGGAAACAGTTCCTCCCAATGACACCAATGATGAGGCACAATTTCTCCCAATGACGAGATACAATTCCTCCCAATGACACCAATGATGAGGCATAACTTCTCCCAATTTCACCAATGATGAGGCATAACTTCTCCCAATTTCACCAATGATGAGGCACAATTTCTCCCAATGACACCAACGATTAGGCACAATTTCTCCCAATGACACCAATGATGAGACACAATTTCTCCCAATGACACCAATGATGAGACACAATTCCTCCCAATGACACCAATGATGAGATACAATTCCTCCCAATGACACCAATGATGAGGCACAACTTCTCCCAATGACACCAATGATGAGGCACAACCTCTCCCAATGAAACCAATGATGAGGCACTATTTCTTCCAATGACACTAATGATGAGGCACAACTTCTCCCAATGACACCAATGATGAGGCACAATTTCTCCCAATGACACCAATGATGAGACACAATTCCTCCCAATGACACCAATAGGGATGATCTTTATGTTCACGTTCAAACATGAGTTCGACTCGAACATTGGCAGTTCGCCCATTCGCCGAACAGCGAACAATTCGGGGTGTTCGCGGCAAATTCGAAAAGCCGCGGAAAACCCTTTAAAAGTCTATGGGAGAAATTGCTAATTTTAAAGGTTAATATGCAAGTTATTGTCATAAAAAGTGTTTTGGGACCCGGGTCCTGCCCCAGGGGACATGTATCAATGCAAAAAAAAGTTTTAAAAAGGATGTTTTTTCAGGAGCTAGGTCCCTGGCTTGACACACAAGGCTGCTCTGCACGCGTCTCCTCCACGAGTTGGGTCCCTGACTTGATCACCATCTGGAGTTTCCACATTCTCCACCGTGCCCATTCGGTGAGAATGCTGCTCCGGTTCTTGAGTTACTCACTGTGGTCCCTGGTAACAAGGTGGATAGTCCCTTTGTGATGACAGCTTCCCTTCTACCTCCGACCACTGACAGGTTCTCCGGCCGGCAAAACCGGCACTTCTGATAGGACTCTAAGTCGCAATCCCAACCCTGCGCTGCTCTCTTGCTTCTGTATAGGCCATCACACAGCCTAGCAGCCAGATGCCCCCGGGATAGGCTCAATCTTCAGCCTAGCAGCCCGGGGCAACACGACACACGTCCACCCAGACAGCTGTCCAGGTGGCACAGAACATAAATCACCTGACTCCACACGAATATATAGATTCTCCCAGCAGGCCAAGGAATTTAAGAAAACCCCTGCCCATTGGCTGAGATAACCCATATACCCATAACCTGACCTTAAGTTGCCCTTCTCATATCTAGTACCACCAAATACCCAGCCACCTAGTAGTAGAAGAAAAAAGCGCAACAAGGCCAAACTTAGGGCGATATCAATAGATCTCTAACAATCAACCAGGTTGACTACTCCTGGCAAGTAAATTTGTGTGGAGCAACCCTGACTAAACTCCAGGGTGCTACAAATACATCTGATATTATTTAGAGGGAATAATGCCCCTTTCTGATAGCTAAGAAGCTCACAGATGTCTGGGCTTACTTATCTGAGAGGCAGTCGTTGTTCCCGGCTCAAAGAAATCCTAGCAATGATTGGAGGAACCCCAAGGTTCCATGGAACCCTGCTTGAGACAGGCTGTTCTAGACTAAAGCCCCGTACACACGATCGAACCTTTGTCCGACCAAAATCACATCGGAATTCCATCGGAGTAAAAGAAAACATGTTCTTTATCTAAACTCTGATGGAATTCATCGGAATTTCCAATGGAATTACTCCGATGGGGCTACAAATGATCTGATTTTCCAATGGAAAAAGTTAGTCGGACATTTTCCATCGGATATTCTGATCGTGTGTACGGGGCTTTAAAGTTTTTAAGCACCAGCTAAACACAAGGCCAAGAAGCTGTTAAAGTCTGATGACCCCTCCACTGACTATACAATGTATACCTTTCATTTCCTAGGGAGAGGTTGGAAAGTCTTTACAATTTGCATCTGTGGGATTACTTGTGCAATCGCAGCTGACAAAACTTTCAAAGCAGTCAAAACACGAAGCACAAATTGTCACGTATCTCGGCACGTGAGACAATTTTTTTGATCTTGCTAGGCTGAGAAAACGATAGAAGAGAAAATTCATTATCACACCTTTCCAAATAACCGAAGACAATGACCTAATTATGCACATATATGTAATTAACCTATAAACCCATAATTATGACTGCATAATGCAGGCTAGATCGTTTTGACAGACCTTCGATTATCAAAGTAAAAATATAGCTTCATCACAGATGAGCCAACTTTTCAAACTTGATCTATTGGTTTAATCAGGCCAGCTGTGACATTGCTTCCACCATCTGCAGATCGGCACATGAATCTAACGGCTTGTTAAAGTCAACCCAGCATCAGATATTCTTTATGTGTGAAATCATACATGCAAATTAATGTGTAATAGGTAGATTCAGGTAGAGTTAGGCCGACTTATCAGTAGATAAGTTGACCTAACTCAGAATCTACGCCGACCTATGTTTAAGCGTATGCTCAAACAGAGATACGCCTAAACATATCTAAGATAAGACGGCTTGCGCCTTCCTATCTTAGGTTGCAATATTTTGGCTGGCCGCTAGATGGTGCTTCCATTGCGGTCGGCGTAGATTATGTAAATGAGCTTGTACACCGATTCACGAACGTACGCCCGGCCTCCGCAGTCGATTTACGCCGTTTCCGTAAGGCCTTAGGCGGCCACCTTTGAGGTGGAATAACAATGTTAAAGTATGGCCACCGTTCCCGCCGCGAGGTTCGAATTTTTTACGTCGTTTGCGTAAGTCGTCCGCGAATCGGGAGTTACGTCGTTTACGTCCACGTCGAAATCGATAGGCCCGTACGGCGTACTTAGCCGCAATGCGCACTGGGAAATGTAGGCGCCCGGCGCATGCGCAGTAGCCAGAAAACGTCAAAAACGTGAGATCAAGCCTCATTACCATTATACACGCCCCCCTCCAACCCATTTGAATTAGGCGCCCTTACGCCCGCCGCGTTTACACTACGCCGCCCTAAGTAAGAAGGTAAGTGCTTTGAGAATCATGTACTTGCCTCTCTTACTTAAGGCGGCATAGTGTAAACACGCTAGGCTACGCCGCCGCAAAATAGCACGCCCCTACCTGAATCTACCTATAAGTGTTTATTAGATCTCATAGAGATCACAGAACTCCCCAGGACAATGTCTTCACCTGCTCTTCTCTTCAGAAGGATGGGACCATCTATGTTCAGCCATCTTCCAAGGTCACCATCTACATCCTGGACTGAAATAATGACTCAATGATAATACAACCATGTAAATCCCAGTGTCTGTGCAGTTCTTGGCTATGCTGCTCACAAATGTTTGACACAGATCATCCTCAGTTTCTGATTTGATAGCTCATTAAAGGAGTTGTAAAGGAAAAATTTGTTTTGCCTTAAATTAATGTCTGCAAGGTAGACAGACAGAATAGTGTAATGATTCTGTTAAAAAACGAGTAAATACCTATTAAATTCCTTCATCTATATCACCTCCGGCATTCTAGTTTCTGTTCTCTCATTCACTTGCTGGTTTGCGGCGCTCGTTCATGTAAGAACTGCATTTCCCAGTATGCATTGCGGCACGCCCAGTAATTCACACCTCCTTGAAGTCTCTAACACGTAGAGAGCGTCCTGCCGCACATATGTAGTTCCCAGGAGGGGGCGAGCACGTCACTGACCACCGCAGTAAAGCCTTCCTTCACGGTGGTCAGTAAAGCCGCGTACACACGGTCGGCCAAAACCGATGAGAATGGACCGAGGTTCAGTTTCATCGGTCCAAACCGACCGTGTGTATAGCCCATCGGTCTGTTGTCCTTCGGTCCAAAATTTTAAAACATGCTTTAAAATCGAACCGATGGCCCACTGCCCGATCTGTCCAAACTGATGGTTAGTACAGAAAGCATCGGTTCAAAACCCGCGCATGCTCAAAATCAAGTCGACGCATGCTTGGAAGCATTGAACTTCATTTTATTCAGCACGTCGTGTGTTGACGTCACCGCGTTCTGACCCGATTTTTGGAATGATTGTGTGTACGCACATCAGACCATTAGGCCACTTCAGCAGTGAACCGATGGAAATGGCCCGTTGGACCATTCTCATCGGTTTGGAACGACCGTGTGTACACGGCCTAACAATCAGACAAGCAGGAAGTGAACAGAACAGAGAAGAAATAGAGCAACTTCTGAGCAAAAACTAACAATGATGAAGTGAAAAGAGGAATGTCTACAGGTAAAGGATGCTTATTATGAAAAAAAATGTTTTCCTTTACAACCCCTTTAAAGAGGTACTGCAATCTGCTCACATAATTTGTAATAAAAACATCTTTGCCATTCTGAAGCTTCCAGTGTGTTTACCGCTCCTCCACCGCTCCTTCCCATTGAAAACAATAGGACACCTGCAGAGGCGCATTGCCGGCGGTATTAACCCTCATTCGGCCGCTAGCGGGGGTTAAAAACCACACCGCTAGCGGCCGAATTCCCGTCGCAATTCCGACGGTATAGCGCCGCTAAAAATAACGGCGCTATAACGCCACCGCACCTCCCGCCCCGGTGTGAAAGGGGCCTTAAGCCTTAGGTTTCAATATTGAGTTGGCCCATCCTTTGCAGCTATAACAGCTTAAATTCTTCTGGGAAGACTGTCCACAAGGTTTAGGAGTGTGTCTATGGGAATGTGTGACCATTCTTCCTGAAGCGCATTTGTGAGGTCAGGCACTGATGATGGATGAGAAGGCCTGGCTCACAGTTTTTCCCAAAGGTGTTCTATCAGGTTGAGGTCAGGCCAGTTAAGTTCCTTCACCCCCAAACTCACACATCCATGTCTTTATGGACCTTGCAGGTGGACTTCAAAGAGGGGGGGGGGGGTCAAAGGAACCAAATCTCTCTACTATTTTTATTGTGCTGACCCAACACTACAGACAAGAATGTATCTTTCTTACTGTATGATACTGTCCACCTGTGTAAATGATCCCATGCACACAACCCTGTATATAAGTAATGGACCATTAGGAAGCTTTAGAAAAACACTGGTGCAGGATTCATGTAAACATTATAACTGTAGAAAGTCATTAAGTTAAGTCTGTGGCATCAACTGTTTGCACCTATGATTTTTTTTTTAGGTTAACTGAATATAGCATATTTTACCAATGTAGTCAGACTGTTCTCCTTTGACCTCAATGTCTATCATCACCTACATAAACCATAAATTCACCTACAATGCGGCCTGTTATGTATCCTGTTTCCAATCCAGCTGCAGATAACTTCCTGCGTGCTCTGCAAAGGCTCAAACCTCTAATACCATCTGTCTGCCATCTATCTATTGGAAAACGTGTCATGGGAAGTATGGGAGCTACCATATCTGACCTCCTTCTGAAAACGCGTGTTACCTGGTTGTATTTCAGAGCCTCTAGGACAAGTATGGAAGTTACCATAGCTCCCAACTGTCCCTGATTTCGAGGGACTGTCCCTGATTCAGAGCAATGTCCCTCTGGCCCTCATTCCTCCTCATTCGTCCCTCATTTTGGTCTGATCTATATAGTTATATATAAAATTCACTTTTTATCTATACAAAATTGTTTCCCAGTGCCAAAGCTTTCATCTGATTTCTAAATTGCTGCATTTGTAAATTCCAAAAGCCAATATAAAGGAATAGTCAGGGCTCAAGTCCTGCGGGAACGCGTGGGAACGGAGTTCCTGCACTTTTTTCACAGCAGGAACTCCGTTCCCTTTGCAGGACTAGAGCAGCCGAGAGCAGCCGAGCCACCCGAGCCAATCCTTCACTAAGCGGCTATACCCAGCTCCAGTCACTGTCAGGGGCAGGCGAACCTTAGTAATCCTTTATGTTTCTGGCCACTTCCTGTATATGGATTCATCAGGTAGTGTGCGGGTATTCCGTCACTTCCTCGATGCCGCAATGTCTCCTGGGAGCTTTTGTAATTTTTCCCAGGAGACATTGCGGAGGTCTGCCGCAAATTATCGTGGGATTTAGAAAGAACTTGCTTTCGCAAGTATACCCGCACACTACCCGATGAATCCATATACAGGAAGCGGCCAGTAACATAAAGGATGACTAAGGTACAGTGGATCGAAAAAAAAAAACATGCGCTTTAGTAATTATGCATATGAGCGTATCATTTTTTTTATTTTTTTTGGTGGGGGAGTAGATCTTGGGTGGGAGTTCCCACACTTTTTTCCCCAGGACTTGACCCCTGGGAATAGTAGTGGTAGAAAAAAGCAACCTGGGGGTTTAACCAATCTTGTTTTTTTTGTACAACTCTCCTTTTAAGTGGGCGTGGCAAGGAGTGTGTCCTATGCCTACATACTTTTTCTGATAGGAGTCCCTCATTCCCATCTCAGAAAGTTGGGACATATGAGTTAGGATAGTCAAAGTAATGACACCAGCCCTTATTTTGGTCAGATATTTTATGTGCTTAAATAATTGTCATTTATATTGTACATTCACATCAGTCCCTGCCCTCAAGGAGCTTACAATCTAAGATTCCTAATTCACATACTAGGGCAAAGTACCCTAACAACATGGTTTTGGAGAGTGGGGGAAAGCCCACACAGACATAGGGAGAACATACAATCTTCAGGCAGGCAGCACCATTGTTTGTATTCAAACCGATGACCTTAGTGCTGTCATAGTAGGCATAGGACACCCCCCCCCCCCCTTTCGGCCTTGCCCCCTTAAAAGAGAATTACATTGGTTATTGAAAAAAAAGATCAATCACTTTTTTAAACATAGCTTTTGGATATTATAAATCAGGTCAGGGCTACTGAAGCCTGAAGAATGGAACACACAGATGCTAGGAATGGCTCTAAAACGGGTCAGTCCACCCTATATCAGTTTTTTAGTTCTTCCTCTCTGTCTGACACTCTATTTGTGTGCTGTGTTATGGGTCTGCACTAAAGATGAGCTTGGGTTCAGTCTAAACCCATAATTGGCCAAACCCAGAAGGATGTTGTTGGTGCTGGAATGTCCACGTGGTCATATTGAGTCACTGATGTTACAAGTACTTGTCTCGTCCATTTGTATACGTGCTTCTGCAGACCATGGAATGCTATGACCTCAGCTGATTGGTTGGTGAACCAAGCCCAAACTCATCCTTAGTCTGTACACCTACATTATGATGGGTTCTCCACCATTCCTGCTGGATTTTCTATTAATCTTATATTATGGAAAATATAAGAGCGGGGCCGATTCTAGGGTCACAGGCTCCTGGGTGCAAAAATATTTCTGGCGCCCCCACATGGGCGTGGTTATTTTACTAACCCCTCCCCTGTACAAATGTTTCTATGGCAATGACTCAACCGCAGAGATGCTCCCCCATGAAGTCGTCATTAGCCTGGGATCCTTACATGATCAGTTAACAATAAACAAAATACAGGAAGAGAAGCAGAGAACTTTATTGGGACCTGGAGGGGGGTCTTTCTGATGGACACAGAGAGGGCTTCTGTTAGAGAGTCTGTTAGAAAGAGCCCCCAGACATACTACAGACATGATCCAGGAAATGGTCAGAGACTGCAGACATATTACAGGAGATGGTCAGAGACAGCTGACATAGTACAGGAGATGGTCAGAGACTGCATACATAATACAGGAGATGGTCAGAGACTGCAGACACAGTACAGGAGATGCAGACATAGTACAGGAGATGGTCAGAGACTGCAGACATAATACAGGAGATGGTCAGAGACTGCAGACACAGTACAGGAGATGATCAGAGACTGCAGACATAGTAAAGGAGATGGTCAGAGACTGCAGACATAATACAGGAGATGGTCAGAGACTGCAGACACAGTACAGGAGATGCAGACATAGTACAGGAGATGGTCAGAGACTGCAGACATAATACAGGAGATGGTCAGAGACTGCAGACATAGTACAGGAGATGCAGACATAGTACAGGAGATGGTCAGAGACTGCAGACATAATACAGGAGATGGTCAGAGACTGCAGACACAGTACAGGAGATGATCAGAGACTGCAGACATAGTAAAGGAGATGTCAGAGACTACAGGCATAGTACAGGAGATGGTCAGAGACACATCAGTTCTGGACAGACATATACCTTTGCTCAGAACACAAGTTCTGGACGGACACAAACAAGGAGAGAAGGAGGGGAGAACTCTGCCACTTCGGCGCCCCCACCTCCGCAGGCGCCTGGGTGCAAAGCACCCTGTGCACCCTGCCTAGGATCGGCCCTGTATAAGAGGAAGAGCTAGAGCATTTAAAGTGGAAGTAAACCCTACTATTGTTTTCAGCCAAGGAAGCTGCCATCTTGGCCTCTGTTTAATCTGCAACTGCCATAATGCTGCACATGTGATCCATTATGACACCGGTCATTGGATGGTTTGACAGTTTGGTTGAGAGCACAACCAATGTGACAGCTAGCATTTCCGGCATGCCGGGAATGTTAACTGTTTTTTTAAACTATAAAATACAAGGGTTTACTTCCGCTTTAAAATTGGGCAGAGACACCCAAAACTCCCAGGTGGTAAGGAAAAAAGTCAGAAAGTATGGAAAGTAGATCAAAAGAGTAAAGTGAAGTGTCCAAGACATAGCCAAAGCCAGGGGCTGATACAGCTAACTAGGTTCTAGCTATTGGTCAAATATTGCTTTTGCCTAGACTGGCACAACTGAGAAACATAGGGAGACATATACATAACAATTATTTTTTATAAATGGGGAGAATTGTTCGAAGTTCTTTTGGTCGCAAAAAAAAAACAACAATTTAATATTTCTCTAAAAATAAGTTATATCTCAAGGCATAATAATACTTCTTTCCATGTATAATCTATATATATATTGTAGCCATGGCACTCCTCTCCAAAGATAAGCATATATTTTGCATAATATTTCGCATAAATTCAGTCATGTCACTTGTGCTAAAATATACTATTTCCTTGTGAAGGAAACCAGCTCAAATGTAAAAATATGTTGAGAAGGAAAATGACAGTGGTTAGTTATAATTGAAGACCTGATAGGTCAAGAAAAATAGGGCAAGCCTTTCTCGGCTCCCTATTTAATTGAATCGTACTTGATACTCTCCTCGAGCGTATTACCATGTAGAAATGTATAGATATACAGAACGAGGGATAACATTGATCTGACATGATTAGGTTGCAATTAAAATGGCCAGGTCACCCCTTGCGGTCAGTACTATTAATAATTATGAAGACAGATCTAATCAATATCACCGATCGGTAGGAATTTCTGAAGAGGCAGCTCTACAGGGCTTCAGGTTGTATAAATGTTTTCCGTTATGAAAATAATGGCTTTTTTTTTTTTTTTTTTAGGAATACAATATTTTGATTCTTTACATGCCAACATAAAAGAAATTCTGCTAAATGAATCTTTGCTATTCAGAGTAGGGCACATCAAAAGCTGTCTGGCGTGTCGTGTCAAAGGCCAAGGTCAGAGGGGAAGCTATGCTCCAGGACCTTTTGGTTTCGAACGTAATTTTCTTTTGACCTTTTCCAGGGTTTGCATTTTCAGAAATTAGCTTCAGCCGGCTCTGTAACCTGGTTGAGTTGATCAAACGGCCTGCTATCAATTTAAACTGGCTGGGGAAGAAGAGGACAACTTAAAGTAAAACTCCAACATCATCAAAATTCTACGTAACACGCATATATGCTGCTAAAGCCATTTTGTAATTTAAAGCACATTTTTTATGGAAAAAAAGTATAAAACAAAGCGTTTCCTAGCAGCTCGTGCCTAAGAAAGTACTGCCAACTGGCAATACATTGTATTCTAAGGGAAACACTTTTTAAAGTTTTGGACCACCTTCTAACCACCAACGTAAGGGACGTTTTCCTATTGACCCCAAATACCCCCAACACCTCATAGAGGGTTCCTCAGGGTAAAAAGGTTGAGAAAGGCAGTGTGAAATCAAATGTGAGCAGATGTCCCCTCTGGGGTGGTTCAACTCTTTATGTGTCCCTATGACCTCTGTCATTGAGATAGAAATGTTGAAAAACCCCAAATTTTTAGTTGCCAACAGAACAATAGGTGGGGGGAAATCCTGTAAGTGGGACATCTGTGACACATTTCTAATGCCGCGTACACACGACCAGATTTTCCGTCGGAAAAACCTTGGATGGTTTTGAGAGCCAGCTCTCAATCTTTTGAGTTGGCGGAAATTCCGACAGCAAAAGTCAGAAGGAGCATACACACGGGTGGAATTTCCGTTCAAAAGCTCACATCGGACTTTTGCTGTCGGAATTTCCGATCGTGTGTATGGGGGCTGGATTTACTTTCACTTTAGAGAGATTTACGCTTATTTTCTGTTTCATGTCAAGGACATGAAGTGAAGGAATTCTCCCCAGGACAACACAGACAGAAAAAAAAACATGTTAGGGGTTTTAAAGTGGATGTAAACCCTCACATATACCCAGTGACGTGAACAGCCTCAGATGATACACAGAGATGAAACAAATCTCCCTACATCTGCTGTCTTCAGCTTTATATACTGTTTAGAAAGTGCACATTGTGTTAGAATTTTCACTTCCTCATTCAGCAGTAGCATTGTAGTGTTGGATTACACTGGGAGACAGCTGATTGGAGGAAAGGCACACACCCCCCTCCACATAGGCAGAGACTTTCAGAGCTGTCCTGTGAGTAGAGCAGCTTTCTGCTAAACTATTTATAGCACCCACCCTAACACAAATTTCAGGCTGGTTTTATCATATGTGTCGGAGAGCTTGTCAGAAGTTATCAGGCTGATAACAAAAGAACGGAGCAAGAGAAAGCCAAGGGACTTAGTGCTTTGAAGAGAGATAAGAAAGCACTGCTGATATATGCACCCAGCTCAAATTTCCTGAAATAGGGTTTACATTCACTTTAATGATTTATGAGCAAACAGGTTTAGTTTGCTTGGGTTTGAGTTGCGGGTGCATTCACTAAAAGTTTAAAAATTGCAAATGTTAAATGTGAGCCAAATTGCATTTAAGGCAACCAACTGAGCCCCGTTCAGGGCCATTGGCCTTGATGAGTTGGATAATGACATAAGCCAGCATCCCAGCCCTATTTTTTCCATTCAGCTCAAGCTGGGGAATCTTATGGCTGGTAGCTGAATGGGGTCGGGAATTCATCATTGGTTGCTATGAGGCCAGCGACCACCAGTATCCGAGCAACCAAGGGGCCCTGCTTGGGAAGCTATCACATTTAGTGGTAGCAGTAATAAGTTAGGTTTGGTGGGCAGGTGAATAGTAAGGCCTCGTACACACGAGGAGACATGTCCAATGAAAACGGTCCGCGGACCGTTTTCATCGGATAAGTCCGCTCGGAGATTTCGGTCTGATGGTTGTACACACTATCAAACCGAAATCCGCGCGGACAGGATACGCGGTGACGTGGTCGCGCCGTCGCCGCGACGATGCCGTGGCGACCCTGGAAGGTCAATGCTTCCACGCATGCTTCGAATCACTTTGACGCATGCGAGGGCTTTCGGCCGAGCGGACATGTCCGGTAAGTCGTACAGACGACCGAACATGTCCGACGGACAGGCTTCCAGCGGACATGTTTCTTAGCATGCTAAGAAACATTCGTCCGCTGGAAACCTGTCCGATCCGCCGGAAAATTGTCCGGTCGGCCGTACACACGACCGAACATGTCTGCTGAAACTGGTCCACGGACCAGTTTCAGCTGACATGTTCGGTCGTGTGTACGAGGCCTTAGAGTTCATGCTGAACCCTGTGTTGCCGCAAACACGAACCCCATCAGTTGTTTTAATCTTTCCTACTCTAACCAAAATGAAAAAAAAGAAATACCTTGACTGTCCATTCACTTGTACACATTTCCAGGGGTATGAATACGTTTTCAAGGCATTGTAAATCTTCCAGAGGGCAAGTGGATATATATATATATTTTTTTTTTTCCATTCTGTACATGCAATAATTTAGTGGTCAGCAGACCAACAGATCATCATTTAGAGATAAGAGTGAAGCATATATGTTTCCTTAAAGGTGACACACTAATTTTTGTTAAGTAAGCACTTTCGGCAAACACTTTTTAAAAAAGAGTCACATAATCATGGTCTGTTTCACAGGAAGCCCATTAAAGCTGTTCTATTTCTCATTATTAGCACGTCATTTCGGCATGCATTTTCTGACACATTTAGCAAGGTGCTGAGTCAGTTGGAGATTTGGTCACATAAGTGACATTTATGTGTCAATTCTGTGACTCATTCATGGAAACTAGTGCAAAAGAAAATGGTCCACACTGAACACTGACCAGTCAGACTGAAGCTGTTGCTAGTGATGTGTTGGATCCACCTTCGTCTCCAACAAAGACATGGACTGTAGTCACCGTAAAAGGCTATTTATAAAAACTGAGCACATTGGAGGACATTTGTCCCTGTCTGCTGCACATTCACCAGCAACTCTGCTCATATTCAAAAGCTGTATGATCTCAAATGTCGAATGTCAGATCCTCCTGGGAGGTCTCTGAGAGCTGTATAAAGAATTAAAATTGGCCCCTAGACAATTTGAAGAACAATTTACCTTAATTTTGGAGCCCTCTGCTCTGCTTTAGGCTTCATGTACATGAGCAGCTCCTAAGCTTGACTATAGGAGCTTTTGGCAGGGGTTCTGTAGTCCTCAAAGAGGGCTGGGAACAATGTACCTGATAAGAAGTTTTTTAGATGGGATCAACTGGATTTGTTTGCACTTATCCCACCCACAGAATAGGAGAAATCCATTGTTTGGGTTAATATATCATTGTATACGAACTTATAGCCGGATTTAGGTAGAGCGGCATATCTTAGATCGGCGTAGCGCATCTCTTTTTTGCTGGGCCGGCGTAACATAGAGAGGCAAGTACAGTATTCTCAAAGCACTTACTCCGTAAGTTACGTCGGCGTAGCGTAAATGGGCTGGCGTAAGCCCACCTAATTCAAATTAGGAAGGTAGTGGGCGTGTTGTATTAAAATGAACCGTGACCCCATGTAAATGAATGGCCGAACGAACGGCGCATGCGCGCACATGCTCAGAATCACGTCGCATATACTCCATAAGATACGCCGGCTCAATTCACACGACGTGAACGTAACCTACGCCCAGCCCCATTCACGTACGACTTACGTAAACGACGTAAAATCCGACGGCAGTTCCGACGTCCATACCCTAACATGACTTAGACCAGCTTTTTGGTGATTTATCTTTACGCCGGATGTATGCCTTACGTAAACGGCGTAGTTTACAGCGACGGGCGCAAGTACGTTCGTGAATCGGCGTATCTCGCTCATTTACATATTCGACGCGCCCCTAGCGGCCAGCGTAAATATGCACCCAAGATACAACGGCGTAGGAGACTTACGTCGGTCGTAGGAAGTGAAAATTCAGGCGTATCTTGTACTGTGAATTAGGCATATAGATACAACGGCGCATCCGTGGACTTACGCGTCGTATCATTAGATACGTCGGCGTAAGTCTTTGTGAATCCGGGCCTTAGTATCCTTCAATAACTCAGCCCAAATGAGAACGTACTATACTATGACTAGGGATGAGCCTGATGTTCGAGTCAAACTTAAGTTCGACTCGAACACCGGGTGTTCGCCTGTTCGCCAAATAGTGAACAATTTGGGGTGTTCGCAGCAAATTCGAAAGCCGCGGAACACCCTTTAGAAGTCTATGGGAGAAATCAAAAGTGCTAATTTTAAAGGTTAACAAGCAAGTTATTGTCATAAAAAGTGTTTGAGGACCCGGGTCCTGCCCCAGGGGACATGTATTATTGCAAAAAAAAAGTTTTAAAAACTGCAGTTTTTTCAGTAGCAGTGATTTTAATAATGCTTAAAGTGAAACAATAAAAGTTAAATATTCCTTTAAATTTCCTACCTGGGGGGTGTCTATAGTATGCCTGTAAAGACCCCCACAACCATCGGGCAAGGGTTGTGGGGATAAGGCCCTTGTCCCCATCAACATTGGGACATCCTCCCCATGTTGAGGGCATGTGGCTTGGTACGGTTCAGGTGGGGGGCGCTCTCTCGTCTCTTTTCCTGCCAGGTTGCGTGCTCGGATAAGGGTCTGGTATGGATTTTTTGGGGGAACACCACGCCATTTATTTTCTTAATTATGGCACGGGGTTCCCCTTAAAATCCATACCAGACCCTTCAGATTTGGTATGGATTTTTGGGGGGAACCCCACGCCATTTTTTTTTAAATTTGGCGTAGAGTTCCATACCAGAACTGAAGGACCTGGTTATGGAATTTAGAGGGACCCCCACGCATTTTTTTTTTACATTTTCAATGACTTTCAATGACTTTGATCTGTATTGCCGGGACCCGATAATTCATTATAGCCGCCAGTAGTTTTAAATGACTTTTTTTCCTTTAGAAATGTCATTTTGTGCAGAGACTGTTATAAAAACGGGAAACATGCACTACTTTACAGGCATACTATAGACACCCCCAGGTGCAAAATGGAAAGAAATATATCACTTTTAATTTTTCACTTTAAGCATTATTAAAATCACTACTCCCGGAAAAACATCAGTTTTTAAAACGTTTTTTTTTGCATTGATACATGTCCCCTGCGGGGCAGGACCTGGGTCCCCAAACACTTTTTATGACAATAACTTGCCTTTAAACCCTTAAAATTAGCACTTTAGATTTCTCCCATAGACTTTTAAAGGGTGTTCCACGGCTTTATGAATTTTCCGCAAACACCCCAAATAGTTTGATGTCCAGCGAACAGCCAATGTTCGAGTCAAACTCATGTTCGACCCAAACATAAAGCTCATCCCTAGCAGCCATGGTTCCTATCCTGTAAAATGACTGAAAATTTTGATCTAACATTTAATGAGTTGCTATAGGTTTCAGCTTCATTTTTCTTTACCCCAGTTTCCCTAAAGCAGCCAGATAGACAATGGGTTAACCCACCCAGTAATACGGGATAATAGCACATGTTAAAGGTTAGAGCCTGCGAAACGGAATCCCAAGTAGACAATGCCTGCAGGGCAAAAACTTGGCCTCCATGCTAACCCGCAGCTGTCAGACTGTCACAGAGTCATCGTTAGGTCCAAACGAGAGGAAACCTAAACCCCAGGGCTCCATGTTACCACTGTAGCTCCAATATTGCGTTATCGATTGACTGCAAGCTTGCATGGCTGAGTAGGAACCGGTCACTTGTGAAAAATCTATTGATTAAACATTACCAAGAATGGATCGCCACCACTGTGTTCTTTACCGGATGCTACTTTCAATTATTTCTCCTTCCTTAGATGGCCTCATTAACACGTCGCTGATGAGGAAGAATAAAATGGCCTTGATTTATCAATTAGAACATTATTAGGAGCTTGCTTTATCAATAACCTTCATGCTCTGTCCAGCTTTCCCCATAGTTAATTATTCAAAGCTTGGTTTATATGGACAAACCAGACCGTCTGATCATTTGTCCAAATTGATAATTGATCACGGATGAGGTCATTAAATTTAACGAAGGAGCATGTGAACAATGAAAGAGAAACAGGGATGTGAAAAGCCCCCTTGACAAGGCACTGCTGTTTTGTAGCTTCGGTTTATAAGATGTGGCCACAGAGGTTCATTTTAGAGCCCATTTCCAAGGCAAACGTAATTCATCCCTCCCCACCCTTAATCCTTTCTATTTTCCTTTTCCTAATCTCTCTAATGACTTATTTTACTTACCTGAGTTCACTGTCATGTGACCCTCTGTGGCACCTTTTCCTAAAACGGAGATGATCAGTGCTCCACTGCTGTGGTAAGGACCCATTGGCCAGTAGTTTTGTTGCCACTCCTCATCTTGATGTCACCAAGCTGTCCCCATAGTCTTCAGGACCTTGTGATGGAACTGATGGCCAAGAAACAGGAGGCACCCATGTCCCCAGGGAGGGACTGGACCACTTGCGGAATGATTCCCACCCCTCACCCCCACTCTTCAGGTCACAAAGCTGGCTATACACTAGTAATTTTTTTTTAGAATTAAATACTTAGTACATTCGATGACTGTATAAAGACATGGATGAGTGAGTTTGCACAGAGTCCTGACCTCAACCTGATACAATAGACATGTGCAATTACCGTATATACTCGAGTATAAGCCGAGTTTTTCAGCACATTATTTTGTGCTGAAAATGCCCCCCATGGCTTATACTCGAGTCACCTTTTTGCACCTGATCTCCTGGATTTTGGGGACCTGGTACCAAACTTGGCACACATGTAGCCCAACTCTTCCTCTACAAGTGTGCAAAGTTTGTTGTCCGGGGGACCTACGGCCGGGGAGCACCGATTTTTCAAAGCCTGGCACCCCTTTTATAGACTCCCATGTTAAACGGTAATTTCTCCGGTGAATTTGGGGACCCGGTAGTAGGCCCCCTGGACCCGGAACTTGGCACACATGTAGCCCCATTTCTCCTCTATAAGTGCGCAAAGCCGGGCACCCCTTCCATAGACTCCCATGTTAAACGGCAGTCTAGTCATGGACACAGTGAGGCATGGGCACAGTGAGGCATGCACATGGACATCGAGTCAATACGTTTTCCCATTTTTTTGGGGGGTAAAATTAGGTGCCTCGCTTATATTCGGGTCAGCTTATACTCAAGTATATACGGGTAGTTTAATTCTGAATTAACGAAAACCCTTTTTTACAAATTTTTACAAATATTCGTAATATCGAATATCCAAAAATTCGTAAATTCAAATATTTGAAAATGTATAAATTCGTAAATTAGTCAATTTGAATATTTGAATATTTGCAAATTCGGAAATTGGGAAATTCAAAAATCAGAAAACCAGAAATCCGAAATTTCAGAGATTCGAAAATTCAAAACGAAATTCCGAAAATAAGAACGGAAATCCGAAAATCTGAAATAATAACTAACTAATAATAACTTAATTATTACTAATTATTAAATTATAGGATTTGGAATTTCCTTTTAAATTGGGCTGTTAAAGAAAGTAACAAATACAAATTTATCCAAAGTTATGAATTGTCCGAACTAACGATAATAGATAACAATGATGATAAAAAACGTTTTTTTATTATTATTAGTATTAATTTATTCCGTTCCATTTGTTTAGATGCGGCATTTGTTTTTTCAGATAATTAATAACTTTGGATAAATTCGTATTTGTTACGTGCACTAACAGAAAATGTTAAAGGAAATTCCAATACCTATAATTTAATAGTTAGTTATTATTAGTTAGTTATTTCATTATTATTTAGAATTTTCGGATTTCCGTTCTTTCACATTTTCAGATTTTTTTTCTAGTTTTACGAATATAAGAATTTTCAAAATTTTCTAATTTACGAATTTTGATCAGAAAGAATGACCTTGAAAAACGAAAAAAATGTAAAAAACTAATGAGATGAAAACTAAAACAAATGAATTTTTCGGCAGTACACATGTCTACGATAGAACACCTTTGGGATGAATTAGAGCGGAGACTGCGAAGTCCAGATCATGTTTCTTCCTGGATTTTCCAAGAGAGGTGCATGCTGGGATTTTTAGGCACAGTAATTCCCAGAGACTCCTGGGAAATGAGTGTCATCATTTCCCAGGAGGCAATGGGGTCTTAGGACAGGAAGTTCTACCACCTTGGATTAGGAACTAGGCAGATTATGAAATCTGCCTAGTAACAGCCATATAAAAGTTAGTAAAAAAATGTTTTTTAAGATTTTTATTTTTTTTACATTAATGGTGGTCATAAAAAGTTTGTTTTTAGGGTGGAACTCCATTTTAAGAAACATACAAATTACGTAGCACCAAAAAATGGTACTTGGTTCTGTATTTTCCAAAAGGGGTGATAATGGGAGATGGGAAGGGGGTGGAACCAAGGGATGGTTCTCAGAGGTGGGTGGGGGGCAGAGAAAAGGGATAACTCAGAAGGGGGGACAACCTGCATCTATGCTCTGAGAAAAAGCCATGGAAATCAGTAAAAACAATAATAATAATAGCAGATACAATAAATTGATACAAAGAAAATATTTGCATAAACAGAACATGTGTTATTTGCAGGGTTAACAGGTGAGAATTAGGCTCCATGCACACTGAAGCTGATAAACTGCAGTTTATTGGCGTTTTGGCTTTTTTTTTTTAAAGCCCATAAACTGAACTCTTTGTTAGCCTATGTGCCCATGCACACCTGGGCGTTTTTTTAGTGTTAATGAGCTTTGGAGTTTATTGGCTTTTTTCGGAACGCCCGAAATTTGCGCTCAAAGTGACGTTTTTTGTTAGGAAAAAACGCTGAAAAACGCAAAACGCTGAAAAACGTCAAAAAGCTCAAAAACGCTTACAAACGCTCAAAAACGCCGGTGCCAGCGTTTTTTTGCGTTTTTCAATCTATTAAAAAAATAAAAAAACTACACTGAAAAACGCTGATTAAAGCTATTGCAAAAACTTTAAAAAACGTTGAAAGGCTCCCTGCAAAGCTACTGGCATTTTTTTATAGCTTTTATCAGCTTCAGTGTGCATGGAGCCTAAAAGAAAAAAAAAATGAAAACGAATGCAGCCACCGCATCTAAAACTGCAATTTATTTTATTTTTGTTTTGGGGTTGAGCTACACTTTCAATTTCAGTACAGACACTTTGAAATCCGGCCTTTCAAACATCGGCATACCAAGCCACCGTAACCCGATATGACGTTCTTTCATTATTAATATTTTTCCTGGCTGAAGCTCCTTAACTAATGGCTGGCTTTTGTGAATGAGATGAAATACGGTCCATTTTTTTTCCCCCCGCAAGGTCAGACAGACAGGTCAGCCTCCTTTACCGCGACTGGGAACCTCTGTCCAGCCGATTCACTGCCATTGATCACAATTTCCACTTTGAGTGCTTAAGTTCATGACAAGAGTTCACGTCTGGATGTCAGGTAGTCGATAGAGTGATGGATTCCCACACAGGAGCTCCTGTCTGCGGCACATTAGCGGGAGCTTTCAGCCTGACAATTATTACCGCCGCAATAAATTCCTCTCCAAAACAAATAGGCCTTACGTGCATGTATTAATGCAGCGGCTGAGACTTACGAAATATAGCCATTTGTGTAAGTAGCAATTTTTTTTAACACGCTTTTTTTACATTTTTTATCCCTGACTGATGTCAGATTCTTCTTTGCCAAAAAAAGACTTTCGCAAGTACACTATATTACCAAAAGTATTGGGACGCCCGCCTTAAAACACACACATGAACTTTAATGGCATCCCAGGGGCAGATCCACGTAGCGTGGCGCATCTCTGATACGCTACGCCGCCGTAACTTACAGTTTTTTTTTTGTATCCTGAAAGAATTTCTGCCGTAAGTAACTTAGGCGGCGTAAGGGCGCGCAATTCAAATGGATGTGATAGGGGCGTGTTTTATGTAAATACGTCTTGACCCGACGTAAATGACGTTTTTTTTCAACTGCGCATGCGCCGTCCGTGGGGGTATCCCAGTGTGCATGCTCGAAAGTAGTGTGTTGCGGTGGTTAAAGACAGATAGAGAGAGAGAGTGTCATTTATTTTGAGTGGACGTCTGGCCGCATGCGGTATTGCATGCCATTGAAGTCAATGCGGAACTAATTATTTTAGTTTCCATTGACTTCAATGGGGAAACTCGCAAGTACTTTGGATTACGAACATTCTACTGGAACGGATTATACTCTGTAGCTCCTGCTGGAGTTTCTTTCTAATCCCTTTGTAGAGGCTGCCATTTGTGGATGGACATTTTATAGTTACACAACCTATCACATTGCTATAATCTTTTTATATGGACTGTAAACTGAAGGACTTATGAATAAATGGTTGTGGAACGAATAATTTGATTTTCCATTATTTCTTATGGGGAAATTTGCTTTGATATACAAGCGCTTTGGATTACAAGCATGTTTCTGGAACGAATTATGCTCGCGATCCAAGGTTTTACTGTAAAAAGTAAAGCGGTTAAATGAAGTAGGTTCTCTTTCGGCGTAATTCTTCACATTTCATGGGAGTATATCTTTAACCACTTCCCGCCCGGCCTATGGCCTATTTACGTCCCGGAAGTGGTTACACAATCCTGACAGGACGTCCATGGACGTCCTGCAGGATTTCATGCCGCGCGCGCCCGTAAGATGCCAATCAGTGCCCACAAATGGGCACTGACTGGCAACATGGGTAGATCAGTGCTGCCCCACAATGTCCATCAGTGCCACCCCAAGTGTCCATCAGTGCCACCCCACAGTGTCCATCAGTGCCACCCCACAGTGCCCATCCATGCCCAGTGCCCACCTATCAGTGCCCATCTGTGCCACCCATAAGTATCCATCACTGCCACCCATAAGTGCCGCCCATGAGTGCCCATCTGTGCCGCCTATGAGTGCCCATCTGTGCCGCCTATGAGTGCCCAGTGCCGCCCATGAGTGCCCATCAGTGCCGCCCATCAGTGCCGCCCATGAGTGTCCATCCGTGCCGCCTATGTGTGCCCATCAGTGCCGCCTATGAGTGCCCAGTGCCGCCCATGAGTGCCCATCAGTGCCGCCCATCAGTGCCGCCCATGAGTGCCCATCAGTGCCGCCTATGTGTGCCCATCAGTGCCGCCTATGTGTGCCCATCAGTGCCGCATACCAGCGCCGCCAATCAGTGCCACCTCATCTGTGCCCGTCAGTACTACCTCATCGATGTCCATCAGTGCCATCTCATCGGTGCCCATCAGTGCCGCCATATCAGTGCCCGTAATTGAAAGAGAAAACTTACTTATTTACAAAAAAATTAACAGAAAAAAATAAAAACTTAATTTTTTTTCAAAATTTTCTGTCTTTTTTTAGTTGTTGCGCAAAAAAAAAAAATCGCAGAGGTGATCAAATACCACCAAAAGAAAGCTCTATTTGTGGGGAAAAAAGGACGCCAATTTTGTTTGGGAGCCACGTCACACAACCGCGCAATTGTCATTCAAAGTGCGACAGTGCTGAAAGCTGAAAATTGGCTTGGGCGGGAAGGTGCGTAAGTGCCTGGTATGGAAGTGGTTAAACTTGGAACACGGGCCCCCCTGAATTCTATACCATTTAGCTGATAAAGACTAAACCCTTCCTTTCTCTTATCTCAGGGTCTCTGTGCCCTTGCGCTTTAATCCATGCACCCACTACCACTAGCCGCTGTCAAGGGCTGGATTTTAATTACTAAGCCGCTGTTCTGTGCTGCTTTTAGCCAGGCTGGCGAGCCGCACCGCGTTGCGTTTTATTCCTTGTCATTACGCCCGCCATTCTTTCTTTTCTTTACCCGTTCTTCAGTTCGACCTCTGGTGTTCTATGTCTGACCCTTTATTCTAAAGACCATTAATGTAACTGAAAGACACTGGTCCATTACAAGACACTTGTATAGCTATATCTGAGTACTTTTAAAAGCTTTTTTTTTTTTGTATGAATAACTTCAATTCATGTATTTTCCTTTAAAACCTCTAAAGCAGCCAAGGAAAGAAACTCCAACATTGAAGAGACCCGGTGACCTGGAGGATGAGAGAGAGTAATGCATTACAGACCCTTCAGTAGTGAAGTGTTAAACCAACTCGCATCTGATGTGCAGGTTATTCAGGTGGGTCCTTGCCAAGGTTTGTTAAGAAACTTTTATCTCTGAATAATTTCCTCGCCTGGAATTTTTTATGTTCTGAAGGAACATGCACAGAACATACCCTACCTGATCACCGTAATCATGGCAGCCATCACAAATTTTGGGGGCCCCTTACGCAGCTTTAGGCAGGGCCCCCCTGGAGCAGAGAACCGGGGGAGGGGGGGTGCTGATGAAGAAAAAAAGTGTAATCTCTTCTCTTCTGACGCAAGGGGGGGGGGGTCCCTGGGGACCATCTGGCCCCTTACAGGAACAATGCAAAAATAAATAAATAAACGGGAAGGGGGCCGGCCGGGCCTGTAAGGGGCCCTGGGGACAATCGGGCCCCTTACAGGTGTAATGCAAAGAAAAAACGGGAGGGGGGCCAGCCAGGCCTGTAAGAGGCCCTGGGGACCATCGGGCCCCTTACAGGTGTAATGTAAAAAAAAAACGGGAGGAGGGCCAGCCGGGCCTGTAAGGGGACCTGGGGACCATCGGCCCCTTACAGGTGTAATGCAAAAATAAAAAAAATAAAAAAACGGGAGGGAGCCAGCCGGGCCTGTAAGTGGCCCAGGGGACCATCAGGCCCCTTACAGGTGTAATGGGAAAAAAAAAGAACAGGAGGGGGGCCAACCGGGCCTGTAAGGGGCCCTGTGGACCACCGTGCCCCTTAGGCCCCGTACACACCAGCGGATCTCTACGATGAAAACGGTTTGCTGCCGGATTTTGGTCTGATGGCTGTACACACCATTAGACCAAAATCCCCGCGGAAAACAAACGCGGTGACGTGGCCGCGCCGTCGCCGCGACGATGACGCGGTGACGTGGGCGGCCCTGGAAGTTCAAAGCTTGCGCCGAATCAGTACGACGCATGCGACCGAACACGTCCGATGGACAGGTTTCCAGCGGACAGATTTCTTAGCAGGCTAAGAATTTTTTGTCCGCTGGAAACTGTCCGATCCGCCGGACAATTGTCTGGTCGGGCCTACACACGACCGGATCTGTCCGCTGAAACTGGTCCGTCTGCGTTACAATGTGAATGGAGCCTTACGCCGCTCATATCTTAGCCTAATTTAAAGCGGAAGTAAACCCATCTATTTGATAGTTTAAAAAAACAGTCAACATTCCTGGCATGCCGGAAATGCTAGATGTCACATTTGCTTGTGCTTTCAACCAAACTGTCAAACCATCCAATGGCTGGTTTCATAACTGATCACACGTGCAGCATCGTGGCAGTTGCAGATTAAACAGAGGCCAAGATGGCAGCTTCTGGCTGAAAACAATAGGAGGGTTTACTTCCACTTTAAGCGTATCTGGTTTCCGAATTGCAAAAAGGGGCCTGGTCCTTTACCTGCATAATGGTCCGGGGGGTTAAGTGGTTAAAGTAATGCAGTGCCTCATCACAAAAAAACGGCCTGGTCATGAAGAGGGGCAAAACTTCCGGAGGTCAAGTGGTTAATGTATTCTCTGCATAGGTGTGCCTAGGTTTAGGCAAATACTGACTTTCAGAAAGTCAGCCTCTGCATATGATCTCCAGAGGTGTTGCTTTGAGGACATTTGCGGTATTCTAGATACGCTCTTGCGCCGTGTGGCGCAGGTAAAGCGGGGAGCGTGGGTAGCCTTACCCCGTTCACATTCAGCTGTGTGGTTCTTGTCCAGGGTGCCTTTCCCTTATAAATACAATTTACTGCCCATAGATCTCCTGGCAAAGAAAAGGAACAATTCACAGGGCATTAATAATGCAGGACAACTTGAATGGTGACATTTTATGGGCAATGTAAAACATGAGTGTGTTCAGGAGGTGTAAATGGAACAATGGCCTGACAGGCTGGGAGAAAACATGCTATTAGTTGTATGTTTATTGGTACAATTTAAAGTTGTTCAGTATTGGTAACTGACTGAATGCAGCAATTAAAGGCAAACTTGTTTTTGGTTTATTTTTTTAGAGAGCTGCTGAAGGATTTGTATTTATGTCCATCCACTCCTGAGATTTACATAGCTCTGTCACACAGCATATCCAGGCAGATGATACCACTTACAGATATAGGTGAACTCCGGTCAGCTGACAAAAATGCACCTTGCAGTTACATTGCAAGGGTTAATAGCCCATTGGGGGTTATTTACGGAAGGAAAATCCACTTTCCACTACAAGTGCAAATTGCACGTGAAAGTGCAATAAAAGTGCTCTTGGAAGTGCAGTCGCTGTAGATCCGAGGGGGACATGCAAGGAGAATAAAAAACAGCATTTTAGCTTGCACATGATTGGATGATAAAATCAGCAGAGCTTCCCCCTCATTTCAGATCTACCACTCAGATTTACAGCGACTGCACTTCCAAGTGCAAAGTCAGGACTATGGAGTGCAGAGGTCAGGAATATGGAGTGCAGCAGTCAGGACTATGCAGTTCACAGGTCAGGACTATAGAGTGCGGAGGTCAGGACTATGCAGTTCACAGGTCAGGACTATGGAGTGCAGAGGTCAGGAATATGGAGTGCAGCAGTCAGGACTATGCAGTTCACAGGTCAGGACTATAGAGTGCGGAGGTCAGGACTATGCAGTTCACAGGTCAGGACTATGGAGTGCAGCGGTCAGGACTATGCAGTTCACAGGTTAGGACTATGGAGTGCAGAGGTCAGGACTATGGAGTGCAGAGGTCAGGACTATGGAGTGTGGCGGTCAGGACTATGGAGTGCAGAGGTCAGGACTATGGAGTGCAGCGGTCAGGACTAAGGAGTGCGGCGGTCAGGACTATGGAGTGTGGCGGTCATGACTTAGGTGTGCGGAGGTCAGGACTATGGAGTGAAGAGGTCAGGACTATAGAGTGCAGCGGTCAGGACTATGCAGTTCACAGGTCAGGACTATGGAGTGCAGAGGTCAGGACTATGGAGTGCAGCGGTCAGGACTATGCAGTTCACAGGTCAGGACTATGGAGTGCAGAGGTCAGGACTATGGAGTGCAGCAGTCAGGACTATGGAGTGTGGCGGTCATGACTTAGGTGTGCGGAGGTCAGGACTATGGAGTGTGGTGGTCATGACTTAGGTGTGCGGAGGTCAGGACTATGGAGTGTGGAGGTCAGGACTATGGAGTGTGGAGGTCAGGACTATGGAGTGTGGAGGTCTGGACTATGGAGTGTGGAGGTCTGGACTATGGAGTGCAGCGGTCCGGACTATGGAGTGTGGCGGTCATGACTTAGGTGTGCGGAGGTGAGGACTATGGAGTGTGGAGGTCAGGACTATGGAGTGCGGAGGTCAGGACTATGGAGTGCGGAGGTCAGGACTATGGAGTGCGGATGTCAGGACTATGGAGTGCGGAGGTCAGGACTATGGAGTGCGGGGGTCATGACTTAGGTGTGCGGAGGTCAGGACTATGGAGTACACAGGTCAGGACTATGGAGTACACAGGTCAGGACTATGGAGTGCGTCGGTCAGGACTATGGAGTACACAGGTCAGGACTATGGAGTGTGGAGGTCAGTACTATGGAGTGCAGCGTTCAGGACTATGGAGTGCAGCGGTCAGGACTATGGAGTGCAGAGGTCAGGAGTTGGTGCCCACTTATATTGGTGGTCAGTGTCATTGTTTAGTGCCCCCATAATATTGGTAAGAGAGGCAGAAGTAAAAAGCTGGCAGAAATGTAAACTCTCCCCCAATGTTGGCAGGGTTAAGCTTTAATCAGGACGTGGCTTTATGCCATAGTAGGGGTGAGGCCCCCTGTGTAGGGTAAGGCTGCCGCTGGATCCCCTGGAATTGGGATCCCCCCGTTTATAGGCTTTCTGCGATTATTTTAAACCTATTTTTGAAATATGCTGAACAAAATGTTGTTTTTTTTCGCTCTGTTCACCCCCATCTGACGCGCAGTGGAAGTTTAATGCATTTTTAAGCCAGCCTTCCGTGCGGCCGGGCGAGAATAAAGCCCTGGCTTCTCCTCGCATGTCATGTAGACATATATCCTTCAAGACGAAGTGAATGGCCCATGAATGGCATTCGCCACAATTGAAATAAACATTGACTTCTCATGCTCAGCCATGCAGCTAACTGCTCGGCAGTTGACTCCGGCCTCTCGCGGTGCAGGACACTGCCAGCGACTCTGATGATTTTATTCCTGGCCTGCGGGTGAGTGTTTTCCTGTGTAAACTGAGGGGATTGGAGATCAGGTACGCTTAGGTTACCGGAGAAGCCTTATAAATCCCGACAGCAATTAAAGAGGAACGCCGCCTAAAACGCAAAGGTCTTCTTCTCAAGCCCACCATCGGCTCCCTTTACAGTCTTCTATTTCTCTGTATAGGAAACACTTGGTTATATCAATGTTCCCTGTGACTTAGGCACCTTTTTAATGTATGCAAATACTCAAGGCACCCCAGTCTAAAATGGGGTCCTACCCTTCACAACAGAGTCCCCCCCGTCGCTTTTCATATCAGAGTCCTCAAACTTCCCCCCTTTTTACATTAGAATGCTCAGCCCCCCTTGTGCACCAGTGTCTTCAGTCCCCTCTTCTTCCCTTTATCACATCAAAAGTCCACTGTCCCCCTCTTTTTAATGGGGTCCCACCTTCACATCAGAGTCCCCTGTCACTTCAGAGACTCCCCTTTTCATATCAGAGTCCTCAACCCCCTCACATCAGAATCCTCAGCCCTCCTTTCACATCACAGTCTTCATCCCTTCTCCTTCACATCAGAGTCCTAACATCATCCTCTATCACATCAGAGTCCTTACACCATCCTCTATCACATCAGAGTCCTTACACCATCCTCTATCACATCAGAGTCCTTACACCATCCTCTATCACATCAGAGTCCTTACACCATCCTCTATCACATCAGAGTCCTTACACCATCCTCTATCACATCAGAGTCCTTACACCATCCTCTATCACATCAGAGTCCTTACACCATCCTCTATCACATCACAGTCTTCATCCCTTCTCCTTCACATCAGAGTCCTTACACCATCCTCTATCACATCAGAGTCCTTACACCATCCTCTATAACATCAGAGTCCTTACACCATCCTCTATCACATCAGAGTCCTTACACCATCCTCACCATCCTCTATCACATCAGAGTCCTTACACCATCCTCTATCACATTAGAGTCCTTACACCATCCTCACCATCCTCTATCACATCAGAGTCCTTACACTCATCCTCTATCACATCAGAATTCTCATCTCCCCCCTTTTCTTTCATATCAGAGTAAGTAGTTCATCCTCTTTTACACCAGAGTCCCCCCACCCTTCCTTTTACATCAGAATCCTCAGCCCCTCACCTTCACATCAGAGTCCCCCATCACTCTAGAAACCCCCCTTTTCATATCCTCAAAGTCCTTCTCCCCCTTTTATCCCAAGTCCTCACCTCACCCCTTTTCACATCATAATCCACACCCCTCCCGGCCCCCCCTTCTCCTTCATATCAGAGTCCTCACCTCATCCCTGTTCACATCAGAGTTCTCATCTCCCACCTTCCTTTTCATATTAGAGTAATTAGTTCATCCCTTTTTGCATCAGAAATCAGAATCCTCAGCCCCACCTTTACATCAGAATCTTAACTCAAAAAATGTCTGAAAAACCCCTTTAACTACCTGTACCGCCAAAAGTCCAATTTATTAGTCCATTAATTTCCATTGTCAAAGAAAAAAAAACATTTAGAAGGGAAATCGAAGGAAAAGGTAAGTGAACCAACAATGCACTAGCTTACAAGAAACTATTTAGAAAATACAAAACAAACGTTTACAACCCCTTTAAGTAAAAGTGGTGAGGTTGAAAAAAAAAGAAAAAAAAAAGAAACAATATAGAAACAAATGTAAAGTAAAAAAAAAAAAAATAGAAAAAATTTAAGTGGTTAAAATAATTTAGTCAAAAATCAGATAAATCATTTGTGGGCAAAAGAAAAGAAAAAAAGCATAGAAGAAAACATAGAGTTAAATAAAAGCAAAAACGACAAAAAAAAAAACGACAACAAATTACTGCTGAGAGTTATATAGTCTACAATTCAATGGACATTTGTGAATCCCTACAAATATGTATTATTCCCTCAAAGCTAACAAAAAATTGTGGTGAGTGGTGAGATTAAATAGAAGTGGTGAGGTTAAAAAAAACAAAAAACAAACAAACAATATAGAAACAAATGTAAAGTTAAAAAAAGGAAAAAAATAAAAAAAAATGTACAGTAAGTGGTTAAAATAATTTGGTCAAAATCAGATTAATCATTGGTGGGCAAAAGAAAAGAAAAACAACATAGAAGAAAACGCAGAGTTAAATTAAAGCTAAAAAAAGACTACAACAAATTACTACTGCTGAGAGTTATATAGTCTACAATTCAATGGACATTTGTGAATCCCTACAAATATGTATTATTCACTTAAAGCTAACAAAAAATTTAAATCAAAACAGAAAATTGAGAACGATATTTATAATATTATATAGATTTTATATATATATATATATATATATATATATATATATATATATATATACACAGTGGGGATCGAAAGTTTGGGTACCCCAGGTAAAAATGTGTATTAATGTGCATAA
This sequence comes from Rana temporaria, assembly GCF_905171775.1. Taxonomy (NCBI): domain Eukaryota; kingdom Metazoa; phylum Chordata; class Amphibia; order Anura; family Ranidae; genus Rana; species Rana temporaria. The sequence goes on from NC_053501.1 coordinate 22,428,065, forward strand.
CAAAACCAAGGAAAGATGGAAAAATCTCCAAAAGGCATCAAATTACAGATTAGACATTCTTATGATATGTCAACAAAAGTTAGATTTTATTTCCATCATTTACACTTTCAAAATTACAGAAAACAAAAAAATGGCGTCTGCAAAAGTTTGGGCACCCTGCAGAGTTAATATCTAACTTTTTTTGACATATTATAAGAATGTCTAATTTGTAATTTGATGGCTTTTGGAGATTTTTCCATCTTTCCTTTGCTTCGTTATGCACATTAATACAAATTTTTACCTGGGGTGCCCAAACTTTCGATCCCCCACTGTATATAAAGAGAGAGAGATATGAAAAAAAAATATATATGTATATATATATATATATATATATATATATGTGTATATATATATATATATATATATATATATATGTGTGTGTGTATATATATATATATATACACACACACACACGCACATATATATATATATATATATATATATATATATATATATATATATATATATATATATATATATATATATATATATATATATATATATTTATATACATACACACATATATATATATATATTTATTTTTTATTTTTTTGGTGTTTTTATTTCTAAGCAAAAGTCTCCTGAGTGGTGAGATTAAATAAAAGTGGTGAGGTTAAAAAAAAAACAATATAGAAACAAATGTAAAGTTAAAAAAATAGAAAAAATGATTGCTAAGAGGATTTCTTTCATTGTATCCACTCTATAATTCAAATGACATTTGTGAATCCCTAAAAATAAATCCTACTGACTTAAATGTATTCATAAAGTTAACATAAAGGAAAATGGATATAGCCAAAAAAAAAAGAAAGAATAGTACAAACAGCAGCCCAGCCGACCTCAAATAAATATGACCTCTTTGTTCAGCTCTAGACAAAGTCGGATGCTGTAATTATACCCAGATATGAATATTTGACTCTTTGACTTTCCTTTTATCCTGTGTTTTACACCAATTATGCCTTTTGCTGTCGCGGGGTGAGCTGGACTTCCCCTGGACTCGCCATGTCTTTTCAATTACACCAGTCATCAGCAACCCAGAACAGGAAGTAAGTTTCGACTGAACCTCAAACCAATCCAGACACAGGAAACCAGGGTGAGCAATCAACAAAGGCTGCAGACTTAGCAGCAGCATGAAAAACCCTTAGTAAGCACTTGTTGAAATCGGAGGTCAGGTTCCACCTTCCCACACCTGTCCACAGCAGCTTGCATTTTCTGCTCTGTTTGCTTAGCTATGAAGCATAAAAAACAGGGCCCTTGCGTAAGCCTACGGTCATCCAATTTGCATTTTATTTGCAATTTGCAAGCATATTTTAAGACATTTTTTTCCATATTTTGGATAGGCATGGGGATTGTGTAACACCCCTGTCAATTTTTGTTTTGCTAACGGCGCCTTGCTATGAAACCTTCCCCTGGCTCAGAGGCACACCAAGGGGTCAAAAGTAAGCTCTGCAGTGAGAGGTGAGAGAAAATCCCGTCCAGGGCCGTTGCGACAGGACAGGCAAACCAAGCAATTGCTTGGGGCCCCAGAGATGGCCTGGGGCCCCCGAGCTGGCATGCTGGGCCCCCCTCCCTCGCAACTCGCTAGCTGCACAGGAGGAGGAAGGAGGATGAGGGAGGAGGAAGAACGAAGAAGCCATTTTCGGTAGCGGCCGAAACCCCCCCACCCCCGCTTCTGAACTTGAAAAGACTCGAATGTCATTTCCGACAGCAGCACATCCCCAAGCTTCTGAACCCCGCCCTGTCAATGTCCATTTTGCTTGGGGCCCCCAAATTCCTTCAAATGGCCCTGATCCCGTCTAATGCCGTGTACACACGGTCCGAATTTCCGACAACGAATGTTCGGTGTGAGCTTTTGGTTGGAAATTTGCACCGTGTGTACGCTCCATCGGACATTTGCTGTTGGAATTTCCGACAACAAAAATTTGAGAGCTGGTTCTCAAATTTTCCGACAACAAAAGTTCTTGTTGGAAATTCCGATCGTCTGTATGCAATTCCGATGCACAAAAATCCTACGCGTGCTCAGAATCAATTGAACTCATGCTCGGAATCATTGAACTTAGTTTTTTTCGGCTTGTCGTAATGTTGTACGTGACCGCGTTCTTGATGTTCGGAATTTCCGACAACATTTGTGGGACCATGTGTATGCAACACAAGTTTGAGCCAACATTCTGTCGGAAAAAAAATCCACGGTTTTGTTGTCGGAATTTCCGATCGTATGTACACGGCATTAGATAGTTGTCATTGGAACAGGGTGTCCTCACTTATTGTAACAACTACAACATTTTGGCTTTCCCTTCACTTTTTGACCCTGAACAATGGTCACCAAGACAAATAGACATTCTCCCCATAGGGGACACAGACAGCAATAAAAACCCAAGAAAGGTGCCAGGATTCGGTTTGTGGGGAAGGGGTGGTTGTAGACACCTGTCTAAAATTCTAAAACCCAAACTCAACATCAAACCCTATTGAAGTCTATAAGGGCGAATCTTGATACTAAAATCCTGTAGGGTGTTGTGTGGTGCACTGGCAGCAAGAATACAGGCCGAGGTAGGAGAGAACAGTATATTGAAAGGGAGTTCCAAAAAATGTACAATCAGGACCAGTGGGTGAGCACAGTCAACAGGAGCCACTTAAACAGTAGCAGAGGATCCTGATCTTGAAAAAATGCTGACAGCTTCTGCAGCGACGGGCGAAAAAACGGCCTGGCCAGTCCACATCCAAATGGCAGGCTTCCTGATAAAAGACACGTAGTCCCTGCACTTTCATTACTCCTCCAGAACCTTCCCCCAATGCTAGCACTATCCCTGCCAGCGGGGTTACCTGTCTCTACACTAGCCACTTGAATAAAGCGCACCAAACATGGGAATCAGATTCTAAAATAAACTCTGCCTGACCCAAGATGGCTGCCGAGGTCACATGGGATGTCAGCATCCAATCGGACAGCTGTCTCCCTGTAACTGTGGAAATCATAAGTTCCTTACTACCGTACTTCCTTCACCTTCTGCATAGTCCTTTCGGTTGAGCGCCACCTACAGTGGGGATTACAGATTGTCCCTGCCTACATTCTGGACAAATAAAAGGCTAATAGGTAAGCTATTTAAAAAAAAAGACGTTGGTTGCTGGAAGAAATTTAACAAAGAAAAACAAAATACAGCGACACTGTAATCCGGAACCACATATTTTGGATATTTTGGTGTAATTGTTTTTTTTTTTCACTTCTACATTTAGCTAAAATAACCTACAAAACAGCATCAGCACTTCAATCTGATTCACTTCAACTTGAGGACTTTTTGCAATTCGGCACTGCGTCGCTTTAACTGACAATTGCGCGGTCGTGCGACGTGGCTCCCAAACAAAATTGACGTCCTTTTTTTCCCACAAATAGAGATTTCTTTTGGTGGTATTTGATCACCTCTGCGGTTTTTATTTTTTTTGCGCTATAAACAAAAATTGAGCGACAATTTTGAAAAAATATATAATATTTTTTACTTGTTGCTATAATAAATAGCAACATTTTGAAAAAAAAAAATGTTCTCAGTCTAGGCCGATACGTATTCTACATATTTTTGGTAAAAAAAAATAGCAATAAGCGACTGGTTTGCGCAAAAGTTATAGCGCCTATAAAATAGGGGACAGAATTTTTTTTTTATTATTATTTTTATTTTTTTACTAGTAATGGCAGCAATCTGTGATTTTTATTGGGACTGCGACATTATGGCGGACACATCGGACACTTTTGACACATTTTTGGCACCATTCACATTTATACTGCGATCAGTGCTATAAATATGCACTAATTACTGTATAAATGTGACTCGCATTGAAGGGGTTAACACTAGGGGGTGAGGGAGGGGTTAAATGTGTACCCTGCCTAGTGTTACTAACTGTGGGGGGAGGGGACTGACTGGGGGAGGTGACCGATGCTGTGTCCCTATGTACAAGGGACATAGATCGGTCTCCTCTCCCTGACAGGATGTGGATCTGTGTGTTTATACACACAGATCCACGTCCTTGTCTGTGTAACTGCCGATCGCTGGTGCCTGGCGGACATCGCGGCCGCCAGGCACGCGCATCGGCATCTCAGTGATGCGGCAGGCACGCGCCCCCCAGTGGCCAGGAGGAGCGGAGGCCGTAAAAACACGGCGAGTCAGAGAATTATAACCACCCTGCGGCCGTATAAAGTCGTACGGCCGTCAGGAGGTGGTTAATTCAGCGGTAATAGGCCTGAATTGAATGGTGGAAGTAGCAGCCACGAGTCCATTCACACTTGTGCGATTTCCGATACCCTGCGACTTGATGTGACTTTGATGCAATTTTGATGTGCCTTTGGTACAACTTTGGCTTTGACCAATGTGATCCTTTTGTTTGTATTCTACAAAGTCGTTAGCGGGCTTCCCCACTGAGAGCTGAATGTAAACAAAAGAATGCCGGCAATGAAAAATAAATAAAAAAACAGCGTGGGGTGCCCCCCCCCACATCATTGGAGTGCTATTTAAAAGGAATGGCGCCACATGTTGTAGCTTGTGCTTTTTCAATGCAGTGCAACACAACCTACGCATCTGATTCACGTCTTGTATGTTGCATTGTTGTAGTGCGCTGAAGGGGTGCAGTGGGGTGCCATTGAAAACGAATGTCACCTCAAGGCACTTAGCTTTGTAGTAAATTGTGTGCGTTGCGCCATGCATTAGTCTGAATGGAGCCTAAAGACGACTGAAAGGATTTACACGAACCGGGACCTGGATTATCGTTCGCTGTAGATTAACACGAATGCTTGCCAGTTCCTCTAGCCTTTTTGCATGTCTAATATATAACGCCAAAAAAAAAGAAAAATAAATTCTTCCCATGTCCATCCAAAAGGAAACGTTTTGGCTGTATGTAGCTTTACACCCTTAGGAGCCGCTGGATTTTGGGTCCCCTTTTGTCTGCACAGCCAGGCAACAAGCACTTTTGACAGGCACATGGTAGTCAGAAAAGCAGTCCAATGGCTTTTGTTTATTAGGGGGGTATCCACTTGGATGGGGTTAGAGTGGTATGGGATGCAGGGCCGTCTTTAAGGCAGGGCAAAAGGGGCACCTGCCCTGGGCGCTATCATTGTTGTGGGGCCCAAAACAGCTGCCTCATACTTGCCAACTGTCCCAGTTTAAATTCCCTTGAAGTTTTAGTCCTTTGCTGTGTCCCGATATCTCAGTGTGAATTGCTGCTACTAATGCTGCCCAGCTCTGCCCTATTGTTGTGTTCAGATGACTCACCTGCAGACCCTGTGTTTACATGTAAATAACTGTCATTCATATGCAAATAATAGGAGCATTCATATGTAAATAGTGGCGGCCAGCGGCATTGATATGTAAATAAAGGCGGCATTCATATGTATATGACATACCCTCTGCAGTGAAGAGATGATGTGCTGTAACCTCTAGCAACCAATCAGTGAGCAGTACAACTGTACAGTAATCTCTAGCAACCAACAAACAAGCAGAAAATCATGTGCTATAACCTCTAGCAACTTATCAGTAGGTGGTAATGTTATGCTGTAACCTCTGGCAACCAATCGCAATCACTGCCTGATCTGATACAGTAAACTGAACTGATAAATTGATTTTAAGTCTAGCTCATATTTACTGTCTCAGAGCAGGTGGAGAGCGAAATTGCATGGGGGGTCCAATCAATATTAACCACTTCCCGCCCAGTCAATAGTAAATTGACGTCCGGGAAGTGGTTGTGTTATCCTGACTGGACGTCTATTGATGTCCAGCAGGATAACATGCCGGCGCGCGCCCGTGGGGGCATGCAGTGCGGCGATCGGTGATGCGGGCATCTCTGCATCTCTGATCTCGGTAAAGAGCCTCCGGCAGAGGCTCTTTACCACGTGGTCAGGTGTGTCCAATCACGGCTGATCACGGTGTAAACAGGAAGAGCCATTGATCGGCTCTTCCTCACTCACGTCTGACGGACGGGAGTAGAGGAGAACCGATCGGCGGCTCTCCTAACAGGGGGGGTTCGCGCTGATTCTTTATCAGCACAGCCCCCCCTCGGATGCCCACACTGGACCACCAGGGAAGCCGCCAGGACCACCAGGGAAGGGGGCAACATGTGGATGGCCAGGTACATCCCCCATGGCCATCCACATGTAAAAAAATAAGCACAATAGATGCCAATCAGTGCCCACAAATGGGCACTGACTGGCAACATGGGCACTGACTGGCAACATGGGCACTGACTGGCAACATGGGCACTGACTGGCAAAAATTAGTAAATAAACAAGTGATGCCCAGCAATGCCATCAGTGCCACCCCTCAGTGTCCATCAGTGCCACCTCTCAGTGGCCATCCATGCCCAGTGCCCACCTATCAGTGCCCATCTGTGACACCCATAAGTACCCATCAGTGCCTCCCATAAGTACCCATCAGTGCCACCCATAAGTACCCATCAGTGCCACCCATAAGTACCCATATGTGCCGCCTATGAGTGCCCATCAGTGCCGCATACCAGTGCCACCTATCAGTGCCCATCAGTGCCACCTATCAGTGCCCATCAGTGCCACCTCATCGGTGCCTATCAGTGCCACCTCATCGGTGCCCATCAGTGCCGCCATATCAGTGCCCGTAATTGAAGAAGAAAACTTACTTATTTACAAACAAAATTAACAGAAAAAAATAAAAACTTTATTTTTTTTCACAATTTTCTGTATTTTTTTAGTTGTTGCGCAAAAAATGAAAATCGCAGATGTGATCAAATACCACCAAAAGAAAGCTCTATTTGTGGGAACAAAATTATAAAAAAAAATTTGGGTACAGTGTAGCATGACCGCGCAATTGTCATTCAAAGTGTGACAGCGCTGAAAGCTGAAAATTGGCTTGGGCGGGAAGGTGCATAAGTGCTTGGTATTGAAGTGTTGGGTATTGCATCTGGCTGCTTCTCCTCTTTAGGCTTTGGGGGGGGGGGGGTGATAAGTAAAGGTCACTCACTCCGTCCTTTGTAAGTCCTACAGCATATGTGGCAACTTCTGCACAGGCCTCCTGCTGAACAGGCCCCACTTGTTCCAGGGCATCTCACCAAGCCTGGCTAAGGCTGAAGGGGGTGATATTTACTCTCTTTGCTCCTTCTCTCTCCCAGCTCACTGTTACACTGGCACCTTCTGCCTGGAGGCACAGGGGTTCCCTCCAGGCCTCTGGATCCTGGACTCCCTCCCCACATGGCCAGGCTCCTGATTATTTAAGGGTGGTCTCTCCACCTTCTTGGCCAGGGATTGGTAGGGATCCCATAAATATTCAGGCCTTTGTAACTATCCCTCTCCTAAGTTCCAGAACCTTCAGAAAGTTTCTAGAAGCCAGGGGGAGGTGACAGAGACCCAACCCTCTAATCCCGTGGTACACTGGCTACATACAGTGGAGCCTAACAAAGTTTACCTATACTATCTACATTATGTACAGAGGGGGTGCTACATGTACATTCACTTTAACCCTTAGTAGCTGCTTCACCCTTGATGCAAAGCCCCAGTCATTGGGTACCAGTAGACATTTTACTCTCTCCAATTTCTGAAGTTTCAAGTGCCTGCATTCCAGTTTGAGTAAATAAATTGTTATATAATTGGTGTCCATGTGAACATTGTTTTCCGTTTTTCGTGACAATCTATTAAAATGTCATCTTCAAAGATGCACATGATTGGCGCTACTTAATTTTATGGGTCAGTGATAAATTATTGCTTTAACGTGACCATGAACTAAGCTATACATAACCAGCACAGCGTGTTAAAATAGTCAATCACTCAATAACGGTGAGAGATGCCGGTTCACAAGCCAACCACTTTATTCCTCTCAGGGATGCAGAGGTCACACTGACTCCTAATAGCTCCATTCATTGGAAGTACTTTAAAAAGCAGAAAAAAAAAAACGAATTCTTAACTCAGACTTACGCTTTATTCAACAATGTTATAACGTCTTCAACAAAACGAGCAATTCTTCTTCATGGTCAGGCTGTGTACACTAATGGACTGATACAAATGGAATAATATCTCTGCAGTCCATCAAACTACACCAGTTAGCTGAGAATGGAAAAGAAAAAGGAAAAACTTTCTTTAGATGGTTAATCCACACAATAATAACCATAATCCTTGATTATGGAATTTAGCACTTAAAGGGTCAACCCATAAACATATTTCAGTATTAAGTCATAAGTAGAGTCTGGTGGGCTGAGTAATTTATCTATCTAATTCCAGTGTTGAGCTTTCCCCACCATAGTTAATGCTCTAGTCCAGCCATTCTAAAGAAGGGCTCCATGGAGCATCCTAAGGTTCCTTCAGGGGTTTCTAGGAGGTTCCTTGAGCTCTGGCGGGTTGACCTCTAAACTGATGGTGCCTTCATAATTCTGGGTCCAATACCACTTGACAGACCCAGCAGAATGACACCCTTTAACCACTTAACCCCCGGACCATATTGCTGGTCAAAGACCAGAGCACTTTTTGCGAATCGGGACTGCGACGCTTTAACTGACAATTGCGCGGTCGTGCGACGTGGCTCCCAAACAAAATTGGCGTCCTTTTTTTCCCACAAATAGAGCTTTCTTTTGGTGGTATTTGATCACCTCTTCGGTTTTTATTTTTTGCGCTATAAACAAAAATAGAGCGACAATTTTGAAAAAAATGAATATTTTTTACTTTTTGCTGTAATAAATATCCCCCAAAAATATATAAAAAAACATTTTTTTTCCTCAGTTTAGGCCGATATGTATTTTTCTACATTTTTTTTGTAAAAAAAAATCGCAATAAGCGTTTATTGATTGGTTTGCGCAAAAGTTATAGCGTTTACAAAATAGGGGGTATTTTTATGGCATTTTTATTAATATTTTTTTTTTACTAGTAATGGCGGCGATCAGCGATTTTTTCCGGCACTGCGACATTATGGCGGACACTTCGGACACTTTTGACACATTTTTGGGACCATTGGCATTTTTATAGCGATCAGTGCTATAAAAATGCATTGGATTACTATAAAAATGCCACTGGCAGTGAAGGGGTTAACACTAGGGGCGGGGAAGGGGTTAAGTATGTCCCTGTGTGTTATCTTACTGTGGGGGGGGGGGGTGGCCTCACTAGGGGAAACACTGATCCTCTGTTCATACATTGTATGAACAGAAGATCAGCATTTCCCTTGCTGACAGGACCGAGAGCTATGTGTTTACACAGCTCCCAGTCCCCGCTCTGTAACGAGCAATCGCGGGTGCCCGGCGGCAAACGAGCCCGCCGGGCACACGCACGGGAGTCAGGGGCGAGCAGGGGGGCGCGCTGCGTGCCTCCGGCGGCGTGCACGCGCCCCTAGTGGCCGCTCGAAGAGCGGATGTATAGCTACGGGCTCTCGCCCAGGAGAGCCGACCTACCACCGTATAATGACGGTGGCTGGTCGGCTAGTGGTTAAAGGGGTTGTAAAGGTAAAAAAAAAAAAAAAAAATTCCCTAAATATCTTCCTTTACCTTAGTGCAGTCCTCCTTCACTTACCTCATCCTTCCATTTTGCTTTTAAATGTCCTTATTTCTTCTGAGAAATCCTCACTTCCTGTTCTTCTGTCTGTAACTCCACACCGTAATGCAAATCTTTCTCTCTGGTGTGGAGAAAGCCTCTTGAGGGGGGAGGGGACGAGTAGGAGTGTCAGGACGCCCACTAACACACAGCTCCTTTCTCTATCTGCAATGTAGAGAGTGTCCTGACACTCCTGCTCGCCCCCTCCCCCCTCAAGAGTCTTTCTCCACACCAGGGAGAAAGCTTTGCATTACGGTGTGGAGTTACAGACAGAAGAACAGGAAGTGAGGATTGCCTTTGCCTTTGGATGTGTGCCTTTGGATCCTGCTAATTAGTTGAAATTGCTTATAGGCCATCTTTGAAGATAAATTCAGCTATACCATAGAAAACTATAGAAGAAAAAATAGTTTTTGTTTAGACAAGAATTCTTTTGAACATTATGAGCTATGAATTGGCAATATCAGAATATATAGAATTGGCCTCAATTCAGATTTTCAGTATTCACTTCTGATAAGAATTTATTCAAAGCAAATCAAAAGAGCTTTCTCCTTGCCCTACTTTTCACGCATATTTCTCATTATTGTCTTCTAACACACAAGTTACGTCTTCAACCCTTCCTTGTACAGAATGCCAAAAACTTTCCAAACAAAGTTGGCTCCTGCAAACCGATCATATTACAAACATCACAGTTATGACGTTTCCTATTAAATAAAGTTATTAAAGTACAACTATAGGCATGTCATAATAGAAGCCATTTACACTACCAAAGGAAAATTACATTTTCTAATTTTGGAATTGCCTATCAAAAATAAACTTGACTTCCTTGACGGTCATGATTTTGTATGTAGCCAAGTCCCGGGCCTCTCTAGTCCTTATAGTGACCTCCAGGGACAAGTGACATCCTTCTGTGTAGAGTGGGTTACAGGGCATGGTGGGTGTAATGTAAGGTAGATTCATGGGCGCCAGACACTTCTTGAATGCAAAGAGATTTATTTTCTCTTAAACAGAACTGTGGGAGAGAGGGTTAGGGCCAGGACACCCTTTAGTAGTTGCAATGTTAATTTAGCAGACTCCGACTTCTATAGGCAGACAGCCAGTTGTATTGAACTCCTTTACTTCCTCTACAATCTTCTTGTCATGGTTATGCAGTAATGTTTGTCTGTCAGCTTACCTCTCCTCCATGTGTCCTGCTTTAGAGGCCAGCCACTCTCACCTGGCTGCTTAAGTATTCTCTCCTCTTAGCATGGATCCACCCCAGGCCCTATCAGGGAACTTTATATTAACCCGTGCACTGCAAGCCAGCCGTGCTGATCAACAGTGTTTGTTAGCTATTGTGTGTTTGGTTTCCTGCTTACCGTGTACCGTGTCTGTCTCTGTTTTACCGATCTTGGCTTGTTCTTGACTATCCCTGCCTGCTTGTGACCCTGATCCTTGGTGTTTTCTATGTTTATCCTTGTCTGCTAGTCGCCCTGACCTTTGGCTTTTCTCCTTACTATCTCTTGTTATCCTGATCTGCTGCTTCCTCTCTATCCTCCTGTAGCCTACTGTGAGCGTGAGCTGGGAGACTCTGGGGGCCGCGACCTGGAGACAGTAGCAGCCCAGTCCATCTTCACCACTAGACGCTGCCCTCCTTAACCACCCAAAGTTTCATCCGCAGGAGTCAGCGGTAGGGTTCACTACCTTAGCGGTGCACTCCTGACCCCAACGGTGTGCATCTGTCAACTGGCTTCAGGTGACCTGACACTTCTCTAGTAGATCTTCACTCCACTGAGCTCCCAGTCTCTCTCATGAGAATTGCTGATCCACTGCCACTGCATCCCCTGAGCTCTTCCAATCTTCTCACACAGTATCTTCCTCAAGCATCACCCCCACATACATAGTAAAAAATTGTTTTATGTAATGTCACCAGTCAGTGTCCCTGATCACCGCCACATCAGTTGATGACACTGTACTGCACTTGTGAGAGTATGTAAAAATAATCTATATTTTTCAATTTTCCAAAAAATTACAACTTCAAAAAAAAATCGCCATGCCTCTTACTAAATACCTTGGACTGTCTACTTTCCAAAATGGTAATTTGGTGGTATTTGTGCTGTCCTGGCATTTTAAGACCTCAAATAATCCGTCAGTACATCAGGATTGATACATTTTCAGATATATACCATCATTTGTGAATTTCACACAGACTAAATAATATACACTGATTTGGGTTATTTTCACCAAAGAAATGTAGCAGAATAAATTTGGGCTAAATTGGGCCTGCTTGAAGACGTTAATTTTACGAAACGTACGTCGCGGCGCAGCCTGGTCACGTGTACTCCCTATGTCACATCCGGAAATCTGGCTTAAGCATTCTGACTGGTGAAACGCACGCCGTCGAGGAAGTGGAGGAACCACAAGTGCTTTTCCTTACGAGTCTGCAGCCCCACCTTTTATTGTAAGCGGCCATTTGGCCTTTTTTGTTCTGTCATTTTATTCTTTTATTAAATGGTTTGCACTATGGAAGTTTTGGCTTTTTCATTCCATGTTCCATCTCTGCAATGGAGGTCTTGAGCCAATACCCACATCTCCTGTTTATGGCCAAGTGTGCAGGCACGCTCCTGCTAAGCGCATGAGATCTTTTTCTAATCAAAAAGATCCATTGAGTCTGGTAAGCACATTCCCCTTCTGTGCACTTTGGGTGTCTTATCCTTGCGTATGGTGAAGGAACAAGTTTGCACTGTCTGGACAACAATCCTTTTACAGCAAGATTTTGTTTTTTGTTGGTGGATGGATTTTGGAAATTATTACATTTTCTTTTTTTTTCAATTGGGGCAATTTTTTATCTTTTTTGCTTTGTATATTTTTCCTTAGAAAGAGTAAAACACTTTTTTTATGGACTTATATTATGTGTGCAATACTTTTTGGTGATTTATTTTAAAGATTTATTACCACTAATTGTATATCACTGGTTTATCCACTTGGGAGAATTTTTCTCACTTTAGTATATTTAATATTTATGAGTGTTTTTTATAATCACTTTCTAGCGCCCTCCTTTTTCACTTATACATTTTTGAAGCACAATTATCTATTTGCAAATTCTTATAACCGAAATGAAGAAAAATACATTATTAGTGTCACTAGCATCATCAGTGTCCCTCCCTGCCAGTGTCAGTTAGCGCCAGATTTTCCACCACACTATCACAGTTACATTATAAGTCACTAATCACCACCATTACTAGCGTCTACAGCTGCGTAAATTCTAGTTTATATACCATAGTTTGTAGACGCTATAACTTTCACAGAAACAAATAAATATACACAGTTTTTTTGTTTTTGTTTTTATACCAGACATGCAGCACAACATATGTTGGCCTAAATGTATTTGATTGTATTGTATATGTTTTATAATAAAAAGCTAAAAAATATTATGTAAATATATTGCGCTAATCCAAAAATAGAAAAATTTAGGCAGCCATCACAACAAAGGATAAATTGTGAAAAAAATGGAAAAATAAGTGCAGCGTCAATGTGAAACCCGCCTCAATGACGGAGTCCAATTATTAAATCAGGAATAAACCAGATGTTAAAATACTATAAATAATAAACAAAAATGTAAGTGATCAAAGCAAGAACACCACTCCAAACATATATCACAAAAAGTTCATAATCAGTGAATGTGTTTTCATCAAAGTTGGTAAATATTCATGTGAGGTTCTAAGATGAAACACACAATATCAATCCAATCTAATGGATAAATGTCCATATAATGTAAAAAGTGACAATGAAACAATCCCCATAAAATGGGCGTGAAAAGCTTTCCCTCAAAGATACAGTCCCTGGAACTCAGAAAAGATGAAATACCCCTACCGGATGGCGGGGACCCACCACACACCGTACGGCAAGAGGTCACAAAGGCTTGTTGGGCCGATTGCCCTCTCTGGTCACTGTCTCGGTCCAATTCGCAGTTTGCACTAGACGTGGTTTACATCCAACTTCGTCTGGATGGGACTGCTGCCAGATGTCAAGCTCCAATCCGGATTCCGTAGGGAAAGGTTATTCACAAATATGTTCCAATCAGGGGAAAAGAGGGAAAAAGGCTCCTCATAGTGTAAAAATATATAAAATTTATTCATAAAATTCCAAAAAGATTTAACACTGAAATCCCACAAAAATCACATCCAAATCCACATCAGCAAAAAAGCAAACAATCACCCAAAAAGGTATATGAATGGAAGATGTCATACAGGTTGAGCAGTGAGGAAATGGTTAGGACCAGTGTACCCGACCGGTTTCGTCTCAAAAAGACTTCTACGGAGGGCATACGTATTTTCACATCTGGTTTATTCATGATTTAATACTTGGACTCCGCCATTGAGGCGGGTTTCACATTGGCGCTGCACTTATTATAATAAAAAGCTAATTTATTTATTATATTTATTTATTATTATTCAAATATTTTTTTTTATGTTTATATAATTTATTTTTTATTTTTATGTTATATAATAAAAAAAAAAAATCCCAGAGGTGATCAATACCACCAAAAGAAAGCTCTATTTGTGGGGAAAAAAATGATATAAATTTAATTTGCATACAGCGTTGTATGACCGACAAATTGCCAGTTGAAGTAGTGCAAATGCCCTAGTCATGAAGGGGGCAAAATCTTGCCGTGGTTAATATAATATAATATAATGCATGTACTGTACATGTGCCCATGTGAGCAATAATGCGCCGTAACAGGCTGCATAGGTCTTAAATGGGGCCTAAATCAGCAGTTACTGATAGCATGAAAAATTTCCTCTTAAAATATATATATAAATATTTTCAATATTAGCAACCATTTTGTAACGCAAGGATCGTTGGGAATAAATCGGAGCCGGAACAATAAAGTGATGACAATAATAGCTCCAGAAGATGTAATCATTTAAATTATTAAACAACCCACTTTACATTAATACAGGGTCATTACAAGCCTTAATAAACTTCCAGCCTAATACAATGAATGCATCCAATAGCAGTGCCCGTATCCCATGCAATTTATTAGCCTAGTTTATTATGTATGATTAGAGCTATTTGTGTGCAATATCTTCCAGCTTTAGGAGGTTCAACACGATTAGCAATTCACAAGGATTATAAAACTGCTTGAAATAACCATCAGCTAATGAATTGCAGGAACCTCCATAGTCCAGTTATTGCGCAATTAAACTTATCGTACAGATCCGACGGTGCGTTCCATCACGGGGCTGAGGAGGAAATTGACAGGTTAAAAGAGAAAGGAAAAAAATGACTCTCCTAGACGGCGGCTTCATGCCATTAATTTGATATCAATTAATCTGTGAGAGTGATGAAAGCAATAAGATAAACTTCATCTTTTAGTCATTTAAAAAGGTTTTTAAAGTGGAAACACAACTTTTTTTTTTATTTTTATTTTTTTTGCAAAAATGACAAGCATAAGATTATATTTTATAGAAATGTGAGCTTGTTTAAGCATTCTTTTTTTTTTTTTTTTTTGGAGGGGGGGGGGGGGGCAATTTTGTTTTTTAAATCATTATTAGCAGTCTGGGGAAGGCTAAGTTTGGGTAAACATTTGTGTGGTACGGCAACTCATGAATATTAATGAGCGTTACGCCGCTCCATAATTTGCATTGCGTTAAAGTGGAGTTCCGCCAAAAAAAAAAATGAAAAGACAGCAGCTACAAATACTTCAGCTGCTGGCTTTTGGATACTGATCAAGAGGCACTGATAAGGCTGCACTGATGGGTTGCACGGATGGGCACTGATGGGCACTGATAGGTGACAATGGTGGTCACTGATTAGCAGTACTGATGGGCAGGGCAGCCATCAGGAATTATGGGGCCCCTTACACAGCTTCAGGCAGTGAGCCCTTTAATAAAAAAAAAAATATATATATATAAAAAAAAGAAAAAAAAAGAAATAAAATAATATAAAAAAAAAATATTTTTTAAGAAAAAAAGGGGGTTGCCATCCGGGGCCCTGGGGACCTCTGGGCCCTTTAATAATAATAAATATACATATATATATATATATATATATATATATATATATATATATATATATATATATATATATATATATATATATATATAAAATAAATAAAAAAAATATATTAAAAAAAAAAACATTTTTTATTAAAAAAAAAAGGGGGGTTGTCATCCGGGGCCCTTGGGATCTCTGGGCCCCCCGTACCCCTAGAAAAAAAATGGCCATTTAATAAAAAATTAAATAAAAATATATTAGAATTTTTTTTTTTTTTTTTATAAAAAATAAATAAAAAAAGGGGGGGGTTTCCATCCGGGCCCCTGGGGACCTCCGGACCTCTATAAAAGATAAAAAAATTGGCCCTTTAATAAAAAAATAAAATAAAAATATATTAAAAATATATATATTTTTTAATAAAAATAATATAAAAAAAGGGGAGTTGCCATATGGGGCCCCATGGGCCTCCGGACCCCTAAAAAAAAGGGGGTTGCCATCCGGGCCCCTGGGGACCTCCGGGCCCCTTACAGGTGTACTGCCTGTACCCCCCTGATGGCAGCCCTGCTGATGGGCACTGATAGATGGCACTGGTGGGCACTGAATAGCAGCACTGGTGGGCCGTAATGGGACCGGTGTCCCTCTAACAGAAGCTGGTTAACGTCTTTCTTCTTTTCTTCAGGGTGACAGCGTGCACTGATATGCAGAACTGATGGGCACTGATAGGTGGCACTGATGGGCGCTGAGAGGTGGCACTTATGAGCAATGATAGGTGGCATGGATAGGCAGCACTGAAAGGGAGCACTGACTTGCATCACTGATGGGCACAGATTGGCATCACTGGGCACATATTGGCGTGACTGATGGGCACAGATATGTGTCACTGATTGTAGAGGTTGGCATCACTGTTGGGCACTGTTGGGGCTACACTGATGATTAGTGCCCTAATGATCTGTACAGGTCTCCCCTGTGATGAAATGCCGCTGATCGGCTCTCCTCTCCTCACACTTACCTGTCCTGGGCGCCCGCCATGTCATCTCCCGAAGCCGTTTTGTCCCTCGGCTCTCAGGTGCTGCCACTAGAGCTGCACGATTAATCGTCAAGAATCGTTATCGCGATCTTTTTCCCTGTGCGATTCTAGACACAGGGTTTCACGATCTTTGACATGCAAAGAATTTCCTCTGCTCTCAGCCAAAAGTCAAAGTCTGGGCAATCTGCCAAGTTTTGAAAACATTCTTTATTAGTGAAAAGTTAAGTCTAAACATTGTATCACATTGACTTTTACATCAAAGAAATAAACTTCTGTATGTAAATTAGGAACGTTTAACCACTTAAACACCAAACCTTTTTCTGACAGCTCTTTTCAAGTTAAAATCATTATTTTTTTTTGCTAGAAAATTACTTGGAACCTCCAAACATTATATAATTTTTTAGTAGAGACCCTAGAGAATAAAATGGCGGTTGTTGCAATATTTTATGTTGCACTGTATTTGCGCGGCAGTCTTTTTAAATGCAATTTTTTTTGAAAAAATGACTTTAATGAATAAAAAAAAAAAAAAAAATAGCCAGTAAAGTTAGCCCATTTTTATTTTTTTTGTATAAATGTAAAAGATTTTACGCCGTGAGAGAATCATGATCTTCATTCTAAGCAAAAAAATTGTGATTCTCATTTTGGCCAGAATCGTGCAGCTCTAGCTGCCACCGCCATCTTCAGTAAGGGAATCAGGAAGTGAAGCCTTGCGGCTTCACTTCCTGGTTCCCTACTGCGTATGCGCGAGTCGCGCTGCGCGATCCCACTGGTCTCTGCTGTCTTCTGGGACCTGTGTGTCTCCCAGAAGACAGCACAGGGGGGACAGGACGGAGTAGGTGCCGGACGTGGCGTAGGTCACCGCGGTGATATGCCAGGAAGTGGGAGCAAATACCTGGATTACACAGACATCTGCTCCCTCCTCCCCCCTGAAAGGTGCCAAATGTGACACCGGAGGCCTCACTGATGGGCACAAATTGGCATCACTGGGCACAGATTGGTGTGACTGATGGACACTTATAGGTGTCACTGATTGTACAGGTTGGCATCACTGTTGGGCACTGTTGGGGCTACACTGATGATTTGTGCCCTAATTATCTGTACAGGTCTCCCCTGATTGGCTCTCCTCTCCTCACACTCCGTCAATGTGAGGCGAAGAGAGCCGATTACCGGCACTTCCTTGTTTACATGTGATCCGCCGTGATTGGACACAGCGGAACACATGGGTAAAGAGCCACATCATTGGCTCTTTACTGAGATCTGGGGCCACGCTGTGTCCTAGAGACACAATTCGTCCAGAATCGCACCCGATCGTGGCAAGACTGGGTGACGTCATATGATGTCAGCCCAGAACAAGAGATCATCCCGCCGTCATTTGTCCATACGGCGGGCAGAAGGTGGTTAAACAACGACTATATTCAATGTCAATTTATTTTTTGCCGTCTGCATCTTATTGGGGAGATTTCCCCTAATTTCCTGTCCCATACACTTAAAAAATAAAACATATAATTATTGTAAACAAGACAAATAGAAAGGGTGAATTTCCCTAACAGGGACACAAACAGCAATACAGTATCTTAACCACTTCAGCCCCGGAGGATTTGGCTGCCAAATGACCAGAGCACTTGCGATTCGGCACTGCGTCTCTTTAACTGACAATTGCGCAGTCGTGCGACGTGGCTCCCAAACAAAATTGACGTTCTTTTTTTCCCACAAATAGAGCTTTCTTTTGGTGGTATTTGATCACCTCTGCGGTTTTTATTTTTTGCGCTATAAACAAAAATAGAGCGACAATTTAAAAAAAAGCAATATTTTTTACTGTTTGCTATAATAAATATCCCCCAAAAATATATACATTTTCCCCTCAGTTTAGACTGATACATATTCTTCTACATATTTTTGTTAAAAAAAAAATCACAATAAGCATTTATTGATTGGTTTGCGCAAAAGTTATAGCATCTAAAAAATAGGGGATATTTTCATGGCATTTTTATTAATATATATATTTTTTTACTAGTAATGGCGGCGATTATCGGTTTTTATCGTGACTGAGACATTATAGCGGACACATCAAACGCTTTTGACGCTATTTTGGGACCATCGTCATTTATACAGTGAGCAGTGCTATAAAAATGCACTGATTACTGTGTAAATGACACTGGCAGGGATGGGGTCTATCCACTAGGGGGCGAGGAAGGGGTTAAATGTGTCCTAGTGAGTGATTCTAACTGTGTGGGGGCTGGGCTTACTGTGACACGACAGTGATCACATGCTCCAGATGACTGGGACCAGACGATCAGTGTCCTGTCACTAAGCAGAACAGGGAGATGCCTTGTTTACACAGGCATCCCCCCGTTCTGCAGCTCCATGACACGATCGCAGGACATGGTGGCAAATTTAAAGGGACCTATATATACGCTCATTTGCCTGTCCGTGCCATTCTGCTGACGTAAAAGTGCGTGCGGCGGTCGGCAAGTGGTTAAATGTTGAGAAATGAATCTAATAGTTACCAATAGCTACATATGTTCTTACAAGATCTGTGCTTGTATAAAGGTTTAGTTACATAGTTGTATGTTTACTCGTAGAAAGATGATTTTAATAGATTTTAATAAGGGCAAAGAAGGTCTTATTTTTGTCATTATGTAACCTAAAAGCATACCTTAGGAACAAAATCACGACGCAAAGGAAAAATGAATACAGATTTGGTTGGCTACCATTTCCTTTGAGTTCATTCAAACTCATTTCCTTCCCAAGATATAATTTCAGATTAAATAATAACAAAAATAAGACATTTTTATTCTCTATAAAACCATCTTTTTGCATACAAACATACAACTAAACTTTGGTATAAGTTTAGATGTTGTAAATAACAATTTTAATACATATATAGTCATAGTAATATGAATTCCGCTATATGTGAGCATATACCGTATTTATCGGCGTATACCGCGCGCTGGCGTATAACGCGCACCCCAGGCTTAGAAGGGAAGTTTAAGGAAAAAAATTACATTTTGGATGTCTTGCCGGGCGTCCATCGGCGGCCTTGCCTGGCGTCCGTCTGTGGCCTTGCGCGGGGTCCGTCCAGCCTTGTCGGTGTCCGTCTGCTGTCTTGCCCGGCGTCCATCGGCGGCCTTGTCCGGCGTCCGTCTGCGGCCTTGCGCGGGGTCTGTCCAGCCTTGTCGGTGTCCGTCTGCTGTCTTGCCCGGCGTCGCGTCCATCTGCGGCCTTGTCCGGCGTCAGTCTGCCAGGGGTTGCAGCGTTGTGTGTTTGAGTTTGGCGCCTCGGTCGAGCTGTGCAGAGCCGGATTTCCGGTGTGTTCGGCTCCTCTCGGCTTCTCTCGGCTCCTCTCGCATGGCTGCGGGTGGAGCCGAGCGTGGCTGAGCCTAGCCGAGTGCCCAGTACACTCGGCTCGGTCTTTGTCGGTCTTTGTCGGCGGCGCTCTGAGACAGCGAGGATCGGCGTATAACGCGCACCCACGATTTTCCCCTGATTTTAAGGGGAAAAAAGTGTGCCTTATACGCTGATAAATACGGTAAATATACTTGTTTGAAAATGCTTTATTTGTATCAAGTCTGCATACACTCATTAAATATTCAATAACTTCATAGAATGTAAGTACTGTACATAAAATAAAACGTAAGTTTAATAAATATGATGATTGGGGCAGTACCTTTGCTGCCGGAAATTCCGACAGCAAATGTCTGATGGAGCCTACGCACGGTCGTAATTTCCGACAACAAGCTCACATCGAACATTTGTTGGCAGGCCCGGATTTCCCACAAGGCCACTGAGGCCAGGCCTTGGGGCGGCAGTGGCATGGAGTCCCCCGACGCCCGGAACATACAGTTAAGGGCGGTAAGTTATGGGGGAATCCGCTCTCTCGTTAACAAGTGATTGCGGCGATGTCGCCAAAATCACTTGTAAAATGTGTGCTCCCGTCTGTCCTCCCCTCTCCCCCCCCACCCCACATACCTCTCTTTGCTGGCTCTGTCTTTGAGACTCTCCCCCCCCCCCCGGCCACCGAGTCCGTCTCCTGTCCCTGCTGCCGATGTACACAGTGAGAGGGGTGAGCTGTGCTCTTCCCATCTCAGCTGTGACAGGAGTTCTAGCACAGTGCTAGGACTCCTGTTTTGGAGGTGACAGGGTCAATAAAGAGAACATGTCACCTCCAATTGCTATCACAAAGGGAATTGTTTTCTCCTATGTGATAGCAAAAAAGTTAAGTGAAATAAATTGATAAAAAATAAATAAATAATAAGAAATAATAATTAAATTAATAAAATAAAAATGTAAAGAATAAGAAAAATAATAAGGAAAATAATAAGAAAATTATACAAAAATTTTAAAAAAAAGTAAGCATCAAGCTACAAAAAAAAGTGATAAAAAAGTTAAAAAAAAAAAAATTTAACTAACCATGCCGCCCATTCTCCGTTGATTTGGGGGGGGGGGGTTCGGTTGGCAGGGAGGGGGTGCATTGCGGAACCTGGCCTTGGGGCGGCAGAGAGAGCAAATCCGGCCCTGCTTGTTGGAAATTCCGATCTTGTGTATGCGGCAGTAGGCTGTTTTACAGCATTTTACATGTTTACTTAATAAAGGAATGCAATTTTTTGGATAGCATCTTGAGTGCTGATTATTTCTTTTCTTACTCTGGTGCGTTTGAGGTGTCAGCAGCCTCAAGATCTAAACACCGGGCGGATCTTTTATGTGGGAAGGTTGTAGCGCCTATACACCGGTTTTCCCCTTATATGGACTCCTCAGGAGGGTGCAGCCCAGAACCCTAGTTCTGATTACCCTAAAAACCCAACACACACCTGCACCATAAGTGTGCCAGTTGTCTGGTTCCAGGCTGCCATTTAACACTGTGACAGGGCACCACACTGTAAAAACATACCGTATTTTCCGCCGTATAAGATGACTTTTTCCATCTAAAATCATGCCCCAAAAGTCGGGGGTCGTCTTATACGCCGGGTACCTGTCTGTCAGACGGCGGCCATTCATTATTCAAAAGCCGCGCCTCCTCCTCAGACTGTTCCGCCTATAACGGATGCCTTCTCATCCTTGGCCATCCGTGATAGGACATCCGTGATAGGACATCCGTGATAGGCGGAACACTGAACAGAGGCTCTGCTGGGAAAATTAGTGTTCCGCCTATCACGGAACAGCCTGAGGAGGGGCGCGGCTTTTGAATAATGGACGCCCGCAGCCTGAGAAACTCTGCAAACAGGAGAAGGTAGGAAGATCGTCGAGGCAGGCATACTGGCACAGTGAGGCAGGCATACTGGCACAGTGAGGCAGGCATACTGGCTCAGTGAGACAGGCATAATGTCACAGTGAGGCAGGCATAATGGCACAGTGAGGCAGGCATACTGGCACAGTGAGGCAGGCATACTGGCACAGTGAGGCAGGCAAAATGGCACAGTGAGGCAGGCATACTGGCACAGTGAGGCAGGCATACTGGCACAATGAGGCAGGCATACTGGCACAGTGAGGCATGTATAATGGCACAGTGAGGCATGTACAATGGCACAGTGAGGGGTCGTCTTATACAGTGAGTATATCCCAATACCAGCATTTTAGCTGGAAAATTAGGGGGTCGTCTTATACGCCCAGTCGTCTTATACGCCGGCAAATACGGTATATACAGGCTCGTCGGAACCCGACAGGCAAAGCAAGCATTTGCCTCGGGCCCCGAGCTGGCCAGGGGCCCCAGCAGGGAGAGCCGCTGCGTCCTCCTGCAGTCCGGTCGGCCGTGTACCATAACCGCGCGGTACAGGAGAATCAGGTTCCTGTTCCTGGCCGCACTGACAGGAAGTGCACACACTGAGTGTTCACTTTTTTTCAGTCCGGCCCCGGGAACAGCAAACTGAATCTCCTGTTCCGCGCGCGGTAATGCTACATGGCCGACCGGACTGCAGGAGGACGCAGCGATCCCCTGTGCGGACACCAACATCTGCCGCCGTGTGCGTCGCCAACACCCCCCCCCCCCCCGCTTCTCAACTTAAAAGTCACTTTTTTTTTTGCCTGGGGCCCCCAAATGTCTCCAAACGGCCCTGGGTATACAGTGTATATATATATATATATATATACACACTGTACACTACTAAACCTATATATTGCCCAGTAGTCAAAAAGACCTCCAATCTCATCCCTTGCTTTTATCGCGCCAGCTAGCAGCTCAGGGGTCATATGGTACTTTAGCTATCAAAAGACAAATACAAAAAGGAAATATATTCCTCCAGCTTAGATACAATAGCTGCATGCACAACATCAGAGAAGCGTCTATATTTAGTGTGAAGGAGGAAGGTCAGAGAAGATACAGTCACTCCAGCCTGTACTCCTCCGTCCTTCATAACCCCTCTGAGCTCAAGGCTAAGCAGACGTGTTGGAGAGCGCAGGTGTAGCGCTCCGACCCTCTAAGGATTTAATCGCATCGGACTGGTTCAAAGGACAAGGTCACTCGAGTCAAAGGACCGCCTGACTGATATGATTTTTGTCATGGTTCCCAAATGTTCAGCGCGAGGAATCTGGGCTTTGCACACGGGAATCACTTGATATGATACTCTGCTTATTAAATATGACAAGTGGGAAGGAAAGCTTCCTACACAAACACAATGAGCTTAGTAGCTAGGACTGTGCAAGGCGAAAAGCTCCTGCAATACTTTTTTCACCTATGGTCTCCCCAGAAATTGGAATGGCTTAAAGGGTGACTTTTGTCAAGTAGATAAATACACAGTTAAAATGGATGTAAGATACTTCTTGTATGTACTGTATATAGAGATTGAGTATTGTATGTAGGCCAGGTTCACACCGGCAGCAAAGAGGTGGAAAAAATAGGTGCATTTTTACCACCTTGCATCTGCCTACCTACAAATTAGTATGACCGCTCAGGTCCGCGCATATTGCAGAGGCTGCAATGTTTCGCAAAGCAGGAAATTTAACTCGGAATGTTGGGTTTGTATAATGGCCAGAGGTCATGCTCAGAGGAAAATACTGTAGCTATAGCAGTAGAGAGGCTCCCACCAACCCAGGGGCGTATCTACCTCAAGACAAGGCGTTTGCCTCGGACGGCATTTTTCAGATGCCATCACCCCGGCATCGTTTTTTAGAGCTGGCAGTTGGCTCTCTTGTAATAGCAATCGGAGCGGCTTACTAGCGGTTCTCTCTGGCTCTTCCATCCAACTGGGAGACCTGAGCGACCAGCTGGCGCATCCGCCGGGATCGGCTTTGATCAGGTGTTCATAACAGTGTACCGGAAGCGATGACATCACTTCCAGTTTGCTCGAAAACCATCGGCACTAGTTTTTAAAACTCACATCTCAGATCTTGGTGTTTTGAATGCTTTTAAGTGCATTCCTATTGCCTATGCCTATTGATGTCACAGGGATGTTTACATTCCTTGTGATAGCAATACAAGTTATTAAAAAATAAATAAATAAAGCAACTAAAAAAATGTAAAAAGAAAGGGGCAGATCCACAAAATTCTCGCATCGTATCTTTGTTTTGAATCCTCAAAACAAGAGACGACGGCATCTGGGTTAGATCCGACAGGCGTACGTCTTCGTACGCATTCGGATCTAAGATGCAATTTTTCGACGTCCGCTAGGTGGCGTTCCCGCCGTAATCCGCGTCGAGTATGCAAATGAGCTATTTCCGACGATCCACGAACGTACGCGCAGGCGTCGCATTTGTTTACGTCGTTTCCGTTCGGCTTTTTCCAGCGTATAGTTAAAGCTACTATATGGTGTCGTACTCAATGTTAAGTATGGCCGTCGTTCCCGCGTCTAATTTTGAAAATTTTACGTCGTTTGCGTAAGTCGTCCGTGAATGGGGCTGGACGCCATTTACGTTCACGTCAAAACCAATGACGTCCTTGCGACGTCATTTAGCGCAATGCACGGCGGGAAATTGTAGGGACGGCGCATGCGCAGTTCGTTCGGCGTGGGGACGCGCTTCATTTAAATGAAACGCGTCCCCTACCCGCCACATTTGAATTTCGCTCCCTTACGCTGCGAGAGATACACTACGCCGCCGTAACTTATGGCTCAAATTCGTTGAGGATTCAAACCAAAGCCAAGTAAGTTACGGCGGCGTAGCGTATCTTAGATACACTGCGCCGGTGCAGATCTTTGTGGATCTGCCCCAAAAAGTTTAAGTGCCCCGGTCCTCCCAAAGATGAAAGCGCGTGTTAGTCCCGCAGCCACGCAAAACAGTGATTGTCCACATGTGAGGTATCATCATGAACGTTAGATCATGGGTAGTAGTTCCAGCTCTAGACCTTCTCCGTAAATCTAAAGTGGTAACCTGGAAAAGCTTTTAAAGCGTCCCCTATGGATTGTAAAATGTATGTCGTTTGTCGCCGTTGCACGGGCGTGCACAATTTTAAACCTGTTGGGATGAGACAAATTTAGATGAGGAGGGGTGCCCGATTTTAGTCTTGCCTAGGGCAACACAAACCAAAATATACCATTGCTGCAAACCAGCTGGCTAAGTCCAGCAGAAGGTCACCCTGGCAGATGACTGGCACTCACTCAAGCACTAGCCAGTGTTCATCAGAGCTCCTGATGGTGGAAATGTGTTTTGATGCATGTTAGTACCAGGTCACAGTCCTCAGGATTTCCCCACCTAGAAGCAAGCTAGGGTCTAGTAGCAAATATAGTAGGTAGGCTTCAAGCATAAGCATAGTCAACAAACAATCCAAAGGTCAGTAACGAGTGGTTGCAGAGATACGGATACCAGATACCAGGTCACGGTCTTCAGGATCTCCCCACCTAGAAGCAAGCTAGGGTCTAGTAGCAAATATAGTAGGTAGGGTTCAAGCATAAGCGTAGTCAACAAACAATCCAAAGGTTAGTAACGAGTGGTTGCAAAGATACAGATACCAGATACCAAGTCACGGTCTTTAGGATCTCTCAACCTAGAAGCAAGCCAGGGTCTAGTAGCAAATATAGTAGGTAGGGTTCAAGCATAAGCGTAGTCAACAAACAATCCAAAGGTTAGTAACGAGTGGTTGCAGAGATACGGATACCAGATATTCATTTATTTATTTATTAATTTATTTTATTATTTATTAATTTATTTATTTATTTATTTTATTTATTTATTTTATTTTATTTTATTTATTACTATTTGTTTGTGAAGCGCACATATACCACCGGTCGGTGGTGCCAAAGCGCTTTGTGACAAAATAGCCCGGATGTTCTGGCGAGGGGAGCATAAATAAAAGAGGAGGGAGAAAAAGACAAGAAATCAGCGAGTAGATGAACGAAGAAATATTGGCCTAGGATTGAAATGCTTGGCAGAATAGCCAGGTCTTCAGCTTCTTCCTGAACGAATATAGGCTTGGGGAGATGCGAATGTTAAGTGGGAGTTGGTTCCAGAGAGTCGCCCCCACGGAGCCAATCCGTTTTCCTCCTATAGAAATTAGCCTGTTGGTATTGCCAATGGGATACCAGGTCACGGTCTCCCATTGGCACGGTCTTCAGAATCTCCCCACCTAGAAGCAAGCCAGGGTCTAGTAGCAAATATAGTAGGTAGGGTTCAAGCATAAGCGTAGTCAACAAACAATCCAAAGGAGTTGAGTAACGAGTGGTTGCAGAGATACGGAGGGCAGCAGGAGTGACCAGAACAAGATATTAACTGGAGAGAGCACAATAATCTGGTAAACGTGTAGTGCAAAGGCATGGCTAAATTAGGAAGTTAATGGGAGGAGCAAAGGGATCAAGGCAAGATGATTCAAGGATTTGTTCAGCATTCCAGGGGGCCAAGCAAGAAGAGACTTTGCCAGCCATAGCAGAGGTCGCAGGTTCAGACCCTGGGTCCTGATAGTTTGGCAGGTGGTGTTTGCCAAACAAGTCAATGGGACTCTGTTACAAGCAAATGCTTGGGACTGAAAAAAAAGACATTCAGGAGGTAGCTGTATCACCACCTGCAACCTGCCTCAAAAAAGCAGTCCACCATGGATCACTTTTCATAGAAGTGTTAATGTTTGCCACCCATGTAAAAGTTGCCTTACCCTAAGGTGCATCTCATTCGGGCTTTATTGAAACAGAAATAGAAAAAACAAGTGGTCCACTGAGTCTGTCCTTATCTTTTTGCTTTTTTGAGTATAGACCTATGTTTATCCCAAGTAAGTTTAAGGTCAAACCAGTTGAAGAAATCGGAAAAATAGCGCTCGCTCATAAGGTTATATGATTAATATTGCAATCCTAAAGTATTGATGTGGATGTAAGGAATCTGTTTCCCAGGCAGATGACTTCCACACCCCAGAAGATCTCCACGGTCCCCTTGGCTTGTAGTATAATGTAAACTGTAACAAAAATGGAAATGGAAGTTCCACACCACTGCTAAAAGGTCGAGCTGCAAATGTATTCCAATAAAAGTCAAGGGGAGATTTCAAAGAGTAGCCAACTCAATTTGGGGGTCGAAAAATGCCCCCCTCATTAGGGCTTGTTTAAAAACAATGGGCCAGATTCACGATGGACTTACGACTGCGTATCTCCACGTACGCCGTCGTAAGTCCGAATCCAAGCCGTCATATCTATGTGTCTGATTCTTAGAATCAGTTACGCAGAGATTTGGCCAAGATACGAGCGGCGTAAGTCTCCTACGCCGTCGTATCTTGGGTGCAATATTTATGCTGGCCGCAAGGGGAGCTTCCGTAGATTTACGCGTTGAATATGTAAATTAGGTAGATACGCCGATTCACGAACGTACTTGCGGCCACTATGCCGTTTACGTAAGGCTTACGTCCGGCGTAAAGTTACCCCTGCTATATGAGGCGTAGGTAATGCAAAGTATGGACGTCAGCAAGCGTATCTTTTTACCTCGTTTACATAAGTCGTACGTGAATGGGGCTGTGCATAGGTTACGTTCACGTCACAGGCATTGAGCCGGCGTAACTTAGGGAAAAAATTAGACGTGATACTGAGCATGCGCGCGCATGTGCCGTTCTTTAAGCGCGTAATTTACGCGGGGTCACGATTGATTTAAATACAACGCGCCCACCTCTTCCACATTTGAATTAGGCGGGCTTACGCTGGCCAATTTATGCTACGCCGCCGCAACTTACGGAGCAGGTGCTTTGTGAATACTGCACTTGCCCGTCTAAGTTGCGGAGGCGTAGCGTAAATAGGATACGCTACGCCGGAACAAAGATACACGCTCCTACGTGAATCTGGCCCAATGTGAATATACTGAAGTGAACTGGACCTTTAATGATATTTCTTCCAGCATGATTACAAACACAGGCAGCAGCTGGTTTAATGGCCAAATCCCCAAAAAGAGTTGGCTACTCTTTTAACAGTGGTGTGGTGTTTCCATTTTTATTTTAGTTCCAGTTAAACGACTCATTACCTCTGATGGAAGTCCGTGCCAAGGATCCCCCACTGATCTAATATTTTCTTATGTTACTCTTGGACATTCCTCTAGTTCTCCATTTCATATTGAAAATACTGCTCCCCTGAACCTTATTCACACTCTAATGCCCCGTACACGCGATCGGTTTTCCCGTTGGAAAAAGTCAGATGAGAGCTTTTGGGAATCCTGACCGTGTGTATGTTCCATCAGACTTTTTCCAACGGTGCAAAGGAATACATAGAAATGTTGCTAGTTCATCACTAGTCTATAAGTAGCTTCACATTCAGACTTATGTCTGTGGATTACAGTGGGGGAGATGTCTGTGGATATTACAGTGGGGGAGATGTCTGTGGATATTACAGTGGGGGAGATGTCTGTGGATATTACAGTGGGGGAGATGTCTGTGGATATTACAGTGGGGGAGATGTCTGTGGATATTACAGTGGGGAGATGTCTGTGGATATTACAGTGGTGGAGATGTCTGTGGATATTACAGTGGGGGGAGATGTCTGTGGACATTACAGTGGGGAGATGTCTGTGGATATTACAGTGGGGGGAGATGTCTGTGGATATTACAGTGGGGAGATGTCTGTGGATATTACAGTGGGGGAGATGTCTGTGGATATTACAGTGGGGAGATGTCTGTGGATATTACAGTGGGGAGATGTCTGTGGATATTACAGTGGGGGAGATGTCTGTGGATTACAGTGGGGAGATGTCTGTGGATTACAGTGGGGGAGATGTCTGTGGATATTACAGTGGGGAGATGTCTGTGGATATTACAGTGGGGGAGATGTCTGTGGATATTACAGTGGGGAGATGTCTGTGGATATTACAGTGGGGGAGATGTCTGTGGATATTACAGTGGGGGAGATGTCTGTGGATATTACAGTGGGGAGATGTCTGTGGATATTACAGTGGGGAGATGTCTGTGGATATTACAGTGGGGGAGATGTCTGTGGATATTACAGTGGGGGGGATGTCTGTGGATATTACAGTGGGGGAGATGTCTGTGGATATTACAGTGGGGGAGATGTCTGTGGATATTACAGTGGGGAGATGTCTGTGGATATACAGTGGGGGAGATGTCTGTGGATATTACAGTGGGGAGATGTCTGTGGATATTACAGTGGGGAGATGTCTGTGGATATTGCAGTGGGGAGATGTCTGTGGATATTACAGTGGGGAGATGTCTGTGGATATTACAGTGGGGGAGATGTCTGTGGATATTACAGGGGGTAAAGATGTCTGTGGATATTACAGGGGGGGAGATGTCTGTGGATATTACAGTGGGGACTATATATGGTGGTGATCCGTAAAACGTATGTGCGTTATAATTAATCGAAATGAGTCGATTAATCGATTAAAAAAAATCGATTAATCGAATACGAAAATTTTAATCGGTAACAAACAGCCCTAGACTGCAGCCATCACATCTAAGAATTGGTAAGCTGCGATATAATAGATGTTTTCTTTTGTGTTTATTCACGTTTTAAGGTTTTCTAGCCCCAAGAACTGATGAAAGCAAGGCTGCGACGATCACAGGCCATATACAGAGAGATGAGCTTTCTATTAGGTAATTTCACAAAGGAACGGTGAAGACGACCACTCCCCACAATTCCTTGTCCTAAACATGACCTATTTCGGTGTGCGATATCATGAAAAAATTTTAAACTGGCAGGAATTCAAGTTATGACAGTGAATAAATTGAAAATATTTAAGTGTCAGTTTAGATTAAAAAGCTGTTTTTGGCAAGACCCGCTCATAACCGTCTGAGATAGTTCACAAGAATTACCTTTTAACAATTCACTTTGAAAAGCTGACTACTGCACAGCAGCCTTAATGAAGGGATATCATTTCCACCAGGTGCGGCGCACACGCAAGGCGTCGCTCCCCGCAAAAAAAAAAAAAAACACGAGCTGCCTCCGAGCGCCGAGTCATTTGGCAGGGCTTTAAAAAAAAAAAATGAAATCTCTCATTAATTATAGACTTGTTTATTTTACTGCTTAGATAAAAATCAGGACTTTTGTAAAGGTGGTGTCAGCTTTATTAATACGGATCTGCTGGTATGAGCTAACCCGGCTAATAGCGCGATTATCTGCGGGCATGTTGGAGAAAATGACTGTAATGTTATTATAGCTGTTTGCTACTGGATTTCAGCGGCTTAGAGTTCGCGGCGCTCTGAAATGAGGTGGCGAGATGACTTGATTGGTCAGGAACGGCAAAAGGTTGCCGACCAAAATGGTTTTGCGGCGGATAACTGCCCGTGAGAGCCTGACGGCTAAACACATCTTAATGGACCCTTTTGACTTAACAGCATTCATTTCCTCACAATGAGCGTACTCGTTTAAGCTGTTGTTACTGTATCAGCGACATTGCAGAAAATATATTATGGGCAGAAATGGGGGAATCCGTTCACGTAAAGCTGAGCACAGGGCACAAAAATGTCATTGAAATAGATCCGTCAATAGCCACAATGGATATAAATTCTCATATACATATGTAAACCCAGATATTGCATTGTAAAAGACGCGGTGACAACATCATCACTGTGCTAAACATGAGAGCAGAGCTGTAGGAGGGACCCAGAAGGTCCCACCCACTACAAGCTCTGGGCGGAGTCAAGACCAGTCTCCATAGGTGAGCACTACCTATTCCATTAGGGTGTGCGCCCTGAGCTCAAAAACTTATAAGCAGTGTCAGTAGAGCAGAGGACGATGTCAGTAGGGCAGAGGAAGGTGTCAGTAGAGTAGTGGATGGTGTCAGTAGAGCAGTGGAGGTTGTCAGTAGAGCAATGGTCGGTGTCAGTAGAGCAGTGGACGGTGTCAGTAGAGCAGTGGACGGTGTCAGTAGAGCAGTGGATGGTGTCAGTAGGGCAGAGGATGGTATCAGTAGAGCAGTGGACGGTGTCAGTATAGCAGTGGATGGTGTCAGTAGGGCAGAGGATGGTATCAGTAGAGCAGTGGACGGTGTCAGTAGAGCAGTGGATGGTGTCAGTAGGGCAGAGGATGGTATCAGTAGAGCAGTGGACGGTGTCAGTAGAGCAGTGGATGGTGTCAGTAGGGCAGAGGATGGTGTCAGTAAAGCAGTGGACAGTGTCAGTAAAGCAGTAGATGGTGTCAGTAGGGCAGAGGACGGTGTCAGTAGAGCAGTGGATGGTGTCAGTAGGGCAGAGGATGGTGTCAGTAGAGCAGTGGACGGTGTCAGTAGAGCAGTGGATGGTGTCAGTAGGGCAGTGGACAGTGTCAGTAAAGCAGTGGACGGTGTCAGTAGGGCAGTGGACGGTGTCAGTAGGGCAGAGGACGGTGTCAGTAGAGCAGTGGATGGTGTCAGTTGGGCAGAGGATGGTGACAGTAGAGCAGTGGACGTTGTCAGTAGGGCAGAGGACGGTGTCAGTAGAGCAGTGGATGGTGTCAGTAGAGCAGAGGATGGTATCAGTAGAGCAGTGGACGGTGTCAGTAGAGCAGTGGATGGTGTCAGTAGGGCAGAGGATGGTATCAGTAGAGCAGTGGACGGTGTCAGTAGAGCAGTGGATGGTGTCAGTAGGGCAGAAGATGGTGTCAGTAAAGCAGTGGACAGTGTCAGTAAAGCAGTAGACGGTGTCAGTAGGGCAGAGGACGGTGTCAGTAGAGCAGTGGATGGTGTCAGTAGGGCAGTGGATGGTGTCAGTAGAGTAGTGGACGGTGTCAGTAGAGCAGAGGACGGTGTCAGTAGAGCAGTGGACGGTGTCAGTAGAGCAGTGGACGGTGTCAGTAGGGCGTTTCGCGAATGACTTTACATCGTTTGCGTAAGTCGTTCGCGAATAGGGCTGCACGTCATTTACGTACACGTCGAATCCAATACGTCCTTGCGGCGTACTTTAGAGCAATGCACACTGGGATATTTTACGGACGGTGCATGCGCCGTTAAAAAAACCCGTCAAAAACGCGGGGTCAAGTAAAATTTAAATAAAACACGCCCCCAACATCCCCATTTGAATTAGGCGGGCTTACGCCGCCACACATACATTACGCCGCCCTAACTAAGGGCGCAAGTTCTTTCTGAATACAGAACTTGCGCCCAAAGTTACAGCGGCGTAACATATCAGAGATACGTTACGCCGCCAGATAGATACACAAATCTATCTGAATCTGGCCCTATATGTGCCGGTTACATGCATTACACTTCTTTAGTAACTTCAGACGAGCAAAGACAAAGTTTCAAACATTTTACATGAAGAATACATTAACATTATGATAACGACAATTGACAGTCCATTAAAAAAGTCCTAACATTCCCTTACATCCCTATCTACAAGCTGGTAGCTGCCCCAGCATACCTGTTCAAGCACAATTCCAATATTGATTGAACCCATGTCTGGTATCTAGCCCCGGCTTCGGCAGGATACAGGCCATCCAGACTATGGCAATGGCACCACATGCAGAACATCTTTCTCTCTATGGAAATACCCCCCTGGATTCAGGCCCTCATGCCTTTTATAGTACTGGAGAGTCTGACCCAATAAAAACCTGGGAGTTTCAGCTAACCCGTTACTTCCAACTGGGGTAGCAGTAACCTCTACCTGCCTACAAACCTGTATCAAGAGGGCTACATCTCCTTCTTCGAACTCTACTTGCCTGACTTTTTTTGGCTCCAATACTTTCTTAACCAGTAAACCAGGTACTTTGAATGACAAAGTAGAGGAACCAATCAAATGTCTTTATTTCTAACAGATTGGTTGTTATATGTTACTCCCCCCACCCAATGCCATTGCATTCTGCCTTATTGAATAAGGATCCTTTACATCATCCCTATGCTCCCCTGAGATAATGAGTATCACAATGCGGTCCTTGGAGCTCGAATACATGTCAAAATGATCCAGATCATTTTAAATTAAGAAGACTGTCCCTTCTGATAAATTATGAAAACATCAGCCTGATGAATTCCAAAGAGAGCTACAATGACGTATCAGCCACCTAGCAGTAAAAAAAATGTCCTTCCTATCCCTAATTACCCCAAGTCCGTCATTACCAGTCACTACACAGGTGATATCTTAGTACATGGCATAGACACATAACTCACACGTATCCATGTATATTTATGTGCTGTTCATGCCATGTTCACTGGCTTTTATTTAGCTGGTGACAGGACCATCAGCACCAATGTGTCTGAACTGTCACTAGATGATTCCCTTAATTAAGGCTTCATGAGCCTTTTATCTTCTTCTTGCCTTCTATAGCTGAAGATGGGGGGGGGGGGGGGGGGTGCAATATTAGTGATGCTTCGTATTATTAGCAACTGTCTATAGAGAGACATCCGTCTGTTCCATGGGTTTACATATTTTCCAGAAATGTACGCATTCTATAACCAACAAAGGTGTATTAAGGCATTTCTTTGGGGAATCTACAGTATGTTGGCTCTGGTTCTTCAGTCACTATGGACAATGCAATAGTCATTATGAATGATTCAATAGCATGAGGCTGGATTTGCTTTGTTGGGGAATCTATGATGAGTCTGGTAGCCAGATTCAGATAGACTGGCTTAATTTTGAGGCGGCGTAGCGTATCGCATATACGCTACGCCGCGTAAGTCAGAGAGGCAAGTGCTGTATTCACAAAGCACTTGCCTCCTAAGTTACGAAGGCATAGCATAAATGGGCCGGCGTAAGCGCGCCTAATTTAAATGATGAACAGGGGGGGCGTGTTTTATGTTAATGACTAGTGACCCGACGTGATTGACGTTTTTAACGAACGGCGCATGCGACATATACCAGTGGGCATTGCTCCAAAGTACGCCGCAAGGACGTATTGGTTTCGACGTGAACGTAAATTACGTTCAGCCCCATTCACGGACGACTTACGCAAACGACGTAAACATTTCAGAATTCGATGCGGGAACGACGTCCATACTGAACATTGGCTAGGCCAGCTTTTTGTTCGACTAAGTTTACGCCGGAAAAAGCCTTACGTAAACGACGTAAAAAAATGCGCCGGGCGCACATCTGTAACATACAGAGTCTCTTCTAACACAAATATCTACAGTATCTGCTAGCCCTATTTCAGGCAAAATATAACCCTCTCTTATCCCTCCCTCCCACCTCCTCTAACCCATCCTGGGAAGTGTTCTGTTGTTCTTAAAGCAGAGTTCCACCCAAAAATGGAACTTCCGCTTTTCTGGTGCCCCCCCCCCCCCCTCCCGTGTCACATTTGGCACCTTTCAGGGGGGATCAGATACCTGTCTAATACAGTTATTTTGCTCCCACTTCCAGGCATAGATACCCGAGCCACCCGCGGGTATCTACGCCACTTCCAGCGCCTTCTTCGCCCCCCCTGCTGTCTTCTGGGAGACACATTCAGATTGCACAGCACAAGTCGCGCATGTGCAGTAGGGAACCAGGAAGTGAGGCCGCAAGGCTTCACTTTCTGATTTCCTTATCGAAGATGGCGGCGCCTCCACCTGAGAGCCGAGGGAGAGATCGGCTTCGGGTGCCGACATTGCGGGCTCCCTGGACAGGTAAGTGTCCTTATTTTAAAAGTCAGCAGCTGCAGTATTTGTAGCTGCTGACTTTAAAAAAAACTCTGCTTTAAGCTGTTGATAAATGGTTGGATTTTTATTCAAACATTTGTAAGGGAATTCTGAAAAAACTGAAGAAGGAACATTCTTTCTTGCCATCATTAAGTCAACTAAGCCCTTAAAATGTCATCCAGACCTGCCACTTGAACGGCATCCCAGAGATATAGAAGAGGTTTCATTACAATATGTACCATTTTTTTCCTCAACAAAAACCACATCCACAGTTAGAATTTTGTGCTTTTGAGAAATTTTTTCCATCCTGCCGTTTCAAATCTTGTCACTTCTATTGAAAATAAAACCTTAGAAAGTTGAATGGACATTCTGAAAAGGAACATTTTCAAAGGAATTTCCACTGGGGTATGGCCAGTTTTGCTGCTAAAGCAAGTCAGTTATTTTCTATAGGTACAGGAACTCCCCCCTACTGAGTCAATTCTTGTCTGCGCCCCTTACCTATCTCTGAGCACTGTCCTTTGATTCCACCCCTACCTACCTCCCAGTGCCACCTCTTTTACAGAATAAAGAGCCAAGTACCATTTTGTGGTGCTAACCAATTCATATTAAAGATGCAACAATAGAGTCCCTCAGAAGCAATGGCCCCCTGCAACAACCCCCCCGCCAGCAACAGTTCTCTCAGCATTGTAGCAGAAGCCTGAAGGTTTTGTGCCAATATTGACTGGTATTTGGAACTGTTCATAATTCCCTCTACTTTGACTAAGGCCCCTCTTCCAGCTGAAGAAAACAGCACCAAAGCATGATGCTGCCACCACCATGCTTCACAATGGGTATGGTGTTCTTTCAGTGATGCGCAATGTTGTTTTTGCACCAAACATATCTTTTGGAATTACGGCCAACAAGTTCAACCTTGGTTTCATCAGACCAGAACACATTTTCCTACATGCTTTTGGGAGACTTCAGAAGATGCCTTTTTGCAAAATTTTGCCGGGCTTGGGTGTTCTTCTTCATCTGGCCAATCTACCCTATAGCCCAGACATATGAAGAATACGGGAGATTGTTGTCACATGTACCACACAGCCAGTACTTGTCAGATATTCCTGCAGCTCCTTTAATGTTACTTTAGGCCAGGGATGTCCAAACTTTTTTCAAAGAGGGCCAGATTTGATGAAGTGAACATGCTTAAGGGGCTGACCATTTTGCCTGAAATTCTTTACCATTAAAATTCGGTCTAAGTGTGTTCCTCCGAGCACTAAAACATTGCCCAACAAGAATTATCTTGCCTTTGTGGCTGTGTGTGGTGAAGAGATGAGCTTGGGCGTGTTATTTGGATATATCGTATTTATGCAGTACCCACTGTATTGCCGCAAATGCAACACCCACCTTATTGCCATGACTGCAGCACCCACTCCATTGCCATGACTGCAGCACCCACTCCATTGCCATGACTGCAGCACCCACTCCATTGCCATGACTGCAGCACCCACTCCATTGCCATGACTGCAGCACCCGCTCCATTGCCATGACTGCGGCACCCACTCCATTGCCATGACTGCAGCACCCACTCCATTGCCATGACTGCGGCACCCACTCCATTGCCATGACTGCAGCACCCACTCCATTGCTATGACTGCAGCACCCACTACATTGCCATGAATGCAGACTCACCATTGCTGTAGTGCAGCCTTCAGAGGAGACAGGGAGGGGGCGGGACGAGTACCAACAGAAAAACCAGGAGAAAGTCCTGTTTTCTCAGCCTCCTTTTTAATTGAAAGTCCCGCCTCCTGTGATGGACAGAACAGTTGTCCAATGGCAGCCCAGGAGACGGGACTTCCTTTTACACAGGACGCTGTGTAAACAGGAAATACTCTCCTGTATTCACGGCACTTGTCCCGTCCCCTCCTAGGCAGCCAGCATACTATCTTTATTGGCCCCGGCGCTCGGGGATTCCTTGGGGGCCACAAAAGATATATATGTCAAGATCACCAGGCGGGATGTCCGAAACCGGGTCAGACTTTGGACATGCCTGCTTTAGGCCTATTGGAAGCCTCCCTGACCAGTTTTCTTCTGGTCTTTTCATCAATTTTGGAGGGACGTCCGGTTCTTGGTAATGTCACTGTTTACCATATTTTCTCCACTTGATGATGACTGTCATCACTGTGTTCCATGGTATGTCTAATGCCTTGGAAATGCTGTTGTACCCTTCTCCTGACTGATACCTTTTAACTATGAGATCACTCTGATGCTTTGGAAGCTCTCTGCAGACCATGGCTTCTGCTGTAGGATGCAACTTATGCTGGCCATACACTATACGAAAAATATGCCAAACCCATTTTCGAAAAACGAAAATTCGGCCGTGAGAGCAAACGATAGTGCCATTATGTAATGAACCATAAATTGTTCAGTGGACATCAATGAATCAATTTGTTGTTAGTTTTTTTACATATAACTAGTGCAAACAGTTCGGACGGGAAACAAATTAACCTTTCAACTTATTGTTCGTTCGGCAAAAAAGTTCTCTGTTTTTTCGGCTTAAAAACGTCCCATTGATTACCCATATTGTGCCCATTAACTGGCCGAAAAAATTAACGAAAATGACCAAATTACGGACGATTTTTTGCATAGTGTATTGCCAGCATTAGATAATGTCAGGAACGACCTACTAGAACAGCTGAACCGTATTTGGGTTAATCCGAGGCACTTTAAAAGATGGCAGGTGTGTACTGACTCCTATTTAACATGAGTTTGAATTTGATTTCTGAAATGATTTATCTTTGTCTCATTTTTTTTACATCACAGAAACCTGACATTTTAAGATGTAAACTTTGTATGTCCACTCTAGCCCTTGCAGTGTGGGGGGGAAGCCCCCTACAAGGAAGAGTTTTTCCTTTCCCTCAAGTTCAGCTCTCAGAATTTTTTTTATTGTGATAATAAATGGAATATAAATGTTATCCTTTGTCTCGTGTCTTGGCTTCTATTCTTCTTTCC
Source organism: Rana temporaria (assembly GCF_905171775.1). Lineage (NCBI taxonomy): Eukaryota > Metazoa > Chordata > Amphibia > Anura > Ranidae > Rana > Rana temporaria. The sequence continues at coordinate 22,465,459 of NC_053501.1, forward strand.
CTGTGACCAGCGCAGAAAGTACAGCCAAAGTATTTACAATGTCGTGAAATAGAGACAACCCCCCCCCCCCCCCCCCCCATTGTCAGACACAGAGACATCCCGTCCTGTCCTGATAACTGCTGACAGTCGCTGCCCATCCAGGGTAAATCACTGCGACTCTACGTACGTACGCCACTACAACGCAGAACCTCCAGCATTTGCAGATCCAACACAGAAGCCATAATACCTGCCTGACTTTTATAATTAATCAAATTATCCCAAAGTTTAACATCGCCTGAAGGGCAGAAAAACATTTTGCACTGTAAAATCCCTTATGTCTCTGAGTTAGAGAGATCAGTTGTCTTAATTGCACGGGAGCCGACGCGAGGAAAAACCAGATTCACGTGAAATCTATAACCACATCCAGGGGAGGAGGGCTTTAATCACCTCGAAAAAATGGTCACCGGCAGTTAATTAAAGGGAAAGTGTCCTTATCATCCTCATTAGGATTTATGGTGGAATATTAATTCGGAGCTCATCGCTGCAACCCCTGTGAAAATATCTTACTGTTCGGTCGATTTCCATGGATGTGGAAGAGAGTTAGATATTTTAAACAGACAAAAATTGGGATTATTATATTGTTATAGGCTTCATTTATACCCGCAGTTGTGAGCCGGAGGTAAAAATAGGTGGCTGAGCCTTGAGTTTTACCAATCTTAATGATGTGTTTGACCAAAACCAAAAATGTAATACGGTATATGCAGCCTACCTATAATTAGATGTGGTGGCTGCATTTGTTTTCTTTTCTACTGTAGGCTTTCCCCCCCTCTGTTTTCACCTGGGAATCTGGCCAGTAGTGCACCACCTGTATTAGAGTGCCCCCACACTGAATGAAAGCACACAGGGGGCACAGCAGTTAGCAGCATTGTCAGTCTGAGGGGAGAGGAGTGTTAGATATACTAGCACAGCAGTTGCCAATCAGTGGTCCGTGGACCACCTATAGTCCACGAGAAAATGTTGGTGGTCCCCAGGGGTGTCAAATTAACATTGTGGTGGATGTATACCACTCAAGGATGTTTCCAGTGTTGTTCTCAATGTGCACTGACAGTCAACATTGTCAGTACGCATTGATACCTGATGCTTCCCCTGTAGGAGGTAAAGAAGGAGGGGACTTCCAATGGCATTGCTGATCACAGACTGTGGGAGAGATCAATAGCTGGATTAGGAGGTGAGATTCAGGGGGAGGGGGGCAGAGAGTAGAAACATTGTGTGTATAAGACAGCAATGTGATCCAGAACATTGTGTGTATAAGGCAGCAGTATGATCCAGGGGAAGGGGGGCAGAGAGACAAAGCATTGTGTGGTTAGGGCAGCAGTGTGGTCCAGGGGTAGAGGGCAGAGAGCCAGAGCATTATGTGTATAAGGCAGCAGTGAGATCCAGGAAGAGGGGTCAGAGAGCCGGAGCATTGTGTGTATAAGGCAGCAGTGTGATCTAGGGGAAGGGGCAGTGAGTCGGAGCGCTGTGTATAAGGCAGCAGTGTGGTCCAGGGGGAGGGGGCAGAGAGCCGGAGGGCTGTGTGTATAAGGCAGCAGTGTAGTCTAGGGGGAGAGGGCAGAGAGACGGAGGATTATGTGTATAAGGCAGCAGTGTTATCCAGGGGGAGAGGGCAGAGAGATGCAGCGCTGTGTGTATAAGACAACAGTGTGATCCAGGGGGGAGGGGGCAGTGAGCCGGAGTATTATGTGTATAAGGCAGCAGTGTGATCCAGGGGGGAAGGGGCAGTGAGCCAGAGCATTATGTGTATAAGGCAGCAGTGTGATCCAGGGGGAGGGGACAGTGAGTCGGAGCGCTGTGTGTATAGGGCAGCAGTGTGATCCAGGGGGAGGGGGCAGAGAGCTGGAGCGATGTGTGTATAAGGCAGCAGTGTGATCCAGGGGGAGGGGGCAGTGAGCCACAGCATTATGTGTAAGGCAGCAGTGTGATCCAGGGGGAGAGGGCAGAGAGCTGGAGCGATGTGTGTATAAGGCAGCAGTGTGAGCCAGGGGGGAGGGGGCAGTGAGCTGGAGCATTATATGTATAAGGCAACAGTGTGATCCAGGGGAGGGGGAAGTGAGTCGGAGCGCTGTGTGTATAAGGCAGCAGTGTTATCCAGGGGGAGGGGGCAGAGAGCCGGAGCGCTATGTATAAGGCAGCAGTGTGATCCAGGGGGAGGGGGCAGAGAGCTGGAGCGATGTGTGTATAAGGCAGCAGTGTGATCCAGGGGGAGGAGGCAGTGAGCCAGAGCATTATGTGTATAAGGCAGCAGTGTGATCCAGGGGGAGAGGGCAGAGAGCTGGAGCGATGTGTGTATAAGGCAGCAGTGTGAGCCAGGGGGGAGAGGGCAGTGAGCTGGAGCATTATATGTATAAGGCAGCAGTGTGATCCAGGGGAGGGGGAAGTGAGTCGGAGCGCTGTGTGTATAAGGCAGCAGTGTGATCTAGGGGGAGAGGGCAGAGAGCTGGAGCGCTGTGTGTATAAGGCAGCAGTGTGATCCAGGGGGAGGGGGCAGAGAGCCGGAGCATTAAGTGTATAAGGCATATAAAATTCATGTTTGTGGTCCACAGGGGGTTAAAATTCTAAGTTTAGTGGGCCGAGAGGTCCGAAAGGTTGGCGACCACTGCACTAGCAGGTTTATATACTCGAATAAATTAAAGCTGAACTCCAGCCAACACTTTTTAATTAGTTACAGCAAACTGTTTTTTTTTCCACTTGGAATAACGGTTTTACATAGCTAAATAAAAGTTGATCATTGTAAGCACCCCTGACAGTGTTAAATGGTTTGTCTCATTAATTGCCGGAGAGCTTGTTCTGTTGAAAAAAACAGACTTACTGGCTGGATCACCAGATGAAAATAGAAAAAGAAAGCCTAAAATCAAAAACCAATGCAGCCACCTCATCTAAGCAAAATAATAAATGTTTTCTTTTGGATTTACAGTAATACTGCTTTGACCTAACATGGCGGTGGGGGGGGGGGGGGGGGGGTGAGTGGTACACATGCTGCAACAGAAATAACCCCCTTATCATATTCGGCATGCAGTATTGTTGCCCTGCCCTATGCGAGTGAAGGGGGCTGTGCAGTGAGGAGGTACTTGCATTTATAGAAGCAAGGCGTAAATGGTCATATTATCCCAAACTAGCAATTTTCATAAACTTGCAACCTGTAAATACAAATATCGGGTTTTCACACCTATACATGTATACAGCATATTTTGTAATTCATTCCAATGGGCAGAATAATACAGCAACTGGAGCTCCTGGGCATGGCAAATACCGGTGTATTTTATGCTATTTAGCCCTATACCTGCAAATACATGTGTGTGCATGAACCCAAAGGAGGCTGCTGTCACCATCAGGAAACCTGCCCTGAGAAACGCCATGCAGACAGAACTGGAGTCCATGTAGTTTGGAAGTGGCTGAAAGGAGGCCTCAGGAAATCAGCAGCACTGAGATGCAGTGCATAGCAAGGAGTTACAGTAAAATAACAATGAATACAGTATTTTCTACAAGAAATAAACATGACAGTTTATTATGCATTTAGCTAAATTAATGTCCTTAATTTAGGGGTTCCATCTACTTTAAAACAAAAAGTTGTCCTAGGCAATGTTATCTCTGGATAGGCTCAGCCTCAGTCCCCCGGGGCAACCATGTCAGGGAATTCCTGTTTTCATCTGATGCTTTTAACACTGGTAGGTTATCTGAAGGGTGACTCCAAAAAAAAGAGATAATTGCCACACCAGCCATGTTGTAAAGATAGATAGATAGATAGATAGATAGATAGATAGATAGATAGATAGATAGATAGATAGATAGATAGATAGATAGATAGATAGATAGATTTTTGGATGACTAGAGAGGGCTTTGAGGATCCATTCTAGCGGTTCAATTTGAGAGAGAGAAAGAAGAGAAAGAGAGAAAAAGAGGAGCCTAAGAGAGGAGAGAGATGCGAAGGAAGAGGAGAGAGAGGAGAGAGAGGAGGGATAAAAGAGTGAAAAAAGAGTGAGAGGAGAGAGAGAGAGAGAGAGAGAGAGAGAGAGAGAGAGAGAGAGAAAGTGAAGAGAGAAAGAGAGAGAAGAAACAGGGGGAGAAAACAAAGCGAGAAAGAGAAGAGTGGGTGAGAGGAGAAAGAAGACAGAGAGAGGGAAAGAAGAGCGAAGAGAGAGAAAGGAGAGTGAGAGAAGAGAGAAAGAAGAAAGAGAGAGACTGGAAAAATAGAAAAATAGAAGAGAGAGAAAGAAAGAACGAAAGAAAGAGAGAGGAGAGAGACAGAAGAAAGAGATAATGAGAAGAGAGAGAAAGATAGAAGAGAAAGAGAAAGAGAAAATAAGAGAGAGATAGAACTAGAAGAGAGAGAAAGATGGCAGAGAAAGAGAGAGAGAGAGAGACAGAGAGAATGAAATAAGAGAGAAAGAGAAGAGATAGAGAAGAGAGAGAAGGAAATAGAAGAGGAGAGAGAGAGAAGCTAGAGGATGAGAAGAGAGAGAGAAGAGAAAGAAAGAAAAATAATAGAGAGAGAAGAGAGCGAGAGAGAGAGAGAAAGAAAGAAATTAGGAAAGATAGAGAGAGAGAGAACAAGAAGAGAGAGCAAGATAGAAGAGAAAGAGAGAGGATGAGAAGAGAGAGGAGAGAATCAAATGAGAGACTGAAATGAGAGAGAAAGAGATAAGAGAGCGAGAGAGAAAGAGAAGAGAGAGGAAGAGAGAGAAAAGAGAGAGAGAGAGAGAGAGATAGACAAAGAAGAGAGAAATAGAAGGGAGTGAGAGCAGAGACAAAGTAGAAAGTGAGAGAAGAGAGAGAGAATAGAGAGGTAGAAAGAGAAGAGAGAAAAATAATAGCAAGAGAGAGAGAGACGAGAGAAAGAGAGAAGAAAGCGAAAAAAGAGAGATAAAAAAAGGGAAGCTAGAGAAAAAGAATAGAGAGAGAGAGAGAACGAGAAGAAAGACAAAGATACAACAGAAGAGAAAAGAGAGAAAGAGAAAAGAGAGAGAGGAAAGAGAGAATGAAATAAGAGAGGAAGATAGAAGAAAAATAGAGAGAATGAAATGAGGGAGAGAGAGAAAAGAGAGAATGAAATGAGAGAGAGAGAATAAGAAGAGAGAGAAAGAGGAGAGAGAGAGAGAATGAAATGAGAGAGAAAGAGAGAGATGATGGATGGATGGATAAATGGACAGGTAGATAAATAGATACATAGATAGATAGACTGTGCAACATATTTTTATGGAGTGCAGAAGACTAAAGCAATCTTATAATGATCAGTGGTTAAAACATTGGAATTGATAAGATAGATAAATGGTAGATAGATAGATAGATAGATAGATAGATAGATAGATAGATAGATAGGGACGGACGGACGGACAGACAGACAGACAGAAGGATAGACGGATAGATAGATGAATAGATATATGGATAGATGGATAGATAGATAGATAGATAGATAGATAGATAGATAGATAGATAGATAGGGACGGACGGACGGACAGACAGACAGAAGGATAGACGGATAGATAGATAGATGGATGGATGGATAGATAGATAGATAGATAGATAGATAGATAGATAGATAGATAGATAGATAGATAGATAGATGGGGACGGACAGACAGACAGACGGACGGATAGACAGATGGATGGATGGATAGATAGATAGATAGATAGATAGATAGATAGATAGATAGATAGATAGATAGATAGGGATGGATGGACGGATAGATGATAGATAGATAGATAGATAGATAGATAGATAGATAGATAGATAGATAGATAGATAGATAGATAGATAGATAGATAGATAGATAGATAGATAGATGTTTTTAGTACGGTAGAAATGATTATCTTGGGAAGGAGATGGATTTGGACCTCCTGAATTCTCTTTGAAGAAAAGCTGGATAATTAGGTCAGTCTGGGGTATTTAAGAAAAGGGTGTCTAGACTTTTATTTTCACAATCTTTTCTATGTTCTCTTTCCTCCCAGCTCCTTTGAATTGCAGGGTGGTCACACTAATACCTTTGCCCAAGCAGGTAGACTGTAGCCGGGATCAAGGCGTGGCATTCCTGCTTTGATGTCGGTGTCACGCACGGCTGCCTCTGGATCTCTTTGGCTGCCGCTGAGTCTGTTGTTGTGGGACACCGGCAGGTATATCAGACCTGTAGACCCTGTTCTGCTGTACAATCAGCCAGGCAGGCCGCGGTGGGAAGTGTCTGAACAGGACGTTGCTATTCAGCCACCTCTGGGAGAGACGGAGACTCTGAGGATAGAGGGCCATGTGAAAGTAAAGGGCCATTCCAGACAACAAATACAAGGAGTGATTGGAAGGGTAATGCTGTCCAGTAAATGATGCAGCTGTGCAGAAGTCAGAAAGCCCTCTATATCTAGATTTATTTTATGTAGAATGTTGGTGTCTTACGCCTCCTTTTCTTGCCTCCTCTGAGAAATAGGTAGCTTCCTCAGGGAAAAAGACATAGCCCAGCTAAATTAGTGTAGCGCTACCCCCGAAGGAGCCGCTGGTTGATTTGGGATCTACTCTCTTTTGGCTCAGCTCACCCCTATTAATTAGCTCGAACCCTCCCTTGATACATCAGAAGCCTGGTGGTTGAGATATTCAAGTCTATAGAAATACAAAGCCACATGAAGCAGGTCAAATAGACATCAACTATAGGTCAAATGCACCTATGATTTCAAAGTCTTTGTTCATGGGCAGCCCGGGAAATGGAGGGAAACAGGCGATTGATTCATGCTTCTACAGACTTTTAGGTAGATTCAGAGAGAAGTGCCTAAACTTGCGGCGGCGTAGCTTAGCCTGTTTAGGCTACGCCGCCGTAAGTTAGCTAGGCAAGTACATGATTCTCAATGTACTTGCCTGCTAATATATGGCGGTGTAGCCTAAAACGGGCGGGCGCAAGGGCGCCGAATTCAAATGTCTTGGAGGGGGGCGTGTTTGATGGTAATGAGGCTTGACCTCACGTTTTTGACGTTTTTTTTTTTACTGCGCATGCGCCGGGCGACTACATTTCCCAGTGTGCATTGGGGTTAAGTACGCCGCACGGGCCTATTGATTTCGACGTGGACGTAAACGACGTAAATCCCGATTTGCGGACGACTTACGCAAACGACGTAAAAAATTTGAATCTCGCGGCGGGAACAGCGGCCATACTTTAACATTGTTATTCCACCTAATAGATGGAATAACTTTAGGCCTGTTAATGCCTTACGGAAACGGCGTAAATTGACTGCGGCGGCAGGGCGTACGTTCGTGAATCGGCGTATCAACTCATTTACATATTCTACGCCGACCGCAATGGAAGCGCCACCTAGCGGCCATCCGAAATATTGCAATCTAAGATAGGACGGCGCTCTGTTTGAGCATACACTTAAACATAAGTCGGCGTAGATTCTGAGTTAGGTCGACTTATCTACTGATAAGTCGGCCTAACTCTACCTGAATCTACCTATGTGACTGTCTACCTAAACTGTGCAATGGTGAACAGAAGGGGTAGTACATACAAGTCTATGGAAATGCAGACCCGCTTGAAGCAGGTCAGAAGGAGGTCAGCTGCAGGACAAATTAATTGAATTTCAAGGCCTTGTTCACATCGGGTGGTGGTAAAAACAAGCAGTTTGTGCGTATCTTTACGGATTCCGACTGCCTACCTATACTTTGCAATGGTGGCCAGTGGGGGGTAGTACATCTTGCTGCAACCACAATACTTTGCTTCGCAGTGCAGGAGAAAAATGATACAGCATGTTGAATTTGGCAGGCAGGACCAACGCCAAACATGATCAATTTAGGTGCATTCTCGGTATGTCAATATAACATCTGCTGCCTCCTTAAGGGCATTTAGGAGGTAACAATATTGCCTACCGAATGCTGATCTTCCTTTCGTGGTGAATTGCATTTCATAGTGCAGCGCTCAAAATGTCAAGCCCTGAGCTACTAGCCAGGCCTCAAGGGTTACTCGCCACCAGTTGCCCCACCTAATTCATACACTGCTCCACGCCTAATTGCGCCCCTAAACCCGCCCTTGTAGATTATCTCATGGAATGACACTGTTAAATGTTTTATGCAGAATCAAGTTACACAATTAAATATTACCAAAAACAACTTTAACAAAATGGGACAGGGCACTGGGGCAAACCAGAGGAACAGGGCACTGGGGACAGAGCAGAGGGACAGGGCACTGGGGGCAGACCAGAGGGACAGGGCACTGGGGGCAGACCAGAGGGACAGGGCACTAGAACTTGATCTCTTCCCAATCCTCTTGCTGTCTCCTCTGCAACTCCCATCCATCCATCCTCTCTCTCCCTCTCCTATTCATCTCATCATCAGGAGCCTGTGTGTGCGGCTCCACGCTTGCATGTCCCCACTTCCCCCTTTTAGTCAGGCTGGCAGTGAGGAGAGGAGCTGCAGCACAGCGGGGGGAGTACAATCCAGCGCCGAGATCCACACAACTGCACAGCCGTTGGCACCATAGCACAGCGCACATTGACAGCGCACAGCACACATTGAGACCAGTCTGCTCACAGTGCTCAGGCTGAACTGCTGGACACCTACATAGAGCACAAGGAGAAGAAAACTGCACAAACTAGAAGGCTGCCGCTCTCATGTCAGGGCAACTTTCAGTGAGCGCTGCACTGCCTACCTGGGACACAACCGGAGTGGTAATTTTCGCAATCCTCCACCTGACTCATTACTTCCTGCTCCCTGCTCTCTGCTCTCCAGCTACATTGGTCGGGGGGCAGGCTCAGAGAGGTCATACTGTTAGGTCCCATGGCTTAATGAGAATTGTAAGGAGAGCACCTGTGTACTGCTCTGCCTGTGCGCGGCTCACCAGACTACTTTTCCCGAGCATGCACCTTTCCTCTTCGGCCGCCAATCGCATCAGGGCGCATGTAGGCACAGATTGAAGGGAAATTGGTCATGCAGCCCTGTCATCATTCGCCCCCAGCTAAAATCCACTCGCCAAATGCTAGCAGGCGAGTGGAAATTTTGAGGGCTGTCATAGTGAGTGCAACTCATATAAACGCGCTCCAAACGATCTCAGAAGTCATCAAGGCAAGTCCAAATGTCGTCAACACAGGCCCTAAATCTTCTGACTTTGATCTGACTTCTCCATCACCCTCATCAGAGCCCCCTCAGCCCACTGCCTGCTATCCCTTGCTACTCCAAGATGGCCGCCCCAACGTCTGCCTCATTACTTCCTGTTTACCATCGGCATGGAAGGCGGATAAAATTGAAGATCTAACTACGTACTTAAGATGCTGAAATGGATCCTCACATTACAGCCTGACCTCCACCTTCCCATAAGTTACGTCTAATTCCCATATGGTATTTGTCTTTATTCGTGTGTGAATAATTCTGGCCATTTACGGCACGTTTAAATTAGTACCGGGGATAGGCATGCTGGTTTTTATATCATTAATTTAAGTTTAATTAGCTGAATGTGTTAGAGTGCATGGAGGAAAACAGAGATATTTGTGTCAGGGAGTCACATCATTACTGCATGGCTGGACACAATTCCGATTAAGCCCCCCCCCCCCCCCCCCCCCCCTTGTAAAATGGAAGCAACTGTCACCCGCAATGTACAAATGCACTTTTACCTTCAAAACTTACCTGTCCGGCTCTTGTCTTTATCAAATCGGATGTCCCTCTCTGGGGACTAGTCCTCAAACAGCCCCTGTGCGCCCAACTGGCAGGACGGATGATGTTATCTCGTGTTACTCTTCCAAGTAATCACACATTTATGAGGGAGATGAGGAGAGGCAATTAACCCGTTCACTCCGTAGGCGGACAAGAAAAACCTTTTTTCCTTCTCTCATTTTTATTTAATTAACAAGGTACGGCGTTCATGTATTATAAGCTCTGCAATGTGCATACAGCAGCCATAACTATGAATTGAAACTTCCTATATATTTATGAATGGAGATAATGCCATACAATTATGTCTGTATGCAGGGGCGGACTGACCATTCGGGTACTGCCCGAGGGCCCCATGTCACTAGAGGGCCCCATCAGGGTTGCCAGCCTCAGTAAAACCAGGGACAGTATGTAAAAATCTGTGTTTTAAAAACAAAATCCCAAGATTATAGCTGCCCCGCCTATCCAGTACCTTTTCAGTGTGTGTATGTGTATAAGTATACAGTGTGTTATTGTGTGTCTGTGTGTGTATACTGTGTATGTATACTGTATGTGTGTGTATACTGTGTGGCCCCATAATCTCCTATTGCCCCGGGACCCCATAATCTCCTATTGCCCGGGGGCCCCATAATCTCCTATTGCCCGGGGGCCCCATGAGTTGTCAGTCCGCCCCTGTCTGTATGACTTCTAATGGATATACCATTTTCTGCGTCACTCCTGTGTATACAGATACTTGTGTCCATGTCCATCCTGTGTACACCTTTACCTGTGTCACTCCTATGTAACCACAACTTATGCCGCGTACACACGATCAGTCCATCTGATGAGAATGGACCGATGTACAATTTTCATTGGTTAACCGATGAAGCTGACTGATGGTCCGTCACGTGCCTACCCACCATCGGTTAAAAAAAACGATCGTGTCAGAACGCGGTGACGTAAAACACAACGACGTGCTGAAAAAAACGAAGTTCAATGCTTCCAAGCATGCGTCGACTTGATTCTGAGCATGCACGGATTTTTAACCGATGGTTCGTGCCTACTAACGATCGGTTTTGACCTATCGGTTAGGAGTCCATCGGTTAAATTTAAAGAAAGTTTACTTTTTTTTAACCGATGATTAAATTACCGATGGCGACCACACACGAACGGTTTTGACCGATGAAAACGGTCCATCCGACCATTCTCATCGGTTTAACCGATCGTGTGTACGCGGCATAAGTTACCCATCTTAGCTGTGCTATTCAGCTAAGGACTTACAATAAACCGAGACATCCATTCCAACACTCACTACAACCCTCCGTGCTGCTGTCCCCCTCGATCTGTCAGGATGGAGAGCGGAGGTAGGAGTCGGTAAATCCGACTCCTACCTTTTCCGAATGTACAGAGTCAGTGATCACTGACTCTGTCCATTCACATAACTGAAACATCGTAAACTGTGTTTACGATGTTTCAGTTTATGAATGGAGAGGAGCCACTGTCTTCTCTCCATTCATTTTCAGCGCAGCTGAGGCTACTGAGAAAGGGACTGGGGAATCTTTGTCCCTAGTCCCTTTCTCTGTCTTAAAGGGAAGATGTCAGAGGTCTGTTAAGACCCCTGATATCTCACCAAAGCCCCCCAACAGAGCTGATAAAAAAAAAAAATTGCAATAAATAATAAAAAAAATAATTGTAAAAAATAATAAAAAATCAAATAAAATACATTGTAAAATAAATTGCAAAAAAAAAAATCAAAAAAATATGGGATTAAAAAAAGGATCGGTAATCGGTATTAGCTAGTACTTGAATAAAAGTATCGGTACTTGTATTCGGTCTTAAAAAAGTGGTATCGGGACAACCCTAGTTTTAAAGGTATGAGGTGGCAACCCTACTTGATGATGATGTTACCACACCGCCATGACGACCCAAGTACAACAATGCTTACCTACTGCTACTTCCGTTGCAAATGACAGCTCAAAAGCCAGCTGCTCACCCCTTGAACAGGCTTGGTGAACCACCAAATCAACCGATCAAACTGGGCCAGTTTGCCCACCTGAGCCCCCAGCTTCTGTTTTTAAACTAACCAACCTTAGATGATGGGTGATGGCAATAACCAAACATGGTCATGACTATATTTGGTCAATTATGTCGTCTGTGATCCCTAGATGGTTTGATTACAAACAGAAACTGGGGGCAAACTGGTCCAGTTTGGGCAGTTAGTTTGGTGGTTCACCAAGCCGTGAAACAGGCTGGTTTTGGGTCAAGCTCATTCTTGCCCAGACCTAAAGCTCATTCCCACCCGACACACTCCACCTACATCACTTTTTTTTTGGTATACCAATACCTTGTATCCTATACCTATCTCTCTCATTCTATAAACACTGCTGTTTCTTGACTGTTTGGTTATTATTGACTGTATCACTGTTTCTTCTTATACCGTTATTTGTGTCACCACTTCCCTGCAAGTTACTAATGTTTGTCTTTGCTATAAAATTAATGAGTACTAAAGTTTGTTCCAGCACGCCTGAAAAGTGCTAAGAGGGTTGTATGCACAATAATAAATAAACAGCCTTTGAGTTTTACTAGCAATTGTTAAAGTCTTAAGACCATGCCACTTGTTTGTTTTGACCTAATTAGTAAAAATATATTGCTAATATTCGAAAAATACACGTTTAAGCAACTAGTAGCTGAAATTCTCAATTATTGCTCACTGACCCGCCTATGTGAAGTTTGCTTGAAAAAAAATGTTTTAAAACATAATCATTTTTTTTTTTTTTTTTTAAATTGTAATCATTTTTAATAAAGTATTTAAAAAATATTTATTTTTAATTATTTAAAGGATGTTTTGTCTGTAGGGTTTTTTAAATATAGGTTTCTTTGTATTTTTTTTTCTTATGTTTGTGTATTTTGTATACTGTTACATTATTAATTTTTTCGTCTGTGTCTTTTTACTGTGGAAAAAAAATATAATAATATTATTAATAATAATAACAGCTTCAATAATAACAACAATAACATCTAAATCCTAACTGGACGACGTTTAGGGGGAGTTTGACCACTTGACCTCTGGAAGGATTACCTCCACCCCAAATACTTTCTACTTTTTACTCTAAAACATATGCAATAATAAAAAATAAAAAAAAAACGAACTTCTTCATGAATTGTGGCCAAATTGCTACATGTCTTTGATAAAAAAAAAAAAAATCCCAGTGTATATTGATTGGTTTGTGTCAAAGTTATAGGGCCAGATCCACAAACGAATTACGCCGGCGTATCTATGGATACGCCGCGTAATTTTTAAAATGCCCTGTCGTATCTGTGTTTTGTATCCACAAAACAAGATACGACTGAATCTGGGCTCGATCCGACTGGCGTACGTCTTAGTACGCCGTCGGATCGTAGGTGCAGATTTACGCTGGCCGCTAGGTGGCATTTTTTACGTCGAATCCCACGTCGAGTATGCAAATTAGCTAGATACGGCGATCCACGAACGTACGTCCTGCCTGGCGCATTTTTTTACGTAGTTTCCGTAAGGCTTTTTTTCGGCGTATAGTTATCCCTGCTATATGAGGCGTATCCTATGTTAAGTATGGCCGTCGTTCCCGCGTTGAATTTTGAAAATGTTACGTCGTTTGCGTAAGTCGTTCGCGAATAGGGCTTTGCGTAGAATGACGTCAACGTCGTAAGCATTGGCTTGTTGCGGGTTAATTTCGAGCATGCGCACTGGGATACCCCCACGGACAGCGCATTCGTAGTTAAAAAATGTTTTAATTTACGTTGGGTCAAGACATATTAACATAAAACACGCCCCCATCACATCTATTTGAATTGCGCGCCCTTACGCCGCCTAAGTTACACTACGCCACCGTAACTTACGGTGGAAATTCTTTCAGGATACAAAAAAAAACCTGTAAGTTACGGCGGCGTAGCGTATCAGAGATACGCTACGCCGGACGGAAGAATGCGCCGCGCTACGTGGATCTGCCCCATAGTGTCTACAAACTATGGTATAGCTATTGGAATTTGTATTTATTTGTTTAAACTACTAATGGAGATGATCAGCGACTTAGGGGGACTGCGATAGTGCAGTAGGCAATCTGACACTAACTGGCGCTGGGGGGGGGGGGGGGACTGACTAACTGCCACTGCCATCTCAAGTGCTAATAATATACACTGTCACTGTACTAATGACACTGGCTGAGAAGGGGTCTATGGTGATCAAGGGGTTAAATGTGTGCCTAGACATGTTTATTGTGTGTACTGTATGGTGTTTTACTAAGCAAGGTGCTGGTTTTTACTCCCTTTGCAGGGAGAAAAAAACAGCGCATTGCTGCTTTGTTGTTTACCGACACAGGGCTCTGTTCTGTCATTCTCTGAGTCGATCAGCGTATGCCAGCCATAAATCATTGGACGGGACTTACTGATTGGCTTGTATTGCAGCGAATGGAAACACAGTCTTCCAAGAAAAAAGTTGCGATGTAAAGGTACGTGATTGTGCCTGTACGAGCCAAACTGCCGCAGTAAATGTACTGTGGCTGGTCGACAAGCGATTAACGACTCAGTTCTTCATTGTCCCCGGAACGCAGGCGTGTGTCCTTAGCCTACATATCTTATACCAAGGTGTTCATCTTTCTCATCTCAGAAAATTGGGAGGTGTGCAGAAGACGGCTGTCACCCATAGCAACCAATTTTTTAAATGAAAGTTGCAGATTTAAACATCAATGAAAACTACGGGCCAGATTCACAAAAGAGATACGACGGCGTATCTCCTGATACGCCGTCGTATCTCTGAGATACGATTGTCGTATCTATGCGCCTGAATCATAGAATCAGATTACGCATAGATAGCCCTAAGATCCGACAGGTGTAATTGTGTTACACCGTCGGATCTTAGGCTGCAATTCTAGGCCGGACGCTAGGTGGCGATTCCATTGCGGTCGGCGTAGAATATGCAAATGACTAGTTACGCCGATTCACGAACGTCCGCTTTGCCCGTCGCTCTAAATTTACGTTGTTTCCGTAGAGATGCGTCGCGTAAAACTAAGCATGGTCTAGGTGGTCTAACCAATGTTAAGTATGGCCGTCGTTCCCGCGTCAAATTTTTTAATTTCACGTCGTTTGCGTAAGTCGTCCGTGAATGGCGCTGGACGCCATATACATTAACGTCGAAACCAATGACGTCCTTGCAACGTCATTTAGCGCAATGCAGGTCGGGAAATTTTAGGGACGGAGCATGCCCAGTACGTTCGGCGCGCCTAATTTAAATGGTCCCCGCCCCATTTGAATTAGGCGGGCTTGCACCGGCGGATTTACGCTACGCCGCCGCAAGTTTACAGGTAAGTGCTTTGTGAATCAGGCACTTACGCTGTCAACTTGCGGCGGTGTAACGTAAATGGGATACGTTACGCCGCAGCGTAACGCAATTGTATGTGAATCTGGCCCTACATTTTTAGTTAACCGCTTGTCGACCGGCCCAGGCACTTATACGTCAGCAGAATGGCACGGCTGTGCAAAGCAACGTATATATATACGTTGCTTTGGATTTCACACCGTGTGGGCGTGTGTTCGCCCCTGCCGCAAGCACCATCTCCCTGTTCTGCCTAGTGACAGGACACTTATCTACTGTTCTCTGTCATCGGGAGCAGTGATCGGTGTCGTGTCACATGTAGCCCATCCCCCACACAGTTAGAATCACTCCCTATGACACACTTAACCCCTTCCTCGCCCCCTAGCGGTTAACCCCTTCCCTGCCAGTGTCATTTACACAGTAATCCGTGCATTTGTATAGCACTGATCGCTGTATAAATGACAATGATCCCAAAATAGCATCAAAAGTGTCCGATGTGTCCGCCATAATGTCACATTCACGATAAAAATTGCTGATCGCCGCCATTACTAGTAAAAAAAAAATATTAATAAAAATGCCATAAAACTATCCCCTATTTTGTAGATGCTAGAACTTTTACGCAAACCAATCAATAAACACTTATTGCAATATTTTTTTACCAAAAATATGTAGAATACATGTTGGCCTAAACTGAGGAAAAAAAATTTTTTTTATATATTTTTTGGGGGATATTTATTATAGCAAAAAGTAAACAATATTGCTTTTTTTTTCAAAATTGTCGCTCTATTTTTGTTTATAGCGCAAAAAATATAGGGCCAGATTCACGTAGAATTCCGGCGGCGTAACGTATTGCATTTACGTTACACCGCCGCAAGTTTTATGGGCAAGTGCTTGATTCACAAAGCACTTGCCTGTAAACTTGCGGCAGCGTAGCGTAAATCCGTCCGGCGCAAGCCCGCCTAATTCAAATGGGGCGTGTATCATTTAAATTAGGCGCGTTCCCGCACCGAACGTACTGCGCATGCTCCGTTTTGAAATTTCCCGCCGTGCTTTGCGCGAAATGACGTCGCACCGACATCATCTTTTGAACGTCGACGTGAGTTATGTCCTTTCCTATTCACGGACCACTTACGAAAAAAAAAAATTGAAATTCGACGCGGGAACGACGGTCATACTTTAACATGGCAAGTCTAAAGATAGGCCACAAAATACCAGCTTTAACTATACGCCGGGAAAAGCCGACTAGCGACGACGTAAGAGAATGCGACGGCCGCGCGTACCTTCGTGAATCACCGTAAACAGCTAATTAGCATACCCGACGTGGAAAACTATGCAAACTCCACCCAGCGGGCGCCGAAGTATTACACCTACCATCCGAAGGCGTACGAAGCCGTACGCCTGTCGGATCGGAGCCAGAAGCCGTCGTATCTTGGTTTGAGGATTCAAACTAAAGATACGACGCTGCAAATTTGAAAGTACGCCGGAGTATCAGCAGATACTCCGGCGTACTTCTTCTCTGAATCTGGCCCATAAACCGCAGAGGTGATCAAATACCACCAAAAGAAAGCTCTATTTGTGGGGAAAAAATACTTCAATTTTGTTTGGGAGTCACGTCGCACGACCGCGCAATTTTCAGTTAAACTGACACAGTGCCGAATCATGAAAAGTGGCCCGGTCATTTGGCAGCCAAATCCTCCGGGGGTTGAAGTGGTTAAATAACTTATTAAACCTTAGTGAATGCGTTTAGATCTGCTTTGACACTGTTATTATGCATTTAATTCAACAGGCAGAAGTTCCCATTGTTCCTTCCAAAAATACTGTCCAGGGTACATAAACTGCTGCCGATGCCAGTCACTGATCTTTACAACCTAGATTCATTTCAGGATCTCACAAAAGAGTGGGAAATGTAAAGATATGCAAAGCATAGGTGATCTATCAGTGCTCCCGGGGCACAGTGGGTTAAGGTTCTTTGGTCTTCATCCAATGACCATCAGCTTGGAATCTCTTGGTAGGGTCCATGATGAGCTCCCGCAGCCTGATCAAAGCTTGGCAGTGCACACAAGTGGCAGGCCAACTAATCGTTTGCAGAAACGGCTCTATTCATTCAGACACACGGATCTGGCAAACAGAAGTACGATACCTAAGCTGCGGTTAAAAGATCTGTTATACATTTAGACTCTCTAAAGACAAACAGAAGTGGTATTTGTCTGTCTTAAAGGGGGCTTTATTTAACGTCCACGTTCATTTTTTTATTTTATTTTTTCACATTTTCCACCCGTAGCTTTTCCTGTGAATTTGTTATTTTCTCAGTTATGAGTATTTATTAAACTTTCTCCTTAATATGATTTTTCACTTTGCTGTGTCCTCTAACTTTGTGCTGGTTGCCATTAGTGATGGTAATACAAAGGGACCCCTGATCCTGGTCCTCCACTAACTGCCATACCCACACCCAGGGCTGGACTGGGATGAAAATTTGGCCCTGGACTTCATCCAGACTGGCCCACTTTGACAGGTCTCTCCCATGGCATTCGGACAACCCCCCCCCCCCCCGGCCACCCAAGCCCCCTCTCCCCCTTTACTAGCCACTAGTTATTCTACTTTATTAGAGTAGAATGGCTGGTACTGGTACTCTTATAGGCAGTACCAGTGGGGAAGCTAGACATTATTTCAACCGGGGCAAAGAATCAGTTTGGTGCCCCCCCCCCTTATGGGACAAGTGAGAAACTCCCAGGCCATAGCTTTTGAGTCAGCTGTCTGTCCCCTCCCCCATGCTCCTCTGTCGTCTCCCCTGCTCCTCTGGTCCTCCCCCTGCTTCTTTGTTCCTCCCAGATGAGCGCTGCGGTGAGGGAGAGGAGGTGAGCACTGCGGGAAGGGAGAGACAGAGGAGCGGAGGGGGGGCGGCGGTTCGCTGTCACTTAAGCCAGCCCACTGAGCCATCGGCCCACCGGGAAACTCCCTGTAGTCCCAATGGCCAGTCCAACCCTGCCCACACCTAGCACTCTTCTTCTATCCACGTAGTTTCATTTCAATCCAAGAACCAGACCGCCCCTTCTCATGTGCCCTCAGGAATGCCCGCTCTTTGTGTAACAAACTCAGCTCTGTCCATGACCCTTTTATCTCCAATTCTTTTAACCTACTTGTTATTACTGAATCAAAACATAAACAATCAAGCTAAATATTAAATCAATATCAGTACATAAACATAATGAAAAATGTAGTCACCACCCATCACCATGTGTGAGATCCCAATTGGAACAAAGCCACCTTAGTATGGTAAAAATGCCAGCTTACCAGCTAGATGGGACCTTCGATAAAGGAAGGTCAAAAATGTTTGTGGCTAAACATCCAGCAAGGGGCTTTTTTTTGGCTTTCCTATGGGGTCCCCTTAAGGCTAAAGTGAAGATCATCCCGACAGTGGGCCAGATCCACATAGAATTGGATAGGCGCAGTGTATCAGAGATACGCTAAGCCGCCGTATCTTACCTGGCTTTAAGTCGAATCCAGGAAGATTTCGCACCGTAAGTTACGGCGGCGTAGTGTATTTCTGGCGGCGGAATTCAAATCCGCGATTAGGGGGCGTGATTAATTTAAATGAAGCGCGTCCCCGCGCCGATTGAACTGCGCATGCTCCGTTTCGAAATTTCCCGCCGTGCTTTGCGCGAAATGATGTCACAACGACGTCATTTTTTTAACTTAGACATGACTTACGTCCATCCCTATTCACGGACGACTTACGCAAAAAAAAAAATTCAAATTTCGACGCGGGAACGACGGCCATACTTAACATGTATGGGGGGCTGCAACGTGAAGTCAGCTGCAGCCAAGTCCCTCCTCACCATCAGAGGCCCTGGTCAAAACCTACTGGCTCTTAGACTCCGCGCACTGGGGAATCTTATGCTCTCACTCCCTGTCCAGGACCGTGGCTGCAACCCTGTGTAGCTGCTTCTCAGAATCATGGAATCATCGACCCTCAGCAGTCAGTCGAAGGGTCCACACCCTCTGCGGAGCGCTCCTAGTCACTTGGTCCTGCAGGTGACCTGAGAATGACATTGCCCACCATACATCCTCTTTAAAGGTTTCTATTGCTGAAACCTGGTTACAAGAATCTGACTCTGATCTGCTGCTGCCCTCTGCCATGGTGACTTCCATTGAATTATTATACTGCGGCTGCCCCAAGCTACATCACCAAACGTGTATCACTATATTACCCAAACTGTCCTCTCTACTCCTCCCAAGACCTCCTACTCTGTAGCTCCCTTGTTACCACCTCCCATGCTTGCCCTCAGGACATTTTCAGATCATCTCCCGTCCTCTGTTTCTACCTACCCCATTCTACCCTGTTGTCTTCTGCCTTTAGGTGATCTCTGAAAACTCATCTCTTCAGAGAAGCCCATCCTAACTCCACCTAAAAACTGAAATTGAAATATTTCATCAGCCCATCCCTCTCATAGTTATCTTTGGTGCCACTTGCCCCTTCCCATTAGCTTTAATTCTCTCATGAGCAGGGCCCACCTAACCCTCTTGTATTGAATTATATTGTAACTGTATTGTCTCTCTTTATATTGTAAAGTGCTATGCAAACTGTTGGCACTATATAAATCCTGTATATAATTATAGTAATAAAGAGCAAATCCCTAAGTGCAAATGCCCAGAGCAATCAATAGGAGTCCATCTACGGGTCTGACTTCAGCCAACTGAGTTCTGATTTCTATGTGTTACTGTACATTGTGTTAAAGTGGGTGTAAACCCTTACATATACAAGTCAAAATAATTAGCCTCAGGTGATACACAAAGATAAATCAAATCCTCTTACATATTTCTCTTCTACAGCTGTTCAAAGTACACCGATTATAGGCTATTTCTCAGCTCCAGAAAGAAAGGGGGTGGGCATATGACACACTTTACAGAATAGAGTAGGGAGTTGAGTGTAATCTGAGACCTGAGTGGAGGCAATGGGTGAATTCCTCTCTACAAAGTCTCATAGGGAAACATGCACAGCTCAGGATGTCAATAACCTTCTGTGTGCTGGGGGGGGTTAAGGCTGACAACTGATTACACACTATTAAAACCTGTCAGAAATTACTCATGCATGTGGGAAGAAAGAGCATTTAGGAACGACACTAGGGGTGCTTTGAGTTGGAGTTTCCATCCCAATTTTTTTTTTCATCATTGTGCTCATTAGACCTAAAAAATAAAAAAATTAAAAAAAATGTTTTTTTTTTACTCATCTGGAAATGGCTGTTGCTATGCAGTCCCACGAAATATGCCTTTGGAATCACCTAGGATCCTGACATCATCTCCCTCTAACGCTCTTGGGAAATGTGTGTCATCATTTCCCAGGATGCAGTGCGCTACCCAATTATCACTCCCCATCCAAGACTTCCAGGAAGTAAGTGCTTGTGGGCTTCACAATGCCCACAAGCAAAATGACAATGGTGTGGACATAGTTTTATAAACTATTTTTTTGAATAACTATGCGGAGCGGGGGCGGATTGTAAAATAGTAAGTGACTGGATTTATATTATAAAAACGCATGATGAAAGGACATACATTTAAAAAATGCTAATTGTGGTTGGAACCCCGCTTTAAGGTAAGTACACACTATAGAGCAGTGGTTCTCAACCTGGGGGTCGGGACCCCCTCGGGGGTCGAATGAGGATTTGCCAGGGGTCACCGAATCCTGGTCTGTTCCTGAAGCCGGCATCACTCTCCCAGCCTTTTTGCTAACCCTGGAGCCTGTGGCCACCCAGCTGGGCTGTTCCTGGAACCCGCAGCTGCCCACTCAGTCTCTTCGCAGGCGCCCATTTAGTTCACGGCTTGGCTGGCGGGCAAAGACTAGAGGTCACCTGACAGGTGAGGAATGTAAATCGGGGGGGCTGGAGGAGACCCTATCTCCTGATTTCGGCATTGGTGTCACTGCTACGAGACACCACAAAGTCGGAAACACGGTGAAGCCAGAGGCACAGTGAGTGACACTACCTGTGATTATAGTTGCCATTAAAAAGGACTCAGCGAGCACTAAATATCTGTGGGTTAGGGGCGCAAATTACTTGTCTTGCCTTGGGTGCCGACAACCCACGCTATGAAAATAATCTTACTGTTAGGGGTCCCCACAACTTGGGAAATTTTATCAAGGGGTCACGGCACTAGAAGGTTGAGAACCACTGCTATAGAGGGATGTGGTTTTTTCATTTTTCATTTAAAAAATTTACAACCACTTTAGCTTCTGACCTCTTTATAGCCCTGTTTCCCTGCATATAATTATCTGTGACAGCTTGTGATTTAAAAAAGTTTACATTTTTCTGTGATTAACCCCCCTGGCGGTATCCCAGAGCGTGACTCGGGGTTGATTTTTTCTACCAAAATCGGTATCCCCAAGTCACGCTCGGGGTAGATATGCAGAGCCTGCAGCGTGCGCTGGCTTACCTTGTCCTGGATCCAGCGATGCCACCGCGCTGTGTGAGCGAGCGGGATCTCGCTCGATTCACACAGTATCCTCCTGTGCCGCCGATCTCCGTTCCCTGCGACGTTACGACGCACGGGAGCGGAGATCGGCGCCAAATTCAAAAAAGTAAACAAACACTATACATACAGTATACTGTAATCTTATAGATTACAGTACTGTATGTAAAAAAAAACACCCCCCTTGTCCCTAGTGGTCTGCCCAGTGTCCTACATGTCATTTTATATAATAAAAACCTTTTTTTCTGCCTGAAAACTGTAGATTGTCCATAGCAACCAAAAGTGTCTTTTTATGTCAAAAATGGTTTTAGAGCAGCTAGAAAACAGCGATAATAAATTATAATCACTTGCAGAATTGTGCGATAGAGATTTGCGGGGAAATCCGTCATAAAAATAAATAAATAATGACACCAACAATTCTGCAACTGAGCAAATTTCAGTGATTTTGAGTTGATTACATTATTGAATCATTTTTATTTTAATTATATTATTACTTGCTATAATTATTTATAATTATTTATTATATTATAATTTAAAATGTTGTTTTTAAAAAAATGTCATACCCGGGATGCCTATTAGATTCTTGTTTGGTCAGATTTAAGTGAGTTATTCCTAAAAATCACAGGCCTACAGTATAAAACACCAAATTTCCTTGCAAATAATTGTACCGCTTTCAGCATGTTTTTTCAGAAAGAATCATACCGCCAGGGAGGTTAATATCCAGACCTCAATATAAAAATTCCATAACTTAGGTAGAGTGGCCCTTAATGATTTAATGCAAGATATACCGGAGCTGTGTGTGGTATAATCCCCTGCATGTGTACACTAATTTATTTAGAAAAGGACATGAATCTCAAAATAAAGCCTTTAAACCAAAGTAACGTAAAAGGAAAAAAAGGAAAAAAAGAAAAAAATGATCAAAACTCATTTCTCTTTCTGTTTGCAGTTATGAGAATTCTTGAATCTCTTGTGCCACTGTAATCCCTGTAAGCTGTGTCAGGAAGCAGGCAGGATCCTATCTTAGTCACTGTCAAGGGATTTATTGGGTAGAGATATAATGAACACGTCACCTATCTCTGCATGTCCATCCCCAGAATCCTTTGCAAGAGAGCGCTGTGTCACACCGTGGGATGCAGAGACTTATTCTGGAACGGGCTTAAAATAAGCCGTTAGTTGGAATATAAATTAGGCCTGGAGACTTTATTCTGCTCTGTCCTACATATTCAAATAGACCATGAGAGCCACCACATCATTAACTAATCAGAATCATGAAAGGCATCGTTATGGTGCTTGCGTAGCAGTGGTTCTCTAATTTGACCCATAGGATAATAAACATGTTATTTTCAGAATTGCCCCTTTACTGAGGGTCTCCTCCTTGGCTGGGTCCTATGGACAGAAAACGTGCCGTTTCCTTCTGAAAGTAGAGAGAAAAAGTATACAGTGTATATGTAAATTTACATTGGTTACATGTTTATATCCTTCGTACTTCATGTTGTAAAGAGAAGCTATCATAAATTTTATTAAAACACAGAAAAACATACTACAACAGTGACAACTTACAACACTCACTGCAATGTTGATGCAACAATAGGTAACACCCCCTTTAAATACCTATATCCTTTAGGAACACCCCCTCTGTGAATATGTCCACCAATCACTATGGCACACTTGGCATGATACATTTCTTTCACCCAGCCATTCTCAACCAGGAGTCTGTGGAACCCTAGAATACCACCAGAAGTTACTAGGTGTTTCTTGAGCTGGGGCTGGAGCTGATTGACGTACCACTTGATGGTGCCTACATAGTTTCGGGGTAGAGCAAGCTTTATGACACCACTGTCCTATTTAACATATCTGTAGGGGTGGCATTCCTAAAACTGTGTAAGGAGGGCATTCTTTGCAATGTGAGAAGCATTTTTCCCACTGACCTCTGATGTATTGGTTTTAGTAGGAGCTCCCTGAGACCCTCAGCATCGAATGTGACAAGCTCATGCTCGTCGTACGCGATGATGTCAACGCGTTCTTGCCTTTTTCAAGAGAACCGCGGTTCTTTTGAAAGGTCTGTGTGTACACTCGGGCGGCAAGAGATTCTTGCCAAGAATCTCGTCGGTAAAAAACAACGTTTTTTTCCTGGCGAGATTCTTGCCCGTGTGCACAAGGCCTGAGAGAAGGCTTGTTCAGAATATTAAGACCTACCGGTAATTGCATCTGGTCACATAATTACCAGTATCATTAAGGCCGCGTACACGCGATCAGTCCATCCGATGAGAACGGTCCTTCGGACGGCTCTCATCGGTTAACCGATGAAGCTGACTGATGGTCCGTCGTGCGTACACACCATCAGTTAAAAAAAACGATCGTGTCAGAACGCGGTGACGTAAAACACAACGAAGTGCTGAAAAAAACGAAGTTCAATGCTTCCAAGCATGCGTCGACTTGATTCTGAGCATGCAATGGTTTTCTATACTAACGATCGGTTTTGACCTATCGGTTACCAGTCCATCGGTTCAATTTTAAAGCAAGTTCTCATTTTTTTGACCAAAGGTTAACTGACCGATGGGGCCTACACACGATCGGTTTGGACCGATGAAAAGGTCCTTCAGTCCGTTTTCATAGTTTTTGACCGATTGTGTGTACACGGCCTAACACTTAGGAGGCCTGGACAGGTCCTCTTTATATAGTAATACAACCTTCAAAAAAGTGGAGGTGAAAACAAGAACATGTTACTTTACATTCTCTTTAGAGAATAGAATATAAAAACATGGGAACTACAGAATAGAAGGCCAAAATGACTGCCTTAGAAAGACCTCTTATTTGTTATAGATGAACTATCAATTATGATAGCAAGGTACCGATCATGGGATCTCTATAGAAAACGCATATGAAGAGCTAAAACGCTTTGTATCCATCCAAATGTTTCATTATATTGCGATTGGGTCATTTTTTGATCATAGATTATTTGATTCAGAGACATTTCTAAAGGTAAAACCAAGGACATTACACTTCATCTTGGGGTGACCCTGTGCATGGTCAGGTCTGTTTTTAAATGTGTCTATTTTGGTGGATAAAGATAAAGAAGTTCCAGATATACTTGTTTATTTTTCTAGCATAAAATATTTGTGTTTTTAAATTATTTTCAAATAATTATTTTCTTTTTTGGGGTTGATTTATTATATATAAAAAAAAAACGTTTTTTTTGTTTTTGTTTACTGTGTAAGAATTTTTAGTCATAGTGGGCCAGATTCATAAAGCACTTACACCGTTTTTTTGGTAGATGCACGGCGTAAGTGCAGATTTGCGCCGGCGGATCGCTGCGCCTTACCCAGAGAACCAGATTACGCCTCCAAATAGACTTCATCGCCTCGGTGTAACCTTTCCACGCTGGCGCGGCGTTGGCGCAGATTTACGCTGGTCGGATCTGGCGCGGCCATGGTTTTTGTGTTTTAAATATGCAAATTAGGTTTTTGGGCCGATTCATCAACTTAAGCTTGACCGGCGCAGGCTACTCCCGGTGAGCGGAGCTGAAATTTCCGGTGCAAAGTTACACCTCATAAAAGCAGGGGTAACTTTGCACCAAACTTGCAGAGGTCAGCTGGAGAGCAGCTAAAGCAGCAGCGTTACAAACGAACTGAGCAACAACACTTGCTGGACAACACATAGAGGCGGTCCCCATGTTGGGAGAGGCCCTCAATAATTACAGCCCTCTCCTCTGGGCTGAAATTGGTCATCCGCCCACCTGAGGATTCCTCATCAGCCATAACTGCCCCACCACAATGCAAACGACCTAGCTTAGAAAAAAAAAAGCTTCAGTACATTTGCACCTGCAGGGCGGAAGTCTGGGCTGATTCATGGACTGGGCTTTGGTAGTGGGTCGACGTAGCTCAGGGATCACGCCGGGGCGCAGTTCTGAGCATGTGCAGATTGGAGCATTTACCCCTGGATGTCACTGAGCATGTGCGGTCTAAGATGCGCCCCGGCGTGACCCCTGCGCCACGGTCGGCACTTCATTAGCATAGGGTGACTCCCAGTTGGCCTTATCCCGCCTTACGCCGTCTAAAATCCGCCCCGCTGGGGCATCGTAGACAAAATAAGTTTCTTGAATCACCTAACTGCCTCTCCGCGCTGGACCGGTGTAGTCTAAAAATGATGCACCACGCCGGTGCAAATCTGCACCATTGTATATGAATCTGCCCCACTGTGTTTCCCCAAAAATAGGACCTACCCCGAAAATAAGACCTAGCTCCATTTTCCATGAGGGCTGCAATATAAGCCTTACCCCGAAAAAAAGGCCTAGTTTAAAATAATTGTAAAATCCTATAATTCACTTTATTACAGTAGTATATACAGGCATACCCCGCTTTAAGTACACTCACTTTACATACACTCGCGAGTAAGGACATACCTGTGAGTGTATGTAAAGTGCCTTACAAGTACTGTACAGACATTTTGCAGCCGCAGTAGAAGGAGCTGAAGCTCAGAGAGCATAGCCCGCCCTGTTCTAGTGTGCCCCTGACACCCCCACTAAAGCCCCTGAGACCTTAACTACAGCTCCTAACAACCCTACTACACCCCCTGACCCCCCACTACACCCTATAAGTGAAAAAAGGTATTGTTTCACTTTAAGTACATTTTCGTTTTACATACATGCTCTGGTCCCATTGTGTACTTAAAAGTGGGGTATGCCTGTAATGTACAATGTGTGTGTTTCTGTAATATAATTGCGGGGAAGAGAGCCCTGGTGGGTCACAGAAGTGCAGAGCGGCGATATAACGAAGGTATTTGGCACAATTATATTACAGAAACGCACACATTGCACATTATATACTACTGTAATAGAGTGGATTGTAGGATTTTACGAGCAATTTAAGAGGGGGAGAGATGACAGCACATTACATGGTAAAACCTACCCCAAAAATAAGCCCTTAGCCCTGTACACACGACCGGGATTCCCAGCAGTATAAAGTCTGCCAGGAATCCCGACGGGAAAACCGAGAACCTGCTTGGTAACTTTCCCCGTGTACACATGAGCGGTTTTCCCCATCAGGAAAACTGCGGAGAGAGCTTTGGCCGGGAATCCCGTCCGTGTGTATGCTCCCTCGCATACACACGGACGGGATTCGTGTGTATAGAGCAGGTTCTCTATTTTCCCACCGGGATTCCCGGCAGTTTTTCTGTCAGGAAAACTGCGAAGAAGCATACACACGTCTGGTTTTCCCGGGCCAAAAGCTCTCTTTGCAGTTTTCCTGGCAGGAAAACCTGTCGTGTGTACAGGGCTCTACTGTGTCTTTTGTTGCCAAAATGAATATAAGACCCGGGCATATTTTCGGGGAAACACGGTAGTTCCCATGTTTTCATTTTCGAAAAATTGAGACTGCACAGTAAGGCCTCGTACACACGACCGAACATGTCCGCTGAAACTGGTCCGGCCGACCGGACAATTTTCTTGCGGATCGGACAGGTTTCCAGCAGACAAATGTTTCTTAGCATGCTAAGAAACATGTCCGCTGGAAGCCTGTCCGTCGGACATGTTCGGTCGTGTGTACGACTCACCGGACATGTCCGCTCGGCCGAAAGCCCTCGCATGCGTCGAAGTGATTCGACGCATGCGTGGAAGCATTGACCTTCCAGGGTCGCGCACGTCGCCGCGTCATCGTCGCGGCCACGGCGCGGCCACATCACCGTGTATCCTGTCCGCGGGAAATTTGGTCTGATGGTGTGTACAACCATCAGACCAAATGATCCCAGCGGACATGTCCGATGAAAACGGTCCACGGACCGTTTTCATCGGACAGATCCGGTCGTGTGTAGGCCTAACAGTTTATGATTGATTGGGCATTCATTGGGTAGACAATATCTACTTCCCATAAAAGAATATAAAGGGAACAGACATTGTTCAGTAGTACAGTTGAATGGTGTTGTGCAGGACCCAAGCACAGTCATATCTTTTGCTTCCTTGTAGTTAAAGTGAATGTACGGCCAACATTATTTTTAATTTTGAATAGGATAAGGAATGGAAAAAATCCTTGCCAAGTTGTTATTTTGCTGTCTGTGTACCATTGGAGAAAGTTCCCTTTACTTCCTTCCCCAGTGACACAACAGGAAATCAGAGGAAATCCCCAGAAGTAGGAGAATTCCACTCTTAGATGGTCTCATCAGAACAGGTGTCCCTCTTGTTCTGGGGACAACTCTAAAAATTCTGGATTTTCCCTTACTTTAATTCTCGGTGACAATGTTCATCAGTAGAATTTACAGAGGATCTAACCCTTCACCACGCAATCCAAAAAAAAAAGAAGGTTTAGCCTAGAGATATCCTTTAAAAACGGTTCTATATTGAGCCACTCGCTTGCTCGTCAAGGGACTCAACTTAAAGCCTTTGGCTGGTGAACTTGAGGTTCAACCCAGATAACTGTAATGTAATGCATGTGGTAATTCAGAATATTCATACCATTTACACACTAAATGAGATTAGGTTGGGTAAAGCCTTGATGGAGAAGGATTTGAAAGTCAGGGTGGACCACAGACTGTGCATCAGCAAACGCTGTCAGTCAGCAGCCGTAAAAGCTGGGAAAATATTACCATGTATTAAAAAGGTAGATGATTCATAGGAAAATCTGTAATCTTACCCATGAATATGAATCACCTTGTACTGTTTGTAATGCCTAAAACCGGGAGCAGCTAAAATTGTCATCTTACAAGTCACCATAGAACTGCATCAAAAAGTTTATCCAATGATAGCAAAGTTATTAAAAAAATAACATATTTGCTCCTTTTGGTCTGTTAAATATAATATTGAAAGCATTTTGTTATATCTGTTTAATAAAGGTAAACAATACCTGTTGACCCTGCCAGAAATCCAGGGATGTTCTGTATCCTGTACACTCTGCAGTCCTATCTTGTACACTATTATGAGCACTCTAGCTAATTTCT
Organism: Rana temporaria; assembly: GCF_905171775.1. Taxonomy (NCBI): domain Eukaryota; kingdom Metazoa; phylum Chordata; class Amphibia; order Anura; family Ranidae; genus Rana; species Rana temporaria. The sequence goes on from NC_053501.1 coordinate 22,493,819, forward strand.
ATGAAATACACATCAGCTCCCCTCTTTTGTTGTGGGGATGAGAAGAGGGGAGAGTTCTGTAGTTCAGCAAAAGATAACTGAGCAGGGCTGACACTATTCCTTGCTGTTTCAGTTCAGATAAGGCACTGGATTAGCCCACCTTTTTAGTCGGGTAATGCACCCTTTTATTGTTTTCGCAGCTACACATAATGTTCAACGCAGTGGCGGGACAAGGTCATCTAGAGCCCCGGGCGAACATGCCAAATTGCGCCCCCCACCCCCATGATCTATGAGCATTAAGTGTCAGTGCAAATTCCCCCCCCCCCCAAAAAAAAAAAATCCTCCCCCTAGCACAAATCCTCTTCCCTCTCAAATTTTCCCTCCAAGCACAATTCCCTCCCCACTCCAAATTTCCCCTTTCAGAACCAATTTCCATCCCCCATACTAGCACAACCCCCCCCCCCCACACACACACACACTCACACAAACACACATTTCCCCTCCTAGCACAAATGCCCCCCAATGATCCCTTCTAGCACAACCCCCCCCCCAAAAAAAATCCCCATTCTAGCACAAATCCCCCTCCCCCTCAAATTTTCCCTCCAAGCACAAATCCCTCCCCACTCCAAATTTCCCCTTCCAGAACCAATTTCAATCCCCCAATCCCCCATCCCCCATCCTAGCACAACCCCCCCCCCCACACACACACACAACCCCCCCCAAAAGAAATATATATATTTACGCTCTACCATATTACGTTTGCAGCACAAACACCCCCAATTCCCCCTCCTAGCGCAAATTCTCTTTCCTTATCCCCCCTTCCAACACAAATTCCCCCAAATCACCACTCTTAGCACACCTCCCCAAATTTGCCCACTCTATGGCCCCGTACACACGATAGAATCCATCCGCTGAAAAATCTCAGCGGATCGGTTTCAGCGGATAGATTCTATGGTGTGTACATTCCTGCAGATATTTATCCGCGGAAATTTCCCGATTCCAGCAGATAAAAATTTGTAGACATGTCTACAAATCTATCCGCTTGAATCGATCCCAACGGATTGATCCGCTGGTCTGTACAGACTCACCGGATCAATCAGTCCGAAGGGATCCCCCGCATGCATCGTAATGATTCGACGCATGCGTGGAATTCCTTATATGACAGCGTCGCGCTCGTCGCTGCGTCATCATCGCGGCAACGGCGCGACACGTCATCGCGAGGGGATTTCGGCGCGGATTTCGATCCTATGGTGAGTACACTCCATCGGATCCAAATCCACTGAAATCCTTCAGAGGATTTATCCGCGGAAACGGTCCGCTGGACCGTATCCGCGGATAAATCCTCTCGTGTGTACTAGGCCTTAGAACAATTCTCACACCTCACCAAATTCCCCTTCTGAACACAAACCCTCCCCCAATCTCCTTGTGGTGCCCCCCTTACCTCACACAATACCACCCCAGCCTCCCTTCCTGACCACCCCTTGTCCTAGCCTTGGTTCAATGTATGTAATGCCAGATGGGACGCTCCCAGACTATGAAGGAAAATGCTAGAGGAGATGATGGTCAGAGACTGGGGGCATGCTACAGATTTGCTTGGAGATTGGGAATATGCTTCAGTAGACAGTGAGAGACTAGGAAGGTTACATGAGGCTTGTGGAGATGATGTAACCCCTTTACAAATCAATGGTCCCATTCCCATTGCAGGTGACTGATGCCCAAAAGCCAATGCAACATGTATGAAAGGGCTGCATGTGGCTCACAAGCCACAGGTTTGACACCAGGGTTGTACGAATGCAATTGGCCACAGCCGGTGTCTGGTGACAGGCTGGTTTGTGGCTGTGAACCACTGCAACACCTATTCGGTCTGCTGGGCGAACTCTTATGATGAATGTAAGCATTATAGAAAATCTATGATAGAGTTACCTATAAAGGTTTTTTTCTTAACCAAAAAAGAGCGAGCTAAACCTATGACGCAATATTTCCTTTATTCCCTCCCTTCCCCGTCCCACATACCGGCTGGCTCTCATTAATCCCTGTTGAACAATTTGGATTTAATTTGCATCAAAGTGGAGCGTTATATGCACTTATTTAACAGGCCTGTGTGTGCGTTCTCTGTTGGCGCATTATTGGCTTTATGGACAGTATAAATATCGACACACGCTGCACCGGACTTTCACAATAATAGGCCTAATGAGTTCTTTCAGCATTATATTACAGCTATTAAAATAGTTTGGTTACGTTGTTCCAATCATAATTTTTTTTTTTAAGTGTATTTTGTGCGTGTACTCGAGAGAGGAGCCGGACTGCAGGAGTTGGTAGTAGGAAGGCCTCCCCCAGAGGCAATCTGCCACCTTTCTCCATGCCCCGGGTGGCAATGGTGGGTGTGTGAGGGGGTCCTCCCACATAGCCCACCCTACCTGCTCCGCTTTGAAGCCCAACGGGGCAGAGGGACTCCCTACAAGGGAGTGAGAGGATTTTGCCCGCTCAACCAGCCCCGTTAGTCCTTCGCCTCTCTTTTTAGAGACCGCGTGGTCAAAGTGCGTGCATGTTAACCCTATTTCGAGTGCGTGTAAGTGTGGTGGTTTTTGTGGGAGGGGGGTGGGTGTACTAAGCGCAGGCTTACCTCGCATAGCACACCCACCGGGAGCCGGGCTGAGACCACCAAACTCAATTCACATGAAGCCGAGACCGGGATCCGAACCCCTAGCTGCAGAGGTGAATGGCTTGTCAGCGCATTGCCAATCGCGTTGAGCCACCGCAGCTCTAATCATAATTTTTAATGTGTCACATTGCGTTTCTTGCGTTGACTTGTTGTCAGTGATCTAAAATGTTCGGTTTAGTGGTATTATACCAATGTCACACTGGCAATTCTGTCACTGGTGAGAGGTCAGCATGGAATAGCAATGCTCAGCCGCTTGCATGCGACTTACATTCTGCGACGTTTTCATCCGCGAGGGTGCAGCACTTCACTCATCCAGCTAGCAAAGGAGTGACACAGGTGATTGGTATTTCAGTAGTAAAAGATGTGTATATATATATATATATATATATATATATATATCTATCTATATATATAGATATATATATATATATATACATATATTATACTTTTTCACATAAATATTTTTTCGGGATATTTATTATAGCAAAAAGTAAAAAATATTGGGCCAGATCCTCAAAAGGGATACGCCGGCGTATCTACTGATACGCCGTCGTATCCCTGTTTCTATCTTTGGAACTGATCCACAGAATCAGTTTCCAAAAGATAGGCAGAAGATCCAACATGTGTAAGGGCCTTACACTGCCGGATCTTAGGATGCAGTACCACATCCGCCGCTGGGGGCATTTTGAGTCGAAATGCCGCTTCGCATATGCAAATGAGCACTTACGGAGATCCACGAAGCGGTTTAGCTTCGTGAAATCTCTGTAAATACTTACGTTGCAATCGTAAAATTAGGGCTGCTTTTACAAAGTGTAAACTGTTTACACCTTGTAAAAGTAGACCCTTCTTACCCGCGACGCTGTTATTTTTTTTTTTTTTTTTTTTTTTTTTTCCCGCCGTATCTTTTTTTTCCCCGGCACAACTTTTTTTACCCGGCGCGATTCTCAAAACTCGGCGTAACGTAAAAACGCGCTATGCCCGTCGGGAAAATGACGTCGTGAACATGCGCAGTACGTCCGGCGCGGGAGCGCGCCTAATTTAAATGGGACTCGCCCCATAAAAATAGGAATGCCTTGCGCCGGACGGATTTAAGTTACACAGCCGAAAATTTATAGGTAAGTGCTTTGTGGATCGGGCACTTAGGTAGAAATTTTGCGGCAGTGTAACTTAAATCAGAATATTTAAGCTACGGCGGCTCTTTGTGGATCTGGCCCATTGTTTTTTTTTTTCAAAATTGTCACTCTATTTTTGTTTATAGCGCAGAGGTGATCAAATACCACCAAAAGAAAGCTCTATTTGTGGGAAAAAAAGGACGCCAATTTTGTTTGGGAGCCACGTCGCACAACCACGCAATTGTCAGTTAAAGCGACGCAGTGCCGAATCGCAAAAAGGGGCCTGGTCTTTTAGCTGCAAAATGGTCTGGGGCTGAAGTGGTTAACCAATAAAGAAATCGTTGTTGAAGTGCGGCTATCCGGATTGAATTCTTTTTTATATGGTGAGTAGGGCAGAGGGTAAGTAACTGCAGGGATCACCAGGTTAAAGTAAAGTAAATAAAAAAGCCTAATAAGGTCCACTAATGTAATTTACAACATCTTTGTTTTGGAGGCTTGGATGCATTTTAAGGAAGAACAGACAAGCGAAAAATATGTTAGTTGCAATAAACTCAATGTCTAAGGATCAAATTTTCCAACAACATTTGCATGAGCAAGATCATTGGTTTGAATGATCTAGAACAGTGGTTTTCAACCAATGAGCCCCCCTCTTCCAGGCTACCAGCCAGCTACAGATCACTTAACCTCTCACAGTGCCTCCCAACCTCCCATAGTGGCCAACAGTGCCCCCAGGCCCTCTAAGAGCCTTCAACCTCCATAGTGTCCCCAACATTCACCAATGTCTCACAGTGCCCTAAACATCCCACAGTTCTTCCCAGCCACCTCCAGAGACCTCATCCCTTACAGGGCCACCAAGTCAGCTGCAGGGTCTACTCCACAATCCCCATCCCCCCCCCAAAGTGACACCTAGCCCAATCCAGAACCTTCCAGCATTGCAATACATTTTACACTCACATACTCAGTGGCGGTTCGTCCATAGAGGGCTCTGGAGCGCAGCCCCCTCTGGCTCCACACCGCCACTGACTAATAACATACATTCAGTGCATTGCATGAATCAATGTTATTGTCGCCGCTGCCGCTGGTCTATTCAGATGGCCGGACATAGCGTGCCGGCCACCTGAATAACGGCAGCTGGTTGGCTGTACGGAAGTGCCTATCAGAGCCAGTGGCTCTGATAGGCTTTTCGAGTACAGCCCTCAGGCTGTAGTCGGCTTCGGAATGCTTATCCTCGGGACGTACCAGCGGTGCGTTCCTTGGATAAGACTGACAGGCGTCTCAGCCAATCAGGTTCACTGGTTCTGGCTATCGGTAACCTGATTGTCTGAAGCGTCATCGAGGGCGGGAGAAGACATCGAGGGATGTGGATGGCTGACTCCAGTAAAGTTAAGTGCCGGGCAGGGGGGGGGAAAGGGGCATTTTACAGGGCACAGCGGCGATGAAGGGCACAGTGACATCAATGGGCACAGTGGTGACAATGGGCACAGGGGGGACAATTGGCACAGTGGCATGAATGGGCACAGTGGGGACAATTTGGCACAGTGGGGACAATTGTCACAGCGGCATGAATGGGCACAGTGGCGACAATTTGGCACAGTGGCGACAATTAAAGGGCACAGTGACATCAACGGGCACAGTGGTGACAATTAAAGGGCACAGTGGTGACAATTGTAACAGTGGCGACAATTGATGGCACAGTGGCTGTGTTTAATGGCATGGCACAGTGGCTGCGTTTGATGGCATGGCACAGTGGTGACAATTGATGGCACATTGGCTGCGTTTGATGGCATGGCACAGTGGCTGCGTTTAATGGAATGGCACAGTGGTGCGAATTGATGGTACAGTGGCTGCGTTTGATGGCATGGCACAGTGGCTGCGTTTAATGGCATGGCACAGTGGCTACGTTTGATGGCATGGCACAGTGGCTGTGTTTGATGGCATGGCACAGTGGTGCAAATTGATGGCATTGCACAGTGACTGCATTTGATGGCATGGCACAGTGGTGACAATTGATGGCACAGTAGCTGCGTTTGATGGCATGGCACAGTGGCTGCGTTTGATGGCATGGCACAGTGGTGATAATTGATGGCACAGTGGCTGCGTTTGATGGCATGGCACAGTGGCTGCGTTTGATGGCATGGTACAGTGGTGCGAATTGATGGCATACTGGCTGCGTTTGATGGCATGGCACAGTGGCTTTGTTTAATGGCATGGCACACTAGCTGCGTTTGATGGCATGGCACAGTGGTGACAATTGATGGCACAGTGGCTGCATTTGATGGGCACAGTGAGTTTGCAATTTTTTTTTTTTTTCGTTTGCGCCCCCCCAAAAACTTTGAGCACCAGCCGCCACTGCACATACTTGTATTCTGTAAGTATGAGTTTTTACCTTTACTGGAAGATTTTCAAAGACTTTCCCAGGCACTGGTCTCAAAAAGGTTGAAAACCACCGATTTAGAGGGACAATCTTTGAACTTGAGATTGTCGAATTCTTAGGACCTTTATCTCATGTCAATGAGCAGCCTTGGTTAGCAGAAACATGCCCAAGGAACCTTCCAGGGAAAAGCCAGCTCTGTGTAAATGTGTATAAATGTGTCTGACCAAACCCTAATTCTGGAGCTTCTGTATTAAAATGAACAAGGGTTTTTTTTTGTTTTTTTTTTCTCGTTTTACCAATGTAATTTAATTTATGATTTAATAACAAGTGGATGTGACAAAAACAATAAACCAGAACATTATGGTCTACTTGTTCGCATTGTTTAGTGCCATAATTATTGTTCATAGAGCTAATTATACCACCAGGGATGAGCAGAAAGTTTATTTTTGTCTTCATAAAAAGTCTTGTACAAATGATTTCTCTGTGGTTATTTGGCTAAACCCGCTGCCAATACGAGGAAGGAAAGCCCCTCGAGTGGAAACGAGAGTCGAAGGCACATTAAGGTTTAAAGAGGAGGATAATAGCGTCCCAGTGAGAGACCAGAGATGTAGAGCCGTTTTTTAATATTTAACCGAGACGCAAATGGAGGTATAAGGATAGACATCCGAAATTAAGCCATGAATTGTTTCAACAATTCATTTCCCTCTATGGCTAATGATACTGTATATCAAAGGCCCCCGAATTTTCATAGTCCGTCTCCATTGGTATATAATAGAGCTGTCAGAGGAAGAAGGGAGCAGGGCAGATAGATGATAACAAGTATCATTTCAACATTAAACAAAAAAAAATAATAATAATAATAATAAGAAGAAGAAGAAGAAGAAAAAAAATGGTTATGGGTGTGCATGTGGCCAACAACTGATCTAATTTGTTTCCATTAAAGTAAATATAAACCCCCAAAAAATGAGTTTTCTTGTAATATAAACAATTTCTGGTATATTTTAATAAAACACTATTTTTTTTAAAGTTGTTTTCATCCTTTGTGGCATCTAATTTTGAAATTTTTATGGCATCTCAGTGTCACTGATCTCCTGCCGCTGATCTCCTGCGACATTGCCTGTCTACTTGCACTGCAGGGTCAGTTGCACATCATTGCCATGGATCGGCTTCCTGATAGTGACAGCAGTGTCTTCGTAATGGGAGTTAAAATGGCCATTTTTTATCTAAATCCGTCTTTGTGACAGGGTGACCACGCAAGAACACAACCGGTGGACAGTTGTCACACCGTACCTGGGGCTGTATAAGACGCGCGCTGCGGGGAACACACAACTATTGAATTGAAAGCTGTAATGTTCCCCGCTGTTTGAACACCGCGGCGGCTCCTCCTCTCCTCGCTCGCCCCCCCTGCTCCCAAGCAGCCAGCCAGACACTCGCCAGCCCTCAAAATTTACTCGCAAAATGCGAGAGGCGAGTGTAAATTTTGAGGGCTGATATATATATATATATATATATATATATATATATATATATATATATAGAAGACAGATATGAAAGCACATATCTATATATATATATAAAAGCAAATTCCAGTTAAAAGTGCTAAAAGTGGTCAAGCATCAGGGGGGACCCCAGGAACTCAGGGAACATGGGGGGGACAGGACTCTGTTGATCAGAGACCACCTTCCACAGAAAGAATACACATTCGGGTTACTAATATTGGGGGAAACCTTTATATCAGAACCCCCCCTTACATTGTTGTATTCACTCCCCCCTTACATCAGTGACCCCCCCCCCCTCTCAGACTGGCCTTGCGGCACTGTCACTGACCTCCTCTCAGGTGGACCTTGCAGGGATCAGTCAGTCGGCTCCAGCTTGGTTTGGTGGCTCTGGTTTTATCCTATAGTCTTCTCTCCACAGTTCACATGTCTGACTTCTCCCATGACCCCCATCCCAGCAGCACTTCGTCGCTTGACTCCTCTCCAGACTCCCTCAGAGACTGCAGACATGATATAAGACAAGAGATGGTTAGAGGTTGCGGACAGGATACAAAAGATGGTCAGAGACTGCAGACATGATACAAGAGATGGTCAGAGAATGCAGACATGATACAAGAGATGTTCAGAGACTGCAGACATGATACAAGAGATGTTCAGAGACTGCAGACATGATACAAGAGATGGTCAGAGAATGCAGACATGATACAGGAGATGTTCAGAGACTGCGGACATGACACAAGAGATGTTCAGAGACTGCAGACATGATACAAGAGATGTTCAGAGACTGCGGACATGATACAAGAGATGTTCAGAGAACGCAGACATGATACAAAAGATGGTCAGAGAATGCAGACATGGTACAGGAGATGGTCAGAGAACGCAGACATGATACAAAAGATGGTCAGAGAATGCAGACATGGTACAGGAGATGGTCAGAGAACGCAGACATGATACAAAAGATGGTCAGAGACTGCAGACATGATACAAGAGATGGTCAGACACTGCAGACATGGTACAAGTGATGGTCAGAGAATGCAGACATGGTAAAGAGATGGTCAGAGACTGCAGACGTGGTACAAGAGATGGTCAGAGACTGCAGACATGGTACAAGAGATGGTCAGAGACTGCAGACATGGTACAAGAGATCAATGCAACCTCACTGTGCCCATCAATGCAGCCTCACCGTGCCCATCAATGCAGACTCACTGTGCCCATCAATGCAGCCTTACTGAGCATATGAATGCAGCCTTACTGTCCATGAATGCCGCCCAGCCTTACTGTCCATGAGAATGCAGCCCAGCCTTACTGTCCATGAGAATACAGCCCAATGCAGCCCAGCCTTACTGTCCATGCATGCAGTCCAGCCTTACTGTCCATGCATGCAGCCTTACCGAGCCCATCAATACATATTTGCCTGGATCACATATACACCGGATATCTCCTGCGCTGTGTGTGAGAGCTGGGTCTGTGTTCAGCTGCCTGTAGGAAGGTCCAATCATTGTTCCATGATCCATCTACTATCACACGAGCAGGTCTAGAGGGGCGGGACCTTCCTACAGGCAGCACAGCCGAACACAGACCCAGCTCTCACACACAGTGTGGGAGATGCCCGATGTATGACACATAGGAGAGAGAGGGAGTGCTGCATTCAGCTGCAGCTCAAAGCAGCCCCAGGACAGGCAGCCTAAAGGGAATTATCCCGCTATCCCGGTGGGCCAGAAAATGCATTAAGGTAAAAAACCTTCTGCCTTTAGAACCACTTTCACACCAACCCCATGTAAGCGTAATAGTAATTCTCCCTGTAACCCTAATACTAATTCTCCCTGTAATTCTCCCTGTAACCCTAACACTAATTCTCCCTGTAACCCTAACACCAATTCTCCCTGTAACCCTAACACTAATTCTCCCTGTAACCCTAACACTAATTCTCCCTGTAATTCTCCCTGTAACCCTAACACTAATTCTCCCTGTAACCCTAACACCAATTCTCCCTGTAACCCTAACACTAATTCTCCCTGTAACCCTAACACTAATTATCCCTGTAGCCCTAAAACTAACCCTTCCTGTACCCTAACATAATATTTTACAATACATGGCCCTCAATGCGGCAAAGTCGGTCTGTACCTATAGTAGAGAAACAGCCCCGAAGCATCATGTTTCCACCTCCATGCTTGACTGTAAGGATGGAGTTCTTATATGGTTATAGTCCGCATTTTTGTTCCTGAAGCCTGATGTCGACTAACGTCACAGAGCCGGTCCAGGCTGGGGAAAGATTGCAACCATTTGGTCAGTATCCACCCATATGCCTGTACTGGCATCTGGCTCAGCCTCTAAGCTAGTTGCTGAGAGCTTGAGCCAGCTGCTTCCACCCCCTTCACAGCCCAGCACTCCGGTGAGCACACGCGTGGGGGGAGGCAGAGCACAGAGCCCGTGACTGACAGTCACGGAGAACTGTGAACTGAATGATCAGCAAGGTTCGATCACTCAGTTCTCAGTCTTATAGCCAGATTCACAAAGAGTTACGTTGGCGTATCAGTAGATACGCCGTCGTAACTCGGAATCTAAGCCGTCGTATGTTTAAGTGTATGCTCAAACTGAGATACACTGAGATACACCTAAACCTAGCTAAGATACGATAGCCTGCGCCGTCGTATCTTAACTGTCTAGTTCTGACGGCCGTTAGGGGTGTGAACGCTGATTTACGCCTAGAATGCGCAAATCAGCGAGATACGCCGATTCACGAACGTACGTGCGCCCGTCGCAGTAAAGGTACGCCATTTACGTAAGGCGTTTTCCGGCGTAAAGTTAGTCGAACAAATAGCTGGCCTAGTCAAGTATTGCCGTCATTCCCGCGTCGAAATTTGAAAATTTTACGTCGTTTGCGTAAGTCGTCCGTGAATGGGGCTGGACGTAATTTACGTTCACGTCGAAACCAATACGTCCTTGCGGCGTACTTTGGAGCAATGCACACTGGGATATGTCCACGGACGGCGCATGCGCCGTTCGTAAAAAACGTCAATCACGTCGGGTCACGAGTAATTTACATAAAACACGCCCCCTGTTCCTCATTTGAATTAGGCGCGCTTACACCGGCCCATTCACGCTACGCCGCCGTAACTTAGGAGGCAAGTGCTTTGTGAATACAGCACTTGCCTCTCTGACTTACTGCGGCGTAGCTTATATGCCATACGCTACGCCGCCGCAAAAGTAAGCCAGTCTATCTGAATCTGGCTATTAGAGTCGGGGGGGGGAGTATGATTTCAGAAGAAATAAAAACCTTACTTTTAATGCAACTACTTGCCAACCAGATCCAGGCTAATATATACTATTTAGATGGAGGCACAGTTGATAGTGGACAGGTTTCACGCTCAATCCTACAGGTATGTCTAGTATCAGATCAATGTAAGTTGCAATGCCTCCCCTTTAACTGATGAATTCTGATTGGTTGAAATGGGTTACTGACGCCACCACATAATATCTGCCTTCTGCAAATAATAGAGGGCCAGATTCACAAAAGAGATACGACGGCGTATCTCCTGATACGCCGTCGTATCTCTGTTTTAGGGCCGTTCTAACTATGCGACTGATTCATAGAATCAGTTACGCATAGCTAGCCCTAAGATCCGACAGGTGTAATTGAATTACACCATCGGATCCTAGGGTGCAATACTTCGGCCGCCGCTGGGGGGAGGTCGCGTCGTAAACCAGCGTCGGGTATGCAAATTAGCAGTTACGGCGATCCACAAAGGTTTTTCCCGTTGTTACGTCGGCGCAAGTCTTAGTTTCCCGTCGCAAAGTTAGGGGTACTTTAACATGGTGTCAAATTACTCCACCATGTTAAAGTATGCCCGTCTTTCCCGCGTCGCTTTTGAATTTTTTTGTTTTCCCGGCGTAAGTACGTTACGCACGTCGCGATTCTCAACACGTCGGCGCGTTGTAATATCGCGCAAAGCACGTCGGGAAATTTGCGAATGGAGCATGCGCAGTACGTCCGGCGCGGGAGCGCGCCTAATTTAAATGGTACCCGTCCCATTTCGGACGTGTTTACGATACACCGCCGCAAGTTTACAGGTAAGAGCTTTGTGGATCGGGCACTTAGACTGAAAACTTGCGGCGGTGTAACGTAAACGGGTTACGTTACGCTGCGCCGCAGGTACGAGAATCTGGCCCCTAGTCTCTTTTTTTTTTCTTTTAAGAGATAAATTCTGATTGGTTGAAATGGGTTACTGACACCTGTACATGATATCTGCCCTCTGAGATTATTTAGTTTCCATTTTTTAAGAGATTAATTCTGATTGGTTGAAATGGGTTACTGACACCTGTACATAATATCTGTCCTCAGCAATTAATTTAGCTTACTTTTTTTTTTTAAGAGACGGATTCTGATTGGTTGAAATGGGTTACTGACACCATCACATAATATCTGCCCTCTGCAATTAATCCAGCTTCCTTTTTTTTGTATGTTTTATTAACAGAACAAAACTGTGTTTTTTCTGGAATTCAGTCATCGCATTGGGGTTATGTTACGCAAGCAGTTTAGATGCAAATGGCGCTTTCGTGAAAAATTCTTCTTTAAGTAAGCCTGAATGATCTTCTAAATCACAAAGCAATTAAAATTCTAAAAAAAAAAACATCTTAAGACATTGCACAAAAGACATACAAATGTTTCAATGTGGATTATAAAATGAGAGAGAGAAAAAAAATGCTGCACTATTTCCCCTTGCCGCGGTCTCAGGGGCTCGTGTGCTGCCTGTGATACTGATTCCGTTGTCTTCCTCTCACAATTCACATGAGCTATTAGATTCCTGACTCCCCTGCCTGCAAGCCAACACCGATTAATATCTGCCTACCTTGTTACCTAATTCATTATGGAATTGCAGTTAATTTGATTTGATATTATTTTAATAAAATTCTGTAATATATTAGATTGTTTCAGGCTATCAAAATAATTTTCCAATTATTACAGTTACTCAAGCAAATCTCTCTCTTCTTCTCTCTCGTTTTTTTTTTTTTTTTCTTTCCCCCTCCGTGAACGGCAGTTGGTCTGACTCAGAATACATTATCTACAACAGCTTCATTCTGGCCAGAGGAATACAAAATATATGCATGATTAAACCAGAATATATTGCAGGTATTGTGTGCCACGGGATGCCAAGGCTTTTCTGCTCTTTGCCGGATCGCGTTAGGCCTGATGAGGAGAGCGGAGAGACTGGCGGGTGGGCTAGGGCGGATTCTGGAGAATTTTGGGGGAGATATGTAGCAAGGTGGGCAGTTAATTAAAGCGGTTCTCCACCCTAAAGTGAAGTCCCGCTGATCGGAACCCTCCCCCCTCTGGTGTCACATTTGACACCTTTCAGGGGGGAGGGGGGTGCAGATACCTGTCTAAAGACAGGTATTTGCACCCACTTCCGGCCCGGCATTCACGGGCAAAAGACGGGCATTCCTTCACATCCCGTCGCCCCCCCCCCCGTTGTGTGCTGGGAACACTCGGCTCCCAGCACACAGCGGGAGCCAATCGGCGGGCGCGGCGCGACTCGCGCATGCGCCGTAGGGAACCGGGCAGTGAAGCCGCAGCGCTTCACTTCCTGGTTCCCTCACCGTGGATGGAGGGGGGAGCAGCAGGGTGACGAGCGATCGCTCGTGCCCTGCTGCGGACGGCGCTGGACTCCAGGACAGGTAAGTGTCCTTATATTAAAAGTCAGCAGCTGCAGTATTTGTAGCTGCTGGCTTTTAATATATTTTTGGGGTTGGAACATCCGCTTTATTTATGTCTAGTGTGCAAGGCACAGGAGGCAGACTAGGCACTAGTCTAAGGCTCCCCATACATGTTAAAATCTGACCAGGAAGGCCCTTGAACTACATGCTTATTGGTAGACCTAGGGGTAGATTCACGTAGATCGGCATTTCCTTGTGCGGGCGTAACGTATCCTATTTACGTTACGCCTCCGCAACTTTTACAGGCAAGTGCCGTATTCTTAAAAGAAAGTTGCGGCGGCGTAGAGTAAATAGGCCGGCGTTAGCCCCTGTAATTCAAATTGTGAAGAGGTGGGCATGTGTTATGTAAATCAGGCTTGACCCGCCGTGATTGACGTTTTTCCCAAGCGGCACATGCGGCGTCCGTGGAATTTCCCAGTGGGCATTGCTCCAAAGTACGTTAACGTAAATGACGTCCAGCCCCATTCACGGACGAATTACGCAAACGACGTAAAAAATTCAAAATTCAACGCGGGAACGACGGCCATACTTGACATTGGTACGCCGCACTTACGCCACCATATAGCAGGGGTAACTTTACGCCGGGAAAAGCCTAACGTAAACGGCGTAAATGTACTGCGTCGGCCGGGCGTACATTCGTGAATTCGCGTATCTAGCTGATTTACATATTCTAGGCGTAAATCAGCGTACACGCCCCTAGCGGCCAGCGTAAATATGCAGTTAAGATCCGACGGCGTAAGAGACTTACGCCGGTCGGATCTAATAGAAATCTATGCGTAACTGATTCTATGAATCAGGCGCATAGATACGACAGGCCGGACTCAGAGATATGACGGCGTATCTGGAGATACGCCGTCGTATCTTGTCTGTGAATCTACCCCCTACTGTATAGAAGATTGGACCATCAGATTGCATGAGACTATACACACCGATTAGTCATAACATTATGACCACTTTAAGTTTACATTTAAAGGGGTTGTAAACTCTCATTTTTTTTACCTTAATGCATTCTATGTGCCCTGCGCCCCAAGCCCACCATTTTTTAAAGCCTATTAGAGCCTCTGCCTCTAATCCCTAGCTTCAAACCCCCCCCCCCATTGGAATCCATAGTCTGGCTACATGTATGTAGATCAGGGGGCCAGACGCATGAATGGTGGGGGGGGGGGGTGCCTATGTGCTCCTAATGGACACTGATGGTGACACTGAAATACTCTGATGAAAGTATGTATAAAAAAAAATTGTAATAAAAAGAATGTTAAAAAAAATGGGACCATTGTCATTTTCACAGCGAAAAGTACTATAAAATTGCACTGATTACTGTGAAAATGATAATGGCAGTTAACCACTAGGGGGTGCTGTAGGGGTTAAGTGTGACATCATGTGTGTTTCTTACTATAGGGGGGCGGGGCTGGACGTGTGACGTCAGTGATTGTCGTTCCCTATATCAGGGAACAGACGATCACTCACACTGCCACAGAGAAGAACGGGGAAGGTTTGTTTACACTCACCTCTCCCCGTTCTTCAGCTCCTGTGACCCGATCGCGGGACACCCGCAGTGATCGGGTCCGCGGGTCCCATGGGCACGAAGCTTCGGACCCACAGCTGGGCTCTTAAAGAGGACATATATATACGACCATGTGCCCAGCCGTGCCATTCTGTTGACGTATATAGTCGTGCGGCGGTCCTTAAGTGGTTAAAGGGGAAGTAATATCTTTATGTGACACTTACCTGCAGTAGAAGCCCGCAATGTCACCGTCTTCCATGCTGGCAGCGAGCGTCCATCTTCACCCCTCTTCAGCTCTCTGACTGGCCTGAGTCGCGTGACGTCATTCCCGTGCATCCACTTTTCACGGCATGACCCCAGCTTGAAACGGCACAGCATGCCCTTTTCAAGATGGCGCATGCGCCGTTTAAGTTGTCGCTTGGGGAAATTGCAAATATTGCAAGCACCTTCAGGTAAGCCTTAATCTAGGCTTACCTGTAGGTGTAACTTGTCCCCGAGGGTTTACAACCACTTTAAAGAAGCTCAGTGCTGAAAAGCAAAAAATGCTCTGGTCACGAAGGGGATAAAACTTTCTGGAGGTCAAGTGGTTAAAAGAGGTGTTTACAGATTGAAAAAAGTCCCATCACCAGCGTGTTCAGAAGAGGAGCTTTTGAGCAGAAAAAACAGTTGACGCACAACTTAGGCTGCATTCACACCTGAACGCGGCGTATTTTACAGCGATTTGCCGCGACAAATTGCGGCGTTTTGTCCCGCGATTTGCCGCGACAAAACACGGTAAAATACGCCGCGGTAACATACACAGGAGGGGTGATCAACATTGTCGGCTTTGGCCGAACGCCGAAAGCCGCCTGAAAAAAAGGTCCGGGACTTGTTTTGAGCTTCAGGCGTTTCGGCGTTCGGCAAGGAGATGTGAACCATCTCCATAGCCGACAATGTAAAATCACCCCTCCAGCGTATTGCAGGCTGCAATAGCGGCGGGCGTGAAAACGCCTAGGTGTGAATGGAGCCTAAATGTTAGGCGCGATTGAGCGTTAATGCATTCCAATGCCCAGAATAAATGGATAATCTGGTCAATATAATCCGTTAACACCCAAATGCTTGACGCGCCTAAATGCATCTAAACGCTAGGCACATTTTGTCGCGATTGAGCGTTAATGCATTCCAATGCCCAGAATTAATTAATATTCTATCCGATAGAATCCGTTAACACCAAAATGCTTGACGCGCCTAAATACGTCTAAAAGAGTGTGCAATTTATGGTTTTAGGAGCGTGTTTTAAGAATTTGTTCTAATGGCAGGAGCTCTGGAGTTCAAAGGAGAAAAGAAAACGGCCATTGCACATGCGGCATATGATGCAACAATATAGTGGAGGTTACATTGTTACAAGAAGCAACATTGTTATTAAAATGTAGAGGGGGCAGCATCGTTATATATAACAATATAAAAATGCACCATAGGTTATATTTCTACATATTGTGATCGAATATACTGTCATAACAATACACAGAAGGTTATAGTGTTATAGAAATACACTGGATTATAGGAAGGATATATTGTTACATACAGTGATATAATAAAATGGAAAAATAGTTACATTGCTACATGCAGTACATTACAGTATAATCAAATAGAAAAGGTTACTTTATTATACCTGGTTTATATCACACACAGTGACCTATCGTAGTGTCAAGGAAAGTAAAGGGAGGGTTGCATACTCATTTGTAGCGCTAAACAAATATTGAGAATGTTAGTGATATATAGCCAAATTCAGAGAGGTTTACGCCGGTGTATCAGTAAATACGCCGTTGTAACTCTGAATCTGCGCCGTCGTACATTTAAGTGTATTCTCAAATTGAGATACACTTAAATGTAGCTAAGATACGACTGCCTGCGCCATCGTATCTTAGCTGTCTAGTTCCGCCGGCCGCTAGGGGCGTGAACGCTGATTTACGCCTAGAATGCGTAAATCAGCGAGATACACCTATTCACGAACGTACGCTTGCCCGTCGCAGCAAAGATACGCCTTTATGTAAGCCGTTTTCAGGCGTAAAGTTATTCCACCAAAAAGCTGGCCTAGCCAATGTTAAGTATGGACGTCGTTCCCGCGTCGAATTTTTAAAATTTTAAGTCGTTTGCGTAAGTCGTCCGTGAATGGGGCTGGACGTAATTTACGTTCACGTCAAAACCAATAAGTCCTTGCGGCGTACTTTGGAGCAATGCACACTGGGATATGTCCACGGACGGCGCATGCGCCGTTCGTTAAAAACGTCAATCGGGGGGCGTGTCCGGAAGAGCTCCTGGACGGACGTGTTCCTTCACAGCTCCAGCAGCCCTGGCATAATCTACTGCCATCCTCCACGATCCTTGCTCCGGTGGGCTCTTGGAGTGTTGCACCTGTCTTGGGGCACCCCCTGCACGGATCACGGCGTATTCCGCGGTGTCTGGCTAGATCCATCTTCTCCCGGGCCTTCAGCCGGCTCCACGCTGCCGAGGCCCGCCGCCATCTTGGGGCCTACGAGTCCTCCGACGCCTCCCGTGCTTGCGTGCTGCGCTCTGCGGGGCGGGCGGCTATCCCTCCTCATCCACCATCCGCAGCACCTCCGGAAGAAGCGGCCGAGTAATTCCGCGGCCGGGACCCGCTGGGGAGCCCCCGACGCCCGGCGACACCTTTAGGATAGTCCGCGGCTCCGGCCTAGTCCCGGAAGACGGCGCCCAGCATCCAGCAGGGTCCCTGGTGCCCTGCTCCTTCCTCCACCTTGTGGCTTAACCTCCTCCCCGCAAGTCTGGGGTTCCCTGTGGCTGTCACCGCTCTCTACAGTGCCTGCAGCAGCGACTTCTGGGCCCCAGTCTCCACACAGTGAGTAGCCACCATTTTTGCCCAGCTAGTCCCCCACAGACTCTGCTCCTTTCTCCTCCTCTGCCCTGCACTCTCCCAATTCACTTCTCACATGGAGCAGTGAGATGGACCCTATCATAACCCCCTAAACCCCCAACTCCACGGGACATATCTATTTTGGAAACCAACCCAAACTCCGGCACATGGGGAAAGACAAGCAAAAACCACACAAGGGATCCGGTGGGGACCGTAAGGGAGGAGATCTAGAGGACTATTTTGCCCGATCCCGAGCCGCATCACAGCGCCGTTCTGAAGCTCAGATGGCGCAGGCACCCCCATCCCCGGCCCGATCTGAGTCGTCCCTACATTCTCAGACGAGCGTGCACAATCATCCCCCCCTTCCTGGGGACTCCGACTTTATGCTCACCAGAAGCCGTTCCACGGCCTCCTTGGCATCGGGAGAGGGTTGGGACCTGGAGGCACAAATACGCTCCCTACACAGCTATATCAGATCTTTACCCACCAAAGCTGACTTTGAACACTGTGTCCAAAGGATAGAAAAGACCTACAAAAAAGAACTCTCTGACTTCAAAAAAGATGTGAGCGTTCGTTTTGAGGACCTGGACGCTACCACAGACGGTCTTAATAATACGGTGCAGTCTCATGACAAAATTTTGAACGCCCATACTGTCATGCTACAGCAACTGGCGTACCAACAAGATGATATCGAAAACCGTAACCGTCGCAACAATATCCGTATTCGCGGAATCCCTGAAACGGTAGATGCCAAAGCCCTACCGGCTGCTGTGACCGCCATTTTCAACCAATTACTGCAATGCCCTAAGGACGACCCAATTGAGCTAGACCGGGTCCACAGAACCTCTGGCCCGCGGACCCAAGACCCCTCCTTCGTCCGTGACACCCTGTGCCGGGTCCACTTCTATAAGGTCAAAGAAACCATCATGAGAGCCGCCAGCTCGCAGGACACTATACTGTTTAACAATACCCCCGTGATGCTTCTTCCGGATCTGTCACGTCAAACACTGACGATGAGAAAGGCGTTGAAGCCGCTTACCCAACTGTTGATAACCAAGCAGATGAAATACCAGTGGAGATTCCCGTTCCACTTGCGTGTGCACCACGAGGGCAAGACGGCCATCTTCCGCACGCTGGGGGACCTGCCTACTTTCCTCAGCACCCTAGGTCTCCCACAAGTATCTCTCCCAGATTGGCCATTCACGCCGACCACTCCAGGTTTACCCTTTGCCTCTCCGTGGCAGACGCACGGCCGCAAGCGCAACCCCAGGCCTCCACCTCGCCGGGACTCTGAGGATTGAATGCACTCTGGCCGATCTAACCACGCCACTTGCCCTGCCTTCCCGGGGGTTTCCCCCCGGAGATGACACCAGGTTGAAGCCTCCTCATCATACACGTTTTATTTTATTTTTTCATTTTATTTTTTTCATTCTTGGGGGCTCAACCTACCGCTCCCCCGGACACTATTTTGCCTATTGGGCTTGTCCCTCTTGAGTCCCGGACTGCCTTAATGTTGATGTTATTGTTACGGCCTTAATTCTCTTTTCAGGTGGTTCGGGCTCTATGTTCCAGACCGGGAGACACTCGCAGATTGTTCCTAAGTATCTTCAATTATATATCTTTTTGATGACATGTTTTCACTCTGCTGCTGTGTCACCATTGTGTTCTCTCTCATCGTAATTTAATTTCACTGTTGTTTTTGCCTAACTAGCCTGTTTGGTTTCCTACTTCACGTGCTTAACCAACTCGTTTTTTTTTTTTTTTTTTTTTTTTTTTTTTTTTTTACTCTTCCGTTCTTTGTACCGCTATTTTTTGTAACACGTGTTGGTTTTGCTCCATGATTGTTCTCCCGTGGAGTTGGGGGCCGGGATGACCGCCCTACTTGGAGTGATCTCACCGCGCCCCCCCCCCCCTTACTTTTTTTGAGGGGTTTTTTTGTTCTTACGGCGTCACTATGGATGCCGTTTGGCTCATGGCTACTAGCCATGCTGTATGTTTTTTTTTCTTTTTTTGCGTAGCCTTCTGGAGCCACCCAGTGGCCTTTTTTGTTACTGCTATTTTTTTTTCCTCATTACTTAATTGGTTGTTGTGGTCTCCCTCCCCACCACCTCTACCTAGCTGTCTCCTGCTACCTTTACTTAGTGACAAGAGTGGTGCGGATGGGGTCCACACCCAACACATGTCTTTTTATTTATTTTTTTATGTCTTTTTGTTTGTTGTTACCACTCGCTCTTACCCTCCCCCCTGTCTTTCCCCGCCTCTCCTCTCTTTTGCTTTTATTCCTATCTTCCTTCCTTCCTTTTCTCCCCCAGGCTCTTTCTGGTGCTATTTCTATCTTCGAGAGTTGCTGATGCTTGATATTACCTATACCCGTGCCTTTTCTCTGTATTCCCACCACTCATGCCTGCCAATAATATGACTTCTGTTTGCCCGATAGCCTTAGCGTCTTTTAACTGTAGGGGATTCAACACACCTGAGAAGCGGAGTCAGGTCCTTTATCATTTTCATAAAAAGCGTTCTGACATCTTGCTACTCCAGGAAACGCATTTCCGTACTGATTCAGTGCCGGTTCTTCGCAACAGGTACTATTCACAATGGTTCCATAGTACTAACCCCCAAGCGAAGTCTAAGGGTGTATCCATAGCTTTCCATAAATCCTTTAAACCTGAGGTCCTAGACACCCTTATTGATACTAATGGACGATTCATTTTTCTCAAACTGAAACTAAACAACTTTCTTTTCACAGTGGCCAACATATATGTTCCAAATGTGGGCCAGGCCCGGTTCCTCTCATCGGTCCTCACCAGACTATCCTCTTTTGGGGGCCCCTGCTACATCATTGGGGGAGATCTCAACGCCGTTATGTCCCCGTCTGCAGATACATCCTCGGGTAAGTCCTCTATCCCACACTCTACACTAACACGCATTAGGACTCTCCTGCATTCCTTCCATCTGGTGGATGTCTGGCGTGTCCAGCATCCCACAGACAAGGATTACAGTCATTACTCTGCAGCACACAACTCATATAGTAGGCTAGACCATTTCTTAGTATCCCAGTCACTGCTAGATTCCCCTTTACAATCGTCCATGGGTCAATTGCTCTGGTCGGACCATGCCCCGGTCTACTTGACTCTTGCACGCCCCCCCACTTCACGTAGAGGTGCACACTGGAGGCTTAATGATAATTTGCTGCGGGATTCTGTATGTGTGGCTGAAGTTTCTGCCGCTATCCGTCATTTCGTCTCGGATCACTCCTCGGACACTACCCCCCCTCTCATCCAATGGGAAGCCTTTAAATGTGTGATCAGAGGCGTGCTCATCCAACATGGCTCCCGCTTAAAGAAAATGCGATCGAGTGACATTCGCCGTCTCCTCTCCACCATTGCGGAACTAGAGCCTCTACACAAACGTAACCTAGACCCCGCCATTTTTGTCCGCTTATCGAATGCTCGTAGGGATCTCCTTCAGCTTCTTGACTCCCATTCCTTGATAGCTCGAGATAAGGCGCGCAACTTCCATTACTCACTTGCCAATAAATGTGGTAAACACTTGGCACGGGTCCTGCACCCCAGGACACCTCGCCGCTCCA
Source organism: Rana temporaria (assembly GCF_905171775.1). Taxonomy (NCBI): domain Eukaryota; kingdom Metazoa; phylum Chordata; class Amphibia; order Anura; family Ranidae; genus Rana; species Rana temporaria. Next base: position 22,515,122 of record NC_053501.1, read on the forward strand.
TTAGCTTTATTTCACACTCTGATCAAACTAGATCGTACAACCCGGATGGTATATCCTCCGCCTTCCGGGGATACTATTCGCGACTCTATAATCTGCAGTCCGTAGACCCGACCAGGTGTTATACACCTTCGGGTGATGACATGCGAGATTATATTGCCGAGACGGCGCTACCCCCTGTTGATGCGTCGGATGTGGTTGAGCTAGATAAACCCCTCGATACGTCCGAGTTTTTCGGTGCCATCAAAAGTTTGCAGGTGGGCAAATGCCCTGGCCCGGATGGCTACACCCCACGTTTCTACAAGACCTTTGCCCCACTTTTATCCCCGTTGATGGCTAGGGCCTTTAATACAATGAATGACACCCCCGCACCGCCCAAGGCGTTGTTATCCGCTAACATCTCTGTATTACCCAAGCAAGGCAAAGACCCCTCGCAATGCAGCAGCTACAGACCTATATCCCTGCTCAACGTGGATCTAAAGTTGTTTGCGAAGGTCCTGGCTAATCGCTTGTCTCCTCTACTTCCAAAGGTAATCCACAATGACCAGGTGGGATTTGTCCCGGGCCGCGAGGCGAGGGACAATACCACCAAAACGATCCACTTAATCTCTTACATCCAACGAAAAGGGCTGAGGGCTTGTCTCCTTTCTTTCGACGCCGAAAAGGCATTCGATCGGGTCAGCTGGGGATTTCTTCGACTCTCATTGGAACAATTGGGCCTGGGGACGCCCTTTATTTCCAAGGTGATGTCCCTTTACTCGCAGCCCTCAGCCTCGGTCTTGGTGGATGGTTCTACTTCTGCGCCCTTTGACATTTCCAATGGTACCCGGCAGGGCTGCCCCCTATCCCCACTCTTATTTGTCATTGTAATAGAACACTTAGCTTGCGCCATCAGACAAAATGTCTCCATCCGCGGTATCCAAACACCTTCCTCCCATTACAAACTATCCCTCTATGCGGACGACCTTCTGGTATACCTACAGGACCCCCATACCTCCCTACCATCCCTCTTCGCGGAATTCCGTCGCTTTGGCACATTTAGCAACTTCAAACTCAATCTGTCCAAGACTGAGGCTCTCAACGTTTCCCTCCCTGCCGCTACGATGACTAGGCTCAAAGCCAATTTTTCTTTTAAATGGCAGACGAGGGGAATCTCATACCTTGGCGTCCTTATTCCTTCTAGTCTTTCCAACCTTTTTTCTTTGAACTATGTTCCCCTGCTTTCACGTTTGCGGAAGGACTTGGAGGAGTGGGGGGGGACTTCCCTGCCATGGTTCGGGAGGATCAACACCCTGAAGATGGACACTCTACCCAAACTCCTGTATCTCCTTCAAACGGTTCCCGTCTTAATCCCCAAGTCCTTCTTCAACTCCTTACGCTCCCTCGCCATCAGATTCCTGGGGCGGCGGGGGCTATCTAGAGTGAAGTACAATGTGCTCACCCGCCCAAAGCTGCGGGGCGGAGCTGGCATTCCTGACTTCGAGACCTACTACAAGGCCGCGCATATTGCGCGTGTCTTGGAGTGGTTCCCGCGTCCTTTCTTGAAGGCCTCCGTCGCCCTAGAACAAGACTTGTCTCACGTTGACCTACGAGCACTCCTATGGGGATATAGAACTGAACTGACACGCATGCCTCCCCCCTCCCCGCTTACTCTGGCTTCTCTCAGATTATGGTACAACAGGGGGTTATGTTCCCTACTGTCCTCCGACCCCTCTCCGTTATCTTCCCTGTTCGACAATCCCTCGTTCCCCCAAGGCTTTGGTGTATCTTCGTTAGGCCCCTTCAAAAGGACTGAATGGCCCCAGGCACGCTCCTTTGTGCATACTACGCTGGGGTCGCCAGCGACTCCGGCAGGCGCCCATGACTGGCTCACTACACTGCACCTGTCCACACTTACAAAGCACTTACATTCCTCCTCTCAGGTACACCGCCCTCTCACGGAGTTTGAACGATTGTGCTCCCTCTCGGAGACGCCCAGGCACCTACTCTCGGCCATATATAACCTACTGCAAACACTCACGCACACCGAGCTACCCTCTTACACTAGGATGTGGTCTGCAGACCTAGGGGAGGACATCCGGCAGGCAGACTGGCAGACTTCGTTTTACTTTACTCACAAGTCCACGATCTCCTGCTACGCACAGGAAAAAAACTACAAGATTCTGTCAAGATGGTACAGAGTTCCCGCTATGTTGCACAAAATATTTCCGTCCACCCCGGCATCCTGTTGGCGATGTTCCGCTGCTGTGGGGACTTATCTACATGTCTGGTGGGATTGTGAGAGGATCCGCCCCTTCTGGACTCAGGTATTTGAATGTTATAACAAAGTCTACGATAAATCGCTGGTTCCCTCACCTAAAATTGCTCTTCTCTCTATCCTGCCTGGTTCTGTTAAATCGCAGAGGCGGAGCCTCCTCCGTTTTTTCATGTCTTCAGCAAGACAGCTCATACCTTCCTACTGGAAGTCAACCGCAACTCCTCCATTGTCACGCTGGGTCTCTATTATGAACGATACCATGAGAATGGAGGAGATGCTGGCCCTTGACAACGACACTTTTGATAAGTATACAATGCTATGGCTCGTCTGGCTCCACTTCTCTTCCTCTGACACCCTGGCGAACATGTTGTCCACCCAACCATGATCACCCCTGACAGCCTACGTCTGTGTCACCCCCTTAAGATAAACTAGGTCCCCCCTCCCACCTTATTTACATTGTTTCTCCCATTTGCCCCCTCAGCAACTCTCACACTCCCCCAGGATCCCCCCCTGGTTTTCTTTCCTCTCTCCCCCTTTCCTTATATTCTCTCTCTTTCTTCTCTCCTCCCCCCTTCCTCTCCGCCCTCTCATGCCCCTGATTCTTACCCCCCCCCCCCCTTTTTTTGTGTTTTTTTTTTTTTTTTTTTTTTTTTTTTTTTTTTTTTTTTTTTTTGTTGTTTTGTTTTGTTTTGTTTTGTTTGATTTTTCGGCCTTGGTTCTTTTTTGTCCTCTGTGTCATTTTTTTTCTGCTGATTTTATTGTTTCCTTCCTGGAGACTCTGGTTACAATGTTGTCACCTACTAAGAGGCCATTTTGGCCGCTCATAATTTTTTGTTTCGGGTTCTTGTCATAATTGTTCCTGTTGAGTTATATGCTGGTGGGAGTCCTGCTGTGGGCGATAGCCATTGGGCTGACTCTCTACCACTACGTATTCATGACTGTACCCTGACTGTGACACCTTATGCTGTTTATGTATAACTTGTTAAAATTCTAATAAACATATTTTCAACTCTAAAAACGTCAATCACGTCGGCTCACGAATCATTAACATAAAACACGCCCCCTGTTCCTCATTTGAATTAGGCGCGCTTAGGCCGGCACATTTACGCTACGCCGCCGTAACTTAGGACGCAAGTGCTTTGTGAATACAGCACTTGCCTCTCTAACTTACGGCGGCGTAGCGTATATGCAATACGCTACGCCTGCCTAACGTTAGGCTCTTCAACGTGAATCTAGCTAATAATCGAATGTCATAATAGTTACACTGTTACCTGTAGTACATTATAATCAAATAGAAAATATGACATTATCATATACAGTACATAACTCAAAGTGGTATGACAAAGTGATAATATAGTGGAAGAAAATGATGCATTGTTATCTTAAAGTGGAGGTTCCATCAAAAAAACTATTTTGCTTTAAACTGTAGCTTACGACTAAAAAAGAAAAAAATATATATATTTTTTTTTTACTCATCTGGAAATGCCTGTTGCTATGCAGTCCCACGAAATCTGCCTTTGAAACCACCTAGGATTCTGACATCATCTCTCTCTAATGCTCCTGGGAAATGTGTGTCATCATTTCCCAGGATGCAGTGCGCTGTCCAATTATCACTCCCCATCCAAGACTTCCAGGAAGTAAGTGCCTGTAGGCTTCACAATGCCCACAAGCAAAATGACAACGGTGTGGACATAGTTTTATAAACGATATTTTTTGAATATCTATGCGGATCGGCGGCGGATTGTAAAATAGTAAGTGACCAGATTTATATTATAATAACGCATGATGAAAGGACATACATTTAAAAAATGCTAATTGTGGTTGGAACTCCGCTTTAATACTAATATTGAGAAGATTACTAGACATGTGCGATTCCATTCGTAACAAATGGATTTTCGTACTAATTTTTTAGTATTCGTACATTCGGATCAATTCAAACATCCGAATAGCTGAAAGTACTAAAATACGAAAATTACGCAATTACGAATAAGCAAAATAACGAACAAGCGAAAATACGAATGTATGATTGGACAATCTTACTAAAATACGAAACACCGAAAAAGAAAAAGAACGAAAATGACATCTATAACGAACGATTTGCATTCCATATTTTGTCTGTTCGTAATTTCGTATATTCGTATTTTAATTTGTATGTTTTGTAAATCCGTTTCTTTGTCTGTTTGTAAATTTGAGTACTCAAATCGTTCTTTCGAATGGGCACTGGGTGTAGTTAGTGAGTGATGTATCTTACTTAATATCTTAGCCAATCAGCTTATGTCTTTTGTGCTGAGTCACATTGTACAGTGTAAAGCCTCGTACACACGATCGGATTTCAAACAAAGTTTTCCGTGGATTTTTGTCAGAAGGGAGTTGGCCGGACTTTTGTTGCCGAAAAGTTTGTCCGTTTGCAGAGCGAACTTTTGTCCGATGAAAACCGAAAAAGTTTGTCCGATGGAGCGTACACACGGTTGGATTTTTTGGAAAACGCTCATTTTGAAGTTTGTTGGCAAAAAGTCCGACCGTGTGTACGGGGTTTCAGGCCGAGTACTCACGAGCATACATGTCCGATGAAACCGGTCCGCGGACCGTTTTCATCGGACATGTCTGCCCGGGGACTGCCCGGGGACTTCTGTTCGATGGCTGTACACACCATCGAACAGAGGTCCGCGCGTAAACAATACTCGGGGCGTGTCCGCGGTGTCGCCGCGACGATGACGCGGCGACGTGGGCGGCCTGCCTTTAAAATGCTTCCACGCATGCGTCAAAGTCATTCGACGCATGCGAGGGATGGCGGGCGGCCGGACATGTACGGTAGGTCTGTACAGACGACCGTACATGTCCGGGCGGACAGGTTTCCAGCGGACTGTTTTAAAGCAAGTCCAGGAAACAGTTGTCCGCTGGAAACCTGTCCGATCCGCCCGAAAAAGGTCCGCTCGTGCCTACACACGGCCAAACATGTCTGCTGAAACTGGTCTGCGGACCAGTTTCAGCAGACATGTTTGGTCGTGAGTACGGGGTTTAAGAGAAAGTCTATCTTAATATGGATTAGCCGCGTGTTGAAAATTGAACTAAAATACGAGATTGCGAATGATCGCTCCGCAATGTATGCTCTTCCTCCTCTCCCCTGAAACCGCTGGGAGCCAATCACATGACCGGATGGGAGAATGCGCTGAGAATAGGTAAGTATAAGAATCTTCCTTCTACAGGGTAGTTAGAATAGGAGTTAGAAGGGGGTGGGAGCAGATTTATGATTAGCCTGGAATTCCACTTTAAAGGGAAAAAAGTCAGGATTATCTCAGAAAATGCGACTTTTATCCCTTGATTGCCAAAACACCCGAGTATCATCATATACAGTTCAGCAAACGATTTTATCTTATTTGTTTTGGCATCATTACAACAGTCATCAGAAGTCTGGACTAAAGTACTGGATTTAATCTCAGCTTTGCAAGTAAATTGCTTTATGGCTTTGCATGGCATTACACCCCATAATACTATCCTTTTTTTTTTTACACGTTACGATCTGCCACATAAACGGTTACAAGAGCCGACTCTCACCAGGAAATGGAGCCCCAGTGAAAAGCGAAAGTGTTTTTGCACCTGTTTCCAGTAAAAGACGTCTTCTACCTTTGTACATGGAGGCTTTCCTTTATGACAAGGTCTTCTGAGAGCGAAAGACTGAGACCGACACGTTGAAGGCAATCTCTGGTGGGCTAATTCTATATACCATGTGCAAAGGTGAAAGAGGATATGAAAAGGTCCCCAACCCACGGGAACCAATCAGATTTGAAACAGAACTTCAGATATATATCTATGTTATATATATATATATATATATATATATATATATATATATATATATATATATATATATATATATATATATATATAGATAGATAGATAGATAGATAGATAGATATATCTCTATCTAGATCTATCTATCTATCTATCTATCTAAAAAAAAAATATATATATATATATACACTATGGGCCAGATTCTCGTAGATGCGCAGTTCATTCGAATCGAGGGCGCGCTTAATTTAAATACAAGCCGCCCCCTTTGATTTACGCGGGGATACGCCGGGCCAATTACACTACGCCGCCCCAAACTACGGAGCAAGTGTTTGGGGAATACAGCACTTGCTCCTGTAGGTTGGGGCGGCGTAGTGTAAATGGCTTACGCGCCGCCCGCCTATAAAGTACAAGAATATGGCCCTCAATAGTTAACTGATTCCTTTTAAAAATTATTAAAAATAGATACAAATCAATCATATAATGTACCTACAGTTTCAGTTTCGTTTTTGCATGCTGTTTCATGCTTCTGTGATGAACAGAGACAAAGAGCCAATACAGGGCAGTGATGGTTTATAAAACGAAACTGATTGGTGCTGAGGGGTTTTTGACACACAGTAATCACACCTCCTTGATTAGTACAGAGAAAGCTCCCATGACTTTTTTCATCAGGAAACAGACTGTTCAGAACAGAGAAGGATTACAGCAACATCAGAGCAAAAACAAACAATGAGGACATAAAACCAGGACTGCAGTAAGGTAAAGGAAGCTATTTAGTGACCCTTTAAGGCGTCAGCATACCAAGACATTTTGGATAATTTCATGCTCCCAACTTTGTGGGAACAGTTTGGGGATGGTCCCTTCCTGTTCCAACATGACTGAGCACCAGTGCACAAAGCAAGGTCCATAAAGACATGGATGAGCGAGTTTGGGGTGGAGGAACTTGACTGGCCTGTCCTCAACTCGACAGAACACCTTTGGGATGAATTAGAGCGGAGACTGTGAGCCAGGCTTTCTCGTCCAACATCCTGACCTCACAAATGCACTTCTGGAAGAATGGTCAAACATTCCCATAGACACTCCTAAACCTTGTGGACAGCCTTCCCAGAAGAGTTAAAATTGTTATAGCGTCAAAGGGTGGGCCAACTCCATATTGAACCCTACGGACTAAGACTGGGATGCCATTAAAGTTCATGTGTGTTTAAAGGCAGGTGTCCCAATACTTTCGGTTATATGGTGTGTGTGTCTCCCTGCAGGGATGTAGTCCCAAGGGATGGGGCGAGCACACCGACTAACCCCCAGCCAGAACAGCTTGATTGGGGCAAGCTTACTGGGGAGGAACAAGAAGTGAGAAATTCAGACAAAGAAAAAAAACATTTAGAAGGGAAATGGAAGGAAAAAGTAAGTGAACCAACAATGCACTAGCTTAACCTCCCTGGCTGTATGATTCTGTCTGGAATTACGTACCAAAAGCGGTACAATTATTTTGCAAGGAAATTTGGCGTTTTATACTGTAGGCCTGCAATTCTTAGGAATAACTCATTTAAATCTGACCAAACAAGAGTCTAGTAGGCATCCCGGGTATGATTTTCTTTTAAAACAAAATTATAAATTATAATATAATAAATAATTATAACAAATAATAATATAATTATAATAAAAATTATTCAATAATGTAATCAACTCAAAATCACTGAAATTTGCTCAGTTGCAGAATTGTTGCTGTCATTACTTTTATTTTTTTATGACGAATTTCCCCACAAATCGCTATCGCTCAATTCTGCAAGTGATTATAATTTATTATCGCTGTTTTCTAGCTGCTCTAAAACCATTTTTGACATAAAGGGACACTTTTGATTGCTATGGACAATCTACAGTTTGCAGGGAGAAAGAACAGTTTTTATTATATAAAAGTACATGTAGGACACTGGGCAGACCACTAGGGACAGGGGGGGGGTGTATTTTTTACATACAGTACTGTAATCTATAAGATTACAGTATACTGTATGTAATGTGTTTGTTTACTTTTTTGAATTTGGCGCCGTTCTCCGCCCCTGTGCGTCGTAACGTCGCAGGGAACGGAGATCGGCGGCACACAGGGACACTGTGAATCGAGCGAGGACGCCGCTCACTCACACAGCGGGGATGCATCGCTGGATCCAAGGACAAGGTAAGTAATTCCCTGTCTGTGGATGCTGCGAAAGGTACGCCGCGCCGCTGCACGCTCTGCACATCTATAGCGAGCGTGACTCGGGGATACCGATTCTAACATGGAAAAACCACCCCGAGTCATATACCGCTCGGGGATACCGCTAAGGGGGATAAAGGAACCTATTTAGAAAAAAAAAACCTTTACAACCCATTTAAGGTTTGGTTCACATCTATGCCTTTTTTTAATGCTTTTTGCAGAAACACACTACAGTCCGTTTAACATGGTTTACTATGGCACACATTCACCCTTTTTTTCAGCTGCTGCGTTTTTGGAGAGGGTCAGGGACTTTCACAAAACCAAAAACGGTGCATTTTTGGTTCAATAGACTTCAATGGAGAAGCTTCAGAAAAGCATATGTTTTTGCCGCGATTTTGCAGAGATATTGCAGCGATTCGCGTTTGCGATTTTTTTAAACCACCCAATAACAAGTTGGCCAAAACAAAAAGCATAAAAAATGAAAAACACATCGAAAAATTGTGCAATAAAAAATGCGTGCGCAAAAAAACGCAAAATGCACCAGCAAAAAGCACCGCAGAAACGTCAATCAAAAGCAAACTGTATTATGAGAAGCTTGCAGAGGAGGCCCACGGAATGTAGACATTTGCTTCCCAGTCCTCCGACTGCTGGGAAGTTTTCAAGCCAGGAAGGGTTAATCCTGTACATTACACAGGATGTGCGTTACATGTGTGTGCATGCCTCGTCTGCGGCCTCAGAACTGCTCGCAGGTTTTATACAGGAACGTAAGGGCGCTATAGGCTGAAGGCAGATTGATAAGGGAGAGGAGTTTATTATCTCCAGGTGTGACACACATTCTGCTCTTCTTCTGCCTTTACTTCCTTATAAACACGCAGATTGCTGCCATTAGCTTAACTAGCGGCTGTAAAAGATCCTTTTGTGGCCGGCTGCAAGGTGTTAACGTCGTTGTACTTTAGCAACCAAATTAACTTTCCCCATCTTGGTCGGCAAATCGTGTTTTTATGATACGGAAAGGTAAAAAGTCATGGAGACATTTGCATTTCAGATGTTGATGTTTTAAGGACTAGTAAATGTTCCAGCTAATCTGCTTATAGATTGCCCTTCCTGGTTCCTCTTTTCCCTCATCAATGTGCGAAAAAAGAAAAAGCCTTGTTATTTTCATTCCAGAAATTATTTTGGACCCAGTGACATCATCACTGGATCACTATCAGTGGTGGCTGGTGCACAACATTTTTGGGGGGGCGCAAGCTAACTGAAATACTGAAAAAAAAAAACATAGACTGCAGCTACTGTGCCCATCAAATTCAGCCACTGTGACCCCCCCCCCCGCCTGCCCACTCGCTGTCTGACTGCCACTTAGTCCATCTTGGTGGCGGGTCAGGCAGCGGGTGACAGCGGCAAGCTGTGGGACGGGCAGCAGATTAGGCAGCGACGAGCTGTGGGACGGGCAGCGGGTTAGGCAGCGGCGAGCTGTGGGACGGGCAGCGGGTTAGGTAGCTGCGAGCTGTGGGATGGGCAGCGGGTTAGGCAGCGGCGAGCTGTGGGACGGGCAGCGGGTTAGGCAGCGGCGAGCTGTGGGACGGGCAGTGGGTTAGGCAGCGGCGAGCTGTGGGACGGGCAGCGGGTTAGGCAGCGATGAGCTGTGGGACGGGCAGCGGGTTAGGCAGCGGCGAGCTGTATCCTCCCTGCGTCTCTCTCTTTCTTCCTCCTAGGCATCCAACAGGAGCGCCTGTCCTTTCAGTCAATCAGGTGATGGGTATTAGACCCACGCTTCCTGATTGGTGAAGAGGCGGTTCAGTATTAGAAAAGTGAAATTTCATTTGCTTTTCTAACACATCTGGGTGGACTCAGATGCTCTGAGCTCCGAGTCCATCTATTTGAACTGTAACTCAGGCACCCGGCATTCTAAAAGGGGCCGGACACCTGAATAGGGGGTGGCAGCAGCGGCCATGGATAGATTCAGAACATAGCAAAGGCCCCTTACATCAGAGCCCCCTTTACATCAGAGTTGCTATCAGAGCCCCCCTAGGGTTGCCACCTCATCCCTTTAAAACTGAACACATATTAATTACACAGGTTCTGATTAAGGGGTAATTAAACTCACTTGGTGTCTTATCTGCATTAAATTAGCCTCAGAACCTGTGTAATCAATATGTGTTCAGGTTTAAAGGGATGAGGAGGCAACCCTAGAGCCCCCTTTACATCAGAGTCTCCATCAAAGTCCCCCTTACATCAGGGTGCCTATCAGTGTTCCCTTTTACATCAGAGACCGCCTCCCCTACATCAGTGTCCCAATCAGAGTCCCTGCTTAGATCGGAGACCGCCTTCCCTTACATCAGTGTCCCCATCAGAGTCCCCACTTAGATCATACCGCCTCCCATTACATCAGTGTTCCCATCAGAGTCCCTGCTTACATCAGAGACCACCTCCCCAACATCAGTGTCCCCATCAGAGTCCCCACTTAGATCATAGACCGCCTCCCATTACATCAGTGTTCCCATCAGAGTCCCTGCTTACATCAGAGACCACCTCCCCAACATCAGTGTCCCCATCAGAGTCCCCGCTTACATCAGAGACATCAGAGACCACCTCCTCTTACATCAGCATCCCCATCAGAGTCCCCACTTACATCAAAGACCACCTCCCCTTTCATCAGTGTTCCCATCAGAGTCCCGGATCACAGTTCGCCTTACATCAGAGTCTCCACCAGGTCTTGCAGGTTCCATTCATCAAGCATGTGATCTTCCTCCTTATATCAGAATCTCCCTTACATCATAAATCCCATGAGAGCCCGCTCTTACATCAGGGTTACCATCAGAGTGCCCCCTTACATCAAGGTCCCCCTCAGGCATCCCATCACAGCCCTCTTTATATCATTGTCCCCATCAAAGTCCCCCCTTAAATCAGAGCCCCCTTTCATCTGGATCCCCATCAAATGACACTCTATTGTACTCCCTGTAACGGCTACCCAAGTAGTGAGGGGGTATCAGCCGTTGGAGATGTACTTTTCCCTGGCAAGTTGTTGTATGCGAGCGAAGTCGGTATAATCCCATCCACGAGATTCAGAGAGAGAGTCAGGTTCAGCTGTAAAAAGAGCAGAATAATAGTCCCATAGAATGCCCTTTCAAGAACGAGACAGGGCTACGTTTTGAAGGGTCAAGTAGACAACTTTAATGGTTCACTCTGAGATTTTATACAGTTTTCAAGGCACATGAACAATCAAACTCCCCACCCACACATCACACCATGGGGGGGCTTCAATCACATTCTTTGAGCTAATTACTAAACAGTTAAGGAGCTGGGCCACCACAGATAATAATTCGACACTCGCAGAAGGGCTGGGCTGGAGAATTGACTCTTCTTAAGTCACATTTTCTAGCAAGTTCAAAGTCAACTCACAAGGTAATAAAAAATGTGCAAACATTTAAAATATATGATTTTTCTGTGTATATACCTGCAATTTTTTGTGTCGTGACAGGGTCTCTTTAAATACAATTTTAAATTTGCCCTTCCAATTAAATCTGATCGACTGCCCAAAATTGGCAAAATTTCATCAAATCCTCTTTGGAAGAAATAAAAATTCTATATTTCGCTCCTCCCTACTAGGTATTTTGGGTAAAAATAAATCACTTTTTTTTTTCTTACAGTAAGTTATCAGATAAGCCCATAATGGTATACTGGAGTATTTTTGTGATCTTGACTCCTTGTTCCAACTCTGCGTCTTGCTTCTTCCGTATTTCGGCATCAAACGCATTATGCCTGCATTGCTTGACGTACTTGTAATCTAACTTGAACTGATCAGCCATGGCATTGTGACTTGAAACGCGTCAGCCCTCAAAAAACTTTTGCAAGATCATTTACACCCCCCTCTGATTTTGTTTGGATGGCTTTTTTTCCTTTGAGGCATATAAAAAAAAAAGGACAAAAAGACACCACAAAGCTACCAGCTTGTCACTTCATACAGAATTTCAAAGGCTTTTCCATATTACTAACTAAGTAGATGCACATTTAAAAAAAAAGGAATCTTCATGCATTCAAGGTGACAAGTAAATGCTAAGGTTTGAACTTCATCTGTGCTATTGTCAATAACTGAATATTTTATACTGTTTAGTATAATAGCAAAATTATGAGTATTTCTCAAATCATTCATCAAAGTTAGAAAGAAGAAGAAAAAAAGAAAAGAAAAACAACAAAGAAAAATCAGATAAAAAAAAAAGAAAAAAGTTTTGTTATTCAAAGAAAAGATGACTGAATATCACAGAGTGTCACCATTGTTATTTGAAAAGGGAAGAATTGTTTCTTTCTCTTACCAAATGTTAATCGCTTTTAAGTGAACAGTAGATGTTTTTTTTTTGTTTTTTTCTGTTCTGATAAGAATAAAAATAAGAGAAATACAATTGTAATACAAAACAGCACAAGTCTCACATGGAATCTAGGCAGTCCATACATTAAGCAATTTCTTTCCTTCAACTGCAAAGAAACAAAGAAAATTGCTTGATTCATCCATTAAAATTCATCAGTGTTAATGGCGGAATGAATCCTTCACACTCAGGGGAGGGCTGGCAGCCTTAGGCCTGGGGGGCAAGTCCAGTCAAGTGGCCCATAGAGCGTGGAAAAGTGATGGATAGGGGAAAACAAGATAAGATTTTTCATGATCACAAGAGTCCGCACAGAGGCTCCCATTACATCAGAGTCCGCACAGAGGCCCCCCTGACATCAGAGTCGGCACAGAGGCCCCCCTTACATCAGAGTCTGCACAGAGGCCCCCCTTACATCAGAGTCCGCACAGAGGCCCCCCTTACATCAGAGTCTGCACAGAGGCCCCCCTTACATCAGAGTCCGCACAGAGGCCCCCCTTACATCATAGTCCGCACAGAGGCCCCCCGACTTACATCAGAGTCCGCACAGAGGCCCCCCTTACATCAGAGTCCGCACAGAGCCTCCCTTACATCAGAGTCCGCACAGAGGCCCCCCTTACATCAGAGTCCGAACAGAGGCCCCCCTTACATCAGAGTCCGCATAGAGGCCCCCCTTACATTAGAGTACGCACAGAGGCCCCCCTTACATCAGAGTCCGCACAGAGGCCCCCCTTACATCAGAGTCCGCACAGAGGCCCCCCTTACATCAGAGTCCGCACAGAGGCCCCCCTTACATCAGAGTCCGCACAGAGGCCCCCCTTACATCAGAGTCCGCACAGAGGCCCCCCTTACATCAGAGTCCGCACAGAGGCCCACCTTACATCAGAGGCCCCCCTTACATCAGAGTCCGCACAGAGGCCCCCCTTACATCAGAGTCCGCATAGAGGCCCCCCTTACATTAGAGTACGCACAGAGGCCCCCCTTACATCAGAGTCCGCACAGAGGCCCCCTTACATCAGAGTCCGCACAGAAGCCCACCTTACATTAGAGTCCGCACAGAGGCCCCCCTTACATCAGAATCCGCACAGAGGCCCCCCTTACATTAGAGTCCGCACAGAGCCTCGCCTTACATCAGAGTCCTTGCAGCATGATCATTTAAAATTACCGTTACTGAGATAGACAGAACCGGATGTCCTGTGTACTTGGCTGTACTCGGCTCCTCTCGCAGTCCCGCCCCTTGGCCAGGCTCCTATGATGGACATAACACAGGTCCAATGGCGGGACTGGGCGGGACTGCGAGCAGAGCCGAGCCTAGCCAAGTACACAGTACACTTGGCTATGTGTATATCGGCGGCGCTCGCTCCTCTTCCCCTCACAGACAGCGGGGATCGGCGTATAACATGCACCCAGGATTTCCCCCCTGATTTTAAGGGGAAAAAAGTGTGTGTTATAAGCCGATAAATATGATATTATTATTATTATATTATTATTATTATTATTATACAGGATTTATATAGCACCAACAGCTGGTGGAAGTGGTAAAAGATTAGTTGGAGACGTGATAGGCTTCCCTGAAGAGGTGAGTTTTCAGGGATCACCTTAATGTAGCAAGAGTAGGGGATAGCTGGACAGGTTGAGGTAGTGAGTTCCAGAGGGTAGGAGAGGCTCTGGAGAAATCCTGAAGATGAGCATGGGAGGAGGAAAGAGCTTGAGAGTAGGAGGTCTTGAGAGGAGCGTAGAGGACGGGTTGGGTGATATTTGGAGACAAGATTGGTAATGAAGCTCAGGGAATGGCTTTGTATGTTGTGGTTAGTATTTTGAATTTAATTCGCTGGGTGATTGGGAGCCAGTGTAGGGATTGGAGGAAAGGGTTGGCAGACACTGAGTGGTTGGTAAGGTGGATAATTCATGATGGACTGAAGAGGGGATAGCCTATGGCAGTGATGGGGAACCTTGGCACCCCAGATGTTTTGGAACTACATTTCCCATGATCAGGGAGTTTCCCGGTGGGCCGATGGCTCAGTGGGCCGGCTTCAGTGACAGCGGACCGCTGCCCCCCTCCGTTCCTCTATCTCTCCCTCCCTGCAGCGCTCACCTGGGGGGAACAGAGAATAAGGGGGAGGACCAGAGGAGCAGGGGGGGGGGACGACAGAGGAGCATGGGGGGAGGGGACAGACAGCTGACTCAACAGCTATGGCCTGGGAGTTTCTCACTTCTGCCTAATCTTGTCCCATAAGGGGGGGAGCACCAAACTGATTCTTTGCCCCGGGTGAAATAATGTCTAGCTTCTCCACTGGTACTGCCTATAAGAGTACCAGTACCAACCGTTCTATTCTAATAAAGTAGAACAGCTAGTGGCTAGTGAAGGGGGTGCGGGAGTTGTCCGGCCGCCATAGGAGAGACATGTCAAAGTGGGCCAGTCTGGATGAAGTCCAGGGCCAATTTTTTGTCCCAGTCCAGCCCTGCCCATGATGCTCATGCACTCTGCAGTGTAGTTGAGTATTATGGGAAATGTAGTTCCAAAACATCTGGGGTGCCAAGGTTCACCATCACTGGCCTATGGAGAGACAATGCCAATGAGAAGGGAGTTGCAATAGTCAAGGTGAGAGATAACAAGGGAGTGGGTGAGGAGCTTGGTGGTTTCATTTGTTAAAAAGGGGCAATTTTTTTTAGATTTTATGGAGGTGAATTCTACAAACTTTTGACAATGATTGGACTTGAGGCTGAAATGACAAGTCAGAGTCTAGGATTACACCAGGTACCCTGGCCTGAGGAGAGGGACTGATGGTTGCATTGTTGATTTTGATTAAAAAGTCATGGAGGGGGGCACGGATGGGGGGGGGGGGGGGCGGCTTTAACTGGAATTCAAATTCGGAATTCAAATCGGAATTCACACTCATCAGAGAGTATTCAGCTTCTTCTATTGCAATTTTTTTTTTTTTGCAATCAATAAGAATAAGCTTGTGTCTTCTACATAGAACGTATATTGTAATTTTGTTTTTTCAAAGGCCTATAGAAAACAGAAAGAGAACAAAGCTCAGAAAATGGTGCACTAAGAAGCAAAGGTTACAGCCAGAATAGTCGGAAAGGAACATCTGTTTTTCGATTGGCATATTTGATTTGGCTAGAGAATACAGCACCAAAGTGGCCTGATGCATAATGAGGATAAAATTTTATAAACAGGCTTGGATATTTTTTTTACATCGCTAGAAAGTCTCAGTTCTGTGCCTGTACTCTGAAGGGAAATTTGAGCAATGATCACTACTGAGCACAAACAGCATATAGAAGATAAATGTGGTTCAAGCGGAGCAGAAGTAACGCGTGCATATAATAATAAGTTCAAAAGTTTGTCATGAGGCAAGACGGGAGTTCTTATTAAACAGATTTACTGACCAAACCTTAATGTTCCCAAGGCAGTTGCTTATCGTACATATGTCCTCTTGTCAGTCCATTTCATGTGTCAATGTGATGTTATGGTCTTCAGAGCAGACATACACATTGCTGGGATTGAGTTCACAAAACAGACAAAGAAAGTTTAAAATAGGATGGTTGAGCATGTTGCATAGGATTCAGTTTTTTTAGGGTTATAGGGTATTTGGGCAAGCAAAGCAAAATACAACTCTGTATCATCACCCTACTTTTAAAGGGTATGCCAACCCTAATAATGAATGTTCCTTTTGGTCTTGTTAAAGCCAAAGTGCAGCCAAAATTACAAACAGAAAAATCAGCACAAGAGACAACGATCAGCCAGCATAGGTGTGCACAGGCTATTGCATTAGGGCAGTGCTTCTCAAATAGTGGGGCGCGCCCCCTAGGGGGGGCCCGAGGCTCCATAAAGGGGGGCTTGTTCCGGACCGCGGCGATCGCGCCATTTAGTATCCGCTTCTGTCCCCAGCCTCCTCCGCTAGTTAGAGGAGCGGACGGCGGGAGGCGGGACATTTTGGAACTGGGGGACGGGACCAGAGAGGTAGGAGCCTGTCATGTTGGACGGCAGGTGATTGGCTGCTAGGAGGCGGTCCTAGCAGCCAATCACCAGTTCGCCCAAAAGTCTCCCCGCCCAGTGCTGCTGCGGCTTCACTTGACGAATGTCCCGCCTCCTGCTCTCCGCGCTGAAAAGTTACAGGTAGGAGTGGTGAGGGAGGAAGGGAGGAAAAATATATGGAAATGTTAAGTACGAGGAGTGGGGGCTGTGCTGTGGGGGGAAAAGGGGGGTTATGTGATGGGGGAAACTGTGTGCAGGATATGTGATGGGGGTCATGTAAAGGGGGCAATACTTTGTGGGGGGGGGTATGTGATGGGGTCATGTAAAGGGGGCAATACTGTGTGGGGGGATATGTGATGGGATATGTGATGGGGCAAAACTGTGTGGGGGGGATATGTGAAGAAGGGCAATACTGTGTGTGGGGGGATATGTGAAGAAGGACAATACTGTGTGTGGGGGGATATGTGATGGGGCAATACTGTGTGTGGGGGGATATGTGAAGAAGGGCAATACTGTGTGGGGGGATATGTGGATACAGTGTTATGCAGAGGTGTACTTATAACAATTTTATAGACAAATGATACTATTTACAGTTGCGCGGGGGCGCAAAATGTTTTCTTCTTCCTAGGGGGGGCATGACAGAAAATAATTGAGAAGCACTGCATTAGGGTGTGCACCCCAAAGTAATAGGGCAATGGACAGTGTCGGTAGAGCAGTGGACGATGTCAAAAGGGCAGAGACTGGTGTCAGTTTATTTTTTTATTATCACTTTTACAATTTTATTATTTTTTTAAATATATTCAGATTTTTTGTACAATATTCTTTTTTTAAAATTTTTTTAGGAGCCCCATGGGGGCCTAGGAGAAATATCAGGGGCCTAATTAGACAGAGAAAAGGACTGAGGACAGAGATTCCCCCAGTTTCTTTCTCTGCAGCCAAGTAGCAGGGGGAATCTGCCCAGCACAGGGTCATTAGGGTGTGCCCAGGCACACTCGGCACACCCTGCGTGCACGCCTATGTCAGCCAGTAGGACATGTCCCTTGTATTGATTCCTCTTCTGTTAGTAGAAATCCTCCTCCGTCCATGACCTTCCAGTGTGACAGGGGTTTATACAACAAACAGGCTGGCCTGCCACAACAGTCTCTCATCAAGTGGGGACGTACCCATTTCTCCACGCACACGCCGTTGTGCGCATGTGTTCGTATAAAAATAAGCACAACCTCTCTGATGGTTGACATAAGGTATCTTCTCATCTGAATAGATATGACCTTTATCCATTCAATGCATTTCTCAGGTCAAAATCAGCTTCCTCAGGAAACAGTGGGAGGTAAGTATCTGTAATACAGATTATAATATTTTCACAAGGCTTTTTTTATCAGAAGACAAGCCCAGGAACTCCCCCTTCTGAGTCACCCTTCGTCTTTGCCCCCTACCCACCTCAGAGAACTGTCCCCTGGTTCCACCTCCTACCCACCTCCCAGTATCGCCTCTTTTGGAGAATACAGGACCAAGCATCCTTTTGTGGAGCTAAGTCATTTTTATGAAATATGTTAATTATAACAAGAAAGGTTGTAAAATATACCCCCCCCCCCCCCCCCCCCAGCAACAGGAGTGGTGAAAGGAACGGGGAACCGGTTTCTGTTGACATTGTGATCAGCTGTGATTGGACACAGTTGATCATGTTGTAAAGGACCACTGATTGGCTCTTTACCTTAATCTGTGTTTGCCAAGATTGGGACAGTCCAAGGAAGAGAGCGAGGGGTAAAAACCTGCAGTCAGGGTCTGTGCCTCACATTCAAGGGACTGGAGCCATTTAAGAGGAGCTAAGAGAACCTGCTGCTATGCCTGTTCTCCCACACTTGGGAGAGGGGACGGACCAGCACTTGAGCCTGCTTGAACTGTCTTCAAAGACTGAGGGCCAGATTCTCGTACTTTTCCGGTGGGCGTAGCGGAAGCCATTTACACTACGCCGCCGCAACTTACTGGAGCAAGTGCCGTATTCCTCAAGCACTTGCTCCGTAGTTTGCGGCATCGTAGTGTAAAAGGCCCGGCGTATCCCCGCGTAATTAAAAGGGGGCGGCTTGTATTTAAATTAAGCTAGCCCAGTGCGCATGCTCCAGTTCTCGACGGAAAACGTCAATGACACCGACGTGTGCGTCATTGACGTAAAGTCGTATTGAAGAACGACTTAGGAAAACGACGTACCCGACGGGAAAAGACGACGCGGACCCGACGCCATACTTAACATGGCATACGGCGGACTGGTGTAAGGTTACCCCTCATATAGCAGGGGTAACCTTACGCTTACGCAAACGACTTAAGCGACGGCTACGCGACGCAAATTCGTTCGGGAATCGGCGTATCAGGCTCATTTGCATAAACAAATGAGACCTGAACCTAGCGGCCGGCGGCGAATTACATTTAAGATCCGACAGTGTAAGTCACTTACACCTGTCGGATCTTGGCCATATCTATGCGAAAATGATTCTAGGAATCACTCGCATAGATACCCGGGCCAAAAAACAGAGATACGACGGTGTTTCCTGAGATACACCGTCGTAACTCTACTGAGAATCTGGCCCTGAGTCTTAGAGAGAAAGAGAGTCACTCCGCCTTCAAAATTGGAGCCGAGAGACTGAGGCCTGTGTGAAGATCCGGGACCTGTATGCTGAAAACAGCCGATCACCAAGCCATTGGGACCTGATTCGTCGCCTCCCAGGAAATGATGAGCTAAACCACACATCCTTAATGCCACCACACATTGTCAATCCTAATAGAGACTGCACTACTTAGCAACCTATCGCCTATGATCCAACCACACTCTTAAAGGGACAGTACACCACCTAAAGAAGGGCCCCACCATAAGGTGGCCAACGTTAATTACTAGGTGCCACGTATATTCTACCACCACCAGGGGTACCCCCATACCTAGGGATATATGCACAAGCTGTACACCAGAAAACTTTTTGATTCTTTTGAACTGGTTGAGGTTGTTTATATACTCTAGTTATCTGGTTGTATTTTAATTTAGTCTTGCTATAACTTTTAAGTACCGGCTAGTGGATAATTAACCATTTCAACCTTCAAGGCGTACTTAAGTCTGTGTAATTACATGTTTATTGATTTACACTATGTTTGCTTTGTCCTAATACATTTGATGAATTATCTTTGAGCTGTTTGTGGCCTTATTCCTGTGCATTCTTAGAGTGATAGTCTAATAACCCTTAAAGCGGGGTTCCAACCACAATTAGTATTTTTTAAATGTATGTCCTTTCATCATGCGTTTTTATAATATAAATCCGGTCACTTACTATTTTACAATCCGCCGCCGCTCCGCATAGTTATTCAAAAAAGATAGTTTATAAAACTATGTCCACACCGTTGTCATTTTGCTTGTGGGCATTGTGAAGTCCACAAGCACTTAGGGCCAGATTCACATATAATTACGTTGCTCCTGGGCAGCGTAACGTATGTGATTTACGTTACACCGCCGCAGGTTAACAGCGTAAGTGCCTGATTCTCAGAACACTTACCTGTAAACTTGCGGCGGTGTATCGTAAATGCGCTCGGCGCAAGCCCGCCCAATTCAAATGGGGCGGGCACCATTTAAATTAGGCGCGTTCACGCGCCGAGCGTACTGCGCATGCTCCGTTGGGTAAATTACCCGACGTGCATTGCGCTAAATGACGTCGCACCGACGTCATTTGCTTAGACATTAACGTAAATGGCGTCCAGCGCCATTCACGGACGTCTTACGCAAACGACGTTGATTTTTAAATTTCGTCGTGGGAACGACGGCCATACTTAACGTGGCTTAGGACAACTAGGGCTCAGCCCTAATTTTACGCGACGCAACTCGACGGAAACGACGTACAGTTAGATCGACGGGCCGTTCAGGGATCGCCGTAAGTATTCATTTGCATATTCTACGCCGGCCGCAATGGCCTCGCCACCTAGCGGCCGGCCTAGAATTGCATCCTTAAGATCCGACAGTGTAATTCACTTACACCTGTCGGATCTTAGGGCTAGCTATGCGTAACTGATTCTATGAATCAGCCGCATAGTTAGGATGGCCGTAACACAGAGATACAACGGCGTATCAGGAGATACGCTGTCGTATCTCTTTGGTGAATCTGGCCCTTACTTCTTGGAAGTCTTGGATGGGGAGTGATAATTGGGTAGCGCACTGCATCCTGGGAAATGATGACACACATTTCCCAGGAGCATTAGAGGGAGATGATGTCAGGATCCTAGGTGATTCTAAAGGCAGATTTTGTGGGACTGCATAGCAACAGGCATTTCCAGATGAGTAAAAAACATTTTTTTTTCTTTTTTTCTTTTTTAGGTCTAATGAGCACAATAATGAAAAAAAAAATTGGGGATGGAAACTCCACTTTAAGTCCAAAGGTGTAAGCAGCTTTAGTATATGACCAAGCGTGCCACTATGGACCGAGCAGTTAAAAGGGTCATGGAAGAAAAGAGGACCCATCATCAGCGGTTCCTACGTAGGTAAGCGATACACTAGGGGTAGATTCATGTACCTTTTACGGCGGCGTCTCTACGCCGCCGTAATTTGAAATCCGCGCTCGCGTATCGCTACGCCGATTCTCAAAGGCAGATACGCTAAAAAAATAGGCTTCCTCCGCCAACGTAACTTGAATGCGGCGGCGTAGAATTGTGTGCAATATTACGTTGGCCGCTAGGGGCGCTACCGTTGTTTTCGGCGAAGAATATGCAAATTACCTAGATACGCCGATTCACAAACGTACGTGCGCCCGGCGGTAGTTTTCTACGTCGTCTGCGTAAAGGCCTTTTCTGCGTAAGGTTGCTCCTGCTATTAGGAGGCGCATCCAATGTTAAGTATGGACGTTGTTCCCGCTTCGAAATTTGAATTATTTACGTCGTTTGCGTAAGTCGTTTGCGAATAGGGCTGGACGTAATTTACGTTCACGTCGAAACCAATACGTCATTGCGCCGTACTTGGAAGCAATGCACACTGGGATATGTACACGGACGGCGCATGCATCACGTCAGGTCATCATACATTTACATAAAACACGCCCCCCCTTCCACATTTGAATTACGCGCGCTTACACCGGCCCCATTTACGCTACGCCGCCGCAACTTACGGAGCAAGTGCTTTGTGAATACTGCACTTGCTCCTGTAAGTTACGGCGGTGTAGCGTAAATACGATACGCTGCACTGCCGTGAGAAGAAGCGCACGTACCTGAATCTTCCCCACTATATATGGATGACCTTATCTTATCCTGTTATTCCAATTTGCTAATTTCTGCATTTGTGCAATTGTTTATTTTTATTTTTTTCATTTCTGACATATTTATGTACTTGTTATCAGGATACTTCACAGTAACACCTTGTTGGTGGGGGTGAATGTACTTATATCATAATTTAATAAGTGCTAAAACACAATTTAAAAATAAAAACAAATCCCTTTGATTTGCACAGATTACTGACATACCACACAGATCGAGAAAACAATTTAAAGCAACACCTACATTCTTCCAGTTCTAGAGTTTAAAAGGAAAAGTAATTGATGGATAGAAAAATAAAAAAAAGTATTTAGTGATGTATGCTTTGAGTTGAAACCACAAGTCAGGTAGGTGTCATCTTTAGGATTATTACTAAAATCATTATTTGCCAAAGATAGATGATGAGCTGTCAGTTCCAGCTCTGGCATGGTGCCCTTCAGGTGCCACATTAAATACAACCACCTGCCTTGATTTAAATGGAGATTATAGTCTTTTTACCATATAATATAAAATTATTTAACCAAATGTAAACACTGTTATCCCCGTTTTAAATAATGTTTTAAAACCTTGTTTGTAAGCTAAAGAAAAATCTCAACAATTTTCAAACTGTTATTTTTTTTTAAATACCTGTAGATGGGCAGCCATGTTTGATCATTACATATTTAGGCTCTGCTAGTGCTTAACCACTTAAGACCCGGAATATGATGCAGGTAAAGGACCTGGCTACTTTTTGCGTATCGGCACTGCGTCGTTTCAACTGACAATTGCATGTACGACGTGGCTCCCAAACAATTGGCGTCCTTTTTTTCCCACAAATAGAGCTTACAGTGATGATCACTGTAACAGCAATGTTTTGAACTGTCATGAATGGTTTACATTCATAACAGCTGTGATTTAGTATTGTGTGCTGTGATTGGTACACAGTTATCACATGGTGCAGGGTGCTTAGGTACCATGTGACAACTGTGGGCCAACTATGGCATCACTATAGGAAACACACCTGTTATGAATGAAATTCATTCATGACATCTTTGTTAACCTAACCTTAATCTTAGCGCCGGCCGCAGGCAAATATGGTGCCAAGGTGCCAAGGGACCACATATTTGAGTGAATTGTTGTCCAAACAGCTGTGCCAAGAGTGCGTGTGGTGCACGCTCCCGACACAGTTACCGGCACCTATCCTAAAGCTCCCTACCACAGCTTGCGGTCGGGGCGTTTTCAGATCACGTGAACACTGTGGCAGCCAATCATGGCGGACACATGCTCATAATCCCCGCCCTGACTCCTCGCTTCATAAACCTATTAAAGGGCCGGGATGGGCCGGCATGTGGAGGTTAACATTGTGATTGCTATGTGATCACATGATCCCCCAGCAACTCAAAGTGGCCGGATACCGGGAGACACAATCTGCTATGTGTGGTGGACACAGCAGTTGCAGGAGCGGTGCGTTCCTAATCTGGAAGAGGCCAGATAACATACATGTGTACGATCTGACCTGCCTGTGCTGCCTGTCTGCAGTATATGTACTGTGGGCAGGTGGCAACTGGTTAAAAAGTTATGTCATGTGACCATGCATCGTTTCTTCATGAAAGTGAAGATGGGTTTACAGGACACTGTCCAGACACACAGTATGCCTGTATTCCATAGTCTGTTCAAGCGGAAGCAAGAAGCAGCTGTGTTTGAGCAGGGGCCATGCTCGAGAGGCAGGCTGTGACTGGGAGGTAAAGTGTGCCAGAGGTAGGCTGTGATTGGTCGGGGGTGTGGTGGCTGAACAAACTACTCAATACAAGCATGCTGTGTGTCCTGTCCCTCTGAATGGCCAGCCAAAGAATGTAAACTGACTACGCAAGCACAGATAAGCTTCTGTTATTTGTGTGGTCAGCTTAGAACATGGAAGGAAGGTGACCAGCAGGATCTGCCAGCAGGGCCGATCCGCCCTATAGGCTTACTATGCAAGCCGCTTAGGGCCCCGCAAAGCTGCGGAGGGCCCCCCAAATTACTAGAGGCCCCGCTTCTCATCTCGCTAGCTGCATGGGAGAAGAGGCAAGACGTCAGCACCCCCCGCTTCTCACTTTAATGTAAGATGTAATTTCCGACAGCAGAACACCCCCTCCCCCCGCTTCTCAACTTTAATCTTTAAAGTGACATGTGCCCCCCCCCCCCTCCCCACTTCTTAACTTTAATGTGACATGTCATTTTGCTTAGGGCCCCAGGGAGGTTAGGATCAGCATTGTCAGCCAGGTACTTCAGATGGAAGAAGTACATGAAAATGATAGACATTATGATTTATAAAAGACATATGTGAACACCCATGTAGATTTTTTTTTGTATAGGGCAGTGGTTCTCAACCTTCTAGTGCCGTGACCCCTTGATAAAATTTCCCAAGTTGTGGGGACCCCTAACAGTAAAATTATTTTTGTAGCGTGGGTTGTCAGCATCCAAGGCAAGACAAGTAATTTGCACCCCTAACCCACAGATACTTAGCGCTTCCTCAGTCCCTTCCACTCGTACAATATTAAAACCCCTTATGGTACTCACTGTGTCTCCGTAGCAGTGACACCTATGCCAAAATCAGGAGATAGGGTCTCCTCCAGCCCCTCCCACTTCACATTCCTCACCAGCCAGCTGACATCTAGTCTCTGCCCCCCAACCAATGTCGTGAACTGAATGGATGGCTGCGAAGGGTGGGCCACTGCAAGCTCCAGGGACAGCCCTGCTGGGTAGCCATGAAAAGGCTGGGAGAGCGGTGCGGGATTCAGGAACAGCCCAGGATTCGGTGACCCCTGGCAAATTGTCATTCGACCCCCAGGTTGAGAACCACTGGTATAGGGTAACATACATTTTAACAAAAGAAAACAAATGCAGCCACCTCATCTAAGGACTGGTAAGCTACAATATATTACATTTTTGGTTTTGGGTTTAGATATGCTTTAAAAAAAAAGTAGAACAAAACTTAATGGAAATGTTGGACACGTCTTATTTAATTTAGCTTTAGAAACTTTATAGAAAGAGACAAAGTTCAACATAGCTCTCCTTGAAGCCAGCTACAGATGGGGAAATTTGTCAGGGTTTAACACTTGGCCCGACTACAATTAAAATGTTTCACGACATTTAATTCTTTACAAATTCCAGCCCAAACAGCAACCGAAGGAATCCTCTACATATCACGTAGCTAGGGTCAAACCAATTTTATTTGTGCCTTTTACCTCCATAATATGCCTGCTGGAAAATAATCTTATATACACAGGTCCTTGAACCTATCATTAGGAAAAATCTGAGATCCAAAGTGTACTTTGGGAGAAGCGGAAAATTTCAAAATCAGGATAATGCCTCCTAATTTCTCAGGGCTCAAACAAAAACTGATTTGGTCGGCTTGCCTAAGCAAGGATATTGTGTTTGTGCCGAGCATGCAACAAGATATTAAACCTTCCCACTTTAAATACAGAAGTATAATTTTTCAGAGCTGCGCTTTTTGTCTTTTTTTTTTCTCTTCTTTTTTCATTTCAACTGCTTCAGCCTCGTAGACTAAAGATCGTGTTTCGGATCAAAGATGTCTCTGCAACCAAGGACATGGTCTGAATTTCCAGAGGAAGGCTGCCAGCTATAATCCTTCTTGAAACCACAGTATTTTTCTTTGCCCTTTCCAAGATTTTATTCATTGGCTGTTCTTGCATTCTTTGTAATGGACAGGCATCAAATGGCATGGTAGGAGCCGTCTGCAACTGACTTATGTCAGTGGTCTTGCCTAGAAATTAGCAGCAGGGAGTTGGACAACCTTTAAAAAAAAAACGAAACTCACTTGAAGAAGAGAAATCCAACTTTTACTATTTAATATTGACCTGCGGCTGATCTTTTTTGACTTACATTTTTTTTAGGAACAAAAGTTAGACCCAGGGGCGGACAGGAAACCTTTGGACTAGGGGCAGCTACAATCAAATGGCTATTTCATGGTAGGGATACATTTTTGAGGGCTACAGAAAGTGCTGCATTGGATTTCTTCATGGCTCTTGGCATTTGGTCACCGGACTTCACATAGACGTAAAGCAGTGGTTCTCAACCTGGGGGTCAAATGATGATTTGCCAGGGGTCACCAAATCCTGGGCTGTTCCTAAACCCCACACCACTCTCCCAGCCTTCTTGCGTCTGCCCAGCAGGGCTGTCTCTGGAGCCCATGGCCGCCCACTCGGCCTCTTTGCAGCCGCCTATTCAGTTCACGGCATGGCTGGGGGGGGCAGAGACTAGAGGTCCGCTGACTGGTAAGGATTGTGAAGTGGGAGGGGCTGGGGGAGACCCTATCTCCTGATTTTAGCCTAGGGGTCACTGCTAAGAGACACCACAAAGTCGGAGACACATTGGGCAACACTACCTGTGATTATAGTTGCCATTAAAAGTCCCCACTACAGTTCGCAGATCAGCAGTTGACCTGGATCAAGAGCACCTAAGTTGGCTGATCAGAACTCCCCCCAGCATTGCCACTCATCCCATTCCCCCTCAACCAAGGAGTAAGAGAAGGAATACAAATAGAGAATTCATGGAAGGGAGAGGAAAAAAGGGGGAGGAAGAAAGAAAAAGGGAGAGAAAGAATAAGAGAAAAAAACAAGAAAGACGGCTAGAGAGAGGGATGGGGGGAAAAAACAAGAAATTAGGATAGCGAGAGATAAAAGGTAAAGAAAGGAGAACAAAGAGAAAGAGTGATACATCCTAAAATCTACCATATGAGGTTTTAATACTGTATGAGTGGAGAGGACTCAGGGAGCGTAACATTTCCGTGGGTTAGGGGCGCAAATTACTTGTCTTGCCTTGGGTGCTGACAACACAAGCTACGAAAATTATTTTACTGTTAGGGGGAAATTTTATCAAGGGGTCACGGCACTAAAAGGTTGAGAACCACTGACATCAAGGAAGTCAGTGCTGGAAGACTTTCCTCTGTGATCATAGGCATATCATCCAACGTCCTCCCCTGGACCCTCAGACCTGGAAAAAAAAGCCCATCTCCAGCTACCTGAGCCGTGGACACCAATGCCCCTTTTGGAAGATTTTTCCTCGGCTTAATTTCTGCCATAAACTTTGATTTTCCATAACTTCTTGTCCATCTGACAATAATGAACATGATAAATAGAAAGGACGAATCTCCCCAAGGTGAAAGAGATAGTAATAAAAACCTTCAATCATCAATTTTTTCCATATGGACCCTTAATATGCCATAAAAAACAAACAGTAAGTACTCAGCTTATGGTGGTACCATCCAGATCCAAAAACAAATAATATGCAGCACCCCAGAAATACAGAAAAAAAAGTTTATTGTAATTCGATAGAAACTAACTTTCGGGAATTCTGGGCCAGATTCAGAGAGAAATACGTTACTCCGCGGCGGCGTAACGTATCCCATTTACGTTACACCGCCGCAGGTTTACAGCGTAAGTGCCTGATTCATAAAGCTCTTACCTGTAAACTTGCGGCGGTGTAACGTAAATGCACTCGGCGCAAGCCCGCCTAATTCAAATGGGGCGGGCACCATTTAAATTAAGCGTGTTCCCGCGCCGAATGTTCTGCGCATGCTCCGTTAGGAAATTTCCCGACGTGCATTGCGCGAAATTACGGCGCCCCAACGTTTTTCCGAAATGCGACGTGCGTTACGGCATTTCGTATTCCCGGACGTCTTACGCAAAAAAAAAAAACGAAATTCGACGCGGGAACGACGGCCATACTTTAACATGGCTGATCTAAAGATAAGCCATGTTAAAGCAGGTGTAACTTTGCGATGGGTAAAAACGACTAGCGACGACATACGGGATTGCGACGAACGCGCGGATCTTCGTGGATCGCCGTAACTAGTCATTTGCATATTCTACGCCGACCGCAATGGAATCGCCACCTAGCGGCCGGCCTAGAATTGCATCCTAAGATCCGACGGTGTAAGTTAATTACACCTGTCGGATCTTATGGCTATCTATGCGTAACTGATTCTATGAATCAGTCGCAAAGTTAGGACGGGCGGATCACAGAGATACGACGGCGTATCAGGAGATATACGCCGTTGTATCTCTTTGGTGAATCTGGCCCACAGTTCTTTGTCTCACTATCTTAAGAAAGGGCTCCTACATGTCTCCGAAACATTGGTCTCTATGGAACAACAGTAGACTGCTTCCATCAGGACCATCTTAATAGCATCATGGGCCCCTGGGCAAAGTAATGCTCTGGGGCCCCTACAATGGAGACAGTGTAGGTAAACATATATCAAGTAGGTAGGATGCAGACAAGCGGAGCTTCCCCTTTTACGTGGTTCTCCACATTAACTACATGAACAATCATTATGCACAGCAAAGAAACAGTGGGAAAATACTACATACAGTATATAAAGTAACAAAGCTGTCCTGTGCATATAATATATCTGCTAGATTGATGCCTTCCCATCACTATGGCCCCTTGCACTGCTACCAGCTTGCCTCCCCTGTGTATCCATCACTCTCAGTGCAACCATGGGGCCCCCAATTTTGGGGCAGCGTGGGCTCAAGGACCAGCTGCTTTGGAGAAATTGCAGAGGCCCCCCATGCAGCTGGTGTGCCCTCTCATAAGACAGCCCTGGCTTCCATCCCTGCTTCTGGAAAGTTGGCAGTTATAAGCAATATAAACCTGATAGATCCTTCTCTACTCTATCCAGAAGTAAAAAAAATGTTGATGGTTTAGATATACTTTAATGCCAGCTTCAGATTGGGCAAACTCCCCCATCTTCACACATACACACACTGGAGAACCCCCTTGCATCCCTTTATTTTTAAATATTTGGTTTGATGCCCTAAAAAACCCTGAGTACCTCTTCTTTCGGCAGCAATGGTGGGCTGTCCCCAACGGTGCAGGAAATTGTGTGTAGGCGGGAGGGAGGCCAAGTGGTAGGCACCCCTAGGGGACGGAAAGGCACGCACAGTGGCTGGGGTTGTAGAAATGTATTGTTAAGAATGTTCCAACATACAGCAATAGAGTCTATGTAGCAACTGGTGCCAACACTCACAGTTGAATATACAGCACTTGCAGGGAGTGATGCTTGGAGACCAACAGCACCTGGCTCACAAGGCGGCTGGTAAGCTGTGAGCAGAGAAGAACGGTACAAACAAATGGCAACTGCCCCAACCTATAACTGGCCTTAATGCCCCGTACACGATTGTTTTTCCTGTTGGAAAAAGTCTGATTAGAGCTTTTGGTCGGGAATCCCGACAGTGTGTATGCTCCATCAGACTTTTTCCAATTGAAAAAAGATAGAGAGCAGGATCTCCTTTTTCCCGTCAGGAAAAAAACTGATTGGGATTTCCGAACGTGTGTACAAATCCCAATGCGCAAAATTCCGACGCATGCTAGGAAACAATTTGACGCATGCTCAGAAGCATTGAACTTCATTTTCTTGACTCGTCATAGTCTTTTAGATCACCGCATTCTTGGCAGTCAAAAGTTCACCAAACTTTTGTGTGACCGTGTGTATGCAAGGCAGGCTTGAAAAGAATTCTGTCGGAAAAACCATCCAACTTTTTTCCGACGGGAAAACCACTCGTGTGTAGGGGGCATAACAGTAAGAAGCACATGGAAGGGTGATGCATGTAAAAAAAAACAAAATTCCCAGCTCAACTTACCATCCAGCCTGCAATAAAAACAAATTGCCCTGTCTAACAGTTCACGTTAGAAACAGGGGTTTAGTTTGCAGAGAACAACTAGTAGCCTTGGTTCCCCAAGGCAGCACTAGCGAGCAGTCCCTATGCTGTCCCTCTTTCACTGGAACCTCTCCCTCATGCTAGGCACACTCTCTCTGTCCAGTGGGTTCTTGTCCCTGACCTACCAACACACGAAATGCATGCCAAATGCAGTGAGCCAGTGCTTTTTTATAAGTACTACCTGTACTACCCTTACTAAAGATGGGCGCGGAGGTCATCCGGGGCAGCAGCATCCAATTGGAAAGCCGCTCAACATTTGAAACATATGTAGGCCCTAGAAGACTATGCATTCCTCTTATCTTCCACTCCCCTTGCCCGTGGTTGCAACAGCGCCACCAGAGTAGGGAGGTTAACCTACACCTGCCTACACATGCACTTTTATGGTGGGATGGCACGTGCCCAGGGGGCATGTCCTTGTCCCACTGTGCTCGCAAGAAGTGGGTTGAATGAATTTTGGTGTCATTCAAACAGAATAGGGAGGGGCAGGTGGGACTGGAGGAAAATATGGGATGTAGCACTGGAGGGTGTAAGGAATGAGTATTGGGTTAAGATTTTTTTTTTTCTAAAGGTGAATGACAGAACTTTCTCTAAATGACATTTTTTTGTGGATCTGGGCTTCAATTGTATAAAAAAATTGAAATATCTGTATTTTATGCAACCTCTTCTACTGTACTCCCATAATAAACCTTGGCACCCCAATTTACAGCAAAGGGTCCCCCCAAACTGTTATCATTGTTCAGTAAGCAAGTAAATCTATTTTTTGGTTCATTAAACAGAAATAGACTCGGTGTAATGAATGAAATGCACCCACCATTTCAATTCACTAAATTCATAATGAAAAGAAATGTAAATGGTTTTATTATTCGCCAGTTCAATCGGAACAGATTTTTCTTCCCTGACATGCTTTAAACCAACATGACATCTAATGATCATGGTTAGCAGAACTTCTGCAACACTTGAAAAGAAACAATTTTGGTTCATTAACTGTGCTTGGGGCTAAAAATAATAATAATAGGAAAGCAGTGCAACAGAAATCACAGACACAAACGTCTCGGCGTTTGCCGGAGAGAGGGCGCAGCCTCGCCAGCCAGCGAAAAAGGAACATTCCAACCACTTTGCCTGATCATTTTTTAAACTAAATGTTGAGCACTGAAATAAATGTGAATCGTTACTTTCATTTATCTTCTTCATTTAAATGAGTTTGTTAAATAGCAAGCGCAGGGATGGCTTTGGCCAATGGTCTGATGTTTTTTTGAGACCATGAACCAAAGGGAATGTTGGAGACCATGAAATGTCACTCCAGATTGAGGGTACTTAAAGCGGTAGTACCTGGCTGGTAAAAAAAATAAACACCTTTAAGGCAATTGCTAAAGTGCTAGTATGGATCACATACTAGCACATTATGAACTTTCGCCGCTAAGAGGGATGACATCTTCCCCTGGTCTTTCTTCCAGGTTTGCGCATTCCGGCTGTGTAATTGGCCGGATCTGCAATGACGTCACTCCAGTGCATGCGCACGGGAGCTCTCAGTTCTGGCACGAAGCTCTGAAGGTATGCTGGACCATCAAAACATATGCTGTAGCAGTTCTGACCTTTAATAAATGTCTGTGACAATCACTGCCACTACCAGACAGGGATGTAACAGAGTTTTACATTTTGTGACTTTCTTCAGAGAGGCAACAATTTTTTTATTTATTTTTTGTGTTAAAGCATTCAGAGATTCAGCTTAACAATTTT
The DNA here is from genome assembly GCF_905171775.1 of Rana temporaria. Lineage (NCBI taxonomy): Eukaryota > Metazoa > Chordata > Amphibia > Anura > Ranidae > Rana > Rana temporaria. The sequence goes on from NC_053501.1 coordinate 22,546,401, forward strand.
TAAATATAATTTTAATGAAAAATAAAAAACACAAACCTTGCAAGAAAATATTAACAGAAAAAATATTACAAAACAGACAATTAGCAACAATTAAATAAAATAGATTTAAAAGTGAAATGTACTAAAGTTTGCCTGGTCTTGGTTCCTTGCAGAGTAAGTCCAATCTGGTATCCCTGGCTGTCATTAATGACTTTTAGCATTCCTTTATAGTTTCAGCGGAAAAGAAAGCTCTAAGCCATCTTTTCTGGTTCCTGAAGAGTGAGTTCACAGACATAACATAACCAATCAAATTGTCTGGGGGTCCAACAGACATTCCTTATATGACAATTATGTTTTACTGTGTCTATATTTTTCAGGTGGCAAGGTTTCCCAATGCAACAACCAGCATATTAATAAGCATGGTGAACTTACAGTTTGATAGACACCAAATGTGATATGAATCCTACTAATGTCTTTTTAAAGGGATAATGTATCCCATCAGCCTTCTACTCCTTATAATATAGACATGTTTGGTATCTAACTGATTGTGATTCTCTCTTATGCACATGTGTAAGCACTTTTTATGATTGTAACTTTATCATAGCAGGATTTATGGATTATGTATAACGTTTGCTCTGGCAGTTCATTCTGAAGTTAAAAAACAGACTCATAGTTGCATATTTTCTGTAGCCTATGGTATGACAGATTTATGACAGTTATTAGCAGCATCTGACTTAATGAAGGTTTATAATATTCCTACTAATGAGGTTTAATGACATTCTTGCATACCTCTGGCTTGTGTCCTGTCAAAGGTGCTTTAATTAGCATTATGATGGGATTTATGTTGTCCTGCTTTTTGTTACTTGTGTCTTCAGCTTTTTTTTTTTTTTTTTTTTTTTAAGAGTGTTTTGACCAGGTACAGTGCCTTGAAAAAGTATTCATACCCATTGAAATGTTCCACGTTCTTTGATCTGAACCATGAATACGCTTTGATATAAACCATTCCATTGTAGCTCTGGTTGTATGTTTTGGGTCATTGTCCTGCTGGAAGGTGAACTTCCGCCCCAGTCTCAAGTCGTTTGCAGACTCTCATGCCCTGTACACACGATCGGTTCGTCTGATGAAAATGGACCGTTTTCATAGGACGAACCGATCGTGTGTGTGGGCCTCATCGTTTTTTTCCCATCGGTGAAAAAAAATAGAGCCTGTTTTAAATTTTTCTTATGGTTAAAAAAACGATAGAAAAAAAATAATCGTCTGTGGGGAAATCCATCGGTCAAAAATCCACGCATGCTCAGAATTAAGTCGACGCATGCTCGGAAGCATTGAACTTCATTTTTCTCAGCACGTCATTGTGTTTTATGTTACCGCATTGGACACGATCGGATTTTTAACTGATGGTGTGTAGGCAAGACTGATGAAAGTCAGCTTCATCGGATATCTGATGAAAAATTCCATCAGACCGTTCTCATCGGATGAACCGATCGTGTGAACAGGGCATAACTGTGTGTTGGCTGCTACTAGACATGTGCACACTGAAATATTGTGTTTCTGAATTTCGGTTTCGTCTGAAAAATTTATATTTTTAGTTACTCCCAAAATATATATTTTTTTCTTTTCGTTTTGTTTCGTTAAAAAATGCATTCGTCCGAAAATCCGAATTAAGGTCGAATCTGTCAATTGAAGGCTTATGGTGTCTGTCGAATGTTCTAAGAAGATTTGACGAAGAAGCTAAACTGTACGACGCTGCAATCATACTTTTCCGGTCGAATGTTCCGCCTACAAGCTATAGTAGAATTTTAATGTTGTTTGACTAGTAATAATTATATTTATTCATTATTATTGTTTGTCAATCAACATTAGAATTCTTCTATAGCTTGTGGGCAGAGCATTTGACCGTAAATGTCTGCTCGCGCCGATCGTATGTTTTTAGCTGCTTTGTCAAATCTTCATGTCTCTCTATGTCAAATCTTTTCTCTCTATGTCAAATCTTTTCTCTCTATGTCAAATCTTTTCTCTCTATGTGGAATAATCTTGGACTAAGGCCCCTTTCAGACTGGGGCGGGAGCTGCGGTGGCGGTATAACGCCGCTAAAAATAGCGGCGCTATACCGCCGGGATTGCCGTGGAAATCAGCCGCTAGCGGTGCGGTATTAACCCCCGCTAGCGGCCGATAAAGGGTTAATACCGCCCGCAATGCGCCTATATAGAGGCGCATTGCGGGCGGTATTGCCGCGGTTCCCATTGTTTTCAATGGGAAGGAGCGGTGAAGGAGCGGTATACATGCCGCTCCTCTCACCGCTCCAAAGATGCTGCTGACAGGAGATTTTTTTGTCTCCCGCCAGCGCATCGCCTCAGTGTGAAAGCCCTTCGGCTTTCACATTGAGGTAGCTGGGCAGGAGTTTTTCAGGCGGGATAGCAGCGCTATTTTTAGCGCTTTACCGCCTGAAAAACTCCTCAATGTGAAAGGGGCCTAATAGAGTTAGATTAGGCACATTCAACCGCAGGTTCGATAGACACAGATCGCTATTGTCACCTTTGTGTCAAATCTTCTATCTATATCGAACTGTTGTCGCATCTAAACGTAAAAAAAGCATTTTTTCGGATCTTTCGGATTCTGCGCGTTCATTATCGTTTGTTAAAACGAATGCGAAAATCCCCCAAATTCGGACGAAATTGCATTCGGTAGATAACAAATGCACATGTCTAGCTGCTACTGTACCGTGCATTGGGTGCCATTCACAGTGAATGACACCGCCCCATCTCTCCTTCCACCTGTCTATCACCATAGATATCACCATCATGCATTGTATAAATCTATCTACGGTCACCCCTTTTCAGGTGCCCAGACCATTTTCGGGCACCGGGAACCTGAATTACAGCAGCGTGGTATTTTTTGGAAGCACCTGATTAGACCTATAGGCTCTAATAGGCGTCCAAAAAGGTGAACAGCGGGCCCCATGCTGGGCGCTCGCAGTTCACTCAGCGTTGTGTTAGGAAAGCAAATTAATATTCGCTTTCCTAACACTGAACCGCCTCTCAGCCAATCAGGTACTCAAGTCTGTTACCTGTCATCTGATTGTCATCAGGCATCCAATTATAGCAGAGGATGGGAGAAGACATCATGGAGCGTGGAGGACACCGCCGCTGTGACTCGCTGCCACACCGAGCGGGGGTTGCACACAGGCAGCATTTGATGGGCACAGTAGCGGCAATTGATGGGCACACACTGGCAGCAATTGATGGGCACATTGTCAGAAATTGATGGGTATACTGGACGCAATTGATGGGTACAGTAGTGGCAATTGATAAGCACATTGGCAGCAATTGATGGGCACAGTAGCGGCAATTGATGGGCACACTTGTACCAATTGATGGGCACAGAGTGAGCAATTGATGGGCACACTGGCAGCAATTGATGGGCACAGTAGCGGCAATTGATGAGCACACTGGCAGCAATTGATGGGCACAGTGGCAGCAATTGATGGGCACACTGGCAGCAATTGATGGGCTTACTGGCAGCAATTGATGGGCCCACTGGCAGCAATTGATGGGCACAGTGGCAGCAATTAATGAGCACACTGTCAGCAATTGATGGGTACAGTAGCTGTGTTTGATGGGCACAGTGGCTCCGTTTGATGGGCACAGTGGCGGCAATTGATGGGCACAGAGTCAGCAATTGATGGGCACACTGGCAGCAATTGATGGGCACAGTAGCGGCAATTGATGAGCACACTGGCAGCAATTGATGGGCACAGTGGCAGCAATTGATGGGCACACTGGCAGCAATTGATAGGCACAGTACCTGCAATTGATGGGCCCACTGGCAGCAATTGATGGGCTCAGTGGCAGCAATTGATGGGCACACTGGCAGCAATTGATGGGTACAGTAGCTGCGTTTGATCGGCACAGTGGCTCAGTTTGATGGGCATAGTGGCGGCAATTGATGACACAGTGGCTGTGTTTGATGGCACAGTGGCTGCATTTGATGGGCACAGTGGCTGCGTTTGATGGGCACAGTGGCTGCGTTTGATGGGCACAGTGGCTGCGTTTGATGGGCACAGTGGCTGCGTTTGATGGGCACAGAGGCTGCGTTTGATGGCACAGTGGTTGCGTTTGATGGCACAGTGGCTGCGTTTGATGGGCACAGTGGCTGCAATTGATGTTTTTTTTTCCAGTTTGTTTGCACCCCCCAAAGATTTTGAGCACCAGTCGCCACTGGCTTTAGGCAATAGTCTAACTAGGCCACCAGATCCCTCCCTTCTTTTTTCATGCAAGGTCAACTTTCAAAACAACGTATGTCTAAGGTATTTTGCAAGAAAGGTTTATTTCCATTTGTACTCTCATAAAACAACTGTTCCGTTCTAAGAAGGAAATCTTCTGCCAGTTCATTCTGCCTCGTAATACTTTATCATTAGTATTTTATTAAACTTTTCCCATTGCAGTCCATCACTAATAGTCATGCTAAATTGAAAAGCCATGCGGTTTTTACTTTCTTTTTCATGGATGGAAAACATCTATTTTTTTTTTTCTTTTCTTTTTTTTTTGTACAACAAATACAAGGGCTAATGTATGAAAAGTGCACTTTGAGGAACATCAATTACTGCCTATAATATCCAATCCAAATCCTTGTTTCAGACTGGGTTCACAAATGCTGCGACTGCGGGTCACAGCACGGAGTCCGGTGCGTCCTTGTTCACCGATTTAGGGCCGAATCAGGTCTGAACTTTTGCCTAAATTTGCACCTAGGGCAGTGTTTCTCAATTCCAGTCCTCAGGCCCCCCCAACAGGTCAGGTTTTCAGGATTTCCCTCAGATGAAAAGGCTGTGGTGATTACTAAGGCAGTGAAACTGATCAAATCACCTGTGCAAAATAATGGAAATCCTGAAAACCTGACCTGTTGGGGGGGCCTGAGGACTGGAATTGAGAAACACTGACCTAGGGAAACCTGCATCCAATTTGCATATGTGTGAACCCGGGCTCAATGTTAGGACCGGACTATAGACACAACAGCTGGGAGCTGATTGGTTAATTTGGGCAACAGGAATTGGGCAACAGGAATTGTTTCCCTATAGCACACGTCATGCTCAAGGCTAAGAATCAAGTACAATGAAAGTATTATAAACCCAGGACTAGGGTTATAACCTGTTTGGGATTCACCCGGACAGTCCAGGTTTTTAATCATGAGTTCGGGATTCAGGTGGACTGAAACCCGGACACCTGATTCAGAACCCGGACTGTTCAACATTATTCAGACAGGAATGTGGCTCGGAACAGGGACTGACAGGAGGGTGAGGGAGCACAATGTGCGCCACATTACTATTCCTCTTTGGAGTGCCCAAAGGTGTCCCAAGTCTGTTACAATTCTATAGTGCAGGGGTCTCCAAACTTTCCAAACAGGGGGCCAGTTTACTGTCCCTCAGACTTTAGGGGGGCCGAGTTGTGGTCATCGGGAGTAGAAAAGGTCCCAACATCAGGGAATTAACAGTGCCCCGTCTTTGGTGTCAGTGGGAGGAATTGTCCTTGTTTGTTGGTGTTGGTTGAAGGAGTTGTGCCCCATCATTGGTGTCCATTTGCCCAATTGATGGTGTAATTGGGAGGAATTGTGTCCCTTCAATGGTCTTAGTGGGGGGCTAGGGGGAATTAATTTGGGCATTAGTGGATGAAGGGCATGATAAAACCAAGCAAAGTGGCCCCGGGCCACAGTTTGGAGACCACTGCTATAGTGCATATTACAAAATTGCTGTGCGCCCCTAAAGTGTTCAGGTTTGGCTTGAAGAAAACATGGCAACCTTACCTAGTGCATTCACTATATCTGGCCCTCCACAGTACACAGAACATGGAAATGCAATTATTTCAGTAAATATAAACTGCTAAATACCCTTTCTCATCAGCAGTATATAGAAGTCTTGTGACTTCTATCAGTGTCTGGTTAAAGCTTGTAGGAGGAGTTTTCATTCTCCATGATTGTCCTATGAGGATGCAGGACTCCTGACCCTCTGTCTGGACAGTGCTTAGACGAAAACCTGTTATGCCCTGTTCATCCTATGAAAACGGTCTGATGGATTTTTTTCATCAGATATCCGATAAAGCTGACTTTCATCAGTCTTGCCTACACACCATCAGTTAAAAAAACAATTGTGTCAGAACGCGGTGACGTAAAACACAACGACGTGCTGAGAAAAATGAAGTTCAATGCTTCCAAGCATTCGTCGACTTGATTCTGAGCATGCGTGGATTTTTAACCGATGAACGTGCCCACAGACGATCGTTTTTTTCTATCGATTTTTTAACCATCAGATAATTTTAAAACAAGTTCCTAGTTTTTTCACCGATGGAAAAAAAAAACGATGGGTTCACACACGATAGGCTCGTCTGATGAAAACGGTCCATCAGACCGTTTTCTTCAGACGAACCGATCGTGTGTACACGGCATTAGAGTGTGCAAAAGACTTGAGACTGGGACGGAGGTTCACCTTCGAGCAGGACAACGACCCTAAACCTACAGCCAGGGCCATCTTTAAGGCGGGGCAAAAGGGGAAGCTGCCCTGGGCCCTGTCATTGTTGTGGGGCCCAAAGCAGCTGCCTCATACTTGCCAACTATCCCAGTTTAAATTCCATTGTCCCTTGAAGTTTTAGTCCTTTGCTGTGTCCTGATATCTTAGTGTGAAGTGCTGCTACTAATGCTGCCCAGCTCTGCTCTATTGTTGTGTACAGATGACTCACCTACAGAACCTGTGTGTTATCATGTAATTAACCATCATTCATATGTAAATAACAGGAGCATTCATATGTAAGTAATAGGAGCATTCATATGTAAATAAAGGTAGCATTCATATGTAAATAGCTGACGCCGGCAGCATTCATATGTAAATAAAGGCGGCATTTATATGTATATCATGCCCCTCTGTAGTAAAGAGATGATGTGCTGTAACCTCCAGCAACCAATCAAGGTGTAATGTGTGCTGTAATATCTAGAAACCAGTCAGTAAGTGGTAATGATATGCTGTAACCTCTGGCAACCAATCACAAACACTGCCTGATCTGATACAGTAAACTGATTTTAGGTCTAGCTGATATGTATTGTATGTCTCGGAGCACGTGGAGAGCAAAATTGCATGGGGGGGGGCCAAGATTTGTTTTGCCCAGGGTCCAATCAACATTAAAGATTCACCTCGGTTCTTTCTCTGTGCAGCCCAAGATAGAGATGGGAGGGGAAAACATTCCAACTGGAGTTGGTGGAGACAGTGCGGGATCCAAGACTCCGGCCCCGTACATACGTCCGAGAAACTCGACGGGCAAAACACATCGTTTTGCTCGTCGAGTTCCTTGTGAAGCCGCCGAGGATCTCGGCGAGCCAAGTTTCCTCATTGACTAACGAGGAAATAGAGAACATGTTCTCTATTTGGCTCGACGAGTTCCTCGTCGGTTTCCTCTGCCAAAAGTGTACACACGACCGGGTTTCTCGGCAGAATACAGCTCCGATCGAGTTTCTGGCTGAATTCTGCCGAGAAACTCGGTCGTGTGTACGGGGCTTCCCAGTGTGAGGAATTCATTCCTGCACATCAGCACTCAGCAGCCACTGAAAACTAGAACCCTGATGTCAGGAAGAGGAGCGGCCCCTCCCCCGAGCACTGCCAGAACACTAGTTATGGATGGACACAAACAAGGAGAGAGGAGGGAGGGGAGGACTCTGGCACTTCAGCACCCCCACCTCTGCAGGCGCCTGGGTGCAATGCACCCTGTGCACCCTGCCTAGGATCGCCCCTGGGGGATAAGGGAATATTCAATACCTACAGAGCTCGGTCCCATTAACATCAACTCTGCATCCCAATGGTAGAACATCAACCACCATACAGAGATACATTTACAAAGCAAAAATCATTGGCCCGGATTCAGGTAGATTTGCCCCTTTCTTGCGGAGGCGCAGGGCAACGTTTTTGCCCTGCGCCCCCGCAAATTTACTGCGCTACCCGCGATTCACGGAGCAGTAGCTCTGTAAATTGCGTGTGTGCTGTGTAAACTTGCCCTGCGTAAGGGCGCCTAATGTAAATGATCCCGTAGGGGGCGGGAATCATTTAAATTAGGCGCGCTCCCGCGCCGAGCGTAGAGCGCATGCTCCGTCGGGAAACTTTCCCGACGTGCATTGCGGCAAATGACATCGCAAGGACGTCATTTGCTTCAAAGTGAACGTGAATGGCGTCCAGCGCCATTCACGAATCACTTACGCAAATTACGTAAAATTCGAACGTCGCGTCGCGGGAACGACGGGTATACGTAACATTGGCTGCCCCTGCTATTAGAAGGTGCAGCCTTACCCTAAACACGCCGTACGGAAACGACGTAAATTGCGTACGCAGGGCTCGCGCAACATTGTGAATCGGTGTTAGTATGCAATTTGCATACTATACACTGAGCACAATGGGAGCGCCCCCTAGCGGCCATCGCAAGAATGCAGCCTAAGATATGCGTGGCATAAGAGCCTTATGCCACGCAGATTTTAGGCTGCAGTCGGCGTTACGATGTTCCTGAATCAGGAGCATTCGTAACGCCGGAGCAAGTAAGCAATTGCGCTGTGTAACCTATGGTTACACAGGCGCAATTGCTTCTTGAATCTGGGCCATTGTTATCAACTCCAAGTCATAAAAATTCTTGGAAAGCTGAACTGAAATGAACTGAAATCTCCACACGCCTGTATTGCTCCCTTTTAAACTATGTTTTCTTATGACAAATATATATACAGCTCGTAAAAAAAAAAAAAAAAAAAATTAATAAAAACTCAACAAACAAAGGACACCGTGACGCAGCGTTGATGGAGCAGGTTGATTGATTGTGTGTTTCTCATAAGGATACTGTACCCGGCATGCCTGAACAATGTACATCTTTGTAACTAGTAGGGAACATTTTCAAATAACACAGGCTTGTTTATAAGCTCTTGATCAGGGCCTGAAGTCACCGTGTCCTCCACCCAGTCTGGATAAACCAGTTCCGAACTGACCAGACATCATTGTGAAATGTTATGTCTCAAACAAGTAGCCTTATGAAAAATGGGGCCGTGCCTGAGAACGTACAGGGTTTGCCCGAGACTCATACTTGTTAGACACAGCTAGGGTTTCCATTTTATCACACATTACTTCCTCTTCTTGTGTGAACCCTAGCTAGCTTGCTAAAGCCCTGTGTGTCATAAATGAAATAAAATACTTATTTCACTTTTCTTGTTCTTCCTTTTGTTGCATATCGCTGCTGCTGATCTCCTGTAGCCTATTTGCCAGCAACCCCCGGGCTACATGCACTCCAGCAGTGGCTCCAAGAAGAGTTTCCTGATGGTGACAATGGTGGACCATGCCCGTGAAAACGTATATGCTACCCTGCTGCCTGACCCCTCTAGGCTTTAGCGAGAGCTATCCCTGGTTTGTGGTCTGTAGCATCTCATAGGATCCCTTCAGTGGCTGCAACATGTGAACGCAGTACAGACATATAGCCAGATTCAGAGAGAGTTACGCCGGCGTATCAGTAGATACGCCGTCGTAACTCTGAATCTACGCCGTCGTAAATGTAGGCGTATTCTGGAAACCAGATACGCTTAAATTAGGCTAAGATACGAGCGGCGTAAGTCTCCTACTCCGTCGTATCTTAGGGTGCATATTTACGCTGGCGGCTAGGTGGTGCTTCCGTCGTTTTCCGCGTCGAATATGCAAATGAGCAAGATACGCACGAACGTACGTACGCCTGTCACAATTAGTTACGCCGTTTACGGAAGACATGCGCCGGCGTAAAGATAAAGCTGGTCTCTAGGTGGCTCAGCACATGCAAAGTATGGACGTCGGAACAAGCGTATCTTTTTACGTCGTTTGCGTAAGTCGTACGCGAATAGGGCTGTGCGTAAGTTACGTTCACGTAGTAGGCAGTGTTCGATGTGTTCATTTTTACAGTAATTAGTGCATATTTATAGCACTGATCGCTATATAAATGTGAATGGTCCCAAAAATGTGTCAAAAGTGTCCGTTGTGTCCGCCATAATGTCGCAGTCCCAATAAAAATCGCAGATCGCCGCCATTACTAGTAAAAAATAAATAATAAAAAAAAGAATCATAATTCTGTCCCCTGTTTTGAAGGTGCTATAACTTTTGCGCAAACCTTTTGCGATTTTTTATGTTTTTTACCACAAATATGTAGAAGAATATGTATCGGCCTAAACTGAGAAAAAAAATAGTTTTTTTTTAAAAAAAAATTGGGATATTTATTATAACAAAAAGTAAAAAATATTGTGTTTTTTTCAAAATTGTCGCTATTTTTTTGTTTATAGTGCAAAAAAAAAACCCCAGAGGTGATCAAATACCTCCAAAAGAAAGCTCTATTTGTAGGGAGAAAAGGACGTCAATTTTGTTTGGGAGCCACGTCGCACGACCGCGCAATTGTCAGTTAAAGCGACGCAGTGCCGGAAGCTGAAATTTGGCCTGGGCAGGAAGGGGGTATATGTGCCCAGTATGTTATCCACACCAACTGTATGTTTTGGGGGGGGGGGGGGAGTTGTTTGTCTCATGGACAGGAAAATCTGATTGGCTGCCTGGGGTACACCAACAGTTCTGCGTTTCCACGAATGAGGTCCAGTTTGTTTGAACAACATTGTTGACCCAGAACTTCACTAGTCCCTGGTTGTAAATAGGATATAGTATTGTCAGTGCTGATGTAGCCTATGTACAGTATACTACAGCATTCCCAACAAACCAAGGCCTGTTAAAACTTGTGGGAACCAATCACCCGTAAGCTTCCCTGCAGACTAAATAGCCTGAAGCATCTTCTCCGTTTTAGACAAAATACGACATTTTGAGGATCTGTGTAAACTTCACCTCTCCTATGATTAAAGAAAAAAGTTTTCATGGATTTTTGGTAAGTGGATATTTTGACGTTTTGCTGTAAAAAGTAATTTCGGAGTAAACTTTGCTTTTTAGTTGTTCCATCTTCCTTGGATTGTACATCATTTACATCCATTTGTAGATTCTTCATCATTGTTAGGAGAGGAGGGAAGAGGAACTGGAAGCGGAAAAGATGAAACAGTCAATAGCGGTGTCACTTGCCGGGCTGTGCCGTATGGTAGAGGGGAGCGGAATTACAAATCCGTTGACATGTAAAACAATTCCCATATGTGAATCTCACTTGGGGATTGAGTTCTGCCTTCAAGACAAAACTATAATGTTTAAGTCGTTTTTGTAAGTTTCTAAGTTTAAATTTGATGTTTTATAAACTGGATATTGTATTCAGGGCTGTCTTAAGAGGTCACACCTGGGCACTTCCCAGGGGCCCCAGCTGCATGGGGGGCCCCTGCACGCTCCCTAAAGCAGCTGGGGGGGATATATGGGGTGTAGAGGGGTCAGAGTGCTGGGGGGATATCTGGAGTGTAGAGGGGGTCAGAGTTATGGGGGGATATCTAGGGTATAGAGTGGTCAGAGTGCTGGGGGGTATCTAGGGTGTAGAGGGGTCAGAGTGCTGGAGAGATATCTGGGGTGTAGAGGGGTCAGAGTGCTGGAGAGATATCTGGGATGTAGAGGGGTCAGAGTGCTGGGGTGATATCTGGGGTGTAGAGGGGTCAGAGTGCTGAGGGGATATCTGGGGTGTAGAGGGGGTCAGAGTGCTGGGGGGATATCTGGGGTGTAGAGGGGTCAGAGTGCTGGGGGGATATCTGGGGTGTAGAGGGGTCAGAGTGCTGGAGAGATATCTGGGGTGTAGAGGGGTCAGAGTGCTGGGGAGATATCTGGGGTGTAGAGGGGTCAGAGTGCTGGGGAGATATCTAGGTTGTAGAGGGGTCAGAGTGCTGGGGGGATATTTAGAGTGCAGAGGGGTCAGAGTGCTGGGGGGATATCTAGGGTGTAGAGGGGTCAGAGTGCTGGGGGGATATCTGGGGTGTAGAGGGGTCAGAGTGCTGGGGAGATATCTGGGGTGTAGAGGGGTCAGAGTGCTGGGGGGATATTTAGAGTGCAGAGGGGTCAGAGTGCTGGGGGGATATCTGGGGTGTAGAGGGGTCAGAGTGCTGGGGGAATATCTGGGGTTTAGAGGGGGTCAGAGTGCTGGGGGGATATCTACGGTGTAGAGGGGTCAGAGTGCTGGGGGGTATCTAGAGTGCAGAGGGGTCAGAGTGCTGGGGGGATATCTAGGGTGTAGAGGGGTTAGAGTGCTGGGGGGTATCTAGGGTGTAGAGGGGTCAGAGTGCTGGGGGGATATCTGGAGTGTAGAGGGGTCAGAGTGCTGGGGGGATATCTGGGGTGTAGAGGGGTCAGAGTTCTGGGGGATATCTGGGGTGTAGAGGGGTATGCATAATTACTAAACCGCATGTTTTTTTGTTTTTTTTTCGATCCACTGTAAGCAAGTTCTTTCTAAATCCCGCGATAATTCACGGCAGACCTCCGCAATGTCTCCTGGGAACAATGACAAAAGCTCCCAGGAGACATTGCGGCATCGAGGAAGTGACGGAATACCCGCACACTGCCCGATGAATCCATATACAGGAAGCGGCCAGTAACATAAAGGATTACTAAGGTTTGCCTGCCCCTGAGGCCCCGTACACACGTCCGAGGAACTCGACGGGCAAAACTCATCGTTTTGCTCGTCGAGTTCTGTGTGAAGCCACCGAGGATCTCGGCGAGCCAACTTTTCTCATTGAACAACGAGGAAATAGAGAACATGTTCTCTATTTGGCTCGACGAGGAACTCGTCGGCTTCCTCGGCCGAAAGTGTACACACGACCGAGTTTCTCGGCAGAATTCAGCTTCGATCGAGTTTCTGGCTGAATTTTGAGAAACTCAGTCGTGTGTACAAGGCCTGACAGTGACTCGAGCTGGGCATCATCGCTTAGTGAAGGATTGGCTCGGCTGCTCTCGGCTGCTCTAGTCCTGCAAAGGGAACTGCGTTCCTGCTGTGAAAAAAGTGCAGGGACTCCGTTCCCACGCGTTCCCGCAGGACTTGAGCCCTGTTAACCAGAGTGCGCCATATCAACCAATTTTTTTGTCTAAAGGCCAATTGCCTTGTCCTTGCGTTTGGCGTCTGTCTGGCACCAAAAGCCCATCCATGAATGGCCTGAATATTAAAAAATAAAACCCTTGCCATAGCCATAGAATTGACCCGTTTTTCTTTTTTTTTTACCTTGAAAGTGACACATACCTAAAAGTCTTGGTTCCCAAGGTCAGACTATGGGTGTTCCCAGGTACAATTATCAGACTGGTCTCCCCTTCGGCCTGGAAACAAGGAGTGTCACTTTCAAGGAGAGGATAAAGTTCTTAACGCAGACAATCGGATGTCCAGCCGACGACGCAGAGGCCGCCTGAGTAAATCTGATGTAGGCTTTGTTCCAAGTGACAAGAAGATGCTTCTTATAATTACTGCGTACAATAAAGGAAGAGGTTTACGGTGAAGAGCCCTGACAGGTGTAAGGTGGGGTGCACTTATTGACAGGAGAAATGGCTTTAATGGAGACAGTGAAAGTCGCCTTAGGGAGTTGTGGATACAGATCTGTGTAAGTGAGAAATGACAAGCCTACAATGAGGTGTTGGGGGGGGGGGGGGGGAGAGCGCTTCATCGGCTGAGCTGGAGGAGCCTAGCAGGAAATTAGCAGTCATTAAGAGAAGTAAAATACAGTGAGAACCTTTGCGCATCATTTCCATCCAGGAATGTAGGTGTAGATATTTCTGCCGCAATGCAAAGTACACATCAGGGTCTGTTTTGTAAACCTGGCCCCTATTCTGTCCCTGACCGCTTTTATATACTCTCCGGGCACTGATGTATCTTGACTTGCCTGCCATATCATTGACTCTCCTTCACATGCTTTCTATGACATCCTTCCACCTAGAAAAGGTCAACTTACCCACTTAACCCCCGGACCATATTGCTGTTCAAAGATCAGAGCACTTTTTGCGATTCGGCACTGCGTCGCTTTAACTGACAATTGCGCGGTCGTGCGACGTGGCTCCCAAACAAAATTGGCGTCCTTTTTTTCCCACAAATAGAGCTTTCTTTTGGTGGTATTTGATCACCTCTGCGGTTTTTAGTTTTTGCGCTATAAACAAAAATAGAGCGTCAATTTTTGAAAAAAATGAATATTTTTTACTTTTTGCTATAATAAATATCCCCCATAAATATATAAAAAAACTATTTTGGACATAAATATCAAGTACACATTTTAGGAACTGCAACCATTTTCATACACAGTCCCCCCATTTTAAGGGGCTCAAATGTAATTGGACAAATTAATATAATCATAAATAAAATGTTCGTTTTTAATATTTTGTTGAGAATCCTTTACTGGCAACAACTGTCAGAAGTCTGGAACCCATGGACATTACCAAAGATTGGGTCTCCTCCTTTCTGATGCTTTGCCAGGCTCTGACTGCAGCTGTCTTCCGTTGTTCTTTATTTGTGGGTCTTTCTGCCTTTAGTTTTGCCTTCAGCAAGTGAAATGCTTCTCAATTGGGTTGAGATCAGGTGATTGATTTGGCCATTGCAGAATATTTCACTTCTTTTCCTTCAAAAGTTCCAGGGTTGTATAACTATAGAATGAATATGATTAGGTAAATACCTGCAAACATCGAAAATTGTGCCTGTGTCCAAATATATATGGACCTATCTGTACGTTTTTGCATTTGATCATAATCATATTCGATTTCGTTTTCATATTGAGATTTTTTATATACACTATGGCCCAGATTCTCATATATGGGCGTAAAACTGTGCGGGCGTAACGTATCTGATTTACGTTATGCCGCCGCAAGTTTTTCAGGCAAGTGCTTTATTCACAAAGAACTTGCCTGTAAAGTTGCGGCGGCGTAGCGTAAATCACCCGGCGCAAGCCCGTCTAATTCAAATTAGCCGGGTAGGGGGCGTGGAGCATTTAAATTAGGCGCGTTCCCATGCCGAACGTACTGCGCATGCGTCGTCCGGAAAATATCCCAGGGTGCATTGCTCCAAATGACGTTGCAAGGACGTCATTGGTTTCGACGTGAACGTAAATGGCGTCCAGCCCCATTCACGGACGACTTACGCAAACAACGTAAAATTTAAAAATTTCTACGCGGGAATGACGGCCATACTTAACATTGGTTGCCCCTCATATAGCAGGGGCAACTTTATGCGGCGCAAATCTAACGTAAACGTCGTAACTTCACTGCGTCGACCGCGCGCACGTTTGGGAATTCGCGTATTTTGCTAATTTGCATACTCGACGGGGAAGACGACAGAGGCGACACCTAGCGGGGAAAAAAAATTGCATTTAAGATCCGACAGCGTAAGAGCCTTACGCCTGTCAGATATAATGGATACCTATGCGTAACTGATTCTAAGAATCAGTCGCATAGATACGACGGCCCAGATTAGGACTTACAATGGCGTACATTCCGTTGCGCCGTCGTAAGCCCTTTGAGAATCTGGGCCAATGTTGTCAAAAGTATTTACAAGCACATGAACTTTCCAAGCACATGAACTATTAAGAGTAAGTTCACCTTTACAGAAATATCGGTAGGGTGAACTTACACAGGCCCTTATCCTCCCCAGTCCCGCTGACCTGCAGCATGGCGATCTCCTGTTCTGAGCCCAGGTATAGCCGCCTCACCGCTTAATCTCCTAAACGTACCCCATCAGGAGGGACATTCAGAAGCATTCTAATTGGTCGTCACATGGGCGGCACCTACCAATCAGAACCTGCGTAGGCCGTCCTCTCAGCGGGGAAGAAGAGTGAATGCCGAGGAGATTTCTAAGCCCTGGACCCCTGAGGCAGCTTTACTGGGGTTCAGAATGGGAGATCGCCATGCTGCAGGTCAGCGGGACTGGGGGATGAGGAGGGGGTCTTGTGTATCACACAAACCTTTTTATATCCATATAATTTGTTGAGCTATGATTAAGCACCATACCCAGTGTGAAACGCGTTAGCTGTGCAGTTGGTCTGTATCTACGTATGATGCTTTGATTTCTATATTTTACAAAATAAAGGCGAATATTAGAGTGCGGCTATCCAGCATCATTATTGTTTTCATATAATTTGTTTATTATACATATGTGACAATAAAGGTTATGTCCACCTATCAAGAAATAGTCTCCCAAAAGAGGATCCCTACCTCCAAACAATGAAGAGGCAAGGAGTTATTGTAACTAATGTAAATATGAGAGGTGTCAATAGGTGGACATAGACTTTATTGTCACGCATGTATAGTAAACAAATTATCTGGATATAACAATGTTTGTGTGATGTTGTTTCTGTTTATTTTGCTGGTAGAATCCCCATGCATTTTCCTGAAGAAGCCTGAATAGGCGAAACATGTTAAATAACATGCGTGATGAATGACATTAAAAGACTGTACAGGATGCTTTTTATCCATTTTTTTTTTTTTTGTAATTAAATACAATTTTGTAACAAATATTTTTTATACAAAATATTTCTCTATGCATTTATGTGTCCATTCGTCCATACTTCCCTCATTTGTCTCATGTTCTTTAAGCGGAGGTTCACCCTAATAACATGTATATCTGACCAACTCCCTTATATTCGTAACAAGTACTGTCCGCAATTAGTTTTTTTTTTATGCCTTGTAATCCATTTTTTCAATCTACTTCTCCCCGCAGGAGTAGGCGTTTCTATGCCTAGGGCAGTGTTTCTCAATTCCAGTCCTCAGGCCCCCCCAACAGGTCAGGTTTTCAGGATTTACATTATTTTGCACAGGTGATTTGATCAGTTTCACTGCCTTAGTAATCACCACAGCCTTTTCATCTGAGGGAAATCCTGAAAACCTGACCTGTTGGGGGGGCCTGAGGACTGGAATTGAGAAACACTGCCCTAGGGGGATTGTCATTTGGGAGGTCGCCCAGATGATTGACGTCTGTTCCTCCCGGCGGAAAAGGCCCCACCCCCGTATTGCGTAGGCGCGCACGAGTTACGGGGTTTCGGAAAGAAGCCGAACATGCAGAGCGCAGGCGCCATATAGAGCCGACTCACATCTCCACATGTTCAGCTTTTTTCGGAAACCCTGTAACTCATGCGCGCCTACGCAATACGGGGGCGGGGCCTTATCCGCCGGGGGGAACAGACGTCAATCATCTGGGCGACCTCCCAGATGACAATCCCCCTAGGCATAGAAACGCCTACTCCCGTGGGGAGAAGTAGATTGAAAAAATGGATTACAAGGTACGTAAAGCATAAAAAAAAACTAATTGCGGACAGTACTTGTTACGAATATAAGGGAATTGGTCAGATATACATGCTATTAGGGTGAACCTCCGCTTTAACTCCAACTCCAAACTAGCTAGACTGGAGTTCCAGGACTGTCCTTTAGAAACATTTTTTTTTTTAAAAGAAATGATACTATTACTGTATATTGTGATTTGTCCAGGAATTTATTCTTGCAGACTTGTAAAGTTACCGAAAAGTCCACTCGGTGACATCTTCTAAAATTCTCAACGGTTTTCCATTTCGCTTTATTTCACGCTCATTTAGTATTGCCTTAAAGATGTTAATTGTACTCATGCAAAATTTCTCCTGAATAGCTCAATAGTTTCAGCGTCCACAAAATGATTCACGCTCTTTGTGTGCATGATAAGAGTATATATGGAATCATTACAATATATTATGTCTGAGCGCAAAGAAAAAAGGGCTCTGTGCGGCGTCAATGGCTCTTCAGCCTAAGGATCTTCCCAAGTTTCCATCCTGAAGCCTAAAACATGTTCAATTAATTAGAGTTTTGGGGATCACTGCACAGACATAAAAAGCAGCGATAAAAATGATTGTGACGACGAGATATCCTTTAAAACGCTCAATGAAATGTCTCGCTCGCAAAGTTAAGAAAGTCTATTGTTAGAATGGCGAGTATCCCTCTTTATTGATGTCATAAAGAGCGTATTTATGGGCTGAAGATATTAAGATGGATTCGAGAAATGGAACTTCTAATTCAACCTTTCAGGGCCAGCGTCGGGCACTTCTGCACGCAAATCTACAATAATAAAAGGCTACCGCCTATTGCAATTTAACCCTAATCCAAATAAAGAGATCACCCTATTGAAAAAAAAAAAAAAATCTTTATTTTTTTATTTTATGCATTTCCAGATTTAATACAGCCTTGGACAAATGAAGCTTTGAAACAGCCAAGGAGGATTTGAATTCATTAATTTGCGGTAAGTGTAAGATTTTTTTTTCTCTGTGTCTATCAAAGATGAAATATTTAACCTGAACATAGCGGTCAAATAGCTGCTCGCATAAAATGACATGTTTACAGCATCCGTCCCTGAGATTTACATTTTTATGAAAAAAAATAATAGAATATAGCCTCTCTATTAAACGGGAAACTCATATATGGGCTTTGCATGCTCAGCTAGACAGTGAAGCGCGATAGACAATTGCAAGGTTTTAACACCAAGTCAAGGATTTCACTAACTGTTCCTATTAAAGAACAATAATAAAGATCTGCCCCAACTTATTTATTATTATTATTATTTTTCAATAGGAACCTTTCAAAGTGAAGTGCTTAAGAACACAATCAAGCAACAGGTCTTGGTAATGGGCTAGGTTTTGAAAGTAAAACTTCACTCAAAAGAGTTTAAAGAAATGACAGTAAAAAAAAAAAACGAAATAAACCAGTTATTCTGTTAAAGGAACACTAAAGGCAAAGGGCCAGATTCACGTAGAAGTGCGGCGGCGTAACGTATCGTAGATACGTTACACCGCCGCAAGTTTTCATCGCAAGTGCCTGATTCACAAAGCACTTGCAATGAAAACCTACGCTGGCGGCCTCCGGCGTAAACCCGCGTAGTTCAAAGGGGCGTGTGCCATTTAAATTTGGCGCGCTCCCGCGCCGGACCTACTGCGCATGCTCCGTTCTGAAATTCCCGCCGTGCTTTGCGCGAACTGACGTCATTTTTTCCAACGGCGACGTGCGTAGCGTACTTCCGTATTCCCGGAGGTCTTACGCAAACTAAGTGAATTTTTAAATTTCGACGCGGGAACGACGGCCATACTTTATACAGCACATACGTGTGCTGTGTAAAGTTAGGGCACCCAAAACGACAACTAAATTTGCGACGGGAAACTAGACTAGCAGCGACGTAGCGAACGCGAAAAACCATCGTGGATCGCCGTAACTCCTAATTTGCATACCCGACGCTGGTTTACGACGCGAACTCCCCCCAGCGGCAGCCGCGGTACTGCATCCTAAGATCCAACAGTGTAAAACAATTACACCGATCGGATCTTAGGGCTATCTATGCGTAAGTGATTCTATGAATCAGTTGCATAGATACTCTGAGAGATACGATGGAGTATCTGAGATACTCCGTCGTATCTCCTTTGTGAATTTGGGCCTTATTTTTTTTTTTTTTAAATAACAAACATGTTATACTTACCTCCACTGTGCAGCTCGTTTTGTCTTCTGGGGTCCCTCGGCGGCTGTCTCGGCTCCTCTTCGCAAAAGCTTTCCACCTTCATATTCGCATGCCCTCTGATACGGTGCTTAATTGCACATATGATATGTTCTGTTTAATATACATGATGTATAGGTATATACCAATATACACATATGAACCAATAACAGTCTGTTCTTTCTTTAGAAAATTTATTAGCTCCCGAAGAAGCGGTCACCCGCGAAACATGTCGAGCTTGATTGTGATCTACCACTACATATGCTAGTCATCATATACCTTTGATGCCTTTTCTGGATCATTATTGGTTAATTCTGACCCTTGTTGTTTAATACAGTTCTCTGTGTTAATTTGTCTATGTTTTTAATGTGCTTTTTATATATGCATTTACTGTAATGTTGGTCCAATAACCCCTTTTGGGAAATTGCATCAATAAACATATTTTAATGTCACAATTGGTGCCTATAAAGTCCATTCTTGTTCCTCTCCAACAACCAATTTTCCAATATATGTAGGACGTGGCACTGCACTACTATAGGACACCCACAGTTCCATCCTGTGTGTGGTGTACTTTTTCTTTTTTGTATTCTCAATAAATGGACTTACTTTTACACCTTTTGGTATTGAGTTTATATGTGTTTGAGAGCCATGAGCGCTGGTTTTAGTGCTTTTTTCAGTGCCACCATATGTGTCACTGCATTGGTGGCAGCACTGGTCCATTTAGGACAGGCAGGCTTCTGTGCAGTGGTCGGTTCTAAGTGAGGGCAGAAGAGCGGTGATGCGGGGCAGGCGGTGAGAGATGATGTTATATCTCTGCTCCCCGCTGCACCTCCGACATTAAAGAGGCTGGGCTTTAAGGGTGGAAGAGCGGTGATGAGAGGCAGGCGGAGAGAGATGATGTAATCTCTGCACACCCGCCTGCTCGCTTGCTTCTCTCATCCACCTGGCAGCCTGGCCCTCCCGTCCGCCCGACACGGTCCGGTAGAGGGCCACGGTCCGGTAGAGGGCCGCGGCCCGGTGGCTGGGGAACACTGCATTTAGGCATCTAGACATGGTGAAGACAACTTTCTGAAGTTCAAACCGAGCATCGGAATGGGGAAGAAAGGGGATTTAAGTGACTTTGAACGTGGCATGGTTGTTGGTGTCAGACGGGCTGGTCTGAGAATTTAAAAAAATGCTGATCTACTGGGATTTTCACACACAGAGAATGGTTCTAAAAAGAGAAAATATCCAGTGAAGAAAGAGAGGGACAGAGATAGGATTAATACGAATTTAAAGATTTAGGATGTAAGCAAAACTTCCAAATAAAAGGTACCTGGGAAAAAAATACCAAAATTATGAGAAACTGCTGTTCAGAATCCACGGTGGTTCTCCCTAGCGACCCCTACATGACCTAATAGTGATGTAGGGACTGGCAAATTGGACTGCTGAGCTTCAGACCAGGAAATCAAGTGTTGGATTAGGAATAGTCTTTAAAGTGATATTAAAGGTAATTTAAAAAAAAACATGTCATACTTACCTGCCCGATCCTCCTCTTCTCGGTTCCTCCACTGTTGCTCCTGGTTCCTCCTCTTTTCTGAGGGCCCCCAAAGCAAGCCGCTTGCTATGGAGGCACTCGTGTGTGTTCGCTCCTGAGCTCTTCGCTGTGTGTTCTTAAGACACACAGAACAGGGCTCAGCCTTGTCTCCTGCTCCCTCCCCACTGGCTGTGATTGACAGCAGCAGAAGCAAATGAGGGGGAAGAGACGGGGGAGAGCAACCACTCTTATGCTCGGGTAAGTATTGGGGGGCTGTAGAGGTAGCTGCATACTGATTTTTTTTACCTAATATATGCTGTATGTATATACAGTATATTGTGACAGTGCGATCCCCTGCCACAGTGTGAGTTTAGGAAATGGATATAGGAATGACACAGGATGGGGCTTGAAGACTTCAAAGAGATTTGGGTGGGAAGAAGTCTCAAATCATGTGTCCAGGTTTTATTAAAGACCTGCAGGTTGTGTGAGGACCTCCGATGTGAAGGGTGGGCTCTAATGTGATAGAGGGACTTCTGATGTGATGGGGTGATCCTCTGATGTTGATGGTGGAACCTCTGATGTGATAGGGGGACATTTGATGTGGAGGGTGGGCTTTGATGTGATGGGGACCTCTGATGTGAAGGGTGGGCTTTCTTGTGAATGGGAATCTCTGATGTGAGGGGGGAACCTCTGATGTGAAGGGGAGGCCCTGATGTGATGGTGGAACCTCTATTGTGATGGAGGGATCTCTGATGTAAATGGTTGGGCTCTCTTGTGGTGGTAAAACCTCTGATGTGAAGGGAAGGCCCTGATGTGATGGGGGACCTCTGATGTTAAGCGGAGGCCCTGATGTGATGGGGGACCTTTGATGTGAAGGTGAGCTCTCTTGTCATTGGGAATCTCTGATGTGAACGGGAGGCCCTGATGTTATGGTGGAACCTCTATTGTGATGGAGCCTGACCTCTGATGTAAATGGTTGGGCTCTCTTGTAGTGGTGGAACCTCTGATGTGAAGGGAAGGCCCTGATGTGATGGGGGACCTCTGATGTTAAAGGGAGGACCTGATGTGATGGTGAGACCTCTTATGTCAATGGAGCTTTTAATGTAACGTTCACCAAGGCAGTTGTGTGCATTGTCCCAGGCTTAGGTTCTCCATTGATAAGTAACAGTTATATTTTAGACTGGGGTTCCCCAAAATTTTGCATGATTTTAAAGGGTGCCACAACTAAAAAAGGTTGAGAAATGCTACTGTGTTTCTTTCAGCTCTAAACATAATGGCTGGGGATAAAATAAAAGGTATGTATATGTTCAGTAGGGCAGATTGAAACAAACCTGTTGCTCTGCCTTGAACAAGCAAAGCACAGATTTCCTTAAAGCAGAGGGTCCTCTTTCCCTTTAAAGTGGATTCTCATGTCACCATCTCTTCATCTTAACCTCCCTGTAATTTAAATCTTTTAATTCCACGACTGGAAGAATAACCTGTAATAGCTAGCAGTTTCCTAATGATTTTAAGCGAGAATAAAGAATGTCACCCATGACTGGATAAAGCCATATAATGAGGCAACTCTTAAAAGTTACTCGGTATTAAAATGGAGCTATAGTTTGTGATTCCATTAGACATTACATTAAACAAACCCCCAAGTGAGTCCAGTTCTGTCTCTATTCTATAGTACCAAGAGAGGAGATCAGCTAATGAACTTACTGGAGCAGAACACCTGAGAAGAATCTGAAGGCACAAGGAGGCAGAAGAAGCCGATGGCGTGTCTATAGGTGTGCTTCGGTGAGAGTCACACAGTCGGGACCACAGCCAACGATGGTGACACAAATTCTTCTGAGATACGATGGTAACCTGCGGGCTTCACATATATGACCAAGAACGGTGGCTTTCTCACCTACCCATGAGGCTTATCAAATCCACAGGCAAAATGGTGAATAACATAACTTAGTAAAATCATGGTATAAAAACAGAATTGGTGACTGGTTTCTAGGCATAATATCAAGGTAGATCTGAACGTCAACTGGATGATAAAACGCAGTATTTTTTTTATAAACAATTGCCATTAAAAAATAAAATAAAACACTGTTTTTGCATTTTTCTCATTTTGTTTTCACTACTGCTAATCAGCTCCAGCCATCGTGCCCTTGTTCCTGTGATGGACACTATCAGCTGAGGATGAATTTCGAATTCGGCGCTCTGGTGGCTGTGTGGCAGATTCAAGGGTTTGCACCCGCACCCACACAGCTGTCAAATTGGGAAAAAGCGGACCTTCCCCTTTTGGGTGGCCATACACTGATTGGAATTCTGCCTCGTCCTGCAGGAGTCAAATGAATTTCGATCAGTGTGGCCTTTCCTGCTTGACAGAAGTTAATTATTTATTCAACTTCTGTCAAAAATACAAGTTGGGAATTTTTTGGAAGATCAAGAACTTCAGCAAATCAGTTGCTATTCGGGTATTCTGACAGTCACCAGCTGCAGCTGTTACGATACAACTTCCACAGCAGGATAATCTTCTATCTGTGCTGTATGAATATTTCTAGTAGTGTCGGGTAAACAGTTCGGCTTTGTGTGTTAAGCCTGTTCGATGGACACCTAAATTATCAGGGTGTTCAGCCTGCCGAGTGACCACAATGCACTGCGCCTCTGCATTAGAAGCCCTGATTGGCTGAAGCAATGAAAGCTTTGCCCACTGTCAAACTGTCAGGCCGCGTACACACGGTCGGTCCAAACCGGTGAAAACGGCCTTAAGTCCAGTTTCATCGGTCAAATCCGACCGTGTGTACGGCCCATCGGTCCGTTGTCCTTCGGTCCAAAATTTTAAAACATGCTTTAAAATCGAACCTATGGACCGCTGCCCGATCGGTAAAAACCGATGGTTAGTACAGAAAGCATCGGTTCAAAACCTGCTCAGAATCAAGTCGACGCATGCTTGGAAGCATTGAACTTCAATTTATTCAATACGTCGTGTGTTTGACGTCACCGCGTTCTTACCCGATCAGTTTTTGGAACGATGGTGTGTACGCACATCAGACTATCAGGCCACTTCAGCGGTGACTCGATGGAAATGGCCCATCGGACCATTCTCATCGGTTTGGAACGACCGTGTGTACGCGGCCTCAGTCAAACTGACAATTGCAGTTTGATATTGGTGTGGATAGCGATAGAACAGGGCTCTTTTCGGTGCTACTAGTGAGTTAGTGTGCTATTGTGATAACCCTTTTGTCAATGTAAAGTGTCAGTTTAGTGTGAATCTAGTGATAGCTCAGTGTGAGTGTAGTACGACCGTTTATTTTTACTTTAGTGTCATTTTATTTTGTCAGGGTAGGTTTCCTGCAGTATATTTCAGTCCATTACTGCACATTTACTGCAGTATATTGCAGTGCATTTTTGCAGGTTTATCGCAGTATATTGCAGTGCATTAGTGCACTGCGTTTAACACAGTATATTGCAGTGTGTTAATGCATGTTCAACGCAGTATATTTTAGTGCGTTGGTGCCCGTTTACAGCAGTATATTGCAGTGCGTTAGTGCACGTTTAACACAGTATATTTCAGTGTGTTACTGCAGGTTTACCGCAGTATATTGCAGTGTATTACTGCACGTTTAACGCAGTATTTTTCGTTGTGTTATTGCATATTTTCTGCAGTATATTGCAGTGCGTTACTTTTTTTCCCCACACCAATGGCTGCTGACAAAGGATGCATGCACTGTACTATCACCATTTGAAGAGGCGATACTATATGATGAGCCATGACAATGCATGCATCAGTGACACAATCCCTGTTGTGTTCCTGCTGGAGTAGACACCTTGCTGGGCATTATGGACAGGGTACTAGAGGCAGAGCAGCAGGAGGAAGAAGAGGACTTCCTTTCCCTCTCAAGGCTCGCTTTATGCAGACACCATTCTTGCAAAGACACACAACACACAGGAGAGGGAGGAGGATTCTGGCAGTTTTGAAAGCATGGAAGTAGAGGAAAACATACATCAACTTTCATCCCCAGAACCCTTGGGAGTAGTACTTGGCTGGGAGGAGACAGTTCCAGATACTGTAATCTTGCGGTGCATAGGCTGCCTCGTTCTTCAAAGCCTGCGATAGGAAAATGTGGCATCAAGGAGAAGGATCACTATTGGTTGGCAAGATGTGCCACTTTACAGACAGACTAAGGTGACCTCTGTTTGAATACATTTTTTATTTTAATTTTTATTTCTCATTTTTATGGCCTCACTTTAAGCATCAGAAAATAACTGCTCATTTAAAAATGATGTGTTTTCCAAACAATTTTTTCATTGATACTTGTCCCCAGGGCAATATCCAGACCCCCATAACCATTGTTTGCCCAATTACTTGCACATGCGCCTTCAGAATGGGCACTTTTGATTTTTCCAATTTGGGTCCCATAGACTTCAATGGGGTTCGTTATTCGGTTACGAACTTTTGCGATGTTCGAAAGTTCTGCCGCGAACCGAACCGGGAGTCATTTGGCTCATTTCTAATCTCTTTCCTCTTTCCGGGCTGAACGAAAATTATCAATGTGTGTATACACAGCTTAAGTTTCTATATAGTGTTATACTGTGATAGATTGTACTAATTTTCAGTGGATTGCAGTGTGGTGGTACCTTTTGTTACTGGCTGTACAAAGTTAAGGGCTTTAATTTTATTTATTATAGAAACCCTTTCTATAGCATTTAGAATTGCTGTGGCTGCTACTTCTACAGGTCAGTTTAGGCCTTTTACCACTGGATAAAAATGTTACAGCCAAAAATACCAAAAAAAGTCAAGTTATATGTAAATGTTAAAACAATAATTACACATCCAAAATATATGATGCCAGAATACATTGTCTGTGAAAATAGTACTGTCCCATACTTCTCACAGTTTAAAGGCATCTCCCAAGCTTGTCATTTAAAGGATTGGTGTTCTTTCTATGTCAACCTTGAAGTCGTAATTAAAAGGCCCTCTACTCACTATCGTAATAGTTTGCATAATCAGCTAAACTAATAGGCAGACTTTTGCCTAGTACACATGTGCGGTTTTTCCGTCGGATTTAAAAATCTGACTGTTTTCCCGACAGAATTCCTCTCAGGCTGCCTTGCATACACACGCTCAGACAAAAGTGCGCCTGTCCAAAGTGCGGTGACGTACAACACGTACGACGGCACTATAAAGGGGAAGTTCAATTCCAATGGTGCCACCCTTTGGGCTGCTTTTGCTGATCCCCGTGTTAGTAAAAGTTTGGTGAGAGACGATTTGCGCTTTTCAGTCTTCGTGCTTTTCAGTCCGTTACAGCGTGATGAATGTGCTATCTCCATTACGAATGTTTGTTTAACCAGAAAGAGCGCTCCCGTCTCATACTTCATTCTGAGCATGTGTGGTTTTCTGCCCGTCGGAAAACCATACAGACGGACGGATTTCCCACTCAGATTTTTGGCCTGACGGGAAAAAAGAGATCCTGAATTATTTTTTTTGTCCGGCAGTTTTCCTGTTGGAAAATCTGCGATGGAGCACACGGCCGGCATTCCCGACCAAAAGCTCTCATAGCAGTTTTCCTGTCGGAAATAACGGTCGTGTGTACGAGGCATTTGCCATCCGGATTTGCCATCGCCCACAGATCCATTTTAGTGGGGTTTGCTGCAAAAGTTTGGGAACTTCAAACTAGATTTGCTGTATCCTTGACAAATCAAATCCAACAAGATTTACCCATCACTACTATCTGAATAGATTTATACTTGTCCTGAGTTTAAATCATTGCTGTGGATAGCAAGCTAAGTAGTTAGCTTCCTTGCCTTACTGCACTGGGTTTAGTTCTCACTAAAGACACAGCCAGATTCAGGTATAGTTACGCCGGCATATCAGTAGATACGCCGTCGTAACTCCGATTCTGTCGTATATTTAAGCGTATTCTCAAATTGAGATACGCCTAAATGGTGCTAAGATACGACCGCCGGCGCCGTCGTATCTTAGCTGTCTATTTACGCTGGCCGCTAGGGGCGTGTACGCTGATTTACGCCTAGAAAACGTAAATCAGCGAGATACGCCTATTCACGAACGTACACTTGCCCATCGCAGTAAAGATACGCCGTTTACGTAAGGCGCTTTCAGGCGTAAAGATAATCCACCAAAAAGATGGCGCAGCCAATGTTAAGTATGGACGTCGGAACCGCGTTGAATTTTTCAATTTTTACGTCGTTTGCGTAAGTCGTCCGTGAATGGGGCTGGCCGTAATTTACGTTCACCAATGAGTCTTTGCGGCGTAATTTGGAGCATGCGCACTGGGTTATGTCCACGTACGGCGCATGCGCCGTTCGTTCAAAACGTCATTTACGTGGGGCCATGCTTAATTTACATAAACACGCCCACCTCTTCCACATTTGAATTAGGCGCGCTTACGCCAGCACATTTACACTACGCCGCCGTAACTTAGGACGCAAGTTGTTTGTGAATACTGTACTTGCCTCTCTAACTTACGGCGGCGTAGCGTATATGAGATACGCTACGCCTGCCTAAAGTTAGGCACGTCTACCTGAATCTGGCTAACAACAATCTGCATGGAGTCAGTATGCTTTTTTGTGCTCTATTTTTATTTATTTATTTTTTTTTATATTTTTTTTTTTTAAAGTGTATTTTGTGCGTGTACTCGAGAGAGGAGCCGGACTGCAGGAGTTGGGAGTAGGCAGGCCTCCCCCAGAGGCAATCTGCCACCTTTCTCCATGCCCCGGGTGGCAATGGTGGGTGTGCGAGGGGGTCCTCCCACACAGCCCGCCCTACCTGCTCCGCTTTGAAGCCCAACGGGGCAGAGGGACTCCCTATAAGGGAGTGAGAGGATCTATCCCGCTCAACCAGCCCCGTTAGTCCTTCGCCTCTCTTTTAGAGACCGTGTGGTCAAAGTGCGTGCGTGTTAACCCAATTTAGAGTGCGTGTGTAGGTGTGGTGGTTTTTGTGGGAGGGGGGTGGGCGTACTAAGCGCAGGCTTACCTCGCATTGCACACCCACCGGGAGCCGGGCTGAGACCACCAAACTCAATTCATATGTAGCCGAGAGCGTGATCCGAACCCCTAGCTGCAGAGGTGAATGGCTTGTCAGCGCAGTGCCAATCGCGTTGAGCCACCGCAGCTTCATTTTTGCGCTCTATTTTGATTTCTTCCAACAATTAATTGGGGATGCCCTGTAATTGACCCACACTTTATTAGTTGAGTATGCCCTATAATTGGTCCTACAATATACAATTGTGTTAGGCTGACCATGGACCATGCAAGTTAATTGTACAGTTATGGATCCACCGATAAGTACCTAGGGCAAGAATCTTTCTTTAATGGCTTCTTTAGGTGTGCCCCCAATGAAATATATATATATATATATATATATATATATATATATATATATATATATATATATATATATATATATATATATATATATATTCATATATTCATTAATTATACTTAGTGTAATATATAAATGTTCTTTGGCTGTGATATTTTAGTATACATCCAATGTCTTACTACACCAAAAGATCCAAAAGCAAGTATGAAATTCTAACACGGTTTCTCATTAATGTTGACTTGTGAGCATAAGTGATACCATAGAACTGCTTGTCTACTCTATAGTTTAAATAATAATGGTCCCCCTTGCTCCCTTGGCCTATCTACCATCTCGCCTTCTCCTTTTGAAGTCGCATGTGATTTAACTTAGTGGAAAAGTCACTGGAGAAGCTAAGATCAGATATTCTCTTACTCTACGAGAGAGGAATTACCGTATAGGCAGCAACATAGCAAGATCCTGGCATAGAACACAGAGAAGATAGGCACACAGGCACATATTACTCACATGAAATATTTTATACACGAGATAAAAAAAAAAGTATTTTCTTTAGAGAGGCTGCTATCAATCTCTGCATCTTTTATTTGCATTCTTACGCTTTCTCTGTTTTCCTTCCCCTGTTTGTTGTCTCCCTTATTTTTACAAGGATGTCCAAAGGCATGACTAACGCAAGGCAGCGTACAATAATCTCATTAAATATTCAGAACGGGCAGAACTATCCACCTCTTATAATGAAACCTTTGTGCAATCACAACCTTTTGAAATCTCTACATCCCCTAGGTGCCTATGGGAAAAAAAAAAAAATGTTTTTCTGAAAACTGCCTCAGTAATAATGATTCATAATTAACGTTATCAATTGATGTCTAGATGCTGGGAGTTAGATTATTCTGGCCGTTTTCCAGGAGCCACGCAAGTTGGGCCATTGGCTCAGAGGTTGTCCCTCCAGCTCTGGCGTGGCGTGGCGTGTCAGAGCATATAGGAACAAGCTGTGTTTGTGCCAGTGGACCTGATTAATAAGCCGTTTTATATTCAGCCCGGTAATATATGCAGCTGTGTGACAGTAGTTTTGCTTTGCCAAAAAATAATGTAATTAGAACTTATTGGGTGGGGGAAAAGCCCAAGTTGTTTTTTGGCTGGAGGATCTTTTCACACTTTGCACTGTAAAAATCTACGTCTTTATCCACTTAAAAGCTGAATTCCAGGTATGGATATGTTTACATCCAGCTTGGAACAAAGTAACTATGTGTAGCACCCTCCTGGGTAGGTACTAGGATTAGGTAAACAGGTGTTAGGATTAGGTCAATTTAGTAATGGCTCCCTGTAAAGCCTAGTAGACATGGGCCAAATGTTGGGCGGCATCGGCCAGTTCAATAGAAACCGGGCCGGCATGTGTACTGCTGTCGTTCCAACACACTACTAGTGTGCACTAGCACAGCAGCCATCAGGGGGGTACAGGCAGTACACCTGTAAGGGGTTCGGAGGTCCCCAGGGGCCCAGAGGCCCCCAGGGCCCCGGACGGCAACCCCCACTTTTTTTATTTATTTTTTATAAAAAAAAAAAAATTATATATTTTTTATTTTTATTTTTTATATATATTATTATTATTATTATTATTATTATTATTATTATTATTATTATTATTAAAGGGCCCAGAGGTCCCCAGGGCCCCCGGATGGCAACCCCTCTTCTTTTTTTTTATAAAAAAATTTAATTTTTTTTTATATATATATATATATATATATTTTTATTAAAGGGCTCAAAGGTCACCAGGGCCCCATGTGGCAACCCCCCCTTTTTTTTTTTGTTTCTTTAATTTTTTTTGGTTTATATTTTTTTATTTTTTATTAAAGGGCCCAGAGGTCCCCAGGGCCCCGGATGGCAACCTCCCTTTTTTTATGTATTTTTTATAAATGTTTATTTTTTTTATTAAAGGGCCCAGAGGTTTATTTTTATTAAAGGGCCCAGAGGGCCCCAGGGCCCCCGGATGGCAACCCCCCCCTATTTTTTTTTTTTTATAAAAAAAAAAATATATTTTTTTATATATATATTTTTTTATATATATATTTTTTTATTAAAGGGCTCAGAGGTCACCAGGGCCCCATGTGGCAACCCCCCCCCCCTTTTTTTTTATAAATGTTTATTTTTTTATTTTTGTTTATATTTTTTTATTTTCCCAGCAGGGCCTCTGTTCAGTGTTCCGCCTATCACGGACTTCCTCTCGTCCGAGGATGAGAAGGCATCCGTGATAGGAGGAACACAGAACAGAGGCGCTGCTGGGAAAATTTGTGTTCCGCCTATCACAGGACAGTCAAATCATGGACGCTCGCAGCAGACGGAGACTGTCACTAAGAAGGAGATCACAGCTTTAAGGGGGGGCTGCTTGCCCCCTTAGGTCAACCTGCCATGTGCCCACGGGCATACCTCCCAACTTTTTGAGATGGGAATGAGGGACACCTATCAGCAAAAGTATGCAGACATAGGACACACCGATCAGATGAAAGGTTTAGCACTGGGAAACACTTTTTGATAGATAAAAAGTGCATTTTATATACAACTATCTAGATCAGATCAAAATGAGGGACAAATGAGGAGGAAAGAGGGACAGAGGGACATTGTTCCAAATCAGGGACAGTACCTCGAAATCAGGGTCAGTTGGGAGGTATGCCCACGGGGTCTCAAGGCTTCAGGTGCATGACCATAAAAGACCTGCTGCAGAAAACTGACTAAGGGACTGTCATCTGAGGATCTAGCATAGACGTGCGCACAGGGTGTGCTGGGTGTGCCTGGGCACACCCTAATCACCCTGTGCAGTGTCAATTTCCCCTGCTTTCTGGCGCTCCCTGTCTCCCCTCTGCAGTGCTACCAGCTTCTTCCCACTCTTCTCCGACCGACTGCTGTGGGGGATGTTTCAGGATAGAGAGCGGGGGGAAGGGGCCAGTAAATATTTAATTTCCCAGCCTGTCCATTTTTAGAATGAACACAGTGGGTGATTTGTACCGATTACTCCTGTGTTCATTCTTACATGAAGCATATTAATCTATGTTTACTATGCTTCAGTTTGTGAATGAAAAGGAAGCCGCACAGCACAGAGCACACCCTATTAGTTCACTGTCCAATGCAGCTGCGACTGCAGAGAAAGGGACTGGGGAGACTCTGCCCTCACTCCCTTTCTCTGCCTCAAACGTGAAACATCAGAGATCTGTTTTAACACCTGATATTTCACCAAAGCTCCCCAACAGGGCTCCTAAAATAAAATATTGAAAAATAATACCGTATAAAATTATTTAAAAAATAAAATTGTAAACAATTATTTAAAACATTTAATTGTAAAAAATAATAAAAATAAAAACTACTGACACCAATCACTGCTCTACTGATATACATGCATGTGTGTTTGTGCTCTGAGGCGCACACCCTAATGCAATAGGCTGCGCACACCAATGGGATCTAGTCTGGTATCACAGGGAGAAGGAGGCAACCGTGAGTACAGACTAGCGAGAGAGATCCTAGAGACTAGGGATAGCCCCCAATGGATGTTCGAGTCGAGCAGAACATTGCAGAACAAACAAACACATGGGGCGTTTGTGGCAAATTCAAATGTCGCGGAGTGCCCCATAATGCACTGTGAGATCACAGTGCATTGATGGCTGCTCATTGGCCAAAGCATGCACCTGACCTGCATGCTTTGGCCAATCACAGCGCTATCTGCTATGAGAGCCATGGTTGGCCAAAAGGCAGGGTGCAGGCCCCACACTATACAAGGCTGCTTACACAGCGGCCGTATATAGTGTTACAGAATGGAGATTAGGCAGGGTGTTTAGTGTAGTGTAGGGTCAGTCAGCTTAGTGTGTATAACAGTGTAGGGCAGAGTATATAACAGTGTACTGCATAGTATATAGCACAGTGTACTGCGGAGTACATACAGTAGTACAGTGTAGAGCAGAGTATATAACACAGTGTATATATAATACAGTTCAGAGTATATAGTGCAGTCCGTATAGTATATATACTCCAGTTCAGAGTATATAGTGCAGTCCGTATAGTATATATACTGCAGTTCAGAGTATATAGTGCAGTCCGTATAGTATATATACTGCAGTTCAGAGTATATAGTGCAGTCCGTATAGTATATATACTGCAGTTCAGAGTATATAGTGCAGTCCATATAGTATATATAAGGCAGTTCAGAGTATATAGTGCAGTCCGTATAGTATATATACTGCAGTTCAGAGTATATAGTGCAGTCCGTATAGTATATATACTGCAGTTCAGAGTATATAGTGCAGTCCGTATAGTATATATAAGGCAGTTTAGAGTATATAGTGCAGTCATTATAGTACTGTATATAAGGCAATTCAGTGGGCTGGATTCAGGTACATTTGCGCTTTTTTTTGCGGAGGCGCAGGGCAATGTTTTTGCCCTGCGCCCCCGCAAATTTACTGCGCTGCCCTTGATTCACGGAGCAGTAGCTCCGTAAATTGCGTGGGCGCGCCGGCAAAATGCCCGGCGTAAGCGCACGCAATTTAAATGATCCCGTAGGGGGCGGGAATCATTTAAATTAGGCGCGTTCCCGCGCCGATCGTAGAGCGCATGCTCCGTCGGGAAACTTTCCCGACGTGCATTGCGGCAAATGACGTCGCAAGGACGTCATTTGCTTCAAAGTGAACGTGAATGGCGTCCAGCGCCATTCACGAATCACTTACGCAAACTACGTAAATTTGAAATTTCGCGACGCGGGAACGACGGGTATACGTAACATTGGCTGCCCCTGCTAATAGCAGGGGCAGCCTTGCGCGAAAAACGCCGTATGGAAACGACGTAAACTGCGTACGCAGGGCTCGCGCAACGTTGTGAATCGGCGTTAGTATGCAATTTGCATACTATACGCTGAGCACAACGGGAACGCCACCTAGCGGCCATCGCAAGAATGCAGCCTAAGATATGCGGGCATAAGAGCCTTATGCCGCGCATATCTTAGGCTGCAGTCGGCGTAACGAGGTTCCTGAATCAGGAGCATTCGTTACGCCGGGGCAAGTAAGCAAATGCGCCTGTGTAACTATGGTTACACAGGCGCAATTGCTTCTTGAATCCAGCCCAGTGTATATAGTGCAGTCCGTATAGTATATATACTGCAGTTCAGAATATATAGTGCAATCCGTATAGTATATATAATGCAGTTCAGTGTATATAGTGCAGTCCGTATAGTATATATACTGCAGTTCAGAGTATATAGTGTAGTCAGTGTATTAGATATAATACAGTGCAGGGTATATAGTGCAGTGCAAAGTATATAATACTTTTGAAGTGGTTAAGGGGAACCCTAGGAAAGAATTAAGAAAAAAAAACGACATGGGGTCCCCCCAAAAATCCGTAACCAGACTCTTTGGGTCTAGTACAGATTTTAAGGGGAACTCCACTCCCAATTTTTTTTAAAAAACAGTGTGGGGTCCCCCCCAAAAGCCATACCAGGCCCTTTGGGTTGGGCATAGTTTTAAATGCAAAAAACAAAAAAACACACCAGACCCTTATCCGAGCAAGCAGCCTGGCAGGCCAGGAAAGTAGCGGAACTAGCGAGTGCCCCCTACCCCCGTTCTGAACCATACCAGGCTGCTTTCCCTCAACATGGGAAGGGTGCTTTGGGGTGCCCCCAAGGCACCTTATCCCCATGTTGATGGGGACAAAGCCTCTTCCTGACAACCCTGGCCATTGGTTGTCGGGGTCTACGGGCGGGGGCTTATCAGAATCTGGAAGCCCCCTTTAACAAGGTGGCCCCCAGATCCCGCCCCCCTCATATGAATGGGTATCGGGTACATTGTACCCCGACGGACCTGAAAAAAAAAAAAGTCCTGCCTCGATGGGAGGCCTCCCTGCTGTCTCATGGCTGTGACAGCTGTTATATAGGCATGAGCGGGGCCACCAAGTGATGTAACCGAGTGATGCTGCCCCCTTCTGATGTCATGTGATGTCAGACAGGGGTGGGGCCATTCAGTTATGTCACTGTGCCATCAATTGTTACCACCGTGCCCATCAATTGTCACCACCGTGCCCATCAATTGTCACCACCGTGCCCATAAATTAGCGCCACTGTGCCCATAAATAAGCGCCACTGTGCCCATAAATTAGCACCACTGTGCCCATCAATTGTCACCACTGTGCCATGCCATGAAACGCAGCCACTGTGCCATCAATTGTTACCACTGTGCCATCAATTGTCACCACTGTGCCATCAATTGTCACCACTGTGCCCATCAATTGTTACCACCGTGCCCATCAATTGTCACCACCCGAACTTAACTTTCTGGTGTCAGCCATCCTGCTTCCACCGTCCCTCGATGTCTTCTCCCGCTGGCTCTGATAGGCACTTCCTAAGCCAACCAGATTCCATTATTCAGATGGCGGTGCTCGCCAGGGGGCCGGCCATCTGAATAGTGGGCGGCAGCGACAATACATGGATTCATACAATGCATGAATCTATGTATTGTATTCAGTGGCGGTGCAGGAGCGAGAGGGGGTGGCACTCCTGCGCCCTCTATGGACGCACCGCCACTGCCAACAACCCTGGCCGTTGGTTGTCGGGGTCTGCGGGTGGGGGGCATATCGGAATTTAATAAGAGGGCCCCCAGATCCCGGCCCCCCACCCTATGTTTATGAGAATGGGGTACATCGTACCCCTACCCATTCACCTGGGGGAAAGAAGGGTCAATAAAAAATGTCAATTTGGTATTTAAATTGTTTGCCTGGAGTTCACCTTTAAAATGTAGGGAAATGCCATTTATTACCACGAGCCTTAAAATGCGCAGTGACTCAATATAATGAACGTGGGGCGCGTTTTCTCTGAGATGAAGCCCTGCAGCATGAAGATATGTACAGGCTTGGCTGGCTAGTCCTCCCATTCCGTGGTTGCTGCAGTTTCCCTGTGTTAGTCGGCTACTCTGTACCGCTGGAAACCGCTTAGATGTGAGCGAAGCTTAATTCATCAAACGCTTCCTTCATTTGATAGGAAGGCTGAACAAATTTCATGAAGATTCTGGCAGAGCATGCTGCACCTTTTAGTTCCAGTAAGCTCCAGGTTGAAAAAGATGGTGTGACTAGATCAGAATACACCCGGCGTCTTCTACTAGTACTAACCACCGAGCTTCGTCACCTTCCTGATGCATCGCTGAAAACTGGATTTGGCTGGGAAAAAAAAGTTCCTACTGCTATTTGAGAATATCGTCTGTATTATGCAAAGATTATTGTTTAATGAAACACAAACAACTGCATGCTGATGACTCACATTGTTATAATTCACCGGAAAGTGGTTGGCTTTGCCGCCGGCGAGATGACTGGAAGCACACTGGGTTTTAACAAGACCTGAAAATTATACAAGGCAAACAGGAGCCTGTCATTTCTGAACAGGATTAGTGAATGCTACCCTGCTCACTACATCAGGGGCAGTGTAAGTATTAAAATATATATATATATATACCGTATATATATATATATATATATATATATATATATATATATATATATACAGGGCTTTTTTTCAGCAGGAACCAGGGCTCAAGTCCTGCGGGAACGCGTGGGAATGGAGTTCCTGCACTTTTTTCACAGCAGGAACGCAGTTCCCTTTGCAGGACTAGAGCAGCCGAGCCGCCCGAGCCAATCCTTCACTAAGCGGCGATGCCCAGCTCGAGTCACTGTCAGGGGCAGGCGAACCTTAGTAATCCTTAATGTTACTGGCCGCTTCCTGTATATGGATTCATCAGGTAGTGTGCGGGTATTCCGTCACTTCCTCAATGCCGCAATGTCTCCTGGGAGCTTTTTTCATTGTTCCCAGGAGACATTGCAGAGGTCTACCGTGAGTTATCGCGGGATTTAGAGAGAAGCATGACAAAAGCTCCCAGGAGATATTGCGGCATCGAGGAAGTGACGGAATACCCGCACACTACCTGATGAATCCACATACAGGAAGCGGCCAGTAACATAATGGACTACTAAGGTACAGTGGATCGAAAAAGAAAAAAAACATCTTGGGTAGGAGTTCCCAAACTTTTTTCCCTAGGACTTGACCCCTGGCAGGAACGCGGGGGAACGCAGTTCCGGCACCTCCAGCTCTGAATGTATGCAATGGCAAATGGGTGCTGGGGTGTACTGGAGGGTCTATTAATGCTCGCTGATCTATTGTTGCTGAGGGGATCTATTTTTAAAGGTTGAGGGTCAATTAATGCTGGGGAGGCCAATTGTCACTGGTAGGGGATCTATTGTTGCTGGGGGGCTCATATGCTACTGGGAGACATCAACTGTTGAGGGAGGGGCCTATTGTTGCTAGCTGTTCAGAGTCTATTGTTGCTGGGGGAGCTCCATTGTTGGGAATTACTTAACACCACAAATTGATACTTGGTTCTGTATCCATTACTAAGAGGTGGTTAGGGGGTGGAACCAAGGGATGGTGCTCGGAGGTGGGCAGGAACTGGAATCAAAGAATGGTGCTCGGAGGTGGAACCAAGGAATGGTGCTCAGAGGTGGGTAGGGGGTGGAGCCAAGGAATGATTCTCGGAGGTGGGTAGGGGGTGGAACCAAGGAATGGTGTTCAGAGGTGGGTAGGAGGTGGAGCCAAGGAATGGTGCTGAGAGGTGGGTAGGGGGTGGAGCCAAGGAATGGTTCTCGGAGGTGGGTAGGGAGTGGACACAACAGGTGACTCAGAAGTAGGGAGTTCTTGCACCTATTCTCTGAGAAAAAAACCCTGTATATTTATATATATATATATACACATACACTGCCCCCAGGGTATATATATTAGGGAATGGTTAAAGCTGGGGGGGGGGGGTCGCACTCGGCAATCCTACCATTCATAGAATGCTTTCTATTTTTTTCAATTAAAAAATAAAGTTTTCTCTAATTGGAAGAGGAAACAATACAAATACAGAAAGGCGCTCCAGACCAAGACCAGATAAAAAAGTCCAAGATCATTTTACTTGTAGGTAAAAAAATCATATAAAAACAACTAACGCTTTTTGGGGGACTTGGATGGGCGACTTGGATGGACTCAAATCGACTTTACAAATCTATATAAGACTTCCGTATTAAACTGTATTAAACTGACCACATAGACTAACAACAACATCAGTTGCTGAGCAACAAAATGTATCCCGTGTTGAGTCCTGATGAAGGAAGAGTGAAGTTACTGCCGAAACGCGTTGAATGTTTTTTTATGACTTTTTTACCTACAATAAAAATGATCTTGGACTCTTTTATTTGGTTTTGGTCTGGCACTTCTTTCTGTAATACTATGGTATGAGCTGCTGTTGGGTGTCCATCAAGGGAATAAGGAATGGGATGGTCGACACTCAGGATGACATCCAAAAAATAGTATTCTCCTGAGGACATTTGGCCACACTCCACCACTACAGTAACTTCTTGTTGTAATCGGGTGGAGTCTGGCTTGTATACACTGGGCCAGATTCAGAAAGGAGATACGACGGCATATCTCCGGATACGCCGTCGTATCTCTGAGTGCGGGCCGTCGTATCTATGCGACTGATTCAGAGAATCAGTTACGCATAGATTTCCCTAAGATCCGACCGGCGTAAGTGTCTTACACCGTCGATTCTTAGGCTACATATTTACGCTGGCCGCTAGGTGGCGCTTCCGTATATTTACGCGAGGAATATGCTAATTAGGTATTTACGCCGATTCAGAAACGTACGTCCGGCCGACGCATTTTTTTACGTCGTTTACGTTAGGCTTTTTCCGGCGTAAAGTTACCCCTGCTATATGAGGCGTAGCTAATGTTAAGTATGGACGTCGTTCCCGCGTCAAGTTTTGAAAATTTTACGTTGTTTGCGTAAGTCGTTCGCGAATAGGGCTGTACGTAAGTTACGTTCACGTCTAAAGCATTGACGATTTGCGGCGTAATTTCGAGCATGCGCACTGGGATTTTTTCACGAATGGCGCAAGCGCCATTCACAAAAAACGTAAAATACGCGGGGTCATCCTAAATTTAAATAAAACACGCCCACAACATCCCCATTTGAATTAGGCGGGCTTATGCCGGACCACATACGTTACGCCGCCGTAACTAAGGGCGCAAGTTCTTTCTGAATACGGAACTTGCGCCGTAATTTACGGCGGCGTAACGTATCTGAGATACGTTACGCCGGCACATAGATACACCATTGTATCTGAATCTAGCCCATTGCTTTTAATGTTGTCTAGTTTTATGTAATAAATTATTTTATGATACTACATGTGTCAATATCTATATTATCAGTGCCGAGATAGTCCAATCAACTCTCTTCCCAGGTGGCCTTATATGGGTCTGCCACCATGGGTCTACCTGGCTTAACCGCTTACACTCAATCTGGGTGATGGTACAATTTCTGCCTAAATATTATTCAATGCTATCTATATGAGGCTATACTAAAATTTCACTATTCCCCTATTAAGTAAACATGTATAATGTTGTAAAAATACCCTACGCATTTTGGACATTTGTCCTTAGTCATGGCTAATGTCCAAAACATGTAGGCTGTTTTTACAGCATTATACATGTTTACTTAATAAAGGAACATCATTTTTTTTAATGTCCTTCTGAGTGCCGACCATCCCTTTCCTTATTCTGGTACATTGGAGGTGTTGGCTGCATCAAGATCTGAGCACCTGCTGGCAATATAGATGACATTTTTTTTTAAAAACAGCGTAGTACCCCCCCCCAGTCCACACCATGCCAAAAAATTGGCGTGGGGTTCTGTTCAAAATCCATATCAGACCCTTATCCAAGCATGCAGCCTGGCAGGTCTGGATAGGGGGATGAGCAAGCGCCCCCCCCCCCCTAAACCGTACCAGGCCACATGCTCTTAATATGGGAGGGTGGGTGCTTTGGGGCAGGGCGACATGTTGATGGGGACAAGAGCCTCTTCCCGACAACCATGGGCTGTGGTTGTAGGGGTCTGTGGGTGGAGGGATTATCGGAATTTGGAAGCCCCCATTAACAGGGGGTCACCCAGATCCCAACCCCCCCCCTCCCATGTGAATGGGTAGGGGTACATCGTCCCAGGTGGGACTTTGTATTAAAGAGCAGATCCTCGCTCTATGTGATCTAAGATGAGGCTGCAGATGGGCACAGATCAGGCTGCATTGATAGGCAATTGCGAGGCTGCAGATGGGCAGGGATCAGGCTGCATTGATAAGCAATGATGAGGCTGCAGATGGGTACTGATCAGGCTGCATTGGTTGGTAATGCTGAGGCTGCAGATGGGCAGGGATAAGGCTGCATTGATGGGCAATGCTGAGGCTGCAAATGGGCAGGGATCAGGCTGCATTAATGGACAATTGTGAGGCTACAGATGGGCACTGATCAGGCTGCAATGGTGAGGCTGCAGATGGGCACTGACTAGGTTGCAATAGTGAGGCTGCAGCTGGGCACTGACCAGGTTGCAATAGTGAGGCTGCAGGTGGGAATTGATCAGGCTGCAATAGTGAGGCTGCAGATGGGCATTG
Organism: Rana temporaria; assembly: GCF_905171775.1. NCBI lineage: Eukaryota > Metazoa > Chordata > Amphibia > Anura > Ranidae > Rana > Rana temporaria. The sequence goes on from NC_053501.1 coordinate 22,586,077, forward strand.
ATCAGGCTGAATTGATGGGCAATGGTAAAGCTGCACTAATGGGCACTAATCAGGCTGCAATGGTGAGGCTGCAGATGGGCACTGATCAGGCTGCAATGGTGAGGCTGCATATGGGCACTGACCAGGCTGCAATAATGAGGCTGCAGATAGACACTGACCAGACTGCAATGGTGAGGCTGCAGATGGGCACTGACTAGGTTGCAATAGTGAGGCTGCTGATGGACATTGATCAGGCTGCAATGGTGAGGCTGCATATGGGCACTGACCAGGCTGCAATAATGAGGCTGCAGATGGGCACTGATTAGGCTTCAATGGTGAGGCTGCAGATGGGCACTGACTAGGTTGCAATAGTGAGGCTGCTGATGGACATTGATCAGGCTGCAATAGTGAGGCTGCAGATGGGCATCAGGCTGCATTGATGGGCAATGGTGAGGCTGCATTGATGGGCACAGGTGAGGCTGTAGATGGGCACTGATAAGGCTGCATTGATGGGCGCTGACCCCTATTTTGCTGGGGGGGGGGGATTCTTTTCTATACCCACTGTAACTATGTAAAAATTGCTATACTTGGAATTCTTCTTTAAGACATTACCAGGCAACCCGACAGGACCTGTGATTGAAGATCCGTCACTTCCTCCTGCTCCTGTGTATTCTCCCAGCCTTGTTCTGTTATGTTTTCTGAATACTGATAGCTCCATCCAAAAAATAAACCTGATCAAATAAAAGTTGTCTTTACTAAAGATCAGTGCCCCTAACGAGTTAATGGGGTTCTTGTATTTACAGCAAACAAGTTTATCTTTTAAAACTTTACACATTAAAACCTACACTGTAATTATGGGGTGCACGCGTAATTAAAAAGTACCACAGTTGTTGAAATGCTTTATTGGATTTTTTTTTTTATTTTTTTTTTTAGTGCAACAGGTTTACCAGATGATAAAACTTGTCTTGCGGTTTTGTACGTCGCTGCCAAGCTGCTGCAAGCTAAGTACAGTGGGTGGGGTCATCCGTGGACATTAAACACAGTGAAAGCATTCTTCAGTAAAACCTCATTCTGAAGGCTTAAGTCAGGCGGGGTGCCAAGAGCTCCAGGCCAAGACAAATAGCCAATGTGGGTGTTTTACTCACAAATATGATTGAGGTTTTGCTTCGGCGGGAGAGATATCTCTTGTGTAATCCCTTCCACCTAGAACCCAGCGAGGATTTCAGGTACTTGTTTATTAAAAAGCAGCTCCGCAAGACGACGGCGAATTTTCGGGCTACGGAGGAAATAAATAAATAAATTGGCCTAATGGATCACCGCTAACATGTAACTTTGCCATGATACAACCGCTTATTACGAGGTCAATTCATCGGAGGGGAAAATATATAGGTTTGGAAGCGGTTATGTGGTTTAACATTGTAACTTTTAAAGCTCCTGCATTACATCGCCATCAGGAAGAGAACTCTGGCTATAAACCGCCTAGCGAACCCGGCATGCAATGCAATTAGCTATTTACAGACCAAATTAGCTACTATAGCAATACACCAAAACCGCAGTGCGTGACAATAGGCGCAGCAAGTCGCAACATTTTGCCTGGTATGTAAACGAAAGACATGCAATATGTAAGATAAAAAAAAGCTAAAGATAATATGAAATAATATGGTGGTAAAAAAAAAGAATTTTTAAAGCTGGTCATATACTAAAGATTCAATTACACTTGCGGTAGCCCTCTGAAGAGTTCTCCATGGTGGGTCGGTTTTCAGATGGTATTTGACAAGCTGTCAGGAGGCATTATGCCGCCTTCTCACCACCTGTTTTAAACCCTAAAAAGCCTGCACCACTGAGCCAGCAATGCACAGGGTTGTGGGCATAGGTGTGCGCAGCCTATTGCATTAGGGTGTGCACCCCAAAGCACACTAGCGTTATATACATATATCAGTAGGTCAATGGACAGTGTCAGTAGAGCAGTGGATGGTGTCAGTAGGGCAGATATTGGTGTCAGTAGTTTACTATTTTTTTTATTTTTACAATTTAATTTTTTTATTATTGAAAAAAAAAATTATATATATATATATATATATATATATATATATGTTATTTTTTAAACAAATTTTAAGGAGCCCCATTGGGGGGATTTGGGGAAATATCAGGGGTCTAAACAGACCCCTGATGTCTCACTTTTGTGAGAGCCAAAGGAACTGAGGACAGAGATTCCCCAGTCTCTTTCTCTGCTGCAGCAAAGCAGCAGGGGGAATCTGTGCAGCACAGGGTGATTAGGGTGTGCCCAGGCACACCTAGCACAACCTGTGCGCACGCCTATGGTTGTGGGACAGTTGTGGAACAGCCCCGTGCACTTGAAAAGGTCGCGGTCAGCAGGGGGAACTGCCCACTGATGACGACAGGGGTCTACATTCTGCATTGCCACAGTGGTTGGTGGGCAGTACTGATCACCAAACACAAGAGGGGGGATTAATTGTCCGGCAGGCAGTACTGCTTGCTGCATGTGACGGAGGGATCATTTTTTCAGTACAAAGTAAAGCATCATACCCCCGGAAGGTGTATATCCCTTGTAAGGCCCTGTCACTGTGAAAATGTAGGAGTAAATGACACAGGATTCACATTAAGGCTTAATGTGAGGTTCCAGACTATCGTTTCTGAGCAGGGAAAGGCTGGGTTTAGCTATCTCTGGATTCTGTAAACTTGGATTGGGACCTGGAGCTTGGAGGTTCCAAAGTGTCTTGGGTGGCACAGAACTTTTAATCCTGGGTGCAAATTTTACTGGATGCTTGAAGCCTGTGTGAGTGCATAGGTGTGCAGGGTCATTGTAGACTCAAGCCTGAGGATAGCTCAGGTCTCCGAGTTTGGCAAAAGCTCCCTTATTGGAAACAGGGGTCACACAGGGGTCAGAGGTGCCCCAGCCAACAGTCAAGAGACAGGAGGTCTCAACCATGGGTCAGAGGTGCCTCAGCCAGTGGCCAGGAGACAGGTTGGCGAGGGGTTGGTGAGAGGTCTCACCCAGGAGTCAGGTTGGCTCCTATCAGTGTGTTTGGAGAACCCCTACCAGGAGTGGACCGTGAAGCAGGACGCTAAGACTAAAGGCCAAATAAACCAGGAGAGCTGGACAACACAGTCAACGTGACAGGTAAGGAGAGCAGCGATGATACTGACAAAGAAACCAGGTGACTAGGCACTTTTTAGCCCTGTACACATGCTCAGTTTTCTCTGCGGTAAAAAGTCTGCTGAGAAAACCGAGGGGAAAGCCGAGAACCTGGCAGGAAAACTGCCATGGAGCTTTGGCCGGGAATCCCGGCCGTGTGTATGCTCCATCGGCACTGCCTCGCAGTGTTTCCCATAGGTAAGTAGTAGATTCAGGGATTCCCGGCTGAAATCAACATTGAACGGAATTCCGTCAGAAAAATCCGTCTGAGTTTATCCCGATGGAAATTCCGATCGTGTGTACGTGGCATAAGTGCACTCTTACTTTTCAGTAATTCAGGACAAAGGGTAGATATTTGAGGTTACTGCTTAGGCACAATTAACATTTCTAGGTTGCCTATAAAACGGCAAATCTTCACTTTTAGAGTTCAGGTCGACTTTGAGATTGAAGAGAATTATTTAAATTTTCTTTCATTTCTTCAATGTCAAAATGGTGTTTTACTTTAAAAAATAATCTTCTTTTTCACCTGACTGGAGTTCTTCTTTAAAAAGCCAGTCCACTTCTAAGCATACAAAATACACTAACATCTGCACAAATTGTTGAGATATCTTGATAAGGAGGGGAAATCTTTCATCTTATCAAGTCTATGAATTTCATTTTTTCCCTCTCTGGACTCTTACAACAACACTCCACTCTATGCAATTTTAATTTTTTTTCTCCCTGCTGTTGATGATACCCAGCTTCAGAGGCTGCTCAAGAAGGCTGCATCGCGGTACAGTCGAACCACCTTGATCATGGACGGCAAAATGCAGAGAGGGGAAAAAAAAACAAATTCCATCAAATTTAAGACATAAATATGATGATGTCCTAAAATTAAATTGGTGAGCGCAGAGCTTGAAGCTGAAAGCTTTTTATTCTTTTGAACTATTACAGAACGTAATATTATTCTCCAGGAATTCTATGAACCTTGCAGCGGATCAAAGAGTTTCCGCCGTTGCGATGGAAAGTATTTTGTTATAAACTAGGTGAATATCAATGTGCTAGATACTGCGTTTGTTTTTTCCCCAAATGAAAGTTCAGTGTGGCGTATGCTTCATCACTGCAAAAACAATTCAGATATTTAAAACTGGAGGGCTTATTTACAATTGTAGAAGCTTTTTTTTATTCCTAGCATTTTCATCTATTTGGAAAAAAATAAACTATTTATTGCTCATATTTCAGTTGTTTGTTACCTCATTATTGTTACAATTACTAGAGATGAGCAGAATTGAGAGTTGGGCAAAATTTCACCATGTAGACTTAAAGGCTAAGTTCACCTTTTTTTGCAAAAATAAAACAGTTTTCCATTTATTCTACACACACTTACCTCACTGTCCTCATGGCTGCAAAAACACTGCTCCATTACTTCTGCCTTACTTCCTGGACAGACTTTGACACAGGAAGGAGTTGACCAGCTGATCTCATTAGCACATACCCTGCATAATCCACCCTCAGCTGGTCAACTCCTTCTTGTGTCATGTCCTATAGTCTGTCAGGGAAGTAAGGCAGAAGTAATGGATGAGTAATGTTAAGCAGCTATGACGAGAGTGAGGTATGAGTGTGTGGAATAAATGGAAAGCTGTTTTATTTTTGCAAAATATGTACAGTAATGTTATATTGGTACATAGGAGAGCTGAAATTTAGAAAAAAAAATTTAATTTAGCCTTTAAACAAATGGAATCGATTGGGAAGGCAAATGTAAGGATTTGTATGATTTTTAAGGGTTAAGTGGAGTTTAAAAGGCACTTGGAATCAATGGAGAGTTTAGTGGGTTTGTGGCCAAATCGAGGGCCAGATTCAGAGACATTTGCCCTGGCGCAGCATATCAGAGATACGCTACGCCGCCGTATCTTACCTGGCAGAATTTTGAATCCAGGAAGATTTTGAGCCGTAAGTTACGGCGGCGTAGTGTATTTCTCGGCGCGTATTTCAAATTGGGTGGGTAGGGGGCGTGTTTCATTTAAATGAAGCGCGTCCCCGCGCCCATTGAAATGCGCATGCTCCGTTTTGAAATTTCCCGCCGTGCTTTGCGCGAAATGACGTCTCACCGACGTCATTTTTTGAACGTAGACGTGAGTTACGTCCTTTCCTATTCACGGACGACTTACGCAAGAAAAAAAAATTAAAAATTTGACGCAGGAACGACGGCCATACTTTAACATGGCAAGTCTATCTATAAGCCACGAAATAGCAGCTTTAACTATACGCCGGGAAAAGCCAACTAGCGACGATGTAAGAGAATGCGACGGCCGCGCGTACCTTCGTGGATCGCCGGAAAAAGCTAATTAGCATACCCGACGCGGAAAACGACGCAAACTCCACCCAGCGGGCGCCGAAGTATTGCACCTACGATCCGAAGGCGTACAAAGCCGTACGCCTGTCGGATCGAAGCCAAAAGCCGTCGTATCTTGGTTCGAGGATTCAAACTAAAGATACGACGCGGCAAATTTGAAAGTACGCCGGTGTATCAGTAGATACGCCGGCGTACTTGCACTGTAAATCTGGCCCCATGTTTGCTAAAATCAATCCGCTTGGCCCAGTTAGTAACTGTGAAATCAGTTTAACAATAGATGTTGCCTATTTATGAACATTTTCACCTGTTTGAATTTGTAAAGCATTGTACTTTTTTTGTTACTTATGACCTGGTGCAATCTGTTATTCCAATGGAGCAAAGCTACAGAATAAAGGTTGTGCAAGTAAGTTTTTTTTACGTTAATTCAGTTTTTTGCCATTTTTATGTCTGCCTTGGAGAACAGATACTAGTGCAAAAACATAAAAAAAAAAATCTACTTGGCTGGGAGCATTGACATTTATGAAGAAAATTGTTTTAAATCTTTGGCAAATGATAGTTCCTTTCTGGCTTCTAGATTGAAATTGTGAGTTTACCTTTGGAGGGGGAGTGTGTGCCGTCGTAAAAGTGTGAAATATTATTCACAGGCAATTTAAACTATAATTTTTTTCTTTGTAAATTTGAAAAGATTTATACAGAGTCACCACTCCCCCCAAATTCATACCAGACCTAAGGGATCCTCATGCAAAAAAAAGCAACAAAGTCCCCCTAGAAATCTAAAACCGGTCCTTAATTTGTGCATCCCCTCTCCCAACCCATGCTGATTGGAGAAAAGGCACACACCCATAGGCAGAGACATCATAGGCATAGACTCTGTGAGGAGTTTTGTAACAGGGCCAGCTCCCTGTTAATCTATTTTAGCAACCTTCCCTGATAGAAATTTCAGGCGGCTTTTATCTGTTGAGTCTGAGAATTTTCAGGCTGATAACAGAGGAATGGTTCAGGAGAGAGCTATGGGACTTAGCTCTTTGAAAAGAGATAACAAACTACTGCTGATATATGTGCCCAGTTCCTTTTTTATGAATTGGGTTTACACTTTAAGTGTTAAAAGGATATACACTGTACATTACAAAAAAAAGGAAAAGAAAATATTCACATCAATGCCAAAAAAGTGACATACAAAATGTACGTTGACAATGTGAAAAGCGTAGTAGCACGCTCAATACCTTGTTTGAGTTTTCTTCCTAAAACCCTACATACATTAATAATAGCTACCTATATTTTTTAATTTAACGCTCTTCTCTCAACAAAAAACATTTCGATTTTTAACTAAAGCCTCCCCTCTGAACTCAGGGGAAGAACAGAAATAATACAAGCTATTTGTATTTAGTACACAGCCAGCGAGCATTAAGGTCTGCAGCCCCCGAGAGCCGCTTTGTCCTACGGCTGATGTTGTAACATTCCAGGTAAGGTTAGTGTAAAGTTTTGCAAAGGGAATATTAGATTTCAGGAAGTACAGTGCGCATCGATGTAGATCAATTCTATTGATACCTTGGAGAAACAGCGGTAGAAATTTAAAAATAAAAGACAACTAAGGAGCAGAAACAAAGAGGTAGAAAATCCCCCTCAAGCCTTGCATGGCTTTCATAGATTAAGTCTAAACAAAAAAAATAGAGGGAGAGAGAGAGAACAAAACTTTGTAGTTCTCAAACACGCAAAGCAAACAGGCTTGTGTGATTGATAGCGAGACGTGGATTTACTGCGTTGAATGCTGGAGAGCAGATTCTGAAAATTCTCACTGTAATTGCTTAAGTCCCATTACTTTTCTGTATCACATTTCAATAAATCTGTAAATCTCTTAGGTAGGCGTATATGTGTTTTTATTTTAATTTCACCCAAGGAAACCCCTGGGATCGTTCTTGGCTAAAGAGAAAAGCCAGTTTTGCTGAGATTAAAAAAAAATAACATCCCCTCCAGGTCAACTAGGTCCACAGCAAGGAGATCAGCAACCTTTGTTTGAGAGCCGTACCTGCTGTTCTTGTGTTGATATGGAGTCAGGCCATTGAAGCTGAAATCTTTTCAAAAATGACCATGGCTTTAACTATGTGCTCAACCCCCAATTAGAACTTTGCTAATTATTTATATATACCCGTATTTTCCGGCGTATAAGACGACTTTTTGAATGCAAAAAAATGCATCCAAAGTCGGGGGTCATCTTATACGCTGGGTACGGTCTCCGTGCAGCTGCGATCGTGAATGATTTCAAAGCCGCGCCGTCTTCTCAGCGTGTCCTGTGATTGGCGGAACACAAATCTTCCCAGCAGCGCCTCTGTTCTGTGTTCCGCCAATCACGGATGCCTTCTCATCCTCGGACGAGATGAGAAGGCATCCGTGATTGGCGGAACACAGAACAGAGGCGCTACTGGGAAAATTTGTGTTCCGCCAATCACAGGACACGCTGAGAAGACGGTGTGGCTTTGAAATCATGGATGCTCGCAGCAGACGGAGACCGTACCCGGCATGCAAAACGTGAGTGATGGCACAGTGGGGGGGAAAGTGGGGGCAAATGATGGCACTGTGGGGGCAAGAGATGGCACTGTGGGGGCAAGTAATGTGATGGCACTGTGGGGGCAAGTAATGTGATGGCACTGTGGGGGCAAGTAATGTGATGGCACTGTGGGGGCAAGTAATGTGATGGCACTGTGGGGGCATGTAATGTGATGGCACTGTGGGGGCATGTAATGTGATGGCACTGTGGGGGCATGTAATGTGATGGCACTGTGGGGGCATGTAATGGCATAGTGAGGCTTGAAAAAAGCCTGTTTCTGTCAGCGGTTGTTTCTGTCAGCGTTTTTTTCTGTCAGCGGTTCTGGCTACCGCTCAGCTTCCAGAAAGACTAGTAAGAAGGGGGTAGTCTTATACGGCGAGTATATCCCAAAACCAAAAATTAGGGGGTCTTCTTATACGCCGAGTCGTCTTATACGCCGGAAAATACGGTATATATAGTACTATTATTGCATTAAATCTAAGTATATCGCTAGTGATGCCATACATCTGGGTGACTTTGTGCAGACTTCACTATAGATGTATTCGTGTAACTTCTATAGTTGGGAAGATACTGGAAAGTTTAACAAGGCCCAGTTCATACTATTGCGGGTTCCCTGCATCCAATTTGCAATAGCAGGAGATTTGACCGGCTCTCTATGGAGTTGATTCACATTTCTCTGCTGCGGCTCTGGGGCGAATTGGCACAGGTGCGTCTTTGGTTAGTTTCAGCTCCGAATTTAGCCAAAAATTCAGGCTGAAATCAGACCTGAAACTGTGGACACACCGGACACCCTGCTGTGAGGCGCATGTGGAGATAGTGTGAACACTCAAAGACCACATATTGCTGAAAAAAATATTTTAGGCAACAGCATGGATTCATGAAAGACAGAAGAAGTGAGACAAACCTGTTTTCTTTTTATGAAGAGGTAAGTAAAACCTTGGACAGAGGGGTGGCTGTGGATGTAGTATACTTGGATTTTGCACATCTAATGTGTAAGGTAAAGTCTATAGGCTTGGAAAGATCAGTTTGTAAATGGATAGAAAACTGGCTAAAAGACCTAATTCAGAGAAAATTGGTTAATGATTCTTACTCTGAATGGTCTAAAGTTATCAGTGGTGTACCCCAAGGTTCAGTGTTGGGACCAGTGGTGGCTGGTGGTCAAAATATACTCACGATAGATCAATCAATCAAAGCAGCGATTCACTGGCACCTTTAAGGGGGGGGGGGCGGGTATCTGTTTTTAACAGGTACCTGTCCCCAATTCTGAGAGATCTCACCGTGGGGGGGGGGGGGGGGGGGGGGGGGGCTTAAAGTCATACTTGTAGAAGAATCATTGTCTAGTAGAGTACGCTTTGTGTAGACTTCTAAGAGAGTCAGATTTACTCACACTTCTAGTAGTCCTCATCTAGGACAGTCAGCTTTGTGTAGACATCTTTCAAAGTCAGCTTTAGTCCCACTTCTAGGAGAGTCAGCTTTGGTCCCACTTCTAGTAGAGTCAGCTTTGCTCCCACTTTTAGGAAAGTCATTGTCTAGGAGAGTCAGCTTTAATCACACTTATAGGTGAGTCAGCTTTAGTCCAACTTCTAGGATAGTCATCATCTAGGAGTAAGTCCGCTTTGTGTAGCTTTGTGTAGCTTTGTGTAGACTTCTTGTAAAGTCAGCTTTAGTCACACTTCTAGGAGAGTCAGTTTTATGCCTAGTACACACAGGCCAAATGTTGGGCGACATTGGCTGGTTCAATAGAAATCGACTGACATTCAGTCCGTGTGTACTGCAGGCGGTCGGACAGCAGGCAAAAAAGGTCTGCTGATCGACTCCCGATCAGCGCTCTCAGCCAATGGCTCTATAAGAGCCTCTATAAGAGGCATTGTCTAGGAGAGTCCGCTTTGTGCAGACTTTTAGTTAAGTCAGCTTCAGTCACATTTTTTTATGAGTGTCATCATCTAGGAGAGTCAGCTTTGTGTAGACTTCTAGGTGAGTCAGCTTAGTGTAGACTTCTAGGAGAGTCAGCTTTGTGTAGACTTCTCGGAGTGTCAGCTTTGGAAAGGACGTAACTCACGTCTACGTTCAAAAAATGACGTCGGTGCGACGTCATTTTGCGCAAAGCACGGCGGGAAATTTCAAAACGGAGCATGCGCAGTACGTTCGGCGCGGGAACGCGCCTAATTTAAATGATCTACGCCCCATTTGAATTAGGCGGGCTTGTGCTGGAGGGATTTACGCTACGCCGCCGCAACTTTACAGGCAAGCGCTTTGTGAATCAAGCACTTGCCTGTGAAACTTGCGGCGGTGTAACGTAAATGCGATACGTTACGCCGCCGCAGATGTCTCTGAATCTGGCCCTATATTCTGACAGGGTGGACTCCTTCCCTTTAGAATACACAGAACAGCTCTTGCAGCCTTTGGCTGCAAGTGCTGATTGAATGATGGTTTTCCAGCAAGACCATTCGACAGAAGCCGGTCTTTAAGCTTGGTACACAATACTAGTTTTTTTTTTTTCGTTCAACCCAATGGGTTGAATGAAAAGGAAAAACTGACGGCACAAACAGGAACATAGGAACATTCGTTAGTTCGTTTTTGTCCATAGTGATGAGAAAATTCAAAGGAGCAGAATAGAAAAATTTTCTCGAAGAAATAGTGTATGTGCTTTTCATTTGGGAAAGTCCATTCATTTTGAAATGAAATGTGAAAAGCAAACAAAAGTACCTTTGAATGACATTTGTCAAGTCATCAAATGTTCTGAGATTTTTCGTACAAAATGTTCATTTGAAAATCTCCTAGCGTATGGCAAGTTTAAGCCAATAATAAGACCAAGGAGTATGGGGAAACTCTGGTGTGAAATTGAAAACTTTTTCAAGGAGTTAATTAAAAAATCACGAGAATGTACTCTTTATCAACCACAAGATGGTTTATGTACAAAACCAAATGTTACATTTTTTTTTTAAGTTACAGTTCTGCCTTGCCGCAGATACCACTGGCAGCCATTGTATGTTTTTTTGTTTTGTTTTTTTGCTAGAGTTCTACTTTAATAATGTTTAAATTAATAGAAATTTGCAATCAAATATTTTTTTTCAAATATCTACCTGGCCTTCAGCTTCAACCTATACAAATACACAATTATTTAACTTCAGTAGCATTTTTTATCATTACTATAAATTAAAATTTAGAAGATATGGGAACATTGTAATTGCATTGATAAGTAAGGGACAACTATTTTAGATTGGATTATTCATATAAATTAGAATTTCTGTAGCTACTATGTTAACAATGAAATTGTACAAAGTTGGGCATCACAATGGAAAGTGACATCTGTTATGAACTGCTACAGCTAATACAATACATTTTCATGTCATTCAAGGACTTTTACATATAGCAGTTATGATTCAAATAATTATTTGATAGCACTGCATTATGGTTATTAGCTATTGTTATTCTGATATTTTGTATATGTGTATTGCTTTTTGTGAGTGTTGCTGATTCTTTGGGGAGACTATATTCACAGTGTGCTTTTTAGATTTTGGGCACATAAAGGCTTCAGATTTTTGATGCTAACGGTCGCCCTTTTATTTATTTTATGGTTTTAAAGCAACATTGTCACTTTGCCTAGACAGGGCAGATTGACAGTGCCTCCCGGCAGCCCCCCCCCCCCCCCCGAAAATATATCCCCTGGTCCAGCTTTCCTTGGTGTCTCCCCTGCTGTCTCCCCTAAGTAAGTTTCGGAGTTGAAGTCTACCAGGGCATAGACTGGAATGTGGTCACCAGGGGTCAAGTCCTGGGGAAAAAAGTGTGGGAACTCCCACCCAAGATCCACTCCCCCACCAAAAAAATAAATAATACGCTCATATGCATAATTACTGAACCGCATGTTTTTTTTTTCCGATCCACTGCAAGTTCTTTCTAAATCCCACGATAACTCGCGGCAGACCTCTGCAATGTCTCCTGGGAACAATGACAAAAGCTCCCAGGAGACATTGCGGCATCGAGGAAGTGACACTACCTGATGAATCCATATACAGGAAGCAGCCTGTAACATAAAGGATTACTAAGGTTTACCTGCCCCTGACAGTGACTCGAGCTGGGCATCGCCCCTTAGTGAAGGATTGGCTCGGGCGGCTCAGCTGCTCTAGTCCTGCAAAGGGAACTGCGTTCCTGCTGTGAAAAAAGTGCAGGAACTCCGTTCCCACGCGTTCCCGCAGGACTTGAGCCCTGGTGGTCACGGTTCCTTTTTCCTTGTAACAGTGTTTTAAACTAGACAGAGGGTTTCACAGGCCCAAGCACTGTCAAATAGAAAGGTGATCTCATACTCGTAAGTACATTGTTGTAGTTCTGGACACCTGACAGTTGAGAAAGATTGTTTATGGGTCATATACCTTGTTTGAAGATGCACCCTGATGCAGGGGGCAGTGTAAAGGAGCCTTATTTGGGACCAACTCCTGATATTGATAAGGGTGTTATTTTTCACATGGTCAATTGGTAGTTGTGTAGTGAAGTAGGTAGGTAGTTGTGTAGTTAAAAGTCTTTGTTTGTAAGGAATGTGGTATAAATTCAAGGCGTTTGAGGGAATTTAGACTTCCCCTTCCTCAGGGCTAACATAAAAAGCAGCCAATAATCAATATAACAGTGTAGTGCTAAGTTGTGTAGCTCTATACAAGGGGTCTCCAAACTTTCTAAACAAAGGTCCAGGTTGTGAACAAGTCTACATGAGTGAGTATACCTTGCTAGAGGAGCACAAGAAAAGAGGAGGCACTATCAACTTGGAGGAGTGGGCTCCCTCCAGGCAAACCTGCCCTCAATTTATCCACTGCTATATATGCCACAGTACACAGCGGAGGACCACAATACACAGTGAAGCCTAGGGGTAGGCACTGTGGCTTCCACATATATTTGCAAATGTGTGCAACTAAAACCTCTGTTTTTAAAGGGAAATTGCTATGCCGCGTACACACGATCGACAAGAAAACCGTGGATTTTTTTCCGACTGAATTTTGGCTCAAACTTGTGTTGCATACACACAGTCACACAAAATTCAGACCAGCAAGAACGCGGTGACGTACAACACTACAACGAGCCGAGAAAAATGAAGTTCAATGATTCCAAGCATGTGTCGGTTTTTTTTGTAAGTCGGAATTTCCGACAAGAACGTTTCCTGTCGGAAAATTTGAGAACCAGCTCTCAAATTTTTGCTGTCGGAATTTCCGACACGGTCGGAATTTCCGAACAAAAGCTCACATCGAACTTTTCTTGGATTTAGCGTGGGGACACATTGGATGCCTCCAGCTGCCATTAAGCTCTTGCTGGGCATCCACTGTGTGCTTGTGTCTTTAAGGAGGAGTGGGCTCCCTCCAGGCACGGCCGAAAATTCCAAACAAAAGCTCACATCGAACTTTTCTTGTCGGAAATTCCGATCGCGTGTACGCGGCATAAGACAGGATCAATTTGCTTTTTTTTGCATGCTAGCTGGTAAGTGTGCTAGGTAAAAAAAAAATCTGTGTTGTGTGTTGCCCTTCCATGTGCACCTTACTACAAAGTCTAGTTATATATGTGAGGTGGTTGCCATCTTTTTCTATAGCTTGTTTGCTGGATTTGGCGTGGGGACACATTGGATGCCTCCAGCTGCCATTATGCTCTTGCTGGGCATCCACTGTGTGCTTGTGTCTTTAAGGAGGAGTAGGCTTCCTCCAGGCAAACCTGCCCTTAAAGTAAACTCCCATGCATAATTTGTACCTATAGGTAAGCCTAAAATAAGGCTCACCTATAGGTACTGTAAATATCTCCTAAAAGTGCACAGTTTATGAGACATTTAATGTTAATGCCGCCAGTGGTAAGGAACGACTGCCTGGGCCTTTCCTTCAGAGTTCTGTGCCATAAACGACCATTCCCACTGGCATTCACAGGAGTGACATCATCGCGGTTCTGGCCGATCACACAGCCAGAGTCCACAAACTCGGAAGGAAGACTCAATGAATATGGAAGCCCTGTCAGTGTTGAGAGCTCCTTTGCTGGAATGGCTTCATTCTAAGGTAAGTTTCTCATAATCTGCTAGTATGCGATGTATACTAGCACATTATAACTTTACCTTGCAGGTTCCAAAGAAAGAAAACACACACACACAGTGGTGTACTACCGCTTTAACTAATCCACTGCTATATACAGTATGCTCCAGTTTGAAGACTCTTAAAAATGATGTTTTGGATTGGAGTACACAGAGGAGTCTTGACGTAGGCACTGCAGCTTCCACATATATTGGCAAATGTGTGCAACTGAAACCTCTGTTTTTAACGCAAATTGTTAGACAGGGCCAATTAGTATTTTTGCGGACTAAGTGCGGTAAGTGTGCTGGGAAATTTTTGTCTGTTTGTACTGTCAACTTGGATGTCCAAAGAGGCAATGGTGTTGATTTACTAAACACAATGGGCTAGATTCACAGAGAGGTACGACGGTGTATCTCCTGAAACACCGTTGTATCTCTGAGTTAGGCCTGTCGTATCTATGCGCCTGATTCATAGAATCAGTTACTCATAGATATGCCTAAGATCGGACAGATGTAACTGTGTTACACCGTCGGATCTTAACTGCAATTTAAAAATGGCCGCGGGGGGGCGTTCTCGCTGATTTACGCTGAGAAATATGTAAATCAGCGAGATACGCCAATTCACGAACGTACGCGGGCCCAACGCAGTTTGTTACGACGTTTATGTAGCGCTTTTCCCGGCGTATACTTACCCCTGCTTCTATGAGGCGCAGCCAATGTTAAGTATAGCTGTCGTTCCCGCGTCAATTTTTTTTTTACGCCGTTTGCGTACGCCGATTCTCAAACCGATCGACGCTAGTTACGCTCACGCCGAAACCACTTACGTCCTAGCGACATCAGTGGGAGCAATGCACAAAGATCTAAAGATCCGCTGATCTATGTGAATCTAGCCCAAAGAGTCTGTGCACTCTGCAAGTGCAGTTGCTCCAAAGCTTAGTAAAGCTTTTTTTTTCTTGCATGCGATTGGGTATTCTTTGCAAAGTAAAGCTTTGCAAAGAATACCCAATCGCATGCAAGAAAAAAAAACAGCATTTTTACTTGTACATGAACAGATCATGGAAGTTAGCGGAGCTTCTGCTCATTTACTAAGATTTGGAGCAACTGCACTTGTAGAGTGTAACTGCACTTTGCAAAGTGCACAGTTTATTTTCCTTAGTAAATCAACCCTAGTGTCTCTCCTAAACCAAAAATTCTGAATTATATGTTGTCCTCTCCTACCTTGTTATAATCACTGCTGGTCTTAGTGTGCCATGCTGTGTCTGTGATATGGTATGCTTAGGATGTCTAGAGCAGAGGTAAGCTTTTCAGAAAGAAAAGCAGAGGTAGGCAACCTTGAAGAGATGGGGATCTACCTGAACAACATGGAAGAAGTCAAAGATCACCAGGCACAGTGTTAACTCCTCACACCTGATTTAAACCTCTAATTGGCATATTATCGTGTCACAACTGCATGCATTGCAGGGCAATTATGGGTTAAAATAAGGTGGTGAGGAAGCAACATATCTCCTCCTCATCACCTGTCAAACACACAGATTGCTTTTCAGAGGAGCAGCCGTGCCTGCTGCAGTTGTGAATGAGCCCTTTGTTGCATTCCGCAGCAAAACCGTTAGGGCTCATTCCCACGTAAAGTTAGGGGGTGGGAAAACCTACGGATGAGTTTACCGCCCCCCAATACCTACCTGCGGCAGCAGCCAAAGGTGTAAACATGCCACGGTAGGAATTAAGCACCCTGTTGCATTTGGTGGGTGCTACCACCTGCCAATCAAGACCCACTTAAGTAAAAAGGGCCACTCTGCAATCGCCCTACTACTCCATGCTTCCTCGGGGTCCAAGGGGCTGAAGCAGGTGGTGAAAAAGCAAAATAATGCTGCCTGCTTTAACCCCTTAAATTTCTGTACTGCACAAGGTTGCAGGACACTTTCAGACTGGCCTCATTCACTTGAATGGGTCATGCTTGGCAGGTGCCACGCCCACTAACCATGACAGAGCGTATTACCATACCTCCCAAAAATCCACTGCGGGACATCTTGTTGAGCGGGGGGGGTGCCGCAGATCGCAGTTGTTGAGCGGGGGGTGATTGCCGCGATCGAAGTTGTTCAGCAGGGGGGGGCCGGGGGTTGCCGCGGTTCACAGTTGTTGAGAGGGGGGGGGGTGATTGCCGCGCTCGACGTTGTTGAGCGGGGGGTGAGCGGGGTTGCCTACCTGTGCACACAGCCTGTCGGGTTCTCCTCTTCTCTTCAGCTGCCGCAGACCACACAGCGCTCCGCTCCGGTAAGAGCATGTCTCCCCTCTGACCTTCTTCTTCCTGTGCGGGAAAATTCACCCCTGCGCGGGACTGCGGGAACATGCAGTCTGTGCGTGAAGTTCCCGCAGAATCCGGGCGGGTTGGGAGGTATGGTATTACTACTGCTGCGGCATGTGTACACAGCACTACAGAGGCATCGGCTTAGTTCATTAGTTGTTCATCGACTCTTGCTTCCTGCTACAGCTCCAACTTTACAAGTGGTCCTTCTGTATTACACACTGTTTAATGCACTGGAATGGCGGGTCAGCAAGCCCAGACAGTGATCTAGCAGTCACCTGTCTGCGATCTACTGGTAGATCGCAATCTACAGGTTGCTGACCCCCGGTCTAGAGTGTGTCCTAATATTTTCAATGCTGCCACATCTGTTTGACTATTGGGGGGGATGTGGGTCCCATAAACAGTAGTGTTTATTTTTTCACAGAAAGGCCTGCATTTTATTTCAGTGCACAAAGTAATGTTATGCGCTTAGGTAACCAATAACCCTATGTCCATCAAATAAAGGGTAGATGAAATGTTACCTCTGTCTGCACTGAAACCCAAGTAAAACTGTAAGGCCGCGTACACACGGTCGGTCAAAACCGATGAAAACGGACTGAAGGACCGTTTCATCAGTCCAAACCGATCCTGTGTGGGCCCCATCGGTCAGTTATCCTTCGGTCCAAAAAAAGAGAACTTGCTTTAAAATTGAACCGATGGACGCCTAACCGATAGGTCAAAACCGATCGTTAGTATGCAAAAGCATCGGTCAAAAAGCAGAGCATGCTCAGAATCAAGTCGACGCATGCTTGGAAGCATTGAACTTCGTTTTTTTCAGCACGTTGTGTGTTTTACATCACCGCGTTCTGACACAATCATTTTTTTAACCGATGGTGTGTAGGCACATCAGACCATCAGTCAGCCTCATCGGTTAACCGATGAAACGGTCCTTCAGTCCATTTTCATAGTTTTTTTCCAATCGTGTGTACGCGGCCTAAGCTTCAGGCTCCGTCCTCTGCTCCTTCAGAGTAATACAGGAGATAAACTAAGGACATAACCAGACTTCCTATAGGGGAACTAGATATTACTCATGATGCCTATTTTTAATGGGTTCTTGGTCTCTCTTTTTTGAACCAATACTGGGGTTCATTAGTAACACGATGATTGGTTCAGGGGCTTTGCAAAACCCTGGCACCCAAGGCTTGTCCCCAGGTTGTCTACAGAGTGCCTAGCGTCTTCTTTATAGGAACTCAATCTAGGTGCCTACAGGCACTGCATGTCTTTTTAGAACCCTGGATCAGTCCCCTTTAGTATGAATACATGTATGGTCCTTTGTGTTCAATAAAACACGCCGCAAAAAAGAAAACTCTGGTCTACTCTTCTCTTCTCTGAGAAATTTTCTGCCTCATATAGGCATTCACACTTGATCAGAGAGAAGAGTAAAATTTCTCATAATATTCCCAACTATGGCTTGAAAAGCTCTGCCGGTAGTATAAACGGTTGTAATCGTCAATGCATTGTCAATCCGAAGGAGTGCAAATTTAATTAAGAATGCCAAAGGCCTTCATTTGGGGCCAGGTATCCGAGCTGTACGTTTTTTGATCTCAACCTCTCCCTGTAGTAACGTCCACACTGGCACAAAGGCTTCGGGGCACGAGAACAAAGGGAATTTTATGTGTCTGAATTCAGATTCTTTCCCTTTGAAATGAAGCGTCCAGAATGGGCAATAAAACTGTGAAAATGGATTTCTGGCCGCATTTGATGTTAAGCCTTTAGTGTCAAGAGCCAGATTTTTTCCTTTTCTTTTTTTTTTTTTTCTTTCAATGGTCTTGAGGGGGATTTGTCCTATAAATTATTTCTTACAGTTTGTGCTGGTAGTGTCCCACCCAGTCTCAGCGTCTGATCTAGCAGAGAGTAGAGCTTGCGTGAGTTACTAGTACACGCTGTCTTCTATTCTTTGAAACAAAAACCTGAGCTTTAAAAGAGTTATGAAAGATACATTGCAACATCTTCATCCTCCGTTTAGAACACGCAGGGAAGACGTGGGCATAAATAGTTTGTTAAATTATGTATTATTAAAAAAAAAATGATGGAATCTGCCAAGTTCAATAGTTTTGTAGGTTCTTCTTACCGTCAATAAATAAGGAGAGGGCTATCCGTGGCTCTATGGATCATAAAAGAGATACTGTCACTTCATCATGTTAAACAAAATAGCCATTTCCCCCAAGCAATAACATTTATTGATCCATTTTCCCACACACTGGCGAAGCCTTCACTAAGGCTCATTCACACGTGAGGTTGGGGGGGTGGTAAAATCTCAAATTTCAGCCTTTAGCTGCAAAGGCAGCGAGCAGGAGTGTATACATGCCACAGCTGCGATGCTTTGCTTCGTGTCCATGGCAGGAATTATACCCCTGCCACTTTTGGTGAATGGGGCTGTTCTGCAAGCACCCCACACCCGCGTGCAATGCACACAGTTGCAGAGTGCTAATGCAGGATGCAAGCGGTAAAGCAGGCAGCGAGGGGGCAATACAGCACCAAATTCTTTCTGAAAAGCTTAATGAATGTGGATCGGTCTTTAGAGAATCTGCCCTGTGGCCAGCACATCCTGGCTTGGGAGCAGTGGCGTATATAGGGTATGGCAGCCATGGCAAGTGCCATGGGCGCCATGGGGGGCGGCAAAAAGCCACCCCTGCATGAAAAAAAACCCGCCCGTCCTCCCGCGGCCGCCTCCCGCACCAATGTAGCCCCTGGCTTTGCAGTGCATTAACTTTAACTGAATGTTACCGGTTTAATGAGCAGGGGTCGACTGACCTATCGGGCACTGCCCAGGGCCTGGGGCCATTAGGGGGGCCCCATAAGAGGCTATGCAAGACTGAAACACATACAGTCTAGCATGGGCAGTGACTGTAATAGGACCTCTCATGGCGAACTGCTCCCCGCCAGGCCCCCCTTCACTCCTATCCACCCCAGGTGCTTGTACTGTAAATTACATCACCCAGGATGGACGAGAAGAGAGGAGGGGCCGGCGGGGAGAGTGTGCCATGAGAGGTCTTATTATTACAGGCATTAGGCTGTGTACTTTTTACTTTTTAAAGGAGTCTAGAGACACCAGAGCCACCACCATCGGTGGAGGGGGAAGGGTAGCCAGTACAGATGTAGGGGGCCTAGGCTCCCACAGGACCGCAGGAAGCCCAATGATACTCTCCTGGTCCCCCCAGGGTGTCCCCACCCCCTCACTTGCATCCCTCTGTGTCCCCTATCCGCACTGTGTCCTTCTCTGTCCTCATAACACTGCGTCCCTCTGTCTGTCCCCAGTGTCCCTCTCTGTCCTCGTCACACTGTGTCCCTCTCTGTTCCCAGTGTCCCTCCCTGTCCCTGGTTATCTGAAAGATGGGTTTCAAATGTTTTGACAGGGGGGCAGTTTCAGTGCTTGCCATAGGCGCCATTTTCACTAGATACGCCTCTGCTTGGGAGCACATCTTGTTATAGGGGTACTCACAGGGGGAAAGGAGAAGGAGAGGACAGCACCAATGGGGGACCACCAGAGAAGATGTAAGGGACCACCCTGTCCAATATCATTGCACAGAACTGGTAAGTATGACATCTTTTTTATTTTAATAAAATGACTTTATTATCATTTTAAAATCAGATATACCTGTAGCATAAGATATATTTTTCATGTTCTGTACAACACTTCCAGTTTTTTATTGCCTCTAATAGAGGTCTCAGTAGTCTCGCCCCATCAATGCATTCATCTGCTTTTCTCTCTAGAAGAGGCACACTAGGGAGAAACAGGCAAAGCAAACATAGTACCGAACCCTATTGTGATGTGACCTGTCAAGTCGTCCCCTTTTTTGGGAAGGGGGGCGACATTGTGGGGATCTGCCCTGTTGTTGAACCCTTGGCCCTTGGCCCTAGGCACATGTGCAGACCAGGGGTCATGTGCCTTTGTTTACCTATTCTTTTTGGGGGCTAGAGTGTACCACATTTAACTTAGGCCCCATACACACGAGAGGATTTATCCGCAGATACGGTCCAGCGGACCGTTTCCACGGATAAATCCTCTCAAAGATTTCCGCTGATTTCGATGGGATGGAGTGTACACACCATCGCATTGAAATCCGCGCGGAAATCCTCTGCCGATGACGTGTCGCGCCGTCGCCGCGATTATGACGCGGCGACGGGCGCGACGCTGTCATATAAGGAATTCCACGCATGCGTCAAATCATTACGACGCGTGCGGGGAATCCCTTTGGACGAATGGATCCGGTAAGTCTGTACAGACGAGCGGATCCATCCGTTGGAATGGATTCCAGCAGATGGATATGTTGTGCAGCACAACAAATATCCGATCTGCTGGAATCCATCCCAGAGGAGATTTCTCCGCGGAAACAGATCCGCTGGCGTGTACACACCATAGGATCTATCCGCAGAAACCCATTTGCTGGGATTTATCTGCGGATGGATTCTATCGTGTGTACGGGGCCTTACAGTATCTCACAAAAGTGAGTACACCCGTCACATTCTTGTAAATATTTTATTATATCTTTTCATGTGAATTTAGGCACAGATTCTGCCCTGATTTGTCTCTGAACTGGAGAATGGGGACGCACGTTCCTGTGTGATCCTCAGCCGGTTACAGTGTGAACCCAGCCTAAAGGTGATGGACTGGTCAAGCATGTCTCTAGACCTGAATCCCAAGGTCTCTAATATCCACCGGCTCTGTGATATCGTCATGGAGGAGTGGAAGAGGACTCCAGTGGCAACCTGTGAAGTTCTGGTGAACTCCATGCCCAAGAGGGTTAAGGTAGTGCTGGAAGGTGGCCACACAAAATATTGACACTTTGGACCCAATTTGAACATTTTCATTTAGGGGTGTACTCACTTTTGTTGCCAGTGGTTTAGACATTAATGGCTGTGTGTTGAGTTATTTTGAGGGGACAGCAAATTGACACTGTTATACAAGTTGTACACTCACTACTTTACATTGTAACAAAGTGTAATTTCTTCAGTGTTGTCACATGAAAAGGTATAATAAAATATTTAAGTGTAGGAGGAAACCAGAGTACCCATAGGAAACCCACACAGCCACAGTGAGAACATGCAAACTCCAGGCTTTGGGATTAGAACCAATGACCCTAGGGCTGCTAGGCAGATGTGCTAACCACTTAGCCACTGGGACCAATCTTGTGGGTTTTCTGGCCCGTTTCATAGATAATTTGCAAGCTTTTGTTTAAAAAGAGCATGGGTAGCTTTTTATGGGGGCTTTCTATAAAGCTGCGTTTAAACTTAGTCCTGTAAAAGAAACATTTAAAAAAAGAACAGCATTTGAGTTCCCCTTAAAATTCATACTAGTGGAGGAAAGCGAATGCACTGTCCCTATTTCCTGAACCATCCTAGGCCACATGCCCTTTTAACATCGGGAGGGTACCTTGGTACCCCTAAGTATTCATTACCAAAACAAGAAATCCCCAAAACATAAAACCCAAGTAGACACCATGATAAATTCCTTTATTGCAAATTGTTAAACAATGCCCCAAAATGTAAATTTACATTGTCCAGTGATGTCCATTGAGCATCAATCACGATGACCAGCCACCATGATAACCTGCCACCTGATGATGTTGCCCTGCAGCCATAACGACCCGTCTCCCCACAATCTTTCCCACTGCACTACCACCACAAAATGACAGATCCCTGGTCGTCTCTCATCCAGGATCACTGATTGGTTTGTTTACAAACAGAAGCCAGCCAGGGATCTGTCATTTAGTGGCAGTAGTGATACTGTTTCCACCTACAAACAGCATCCATGGGAATTACATGGCAGATGTGACCAAACATGACCAGTTTATTCAACCTGAATCCAAAGCATATCTTTATATGGCATCATCTTTGTTC
This sequence comes from Rana temporaria, assembly GCF_905171775.1. Classification (NCBI taxonomy): domain Eukaryota; kingdom Metazoa; phylum Chordata; class Amphibia; order Anura; family Ranidae; genus Rana; species Rana temporaria. The sequence continues at coordinate 22,608,303 of NC_053501.1, forward strand.
TGGCATCATCCAGGGTCACCAGCTACTTCCTGGACTGGGACTCTGCCTGCTTAGAGATGATACAATGTAAATTCTGTTGCCTGTGCAGTTCTCTGCTGTGTTCCCAAATGTCTGACACAATCAGTCCCTGCTGTAGCCTCTTGCTTTGTAACAAATGTACCACTACCCCCACAATGGCTGCTGGTACTGGCTTCCCTATTCCTGCACAGCCAGGCAACATGTATTTCCAACTTGCATTCAGACATCAAGATTTCTTCTCAAACCAAATGTTGAAAGGATTTCTCCACCCGAGCCCCAGCCTGGAGGCAAAGCCCCCCCCGACAGACCCAGGGGTCCCTCCCAGGCCACCAATAGACTCCTCAGCACTCCAGCTTCCACCCAACACCCCTACTGCCCTACTGGCATGGCTCCAACAAATTTAGGGGCTGACCTGCCCACTCTGCCAGGACATTCTGCTTGGGGATTGGCTACGTTCCCTCAAGTATGCAGATCAGCTTTCCTGGCCTCCACCCACTAACTTCTGGAAGTTTCTCCAAACTTCCAGATTCAGGGGGAGGTACTGGAGACCTGCCTCTGTGAGTCATCCAGCCTGACCTGGAGTAAACCCTGACCCAATTTCAGACTTACAAACTAACCATAAGCCATAACATACATTTGCATGCACTAACACTAGTAGCACACTAGAGGGTGCTACACAAAGTTACAGTGTTGCAGTCTGATCACTGGGAGAGGAGACTAAGGAAATTTTTGGATGACATCTCCTCAACCCAAGCACAGTCACTTTCCTAGAGCTAAGGGACTGCTTTAATGATAACGGGTTCAGCTTTTACACTGTTGTTGTTTGTTGGTACATGTCAGGAATTTATTATGCAAACTTGTAAAATGACCAAAGGTCCACTGTGTGTGTGTGTTTTTTTTTTTTTTTTCAAATGTTGTAGTGTGTTTTATACATTTCCATGTAGATTCCTGTTGTCTAGGCTCACTGAAATTACACAAAAACACACCATAATGCATGAAAGACCTGAATTGCTCTACTCCTCCCATATAAACTTATCCCTTTCCATTCAAGCTGTTTCTGTAGTTCTTTAATGACATCTGAGAAAAGAACAGGGAGGGCCCATGAACTAAGTGTATTGTCTGGAGAGTAGAGGCGTGCCAATGGTCAATGGATTAGCACTCAGGGTGCAAATGCTTCCTGCTCAGGAGTAAAGCTTACCAAACCTATCTTGCTGTAGAAATGTTGGATTACATGTTCCACACATTTATTTCTAGGATATAGACGTCATGGGAAGTGAAGCTGATGTCTTCTTCGGAACCAGTACTAGTTGTAGAGTCCATCGCAGGTTATGATCTTTTAAAACCATAAGCACTCTTCTTAAGTGAAACCATAAACCCCCAGATTGATCATGTTTCTCACCGCAGTCGTATGTGACACAAGGTAAAGAGACTGAAGGCAGATACTTAATACCATTAAAGGTGCAGACTTTTTTAGGATTATCATAGGAGTCAGCCCTGTCCTTCGGATTGTCTGCTTTTTTCCATTGGTTTGATTGACAGCGCAAATCCACTAGGGCGCCTCCCTGTCTGCAAAGAATGATGTTAGAGGTCTTATTCATTGTGCGTAACACTTATGTGCAAAGATCTATAGAAGAACTTCGGCAAACATTTTGCAGGTACAGTTCAAACACATTTAATTGCATGTGTACAGAGTGTGCTTGAAGTCTGTGGTTCATTATTGTAGAAGAAAAATTACTTTATAAATGTAATGATATCGTTTTAATACCATATGATTAATGGAACCATTGAATGAGCGATGTATTGACTTGGTTGATTGATTGATTGGAGAATAGACGACGTATAAACAAGCAGTTTGAAACAACATTTTCAAAAGCTTTAAAGCAACCCTGTCTGTATCCATCATAAACTCCTGGAGTGTCACTCCATATAGGAATAGACTCAGTACTTACCTGTCCGATGTGTGACAGAGGAAAGTCTCACTCGTTTCAAGAGTTGCAAGCCCCACTGCTGTCCGACACTTCCAGGGGGGTCACATAGCGTGCCTCCCTGCTCGGTGCTGTGGTTTTTCTTGCTGACCCCATATGTTACAGCTGTGTCCTTATTTTGTCAATGAAACCTCAACACTGCATGTAATCTATATGGCAAAGTTGGCATTTGGATCCCATGATCTGGAAGCGCTTTCACTGGTTTCCAGATCATCCGAGGTGACCCAGGCTGTCAATGAGAGCAGGGATTGAGAGTCACCAGCCGCACAAAGCGCCAGTGGATGGCTCTCAAAAGGAGGACATTTATTCACATAATACGGATCAGGAGGCCCCCATATTGTTATCAGGCCCTCACCTACAGACACCCCCCCCCCCACAATTACTAAGCAAGGGTTGTGTGGAAGAGGCCCTTGTCCTTATCAGCACCAGGACAAGACGCCTTCCATGTTGAGGGCATGTAGCCTGGTATACATTGTAGTTCAGAAGGCCCTTTTTGGCCATTTAGGCTGCATGCTCGGATAAGGGTCTGGTATGGATTTTGGGAGGGACACACAATTTATTTTTCCTTGTGTCTTGCATGGGGTTTCCCCTTAAAATCCATGCCAGACCTGAAGGGTCTGATGGGGAATTTGGAGAAGATCCTACCCTGTGTTTTTTAAGGTCTTAAATTACCTTAAATTCCTTACCAGACCTGAAAAGCCTGGTATGAATTTTGGGGGGCTCCAATTCCATTTTTTACACTATCCACGCCCTTATGTTTACATTCCTCTGTCAGCCTGAAATCTCGAGGTGACAGCTGAATGTGCTGAGTGGGGATGAGTCATTGGTTGTTAGGGAGGCCACAGAAGGCCAGCTCCCTAGCTATGAGGAGCACTGAGCAGGAAGCTGTCATATGTAACAGTGCTAGTACTATTGCAGCTAAATGTTTCACTTCCCACTGCATCTGGAGGTTTGATTGGCCAAACACCCATTTGTTCAGCCATTTGACGAAACCTCCTGAACAACAGATGAGCCTTTAGCTCATTCCCAAAGAGAGAGTAGGAATCTCCACACATTTTGTACACAGTACAGAGATCTCATATTATTTTTCATCTTCTGGTTGAATGCTCTTAGCTTGTAGTGCTAGTCTATTACCTTGATTGGTCAAATGTTCTTAAAGTAGAATTCCAGCCTAGCACTATTATTAAAAATGTTCCAGCCTTTCTCCTGCTACCTGGAAGGTTTACCTGTGTAAAAAAGAAATGTATTTTTAGCCTGCTCATGCATTTAACGACGGCTAGGAATTCTGGGAGCCATGACATCACTCATAGGCTCCCATGTCCCAGCTGTTGTTAGCGCTCCCTCCTCTTCCCTGCAGCCACTGCTGATTACTTGGGGAAGCCAGAGTTGCAAATTCACATGACCAGATTGGAGTGGACTTAAGCCCTGTACACACGGGCCAGAATCTCGTCAGGAAAAAAACATTGTTTTTCCTGACGAGATTCTTGGCAAGAATCTCTTGCCGCCCGAGTGTACAGACACTCCTTTCAAAAGAACCGCTCGGCATACTCGGAAAGGCAGAGCTTTCTTGCTGGTTCTTGCTGATTAAACCGAGCGTGTGTACGAGGCTTAAGAATAAGTAAATCTACACATCCTTTTTTACACAGGTTAGGCGACATAGGTAGCAGGAGGAGTGTGGGAACATTTTTTAGACTAGTTGGTTTTAGGCTGGAATTATACTTTAAGGCCGCGTACACATGATAGGATCGCCAGAGGAGAACGGTCTGAAGGACCGTTTTCATCAGACCAAACCAATCAAGTGTAGGCCCAATAGGTTATTTATCCTTCGGTCAAAAACATGAGAACTTGCTTTAAAATGTAACCATTGGACGCCTAATCGTCAAAACCGATCGTTAGTATGCAAAAGCATCGGTTAAAAACCCGCGCATGCTCAGAATCAAGTCGACGCATGCTTGGAAGCATTGAACTTCAATTTTTTCAGCACGTCGTTGTGTTTTACGTCACCGCGTTCTGACACGATCGGTTATTTAACCTATGGTGTGTAGGCACATCAGGCCATCAGTCAGCTTCATCGGTTAACCGATGACAGCGGTCCTTCGGACCGTTCTCATCGGATGGACTGATCGTGTGTACGCGGCCTAAAGCTACTTTCTCTTAGGATCCACGTTAGGGAATTCTACATTCACCCTAAAAAAGGCATAAAACAGAAACTGGTATTTCACACATTTTGCAAGCACTACGAGTACTACTCATGACTTTTGCATGAATGTTAAATGATTTCTTTAATTGACCCCTAAGATTTGTGTCCAATTATCCTAAATTGAAGCTGAGGGGGCTTCAAGGGCTTAAAAAAGCTGCTTAAAAAATGCTAGTTTCATAAATTGTTCCTGTTTTGCAACATGCTTGCTAAATTTGAAATACTTCAGACTAGTTGAGAAAGTGGCAGTGTGTACCAAGCTACTTATTACCTCATTGGACAAAATACATGTAGTACTTTGTCCCATCTTCCTACGTGCTGTCTAAGGTTAGCTGTAAGGTCGCACAGGACATGGTCCTCCCTCTATGGCCATCCGACAACGCATCAAGGAGATGGCACTTTTTTCTGTCTTCAAGCACTTGCCAGAGAGAAGAGTTTCACAAGGAATGCAGGAGGAGGGGGGCTTGTCAGCTAAAATGTTCTAGGTAAGCCAGCTAGGTGGTTGGAGTTGGAAAAAAGTGCCAATTGTCAAAGCAACCATCTCCTTGCTAGTTGCTTTGTTGGGTGGTCAAGTGGGTGCCTTGTCTGACCTCACAGCTAGCCTTAGACAGCACAAAAAAGGATGGTACAAAGTACTACAAGCACTATGTCCCCCAAGGAACAGAAGACATTAACAAAAATAGAAGCACAACTTTTTCTTTAGGGCTAGGCTTTGGGAAGATCTTGTCACGTTGCCCTAAATGGACAAGGTGGTAGGGTCTCTTTAATGTTGTTTTTCTTGCTAAGCAAGTGGAAAGCTCTGTGTTTATCCACAAGCCAGGTTACAGTTTGGATAATTAAACTTTAGGTTTATCCTCTGCCAATATCCCCAAGCAGTGTAGGCTAAAGCAAAACATTATTAACTTCAACTTAGTGCCGAAATCGTTCCCACTCCCCCTTTACCTCCTCCTCAGATGACTACATTTACTGCCAGCATGTTAGGACACTGTGCAGGGAATGTCCCTGGAAGATACTGTTGCCTGGTTTGAACTCTTAATTTTCCCGTGGGCAGTTATCTTGTTGTTTTTTAATATATAAAGGTCACGTTTTAGCGTCGTTCACCAAGTCAGCACATCGACTCTTCAGGTCTGGCTCCCCAGCCGGTTCAAGTCGTGAATCGTGATGATAGATCCTTTGTGTCAGGTAGCCTGGGGTGCCAAATTCATGATACTCTGTAAAACTGACATTGGAAAATATAGAGACCTAAAGGAAAACTTCAATCAGTACTAAGGTATTATATGAGGTCACTTGTAACTTTTTTCTTTTTTGAGACCTGGGAAGACCTAAGGCCACGTACACACGAGGGGATCTCCGCTGGAAACGGTCCACCGGACCGTTTCCAGCGGAGATTCCTCCTCCGGATTTGGATCCGATGGCTTGTACTCACCATCGGATCAAAATCCGCGCGGAATTCATCCGCGGTGACGTGTCGCGCCGTCGCTGCGATGATGACGCGGCGACGTGCGCGACGCTGGAAGGTAAGTACTTCCACGCATGCGTCGAATCATTACGACGCATGCGAGGGAGGGGAGCGGACGGATTGATCCGGTGAGTCTGTACAGACCACCGGATCAATCCGCTGGACCCGATTCAAGCGGATAGATTTCTTAGCATGCTAAGAAATTTATATCCGCTTGAAATCGATCGGCCCGAGAAATCTCCGCGGATAAATATCCGCTAGGCCGTACAGACGACCGGATTTGTCCGCTGGAACTGATCCGCGGATCAATTCCAGCGGATAGATCCGGTCGTGTGTACGGGGCCTTAAGGTTAAAGGGACATTCCTTCATATACCGCTTCTGTCAAAAGTGAATGCTAGGCCTCGAAATGCATACAAGCATGATTGTAAAGGACCAACTCCCTCTCTTTTAACATATTGACCTGGAAACTCTTTTGCATGTTTGTAATAGCCACCATGGATCTTGGGGGCGTTTTCTTATAGAAAACTATTAAACTTCCATCTACTCTCTTTAGTTGAGTATTGTTATTCTTTTGCAAAGTTTCTTACCTGGAAATACTGCCAATAACAGCAATTAATGTTGCAGGCTGACATTGCAAGGTTACTGCCTCTTTTAGCAGTATCCTTGTCAGTTATTTGTGAATGCTCCTTTAATTAGACATTTGTCTACTTATCAGGTCTTTTAAATAGGACGATAGTGCCATAATGACTGTGTATGTCCAGGGATAGTTTTTACTAAGCCTGATGCAAAAAACATTCAAGGTGTTTCAGGGGCTCACACCTCCCCCTTAATCAGGGTTCTCTTTTCCCAACTCTGATGAAGGGAAAGCTGCTTAAAAAAATGGTAGTTTCATAAATTGTTCCTGTTTTGCAACATGCTTGCTAAATTTGAAATACTTCAGACTAGTTGAGAAAGTGGCAGTGTGTACCAAGCTACTTATTACCTCATTGGACAAAATACATGTAGTACTTCGTCCCATCTTCCTACGTGCTGTCTAAGGTTAGCTGTAAGGTCGCACAGGACATGTGTAGCACCCTCTAGTGCAGAGTGCTAGGTTGTACCTAGGTTTTTCTGTAGTGTAAGTACAGTTAGGCTTGGTTGGCAGCCAAGCCTGTATTATGGACCTGGGTCGGGGTGAGTGATCTAGGGAGCCTGGATGACTCATCAGGCAGCACCTTTGGTACCTCTCCCTACTTGTCGGAACCTTGGAGAAGTTTCCAGAAGAATTTTGGGAGGGGGATTAGGAGGAGCTGCCTGGAGTATTGAGGAGGGCTCCAGCCAACCCCCTGCCAATAGGCTAACAGGTGGAGGGCACCTCTTAAATACCCAGAGTCAGGCCAGTTGGGCCAGTGTGGAGTTTGGGTGGAAGCTGGAGATGGAGTGCTGATGAGGCTGTCTGTGACTCTTAAGGGTAGCCCCCTAGCCCTCAGCGCCTTTCACCCAGATTCATAGGTTATCTGTAAGTATGGATGGGTGATTTATGGTTATTAATCTATGACTCTGGGTGAAAGGCGCTGAGGGCTGGGGGCTGGCTGGGGGAAGGGCATCACATCATCATCATATTTTTCAAAATACACAGGGGACTACGCCCCAGGGATATCTGTTTCCTGTTGGCCTTCCACCATTGTGCCTTAGGGTTTACCACCTCAGCTCCCGAGACTGATAATGCCCTTCCTCCGGCCAGCCCCCTGCCCTCAGCGCCTTTCAACCAGACTCATAGGTTATCTGTAGGTATGAATGGGTGAAATGGAGGAGCTCAGCTATGAGGAAAGATTAGAGGAACTGAATTTATTCACTCTTGAGAAGAGGAGATTAATGGGGGATATGATCAACATGTACAAATATATATGGGGTCCATATAGTGAACTTGGTGTTGAGTTATTCACTTTACGGTCAACACAACGAACAAGGGGCACTCTTTACGTCTAGAGGAAAAGAGATTTCACCTCCAAATACGGAAAGGTTTCTTCACAATAAGAGCTGTGAAAATGTGGAATAGACTCCCTCCAGAGGTGGTTCTGGCCAGCTCAGTAGATTGCTTTAAGAAAGGCCTGGATACTTTCCTAAATGTACATAATATAACTGGGTACTAACATTTATAGGTAAAGTTGATCCAGGGTAAATCCGGTTGCCTCTTGGGGGATCAGGAAGGAATTTTTTCCCCTACTGTAGCAAATTGGATCATGCTCTGCTGGGGTTTTTCGCTTTCCTCTGGATCAACTGCGGGTATAGAATTGGGTATATGGGATTGTATGATATTATTATTGTTATTAATTTATTTAGTTTTATGGTTGAACTGGATGGACTTGTGTCTTTTTTCAACCTAACTATGTAACTATGTAAATATGGTTATTATCCAATTTATAATCCCCCCCCCCCTCCTCTTGTGGATAGACCCATTGTAATATTACAATATTTTTATAGACACTGATTCTGCGTCTGCTCCTAAAGAGTGGTAGTTATCCATGAAACGTGTTAAGCTATATAGATGCTATTAATATGATTATACATCTTAAAGCGGATGTGCCACGGGGAAAAAATATTAAAAGCCAGCAGCTACAAATACTGCAGCTGCTGACTTTTAATATTAGGACACTTACCTGTCCTGGAGTCCAGCGCTGATCGCAGCAGAGCACGAGCGATCGCTCGTCTCTCTGCTGCTCCCCCCTCCATCCACGCTCAGGGAACCAGGAAGTGAAGCGCTGCGGCTTCACTGCCCGGTTCCCTACGGCGCATGCGCGAGTCGCGCTGCGCCCGCCGATTGGCTCACACGCTGTGTGCTGGGAGCCGAGTGTTCCCAGCACACAACGGGCGACAGACGGGATGTGACGGAATGCCCGTCTTTCGCCCGTAGCGTCTTTAGACAGGTATCTGCACCCCCCTCCCCCCTGAAAGGTGTCAAATGTGACACCGGAGGGGGGGAGGGTTCCGATCAGCGGGACTCCACTTTAGGGCTTTAAGAGTGTCATCAACTATTTTAATTGATTGTTATATTGGCCTTTATCAATGTAGTATGGTTTTGTTATATAGTATGTGAACATGGATCATAGAGTCTGGTGTTTTTATAATGTAAATATCATGAATTAACATGCCATCATGCTATTATGTTATTATGTGATATATATGAACTAAATTATGGGGAAGATCCACAGAGAGAGTACGCCGGCCTATCTACTGATACGCCGGCATACTTTCAAATTTCCTGCGTCGTATCGTTGTTTTGAATCCTCAAAACAAGATACGACGGCATCTGGGTTAGATCCGACAGGCGTACGTCTTCGTACGCCTTCGGATCTAAGATGCAATTCTTCGGCGTCTGCTGGGTGGCGTTCCTGTCGTTTTTCGCGTCGAGTATGCAAATTAGCTATTTCCGATGATCCACGATCGTACGAGTGGCCGTCGCATTCTTTTACATCGTCTCTAGTCGGCTTTTTCCGGCGTATAGTTAAAGCTGCTGTTTCGTGGCGTATAGTTAGACCTGCTATGTTAAGTATGGCCGTCGTTCCCGCGTTTAATTTGAATTTATTTTTTTTGTTTGCGTAAGTCGTCCGTGAATCGCAGGATGGACGCAATTTACGTCCAAGTCAAAACAATGACGTCCTTGCAACGTCATTTCGCGCAATGCACGGCGGGAAATTTAGGGACGGCGCATGCGCAGTTCGTTCGGCGCGGGGACGCGCTTCATTTAAATGAAACACGCCCCCCTACTCGCCGATTTGAATTAGGCGCCGTTACGCCGCAAGAGATACACTACGCCGCCGTAACTTACGGCGCAAATTCTTTGTGGATTCAAAGCTGCCAAAAGTAAGTTACAGCGGCGTAGCGTATCTCACATACGCTGCGCCCATCTAATTGTATGTGGATCTGCCCCTATATGTATATGTACTTTGTCTATATTATGATATAACGTGTATGATATGACACAATATGATTAAGATACTTTTTACTATACACTCGCCAGACACTCCTTGTTCATGTCGCCAATTCGGTCGCATACTTCATATAAAGTCCCAAATCCTCTCCTTATGCTATCGACTTTGTGGGACGGTCGCAGCGTTGATTTGCAAATTGTGGCTTGAAAATTTGGGCGGGACCTCAAAGACATGCTGGCTTGTCTGGGCAGGGTTTGTGAAAATGAAGGGGTGACTTACAAGCGTCCTGTTTTTGCAGTTTGGATTTGAGAGCACCTGCTAGGTAATTGTGTTACGAAACAAGATTGTGGACAAAGGCCAACTTTTTCTTTCATATTTTTTTTGCAGAGGATTGCAAAATCGAGAGGGAAAAATATTGCCTCAAAGCAAATGCTCTTCCCAGAACTCAGACCTGTCTGTCCCTAGATGTCTTTGCTGTCATCCAGTATTATAATCATTTCAATAAAAAAAATGTATTAACTGCTTCTCACCTTCCTTCTATTTTTAACAGATACTGTCTTCCTGTACAATTCCCCGAATGCAAATGCTATACTACACCTACAATAGCATTCTCTAGAAAATAAAAAGGCCATTTGCAGCTATTGATTACGCCCTCTTTCAACAATGGAGTTTTTATGCAAGGAATCTCTACTGCTAAAAAACCAACAAATGTACTGTATATACTCGCATATAAGCCGACCCGAATATAAGCCGAGGCACCTAATTTTACCACAAAAAAAATGGGAAAACGTATTGACTCTAGTATAAGCCTAGGGTGTCCATCTGCATGCCTCACTGTGCCTCATTTTGCCTCACTGTGTCCATGTGCATGCCTCACTGTGCCCATGCCTCACTGTGCCCATGCCTCACTGTGTCCATGCCTCACTATGCCCATGCCTCACTGTGTCCATGCCTGACTGCGCCCATGCCTCACTGTTCCCATGCGTCATTGTGTCCATGCCACACTGTGCCCATGCCTGACTGTGCCCATGCCTCACTGTTCCCATGCCTCACTGTGTCCATGACTGGACTGACGTTTAACATGGGAGTCTATTGAAGGGGTGCCTGACTTTGAATAAATTGGTGCTCCCCAGCCATAGGTCCCCCAGACAACAAACTTTGCACACTTGTAGAGGAACAGTGGGGCTACATGTGGCCAAATTTGGGATCCAGGAGACCTACGGCCGGCCGGTACTGGGTCCCCAAAGTCCGGGAGATCAGGCGCAAAAAGGTGACTCGAGTATAAGCCGAGGGGGCATTTTCAGCACAAAAAAACTTGCTGAAAAACTCGGCTTATATACTCGAGTATATACGGTATATGGGGGAATATTTGCACTGGCACATTTGCAATACATTTGTTTAACCACTTGACCTTTGAAAGATTTACCCCTTCATGACCAGGACATTTTTTACGAGTTACTTTAACTGACAATTGCTGTACCCAAATTAAATGTATGTCCCTGCAAATAGAGCTTTCTTTTGTTGATATTTGTTCACCTCTGCGGTTTTCATTTGTTGTACTATAAACAAACAAATAAAACAATTTTGAAAAAAACAAAACAATGGCCGGATTCACATACACTGGCGCATATTTATGCCGCCGTAGCGTATCTCCTTTATGCTACGCTGACGCAGTGCAGAGAGGCAAGCACTGAATTCACAAAGCCAGTGCTTCCATATCTGCGCTGGGTTTCCAAGGCGTAAGTCGGTGTAAGTGGAAGTGGGCATGAGCCATGCTAATGAGGCGTGACCCCATGCAAATGATGGGCCGAGCGCCAGACAGATACGTATCGCCAACTGCGCATGCGCCGTCCCGTGGGCGCATCTCAGTGCGCATGCTCACAATCACGTCGGAACAACTGCCTAAGATACGTCAGATCACTGCCTACGGCGTGAACGTAACCTACGCCTAGTCATATTCACGTCCTACGTAAAATACGATGGCTTGTGTTCCCTGGTGCAGCCCTTTGCATGGATGCTGCTGAGTTACACCTCCTTTATGGGGCATAACTTTACGCCGGACGTATGACTTTATGCGCACTGCTTCGGACGGACGGACGTTCGTGAATCGGCGTATCTCCCTTATTTGCATATGTGAATAGAAAATCAATGGGAGCGCCAAATACGTCCAGCATAAATATGCGCCCACTCTATGCCAGCGTAGGCAAGTTACGTCAGTCGGATGAAGCCTATTTTCAGGCGTATCTTAGTTTTGTGGGCACGGCGCACAGATACGATGGCGCATATTTGCACTTACACGGCGTATCTTGAGATACGTTGGCGCAAGTGCTTTGTGAATCAGGGCCATAGTGTTTTACTTTCTGCCATAAAACATATATAAAACAAATCGATCTCCTTTCCTTGAATGGGGAAACGCGTCGGTTGGAGTCACTACTTCATACGTCACCACGCACAAGCCGGTCTGGTTGTATGCTGCGGCTGTGTTTTTTAAACTTTGTTTCTTTTTTTCCTGGTTGACAGTAACATGTATTTGTGTTTTATAAATAAAACCCCTTTTTCAATGATTACTGCACCGTGAAGGTTTTTCTTCTCTGTCCTATTTAAAACCAAAACCGGACCGGGAAAGTGCATTTGGATATCTATTTGCTTTAAGACTGGAGGGATAAGTTGGAGCCTAATACAGCACGAGCGGAGCTTCCTTACCACCTGAGAAATCCTTTGATGGTCATCTGTGGTCGGTTGAGTGTCTCTCAAAATGCTTATATGATCTCTATAACGTGAGATCCACCTATCTGGTAAGCGGCGTGATCACCTTTTTATTCTGATGAACGGAACACTTTGATTAATCTACAGTCAAGCTGTTTTTTCTCTCTACTGAATGTTGTCAGCATATACGGACATTGGAACTGGTGCTTGACTGAATTGAATTTTCACCTGATTAACATACCTATGTGATTGGCATATGCACGTTTATTTGTGGACTATTTTGATTTATCACTATGGTTCACAACTATATTAATTTATATTAATTGTCACCTAATTTTGTTCACTAATTATTTTTTTGCATTCACTATTCAATATTTGTGTGGTAGCGCAACAATTTTTTGTTTTATATGTGTACTAACTGACTATTTAAGTTTTTTTAGTTGCAGCACTACTAGTTTGGTTTCACCAGTGCAATTTGTTTTTTATATTAATTTTGTCACAACAATTTTATTACACTTTATTCATCACATAACAATTTTCACATTATATTATATTATATCAGTAGATACGCCGGCGTACTCTCTTTGTGGATCTGTCCCAGAATGTTGCCCTCTGGGCCACATTTGGGGTCTTCTACCTCACCTGAATATTTATTACTGGCTCAGCTAAAAGCCAAACTAAATAACAATCCATTCATTTTCATTTTATTTTTATTGCATTGTATTGTATTTATATTCAAATTTGATGATTGAAAGGCTTTTATTAATTATGAATCAGCTTTCTGAATAAAAAAAAAAAACATTACAAGGCTGAGTCATAGAAAGACATGGGAATCTTTTTCCAAAGTTAGTATAAAAAAATACCCAAATCTATAGATAAAAATGTCAGATTCCTGCTTGTATTGAAAAGAAGTAGTAACAGTTTGCTGATCTGAGGATGTAATGTGTTTTCTTTTTCTTTTTACCTTTTCCTTTTTCTTTATATTAGCTTTTCAAAATAACAAATGCAGTAATATAGAGGCGGAATAAAAAGTTTAGTGCAGCAAAACACTTTAGGTAGTAAAATAGTACATTTTGTATAGAGATGTGCACATCATACCAAAAATAGGGACAACTGAATGTGGTTGTAAAGGCTCCAGGTTTTTTACCTTCCTGCATTCTATGCAGGAAGGTAAAACACCTTCTGTGTGCAGCAGCAGCAGCCCCCAGCCCCCATAATACTTACCTGAGCCCCAATCGTAATCCAGCAATGTGCAAGAGCCTCGGCTCTCCTTGGACTCTCCCTCCTCATTGGCTGAGACAGCAACTGGAGCCATTGTCAATCACAGCCAGTAGACCAATGAGGAGAAGAAGGGGTCGGGACTGAGCCATGGCTCTGTGTGTGATTGGACATGCAGAGCAGTGGCTCAGAAGCAAGCCTGCTTAGATGCCCCCATAGCAAACTGCTTGCTAAGGGGGCACTGTCAGGAGGGAGGGGCCAGGAGTGCTGGCGAGGGACCCAAGAAGAGGAGGATCTGGGCTGCTCTGTGCAAAACCACTATACTTTAGCAGGGTCTCCTTGAGATTTAAAAATAATTTCAAGGGTTTCTCTGGGTTAAAACGGTTGAAAAAAGCTTCTCTAGGTACACAGTGCAATATAAAGCTGGGTTCATGGACACCTTGCAACACATGAAAGCTGGCAGTGGCCAGGGTTCCCGGACCACCAGAAAATGAACAAAGTACATATCAGATAAAAAGGCAGGTAGTGGTTAATGCTGCCCCAGTCGGGAAGTTAGGAGTTAATTGTGTATCCTGGTGTTTTTTTCTGGGGCCTGCTATAAAGGGGACAGAGGCCCAGACCCTGGGGGTTCATTGCTTCTGTTCTGTTGGTTTAGTTCTGACCTGTCAATTCTGGTCAGACCCGTTCTGGACTTCTAATGCCATGCCAATGTCAGAGTTCCCGCTGCCTAGGGGGATTAGTGGGACGTGCAGTCCTTCCTGGAGATACCACCCATGAACTCTGCCAAGATTATTCTTTTTCCTATGTAGGTATGCTGGGGCAGCCACAAGCCTAAAGTTAGGGACTAGGGATATCAGGGGACTGATTGCACTTTTTTCCTGACTGTTATCTGTATATGCCCTTTTGTTAATTTTTTCAAGTGAAAATTTGCCTGGTTTGAAGTTACTCAAGAGGTGTAATGCAAGTAACCGACACATAAAGCTAAACACATCAGGGTAAGAAGATAATGGTACAGGAGTTCATACAGTGCAAAGATACCTTGTTACCCAGGGCAACAAAGGTCTCTCTAGCAGCCTGTTGTAAGCGTGTACATAATTCAGATGAGATAGCCTCTTGCAGCGAGTGATTTGTCTCCCATAGCAATGGGAGCAGATCTGCACTGATGGGGCCCTCATTCCGTACACGGGTATGGAAAAGTGAAGGTCACACATGGAATCTGCACTAGATGCACAGTCGGTGTAAGAGAAACCCGGGTAACATGCGCAGGCGTTCACATTCTCAGAGATGCACAAGAAAAGACATGTACTGGCGCATATGTGCGCTGGCGCCAGTCCGCCTATTTAAACCTGCCAGTGACATGCATACTTTGCTGAGTGGTCTTTTCAGCTAGTGCCTGTTTACCCAATCTGTACCAGTTTCCTGTATCTTGACCTGGCTTGCCTGAACCTTCCTGTTGACCTCCGCTTGCCTACTTGTGACCCCGGCTTGTGCTTGACTCCGCTTGTGCCTGATGTTCTGTGCCTCATTGCTTGACTGTGTACCGCACCTGGCCTGTGTCCCGTTTTTGCCTCTGCCTCATGTCTCAGCACCTGCTCTGTCCGGCTGTTGATGACCCTCTGGCTCACGTCCCGGCTACGCTTCCAGCTGCTGGTCCAGTGACACGGGGCTCCTGTTCTCAGTTCTGGCCCAGCGCTCTCCAGTCACCTGGTTCCTAACAAGACCCAGCCAGAGCAATCTGCTACAGCGGCCCTCATGCCACTCTGTGTCCTCCACTCCCTGTCAACACTACCAGGGGTGCTGGACATGGGGTGCAAGAGAAGCCCCCTCTACAGCTCGATCTCCACCAGGTATGTGACAGTGGGACCCCATACCATAACTGGGAGTTACTGTGGGCTACTGGGAGTGACATAGCAGTAATACGCTGGACATCACCAATTGGCCTTGGTGATGTACAGTAACATCTAAAGAGTTTATTAAAGATCAGTCAGCTGTTCCAGTAAAGGTACCCCCTGTGTAAGGCACAAAGTGCCTAGTATAGCCCAGAAATATCCACCGTGGAGTAGGCCTCACATGTGACCCTCCCTTGGCACCCAACGAGGTGGGAAACATGGAGAACATGAAGACCACCCCATCACGGTACAACCTGCCCTGCCCCTGCTCACATGAAGATTATACTAATAGCTAAAAAAATAAAGAATTTCTGGGTAGGATGTATTTTCCCCCTGCATCCATTTAAATTACTTATCTTGAATTTAGGCTGGAGTGTCCCTTCAACTTGATCTAATTAGTGAACTGCAGCATGTCCGACTGCTATTTTCTTAAGTACATTTTCTCTGTTATTCTAGAAAAACGCCGAACTGTTCTCTTTGTACGCTACCAAAATCACTCACTGTAATCTTATCAATTTGCTAATGATATTTCTTCTTTTTTTTTTTACTCTTTCAAACAGGAAAGAGACAAAATGACAAATTCGCATTAAAGACGCAGTGAGGAAAGGAGAAAGCCTTTCTATCATTTCTATCAAATGATAAAACCCCTTTCTAATGGGCAGTCAATTAATTTATAATTCATTAACCTACTTCTCGCAATATTTGGTCTGGAGGTAATTTATGATATTAGAGACAATTTAAGCACTTTAAATGTTTTGCATAAAAACGCATCTTTAAAAGGAGTTTATAGCCATGTAGAGAGTGTAATATTTTACTGTGAACTTGAGTTAATGAATAAAGTGGACATTAATTAATAATTTTCCAATGGAATTCGACAGAGAAATTATCTATATATCATGTAGGTCATCTAGGACAAAGCTTTACATATGTCTTGAGTATCTATCTATCTATCTATCTATCTATCTATCTATCTATCTATCTATCTATCTATCTATCTATCTATCTATCTATCTCAGACTGTCTGCCCTTCCATCTAATTGTCCACCTGCCGATAGTATCTTTCTATAAATGACTCTCTCTCATTCAACTCATCCCAGTCCCATAACATTTCCAATATATACATTGATTGGTTTGTGTGAATGCTATAGTGTCTACAAACTATGGGATATATACTGGGATTTTAATTTATACATTTTTTTTAATACTAGTAATGATGGCAATCAGCAACCTTATAATGGGATTGCGATAGTGCGTTGGTCAATCTGACACTAACTGATGCCGGGGGGGGGGGGGGGAACTGACTAACTGCCACTGACATCACCGGTGACAATATTACAGTAATCAGTTCTGATAATATGCACTGTCACTGTAATAATGGGTTAATATATAGGGCGATCAAGGGGTTAAATGTGTGCCTAACAAGTGTTTATGTGTGTACTTTATGCTGCTTTTACTAGGGATCTTGTTGTTTTTATGAATGAACAAAAGAGATCCCCTGTCACTGAACACAGCTCTATCTTGTTTACATTCACAGAGCTGTGTACGATGAAGCTCAGAGCCCATCACAAGGGGGTGCTGGTAGTCAATCATTGGACCTGGTGATCGGCATGTGCTGTGACGAACCACAGCAGAACTGGGCTGGTGGGAGCGCACATGAGCGCCCCCTGTCTGATCATGCAGATTTTGTTATACGGTCGGCAAGTGATTAATGTGCTTTTACTAAGACCTCTTTCACAGGCGCTATAACGCTAATAATAGCGCCTGCAAACTGACATGAAACAGCCGCTGCTGTCTCTCCAGTGTGAAAGTCCCGAGGGCTTTCACACTGGAGCAGTGCGCTAGCAGGATGGTGAGTGAGTGAGTAAGTGAGTGAGTAACTTGTATAACGCTACAAATGCGAACTAAATTGCCTCAAGGAGCTGTATCCAATGTCGTCGTCCAGAAACGCTTCAGAATAGATGGGTCATACGTTTTTTTCTGAAGGCCCGATGGTTTTCTTCCATGCGTATGTCTGTAGGAAGAGCATCCCATAGCCATGGTCCTTGGACTGCGAATCTTAATTCTCCTTTAGATTTCTAGCGGGACTTGGGGATGTGGAGGAGGTTCTGGTTAGTTGATGGTAGGGCCCGAATTGGGGTGTAGTGTTTTATTTTCTCGCATAAGTATTGAGACGCGTTTCTTTGCATGCATTTGTGGGTGAGGCAGAGGCAGACAGTAAAAAAAAAGTCCTGCTAGCCGCATCTTTGGAGAGGTGAAGGAGCGGTGTGTATACTGCTTCTCCACCGCTCCTGCACATTGAAATCAATGGGGCACCGCGGCTATACCTCCGGCAAAGCGCCTCTGCAGATGCACTTTGCGGTGGTTTTTAACCCTTTCTCTGCCGCTAGCGGGTGTAAAACCGCCCAGCTAACGGGCGAATAGTGCTGCAAAATTTACGGTAAAGCACCGCTTTACCGCCGAAGCCACCCCGCCCCAGTCTGAAAGGGGCCTTAAGAAGAATGCTATACATATATACTAATTGCAATCGCAGGAAAACGGTTAAGTCCCTTTGACACTGAGGCACTTTTAAGGCATGCTAAAATAAGTGCATGAAAAGCTCACAAAAACCTATTTCCATTAAAATCAATGAATGCTTTCACACTGGGGCAGTGCACTGACAGGGTGGTGAAAGAACGCCCCTCCCCTTTGAAATTTATGGAAAGCTCTTTGAAAGCGTGTGAAAAGCTCTTCAAAAGCGCTCAGTGTTTTGATGGCAGTTTAGAAGGGGCCTTAAAGTTACTATCTGTATTTCTGTCTATGAATGTCTCTCTCTTGATTCAAAACAAGACGATAAAATAAAATATAAATTCTATTCTACCTATTCAGTGATATTTGATTTCCAGCATACTGTGCCCTACAGTATGTTACTATACCATCCTCTAGCCCTCTCCATTCTGCAAGAATTTTTTTGTTGGGGTCCATACACACTGTGTAATTTTTACACAAGATTTATACAACTTTTACGTGGAATTTACATATTTTTGCAATTGGGTTCCATTGGGAATTTGTGTGAATTCTGGGTGACTGTCAGGGATGTGCTGGGCTGGCCACAGTGCAGCTGAAGGCTCTTGTTGACAACCCCAAACTGTAAGGCCTCGTACACACGACCGAACATGTCTGCTGAAACTGGTCCGTCGGACCAGTTTCCGCGGACATGTTCAGTCGTGTGTACGGCCGACCGGACAATTTTCCGGCGGATCGGACAGGTTTCCATCGGACAAATGTTTCTTAGCATGCTAAGAAACATGTCCGCTGGAAGCCTGTCCGTCGGACATGTTCGGTCGTCTGTACGACTCACCGGACATGTCTGCTCGGCCGAAAAGCCCACACATGCGTCAAAGTGATTCGACGCATGCGTGAAAGCATTTAACTTCCGGGTTCGCGCACATCGCCGCGTCATCGTTGCCATCACGTTGCCTTCACGTCGTCGTCACGTCACCGCGTATTCTGTCCGCGCGGATTTTGGTTTGATGGTGTGTACAACCATCAGACCAAAATCTCCGAGCGGAGATCCGCTCGTGTGTACATGGCCTAATGTTCTAACCAATGCTCATTCACTTGAATGGGAAGTACACAAAGCCCTCGTTAGTCATCCCAACCACACAACAAAGTTAGCAATTATTTACTTAGTTGTATGCCTTCATCTTCTTAACTTTAAAATTTTATTCCATTTTCCAGTTCTTGCGTGCAAATTAAATTGTGTCTTTGTTTGAGAATGATTGAGAGCTAGTAAAAATATTGACCTTTTCAGCGAAGATTTGAAGCGATCGTCTGTTGTTGGGCTACGGGATAAAAAAAGAAGGCAGAGTTTTCTTCATTAACTTATAGCCCTGAAGGATATTTTACAACTGTACAGATGGCCGAAGAAAGAGAGAAAAATACGGATATTAAGGAGAGTTGGCACCGAGCTGGTAGTGACAGGATGCCAATGAAAAGAAGGAGGTGAAGAGAATACGATACAGGATTAATTTCATACATATTTGTAGGGTTTTGAAAGAGTCAGTTCGGTAGATTTTTTTATTATTATTATTTTTTTATTTATTATTATTAAAATAATAATATTACTACGATTTTGGTGATGATAGCATCAAAGTACTAGTAGTATTACTATTATGATCTATGATTTTTATCATAATTTATAATTCACCCATACCATACGTGAATTCTATACATAAACAAGGAACATTCTAATCTTAGAACTTCTTAAAACAATCTAACCAGTCAACGCCAAATAAAATTATGACTGCGCACCATTACAGCAAAATGTTGATGTTAATTTCCATCCATTTTGGGTCAAATCCCTGCTCAATCTAAGAACTTGTAGGCAGGTTGGGGTCACCAACTTCCTGCAGAAATACAGAACCCTCTCACTTCCCTAACATATGTAAGAGCTGGTATGTGTTGGTACTGGTTCCTAGGGAATATTGAATGTAGAAGTCAGAATCCCATTTTTAAAGGAAGCTCTCTGTCAACTGGGATATCCCAAAATGTCTCTGGAGGGCACCACAAAGCTTGAGTAAGTCCAGAAATAATTTTATTTCACAACACAAAATTGAAAAGCCAACATGTTTCGGTGGCTCAAAACTCCAGATTCATCAGAGATCCCAAAATAATCTGGGTAGACTAACTGACAGCCACTTTGGCACCACAAAGCTTGGAGGTACTCAAGCTTTGCGGCACTCTTATTCTGCTAATATATTGTGTGTACAGAAGTCCATCAGACTTTAGTCAAACACGCATGCTCAGAACCAATGTTAAAATCAACCAACAATAGCAGAAGTTGACCAAAGGGTGGCGGTTAAGAGCTGAAAAACCATGGGATTTTGTCAAAGTTTGTTGAAAAAGTCCTGCCGTGTGTATGCATACCAAGTTCACGGCCAACACCCATCAAACACAAATCCACGGAAAAGTTTGAAGTCTGATCGTGTGTATGAGGCTTTAGGTGCGCGCCGCCATTTTTTTTTTTTTTTTTTTCGTTTTTCAGCAATAAAATCTAGAGAGAGGTTCTAACCCCTCCCGTTCTCTATCCAAATATGTTGTCTGGAGTTCCAGTTAAGGACATTTATTGAAATGATGTAATAACCTTGGGATAAGTCAATTTAGTCTAAATACAATACAAAAGTCTTGTGTATTCTTCCTTGAATCCTGGTATGCTTTGTGCATTTCATAAAGACCGCTCACTGCTGCTCTCTCTTCTTGTGCAATATGTATGTTTAGTACACTGATGATGTCACTGCTGCTTTTCTACGGTGATATCTGGTTTTGCGAGGGTGTTTGGCACACACAAATTTGATTTATACTAGGGCTGTTACTGATCAAAAATTTTCTGTTCGATTAATCTTTTTTTTTTTTATCGATTAATCGACTAATTTCGATTAATTATAACGCACATACAGATCCAACTACTTTTAGCTGATCTCCTTGCAGGCTGTTTCCCAGTGCAGCTTCCAACCACTGGAAAAATGGGTAGCAGGATACAAAAAACACACAACGGCAGCGCTCGATGGGAATAGCATTAAAACTTTTATAGTCTTCAAGTAGGTAATCAAATAAATATTGCACTCGAGATAAAATTGATGTAGCTACCGTATTTATCGGGGTATTGCACGCTCCGGCGTATAGCGCGCACCCCTAATGTTGACCCGACAACCTGTAAAAAAAACATTTTATTACTTACAGTTTTGGTGTCTTGCCCGGCGTCCTTGTCCGGTCCGGCGTCCGTCCGTGCCCTCGGTGGTGTCCTCCCGGCTTCTCCCGCGCTGTCTCCCGAGTCAAATCCCGGCTTCCCGCACTCAGTTTGAAGCCTCCGCCGACATATACCGAGCGCAGTACACTCAGGCACATTCGGCCACGCTTGGCTTCTCACGCATAAACGTCACAGAGCGTGACCATGAGCGAAGCCGAGCCTGGCTCGGTATATGTCGTATATGTCGGCGGAGGCTTCAAACTGAGCACGGGAAGCGGGTATCGGCGTATATCGCGCACCCACGTTTTTCCCCTTATTTTACGCCGATAAATATCGTACATAAACTGTAAAAATGGTGTGAGTAATACCAAACGGTACCAAAAGCAGTCATAAAAACATGTAGCTAAGTATGATACTGGTATAAAAATGTGTACAACGATACCACTGCTGAATCCAGATGAGGAGAGGTTAACATCAGTCCGTCGGTATGTAAATGTCCCGTGAAGGGAACTATCACAACTCCCAGTGGATGGCTGTAGAATCCCAGGTTGATAGAGGGAAGTGATAGAGGGAAGTGTAACAGCCCTTGCGTGTGGCAGATAGTAAGGTCCCGCCGGCATGCAGATATGAAGGCACAACAAAGGAGCCCTTCAAATGGACACAGCAAGCCCCGCCGGTGTCCGTGATGTTACTGGATCTCCAACGGAACTCCCTGAAGGCCCAGAAGCCGGCGGAGAGGTGAGTACCAATCAAAAGAATTTTAATTGATCAAAAAGATTTTGATCGATCAAAAAAATTAAAGATTAATCGATTAATTAAAAGTTAATTTGCACAGCCCTAATTTATACCCTTTAAAAACTAGACAAGAAGTCCTTTTGTAGACGAAACCGGTTGGGCAGAGCTGTATGTTCCTGCTATTGCGCATTTTACATGTTTGGATTTCTGTGGTGGCCGCCTTCCTTTTATTACCATGCAATGCTGTTTTTACTAAGGATACGTGTAAGTGCAATACTTTGTATTAAATGCAACCCATAAGAGGTTTTATACTAGCCAGCGTTTTATGTTTTATTTGGATCTGACTACACTATCGTCGTTTGGGTGGAGTCCCCTGGATACTCTGGAGTTGTCCCGACGTGGTTCCTCTATAAATCCCCTGCTCATGACCCCTACCGGGACATATTCATCAAGCCTGTTTTTTCCCTTCATAATAAAGGGTCCAGGCTCTCTGGTAAGAGTCCAACCTATTGTGGTGGTGGTGGCATGTTCCCTTGGTGAAGGGATTCGATAACCTTATCCACAATTGCATAATGGAGTTTGCCATTTGACCACTATGGTCAATTTGAGAGACTGATTTTCCTGTACTGTTTATATATATTTTTGTATTTTTAATATCAATCACTGTAGCGCAACACACCTTATTTTGCTTCTTGTTTTTTTGTGGTAATATTTCACATTTGTGGTGCTGCTTTTTTTCACATTGCGCAATATTATTTTTGTATTTATTTTGTTTCTTTATAACTAGGGCCTCCGAAAATTATACATGTGTTTTGTTACAAACTCGTTTTTTTTTATGAATTTCGACAAATTCATTAATTTGGAAACATCCGATTTAACAGAAACACATTGAACAAATTCAAAAATTCGAATATTCAAAAATTAGTAAATTTGAAAATTCGTAAATTTGAAAATTCGTAAATTGGAAATTTGAAAATCTGGAAACCAGAAAATTCAAAAAACTGAAATAATAACTAATACATTCTAGGTATTGGAATTCCCTTTGAAATTTGGCTTAATGAATACGAATTTATACGAAGTTACAAATTATCCGAAATAATGAATGCTGTATCAAAACAAATGGAACGTAACAAATTAATATTCATAAATAACAATAATAATAATAATAAAAACTTTTAATGGTTAGTTATTATTAGTTAGTTAATTTTAGTAATTATTTTGAATTTTTGTATTTTCGTTCTTTCGAATTTTCTTTCTTAAAAAATGTTACATTTACGTACTTACGATTTTACGAGTTTTCGAATTTACGAATTGCGATCATAACGAATGACCCGAAAAACAAAAGTGCACGTCTACCAAAAATTATCGACCGAAAATAGGGTCATCGCCATTTTGCCTATAGAATTGCGTCTCATTGGCTTCAAAGCAAAAAACACCCCTATTGACTTCATTGCAAAATCACATCCCATCCTGAAAATTCGAAAATTCGTAAATTGGAAATTTGAGAATCTGGAAACCAGAAAATTAAAAAATCTGAAAGAATAACTAATACATTCTAGGTATTGCAATTCCCTTCGAAATTTGGCTTAATGAATACGAATTTATACGAAGTTACAAATTATCCGAAATAATGAATGCTGTATCTAAACAAATGGAATGTAATAAATGAATATTAATAAATAACAATAATAATAATAAAAACTTTTTATTATTATTATTTATTATTAATTCAAACCATTCCAATTGTTTAAATGAAAAAAAAAATATTTTGGATAATTCATAAGTTCGGATAAATTCTTATTTGTTACATTAACTAACAGCCAAATTTGAAAGGAAATTACAATACCTACAATTTAATAGTTAGTTATTATTAGTTAGTTAAGTTAGTTATTACTTAGAATTTTTGTATTTTCGTTCTTTCGAATTTTCTTTCTTATTTTCGTATTTTTTATTTTTCAAATTTAAAAATTTACAAATTTACAAATCTTTTAAATTTACAAATTTTCAAATTTACGAATTTACAAGTTTTGGAATTTACGAATTGCGATCATAACGAATGACCCGAAAAACTAAAAAAAGTGCACATGTCTACCAAAAATTATCGTCGCCATTTTGCCTATAGAATCGCGTCTCATTGGCTTTAAAGCAAAAAATGCCCCCTATTGACTTCAATGCAAAATCACATCCCATCCTGAATTTTTGGTTTCGGTCCAGAATTTTCATTTCAGTTTTGCACTATTTGTAACTATTGAAGACACATAAAAAATATTATAACACAAGATGTATTATACCTTCATTTATACCAAAACGAATGCCGCGTACACACGGTCGGAGTTTCCGACAACAAATGTTCGATGTGAGCTTGTTGTCGGAAAATCCGACCGTGTGTATGCTCCATCGAACATTTGCTGTCGGAATTTCTGACAACAAAAATTTGAGCGCTGGTTCTCAAATTTTCCGACAACAAAAGTCGTTGTCGGAAATTCCGACCGTGTGTACACAATTCAACGCACAACAATTCTACGCATGTTTGGAATCAATTCGACACATGCTCGGAATCATTGAACGTCGGCTCATCGTAGTGTTGTACGTCACCGTGTTCTTGATGTTCAGAATTGCCGACAACATTTGTGTAACCGTGTGTACGCATGACAAGTTTGAGCGAACATCCGTCGGGAAAAAAAAATCCACGGTTTTGTTGTCGGAATGTCCGATCGTGTGTACGCGGCATTACAGTGCTAACAAGGCAGTATGCCCCATTACTGAGTGAGTGAGTAACTTGTATAGCGCTACAAATGCGAACTAAATCGCCTCAAGGCATTTTGCATCCAGTGACGTCCTAATCCTTTAGAAGGGCCATTACTGAAACTACGAGAAAGATGGGCTGTTCTTGTAGCCAAGTCTTAATGCATGGGCACCCCTGGGCATTGCCCAGGGGCCCTAGGTGCATGGGGGCCCCATGATAATCTTTCATTACATCATACTTGCCAACTGTTCCGGATTTGCTGGGACAGTCATGCTTTTTACAAAGCTGTCCTAACAAATATGGCCCGGATCCACAAAGATCTGCCTATCTTTAAGGTAGGCGTAGCGTATCTCAGATACACTACGTCGCCGTAACTTACAGCGTATTTTCCGTATCCACAAAGAATTTGCGCCGTAAGTTACGGCGGCGTAGTGTAACTGTGTCGGCGTAAGGGCGCGCAATTCAAATGGATAAGATGTGGGCGTGTTTTATGGTAATTCATCTTGACCCCACGTAAATGACGGGTTTTTTTAACGGCGCATGCGCCGTCCGTGGGGGTATCCCAGTGAGATCACGTCGCAAATAGTCAATGCTTTCGACGTGAACGTAATTTACGCAAAGCCCTATTCGCGAACATTCGACGTAAACGTCGGAAGATTCTACGCTGGCCCGACATCCATACTTAACATTGCGTACGCCTCATAGAGCAGGGGTAACGTTACGCCGAAAAAAAGCCTTACGTAAAAAAATGCGCCGGGCGGACGTACGTTTGTGGATCGACGTATCTAGCTAATTTGCATACTCTATGCGGAAATCAACGGAAGCGCCACCTAGCAGCCAGCGTAAATATGCACCTAAGATCCGACGGCGTACTAAGACGTACGTCAGTCAGATCGAGCCCACATTCAGTCGTATCTTGTTTTGTGGATACAAAAAAAAAGATACGACGGGGCATCTTAGAACTTACGCGGCGTATCAATAGATACGCCAGCGTAAGTTCTTTGTGGATCCGGGCCTATATGTTTAATTCTATAAATTATTTATACTTTAAGTAAGTAGGTGCGTAAATGGGGCAGGCTGGTAAGGGCCCCACTGCATTATTTTGCCCATGATGCTATTAGGACGGCCCTGCTTGTAACCTACAGCAACCAATTTTTGCTCATAAGGACCAATATCATCACTGACACACACACACAAAAAAAAATCAGCCAAAATCTCTGTCAATTCTGCAAGTCAACTCGACGTCTGCTCCTGTTGGCAAGATAAATATCAGCTTGAAGGCAATTAAACCTGGGGTTTCGAACGTTTAGTCATAGCTGGCACAGAGCAAAGGGGGAATTACATTTTTCTACAAAGCACTGAATACCTAAATCACAATGGAAATTAATAATAGTCTATTTATATATTTTGGTAAATAAGATAACTTTATCAATCATAAAATTAGAAGTTTTATATGTTTATACATGTTACTGTTTTAATTTGTATTTGGATGTTATACTTAGGAATTATTACATCTTATGCCATGCAGTTTAAGTGCCAAAATGACTTCTCTGTAATAAATCCTCATTTACATGGTTGGCCAGGGGATGGTGGTAAAAATAGGCGCAGAGTCGCATTTTTACTCACACCACCTCCGATCGTCCAGCCTAAAGTGAAGATGGCCACCAATCAAGTTAGTGTACCACTCACTCTTGTAATAGCCACAGGATTTGTTGGGTCTTTCCCCCACACAGCCAGGCAACTGGAATTTTCACATTTTCACAAAGGCTCAATAATCAGTCTGGGGTATTTGGTTTTGTTTATTTAGGACAGAGGGTCTCCAAACTTTCTAAACAAAGGGCCAATTTACTTTCCTTTCGGCTTTAAAAGGGCCAGACTGTGGCCAGTGGGAGAAGAAAATGTCCTGGCATCAGTAACAATGCCCCATCATTTGTGTCCATGAGAGAAATAGTACCCCATCATTAGTGTCAATGGGAGGAATAATGACCCATCACTGGTGTCCGTGGGAAAAATAGTGCCCAATCACTGGTGTCAGTGGAAGCAAATGTGCCCCATCACTGGTGTCAGTGGAAGCAAAATTGCCCCACCATTGGTGTTAGTGGGAAGAATAGTGCGCCATCACTGGTGTCAGTGGGAGGAATAGTGTCCCATCACTGGTGTCAGTGGGAAGAATAGTGTCCCATCACTGGTGTCAGTGGGAAGAATAGTGCCCCATCACTGGTGTCAGTGGGAGGAATAGTGTCCCATCACTGGTGTCAGTGGGAAGAATAGTGTCCCATCACTGGTGTCAGTGGGAGGAATAGTGCCCCATCACTGGTGTCAGTGAAAGGAATAGTGCTTCATCACTGGTGCCAGTGGGAGGAATAGTGTCCCATCACTGGTGTCAGTGGGAGAAATTTTGCACCATCATTGGTGTCCATTAGAGAAATAGTACCTCATTACTGGAGTCAATGGGAGGAATAGTGCCCCATCACTGATGTCAGTGGGATAAATAGTGCCCCATCACTGGTGTCAGTGGTAGGAATAGTGCCCCATCACTGGTGTCAGTGGGAGAAATGGTGCACTGCTCTTAGTGTCTGTGGCAGGAATTATGCCCCATTGTTATTGTAATTGGGTGGAATAGTTCCCCAAGGGCCATATAAAGGCAAGCGAAGGGTCGCAGTTTGGAGACCACTGATTTAGGGGATAAACTTGGTTAGGGAATAGAGATGCATGGGATGCCCAGAACTAATGAACTTGAATAAAATCTTGAGGACTTTGCTTGCTAAGAACTGACTTCAAAAGTGCTTCCCACTCATAGGAATGATGTTGTAGCTAGAATAATATCAAACTGAAGATGCAGGTGCTGTTTATTGCAGGAATGCTAAAACACTGGGCTTCTGTTGCCCCAAGCTAGACATATGGGGGTTGGTCTGGCTGCTTTGCACTGGCTCTAAGCTGCCCCCTGATCCTAGACATGTAAAGTATTGCACCTCACTGTCTTCTCTGCACAGGTTTGAGGTAAGTTGGAATGGAAGTTACTTACTCAATCCTTTTTAGTCGTTTCTGGAATCCAAGAGGCATATGGGCACCCCGCTATACAGTCCTGGTCTTGCTTTCAGGATGGCTTCAGCTATGCCTAGCCGAGGCTGGTGAAGGCTGGTGAATGGTGTTCCAGCTGCTCCTTCTCTCTTTCTCTCACTCTCTCCTTCTCTTGGCCTTCCTTCTGCCCAGGGGTCCCCTCAACTACTTCCTGAACTCTGCTCCCCTGACTGCCAGACTCCTGACTATTTATGGGATGTCCCCCCACCTACTGAGCCTTGTCTCCTTGGGGATTGGAGAAAACTCCATAAATATTCAAGCTGCAGTCTCTGCTCCTCCACCCACTAGATTCTAGAACTATCCAGAAAACAGAAGGAGGTGACCGAGCCTTTTGTGGGAGGCAGGACCGCTCTGGATGGAGGGTGGTGGCTGCCCGAGTTATCGTGCAGGTGATTGGTAGTTAGGATGCAGGGTGGTCCTATCAATCACCAGCTTGCAGCTCATACCACCCAGCTCTCTGTCTAGGCCTGCTGTGCCTCCCACCCTCTGCACTCTGCAAGGTAAGTGTCAGGTCACCTCTGGCCAGATGACAAGTGCAGGGGTGCACCACAGGGTAGTGAACCTTATAGCCGACTGCTGCAGACGGACCACAGAGCGGATATGGAGGAGAGGTTCGCTGGGGCACAAACGGGGATCCTACAGGCAGCTTGAGCCCAAGATTCCTCAGGGCACGGATTCTAAGACCCAGCTTGGTGTTCACCAGAGCCTCTAGTGGTGAGGATGGCCTTTGCTGCAGCTGGATCCAGGTCGCGGCCCCTGGGGTCCCCTAGGTCACGCTCCGTAGGGAGAGAGGGGAAGCAGCACACAGGACACAAGCGATAGTGGAGGGTAAGCCAAGGTCGGGACAACAAGCAGACGTGGATTAACCAAGGGACAGGCCAAGGGTCAGGGTCACAGGCAAACAGGAGAAGTCGGAGACAAGCCAAAGTCGGTAAACAGAGATATTAACGTAGCACACGGCAAGCAGGAACACAAGCTAACAAACAACGTTGAACAGCAAAGCAGACCTGCAGTGCACTAGTTAATATAGAGTTCCTGGGATGGCTTGGGGTGGAGCCATACAGGGAGGAGAGATAATGAACACATGGAGAGGAGGTAAGCTGCCAGACATACTACATATCCATGACAGTACGACAGGAGGAGGGGGCAATGAGGGGTCGGGAAGGATATAGATGAGGGGTGGGGGAGCTGAGGATATTAATGAGGGGTCAGGGAGGATATTAATGAGGGGTGGGGGAGCTGAGGATTTTAATGAGGGGTGGTGGAGCTGAGGATATTAATAAGGAGTCAGGGGCTGAGGACTGTAACGTGATCACCGAGGACATTAATGGGGGTGGGCTGAGGACCTTAGAATAGCCAATTCTAAAGCAATATCTGACCATACACCACATATGACCACTGTAGTGTTCGTACAAACACAACTTTATTCAGCTGTTATGTCCATTAGTTCTACAGGCAACATCTGACAGGCATACGTCTGCAAGCAAACTGAGCAGTTGGTATATTGTGTAATAAATCAACATGCAAAGAGGAATATACAAAGAAAGACATTTAAATTTTATGGTTAAACAGACATCTTTATTAGGACATAAATCCTTGTTCTTTTTAGAAGTGGATTAAACATTGTTTGTAGTATATTAAATAACCTATATAATGCTTTAACAAACTACAGCTATGAAAAGTGGATAGAAAGTGATAAAACAAGCACTAAAGGAGTAAGATTGATCTATCTATCTATCTATCTATCTATCTATCTATCTATCTATCTATCTATCTATCTATCTATCTATCTATCTATCTATTTATCTATCTATCTATCTATCTATCTATCTATCTATCTATCTATCTATCTATCTATCTATCTATCTATCTATCTATCTATCAATCTATCTATCTGTCTATCTAATTATCTATCTATCTATCTATCTATCTATCTATCTATCTATCTATCTATTTATCTATCTGTCTATCTATCTATCTATCTATCTATCTATCTATAATGGCCCAGATTCAAGAAGCACTTGCGCCCGCGCAACCATAGGTTGCGCGGCGCAAGGGCTTACTTGCTCCGGTGTAACGAGTGCTCCTGATTCAGGAACCTCGTTACACCGACTGCAGCCTAGGATATGACAGACATAAGCCTCCTTATGCCTTCACATCCCAGGCTGCATTCTTGCGTTGGCCGCTAGGGGGCGCGGCCATTGTGATCGGCGTATAGTATGCAAATTGCATACTACCACCGATTCACAAAAGTTGCGCGGGCCCTGCGCACGCAAGGTACGGAGTTTCCGTACGGCCACTTTAGCATAAGGCTGCTCCTGCTAATAGCAGGCGCAGCCAATGCTAAAGTATAGCTGCGCTTCCCGCTCGTGAAATTTAAATTTCACGTCGTTTACGTAAGTGAACCGTGAATGGCGCTGGACGCCATTCACGTTCACTTAGAAGCTAATGACGTCCTTGCGACGTCATTTGCCGCAATGCACGTCGGGAAAGTTTCCCGGCGGAGCATGCGCTGTTCGCTCGGCGCGGGAGCGCGCCTAATTTAAATGATTCCCGCCCCCGGCGGGATCATTTACATTAGGCGCCCTTACGCAGGGCTATTTAGCATATCGCCCGCGCAATTTACGGAGCAACTGCTCCGTGAATCGCGGGCAAAGCGCAATATTTGCGTGGGCGCAGAGAAAAATTTTTGCTCTTTGCCCACGCAAATATTGCGCGATTCTACCTGAATCTGGGCCAATGTATCTATCTATCTATCTATCTATCTATCTATCTATCTATCAATCTATCTATCTGTCTATCTAATTATCTATCTATCTATCTATCTATCTATAATGTATCTATCTATCTATCTATCTATCTATTTATCTATCTTACTATCTAATTATCTATCTATCTATCTATACTATATTGCCAAAAGTATTGGGACACCTACCGTTACACACACATGAACTTTAATGGCATCCCAGTCTTAGTCTGTAGGGTTCAATATTGAGTTGGCCCACCCTTTGCAGCTATAACAGCTTCAACTCTTCTGGAAAGGCTGTCCACAAGGTTAAGGAGTGTCTATGGGAATGTTTGACCATTCCTCCAAAAGTGCATTCGTGAGGTCAGGCACAGATGTTGGACAATCTAAACTCTAATTCACCCCAAAGGTGTTCTATCAGGTTGAGGTCAGGACTTTGTGCAGGCCAGTCAAGTTCCTCCACCCCAAACTCACTCATCCATGTCTTTATTCTTTATTTAGTCTTTATTGCATGGTGTGCAGTCATGTTGGAACAGGAAGGGGCCATCCCCAAACAGGTCCCACAAAGTTGGGAGCATAAAATTGTCCAAATTGTCTTGGTATGCTGACGCCTTAAGCAGGGCCGTCTTACATTAATTGCATCATGAGCCCCTAAGAAAAGTAATGCTCTGGGGCACCTACAATAGAGACAGCGCAGTAAACAGACCAGATGTCCCCCCAGCACTCTGATCCCTCTATACCCCAGATATCCCCCCAGCACGTTGACCCCTCTACACCCCAGATATCCCCCCAGCACTCTGACCCCTCTACACCCCAGATATCCCCCCTGCACTCTAACCCCTCTAAACCCTAGATATCCCCCAGCACTCTGATCCCTCTACACCCAGATATCCCCCCAGCACTCTGACCCCTCTACACCCCAGATATCCCCCCTGCACTCTAACCCCTCTAAACCCTAGATATCCCCCAGCACTCTGATCCCTCTACACCCAGATATCCCCCCAGCACTCTGACCCCTCTAGACCCAGCTTTGGGAAAAGTGCAGGGGCCCCCCATGCAGCTGGGGCCCCTGGGCCGGGGCCCAGGCGTGCCCTCTCATTAAGACAGCCCTGGCCTTAAGAGTTCCTTTCACTGGAGCTAAGGGGCCAAGCCCAACCCCTGGAAAACAACCGCACACCATAATCCCCCCTCCACCAAATGATTTGGACCAGTGCACAAAGCAAGGTCCATAAACACATGGATGAGCGAGTTTGGGGTGGAGGAACTTGACTGGCCTGCACAGAGTGGGCCAACTCAATATTGAACTCTACGGACCAAGACTGGGATGCCATCAAAGTTCATATGCATGTAAAGGCAGGCCTGCCAACTGTGATCCCTATCCTCTGCCTCACCCAGTCCTCTGCTTCTAGAGCAGTGATCCCAGTCCTCTGTCCTGCCAGTTGTGATTCTTGTCCTTGGTCTCACTGCCTCTCCAGTGTTGATCCCAGTCCATTGCCCTGCCAGAGATGATCTATCTATTGATCTATCTATCTAGTATGTATGTATCTATCTTATATGTATCTATCTATCTACTCTATCTATCTATCTATCTATCTATCTATCTATCTATCTATCTATCTATCTATCTATCTATCTATCTATCTATCTATCTATCTACTGTATTTATCTATCTATCTATCTATCTATCTATCTATCTATCTATCTATCTATCTATCTATCTATCTATCTATCACTGGTGTTATAGGGGAATTCACAGTTATTAAAGAAACTGGACAGAAAGACAGGATAGGCTGGAGAGATAGATAGATAGATAGATAGATAGATAGATAGATAGATAGATAGATAGATAGATAGATAGATAGATAGATAGATACAATTACATACATACATACCGTATTTATTGGCGTATACCGCGCACTTTTTTGCCCTGAAAATCAGGGCAAAATCTTAGGTGCGTGGTATACGCCGATACCCGCTTTCCCGCGCCGAGTTTGAATACTGCGCCGACATATACCGAGCGCAGTACACTCGTGTATCGTCGGGCAGGCTCGGCAACTCTCGCGCTGACGTCCTGTACGTCCAGGACGTCAGCGCGAGAGGACCCGAGACTGCCCGACAATACACGAGTGTACTGCGCTCGGTATATGTCTATCTATCTCTCCAGCCTATCCTGTCTTTCTGTCCAGTTTCTTTAATAACTGTGAATTCCCCTATAACACCAGTGACTCGAGCGGACTGATTTCCAGCTTTGGTGGGCGGATAATTGGATATCTTTCTCAGAATTTTCAGTAATAATTAATAGCTCACGTCTCTCCTTACTTACAATGTCGCTTATTAAAAGCCACCTATTAACAGGTGTTTATTAAGTAAGTTGAAGGTATGAAAACCTTCACATTAAACATGAGTGATGCTGCCTATCTATAATTAAACAGAATAACACATGATTATTAGTGATATCTTACAATTACTTTCACCTCCTGGTTTCTTTCAAGTCTTTTCTCAAGTTTTTCTCCAGCACAATAAGAAAAGGTTACATAGAATAGAATATTTGTAAAAGGTATGCCTAGATTGAAAAGCATTTTCTGGCTGTTGGCTGACATCTACCTCTCTACTCATGGGAATTACGACAGTCAAGATCACCATTTGGCACTGGGGCTCCGAAGTATGCAAAAAGGGATTTTATGGTGGCCACACAAGCTTCGACTTCATTATCCGATTGATGTGTGAGCAGATCAAAATGATTGGATTTGCAAACAATCGAATAGCCATAACTTCCCATCAACTTACACTTGATTTAGATTGGATTCAATTGAACTGAATCGATAGGCCAGATTGGAAAATGATCTAATCTTTTGCATCAGTTGACGGCACTAAGATGCTTTGTTCATAAATACGATATTACGAGGTATCAGATTATGAGACTACACGGTGGAAACAGAGATGCAATCAATATTTTACGATCATATGTCACGATCTTAACAATTGATCAAAATCCACTTCCACGTGTGTGGTATACAGAATATCGCTCAAATAGGTTATCAACTATAGAATGATAAGCAAAAAGAAAACAAACTCATGTCATGCGCACGGGTGGATTGTCCAACAGTTATTGAATGAATGAATGAATGAATGAAAAACTTATAAAGCGCGGCGCATGCGAACTGAATCGCTTCTGGGCGCTAGTTGTTCGTGTCTCATGTCATCAAAAGAGCAGAGTTTTGATTCGTCTTCTGAAAGTCAGGTGGTTTTCCTCCAACCGAATGCTGGTTGGTAAAGCGTTCCATAGTCTAGGACCCTGAAAAGCAAACCTTCTTTCTCCTTTGGACTTGTATTTGGTTTTTTGGTACCCTGACCAGATTTTGGTCGGTGGATCGCAGAACGCGATTCGAATTGTGAGGTTCTATCTTGTCGCAAAGATATTGCGGAGCCTTCCCATGGATGCACTTATGTGTCAGGCAGAGTGCTTTAAATGCAATTCTGTCTTTTACTGGCAGCCAGTGAAGGGTTCTCAACGAAGGTGAGATTGATTCCCATTTTTTTTTCCCAGTCACAAGTCTGGCGGCCGTATTCTGTACGACTTGCAGACGAGAGATTTGGTACTTTGGGAGTCCGAGGTAAAGGGCATTTGCATAGTCCAGTCTGGAATTCACGATTGTTCCCACCACGACTGCTACGTCTTCTTTGGGGATAAATGGAATAAGTCTGCGTAGTAGGCGCAACAGATGGTGCGCTCCGCTGACTACTGACCCTATTTGTGCGTCCATTGTCATGAAGGTGTCGAAGATGACCCCGAGACTGTTGACTTTGGAGCTAGGGGTGATGATTTGGCCCAGAATGGGCGGGGGTGTCCAGGTTGTTGCCAGTTGACTCTTT
The DNA here is from genome assembly GCF_905171775.1 of Rana temporaria. Taxonomy (NCBI): domain Eukaryota; kingdom Metazoa; phylum Chordata; class Amphibia; order Anura; family Ranidae; genus Rana; species Rana temporaria. The sequence goes on from NC_053501.1 coordinate 22,642,593, forward strand.
CGGCTGGCGTGAAACATAAGGAGTTCTGTTTTTGAACTGTTGAGTTTAAGATAACTCTTAGTCATCCAGTTTTCTATCAAAGAGAGACATTTCTCTAAACTGAGATGATGATCCTTTTTGTTGCAGATGCGAAAATACAGTTGCGTATCGTCTGCATAAGAGTGATAGAGTAGTTCTTGGCTACTGATAATATCAAAGAGAGGGCGAAGATAGATGTTGAAAAGCACCGGTGACAGGGGGGATCCTTGGGGGACTCCACATGACACCGTGCGCTTTTCCGACGTGAAACAACCCAATTTAACTGTTTGTGATCGGTTTTCAAGAAAGGAAGAAAACCATGGTAAATCACCTTCTGCGACTTCTGCTACCTTGGCTAGTCGCATCAGTAACAGTTTGTGGTCTACCGTGTCAAAGGCTGCGCTTAGGTCCAGCAGAACCAGGAGACAAGATTCTCCTTCGTCTGCGGCCTCGAGGGCATCGTCCCATATTTTGAGTAAGGCCGTTTCTGTCCCGTGTCCGGGACGGAAGCCTGATTGTAATGGATCCAGTAGATTGTGGGTATCTAGATGCTGTTGCAGCTGTTGTACCACTACTTTCTCCATTATCTTGGAGAGAACATTAAGGCCTGTTATGGGACGGCGGTGAGTTGGGTCCTTGGGATCCAGGTTAGGTTTTTTCAAGATGGGCTGGATTGTGCCCTCTTTCAACAGGGATGGCACTGTGCCTTCCTTAAATGACTGGTTTATAAGCTGTGTGATGGGTGGTGCCAGGATGTCGGCACATTCCTTCAGCAGTTTGGTGGGGATGATATCATTGGGCGATGTGCTGTTCCGCAAAGCACCAATGATATTTTTTGTGGTATCGATGGAGATCGGTTCCAGAGTGAACTTTGTTGATTGTAGAGCGTTTCTGTGGGTGTTTTGTGGTTGATTGACGGTGGGGTTGAGGGGGGTATTGTTTTGCATGATGCTTTCCCGGATTCTTTCAATTTTGTTGATGAAGAAATCCGATAGTTCATTGCAGAACTCTTGGGTGTCTGAGTTGGGGACTTCAAGACATCCTGGGTTCATGGTCTGGGTGACCATCTTGAAGAGTTCGCGGGGGCGGTTTAGGGCGCTGTTAATCGCCAAAGAAAAATGATGTTTCTTGGCTTTGAAGATTTCTTTATGATATCGTGTTGTTATTGCCTTGTAGATGATGAGGTTATCCTCTGCAGGACTTCTTTTCCAGGCGGCTTCCGCCCTTCTGCGCTCTTGCTTCAGAAGCGACAGCTGGTTGTTGAACCAGCCGGACTTTCTTTTTCGAATGCAGGCTTTGCGTTTCGGTGCTACTAAATCGGCTGACTGTAGCAGGGCTGCGTTTATGGCGTCCAGTGTATCTGCAGCTGTTTGATGTGGATGGATTGTTTTGATTCTGTTTCCCAAGGTAGATTTGAAGAGTTCCGAATGGAGCTTCTTCTGAGATCTAGCCCAGTGTATTGTCACCGGCTTGGGTGCTTTTATCACTGGGGGAATTTTGGAGATTATGAAATTAATTGCATGGTGGTCTGTCCATGGCAATGGTTCATTTATTCAATGTTCCACATGGAACACACCAACAGTGTCAAAAACCGGTAACAGAGGCCTTGCTGCCTTTCGTGGACGGGGAATGTCCTAATAGAAAACGTCAAAAACGAAGAAAAAAAGGCGCACCAGCCTAGTGTGTTACCGTTGACAGATTTAATAAATTTAAAATGATAATAGAAAACTACTCACAAGAGAACTGACATGGTAGGCTTGTCAACAACGTTGTGGTAGATACCCCTCGAACCACACTCCAGAATAGGGGGGATAGAGGTGGTGACACACCTCTATCCCCCCTATTCTGGAGTGTGGTTCGAGGGGTATCTACCACAACGTTGTTGACAAGCCTATCATGTCCGTTTTCCCGTATCAACTATAGAATGATAATTCCTAGCCGAAGAGACCAATAGGAAAAGAAACTGATAATTTATTAAAATGTAAATGGCCACCATTAGGCTTAAATCCTTACAATGCAGCAAATATCTACCCAGATAACAGACTGATATTGAGCACAGAAGGCAACGCCAGATGGATTAAGTCATTGATCCATTTGTAAAAGTAATCAGTTTTGACAAATAAAAATGAGTAAATACTGTAATGGTACAAATCAGAATGCCCTCTTACTTCAGGTGTCCCCATCAGAGTGCCCCCTTACATCAGGTGTCCCCATCATAGTGTGCCTTTACATCAGGTGTCACAATCAGATTGCTTCCTTACATCTGGTGTCCCGATCAGATTACGTCCTTAAATCAGGTGTCCATATCACAGTCCCCCGATATATCAGATGTCCCTACCACAATTCCCCCTTACATCCGTTGTCCCCCTCACAGTCTCCCCATATATCAGATGTCCTTATCACAGTGCTCCCTTACATTAGGTGTCACCATCAGCGTGCCCCCTTACATCAGATGTCCCTATCACAGTCCCCCCTTTGCATCAGGTGTCCCCATCAAAATGCTCACTTACATCAGGGGCCCCCCCTCAGAGTGCCCCTTTACATCAGGTGTCCCCCTCACAGTCCCCACATATATCAGATGTCCTTATCACCATGCTCCCTTACATCAGGTGTCACCATTAGAGTGCCCCCTTACATCAGATGTCCCTATCACAGTGGCCCCTTACGTCAGATGTCCCTATCACAGTGCCCCCTTTACATCAGGTGTCCCCATCTAAATGCTCCCTTACATCAGGGGTCCACCTCAGAGTGCCCCCTTACATCAGGTGTCCCCATAAAAGTGCCCCTTACATCAGGTGTCCCCATAAGTGTGCCCCCATACATCAGGTGACCTCATCAGAGTGCCCCCTTACATCCAGTGACCTTATCAGAGTGCACCCTTATATCAGGTGTTCTCATCACAGTGTACCCAAACATCAGGTGTCCCCATCACAGGGCCCCCTTATATCAGAGTGCCACCTTATATCAGTGTCCCCATCAGAGTGCCCCCTTATATCAGTGTCCCCATCACAGTTTTCCCCTTACATCAGGTGCCCACATCACATTGCCCCCATAACTTTTAGCACCAGGCAGGCAGGGGGAGGGAGCTGGGAGGAGGATCAGGCTCCACTTCCATCCTCCTGTGATGCTAGGATGGGGAATTCACGTGATGTCACTGGTTGTTAGGACGGTGTGGATCCTATCAGTTGTATCTATCAATGACTGCAGAAGTGGAGGGGACCTGCGCTAGGGATTGGCCGGCGGCCCGGATAGGACTGTCATGGGTCCTGGTCCTAATTGCAGCTCACCATTTAGTGATGGCTGCTTTAGCAGGAGAAGTCATATACTGTATTTATCGGCGTATACCGCGCACTTTTTGCCCTGAAAATCAGGGCAAAATCGTGGGTGCGCGATATACGCCAATACCCGCTTCCCGTGCTGTGTTTGAACCACTGCGCTGGCATATACTGAGCGCAGTACACTCGGGTATAGTCGGGCAGGCTCGGCTCCTCTCGCGGTCATGTCCTGTGCATCCTGTACGTCCTTTACGCGAGAGGAGCCGAGCCTGCCCGACTATACCCGAGTGTACTGCGCTCGGTATATGTCGGCGCAGTGGTTCAAACACAGCGCGGGAAGCGGGGATCGAGCGGGGAGGACACCACGATGGCCGCAGAAGGACGCCGGACGAGGCCGCCGATGGACACGATGGACGACGGGCAGGACGCGATGGACGACGGGCAAGACACAGATGAGGGTCATCCAAACTGTTAGTATTTTTTTTTTTTCAGGAATTTTCCTTCAAGTTCGGGGGTGCGCACTATATGCCGGGGCGCGTTATAGCAAGATAAATACGGTATATTTTTTTTCTGCGGTGAGGAGCCGAGCCTGCCCGACTATACCCGAGTGTACTGCGCTCGGTATATGTCGGCGCAGTGGTTCAAACACAGTGCGGGAAGCGGGGATCGAGCGGGGAGGACACCACGATGGCCGCAGAAGGACGCCGGACCGGACGAGGCCGCCGATGGACGCGATGGACGACGGGCAAGACACTGACAAGGGGCATCCAAACTGTTAGTATTTTATTTTTTTTTCAGGAATTTTCCTTCAAGTTCGCGGGTGCGCGCTATACGCCGGGGCACGTTATAGCAAGATAAATACGGTATATTTTTTTTCTGCGGTGTATTAGGCTGCTTGTCAGCAGTTCAGCTTTAACTACACTAACTGAATTAAATAAAGATTTCAGGTCTTTTGGAAGAATGCAACTCAACTAACTAAAGCATTTCCAAAGCACTACCTATCATCAGCACCTGGAGTTTGTCAGGAAGCATTGTTCCGTATGCCGAGACGGCTGCCGAGGCTCACCGTAAACTCCCAGCGTGGCCTCTCCGATCAGCGTGGAATTTTCTGCTTTTACAAGTAATGCATGAATGATCCCCAGTATTTCACATATCAATAATCTACCCTATTCCCCTGATTGTTTTAATCTTACTAATGACAAATTAGCATTCTTCATGTCTGCTTCCTAGATTTACAAATTAACACCATGCCTTTCTGGGGAGTAGGAATCATCCGCACTTGCTAATGCCTCCGTGGTTTGCCCAGCGCACTGCAGAGTTTTACATTCTCTTTAAAGGCTTCACTAGAAATTATTCATATGTTTGGATGTCAGACTGTGGGGATGGATGGGGGAGCGCGATGAAAAACAGGATCGTAGAAGGAGAGATTTTAGCAATTTAAAGCAAACCTGTTCTATGCCCAATTAGGGCATTGAAATACAGAGAGAAGCACCCAATCAAGAGATGAAAGAGTCCAAGTTGCTTTTAGTTGTTTGTAACATGATCACATAAAATTACCAACGTGTTTCGGAGCCAACATACCCCTCGTCCTTCATCAGGGCCACAAAATAAAATATAAAAATAGAAGTTTGTAACCAATAATCTAGAGTGTATCCCCCCCCCCCCAAAACAAAATGTGTTGGATATTATATTATGTGATCATATTAAAGTGACACTATGTGCCAGATTCTCGTAGATCGCCGCATCGTCATTGGTTTCGACGTGAACGCAAACGACGTAAAATTTTCAAATTGCGATGCGGGAACGACGGCCATACTTAACATTAAATACGCCACCTAGTCGACATGTTTATCTTTACGCCGCATTTACGACTCATTTGCATATTCTACGCCGACCACAATGGAAGCGCCACCTAGCGGCCAGCGTAAATATTGCACCCTAAGATACAACGGCGCAGGCCGTCGTATCTTAGGCATGTTTAAGTGTATCTCAGTTTGAGAATACATTTAAACATACGACGGGCTTAGATTCGGAGTTACGTCGGCGTATCTACTGATCTTCTTCCTTCTTCTTTTGATGTTGCTTCGTCGCTCCCTCCCGCTGTAATGCCGGGTGTGCGGTGCGCAATGATTTATATAGGCCTCTTATGACGTCACAGTCCCAGCATGCTCCGGGTGGTCACATGCTGGGACTGTGACGTCATAAGAGGTCTATATAAATCAAGTGGCTGTAAAAACGTCAATGGAAATGAAGCCTTAAAGTCAATGGAAGATGCTTGTCACGGGGATGGGAAGTGAGGGGAACTCTCCCAACAGGGACGCCCATCAGAGGCGCTAAGCCTCATCCACTCTATCCAATAATCTCTAGTTAGGCTCTAATGACCAAGGATGCATTTAATCCAGCAATAAGGGTAGATGTTGATTCTACTAAAGAACTTGTGTACTTTTTCTTGGCAATTCCTTTTGTGTCTTCACAAGTTTGGAAAATAAACTGCAAACGGCAAAATCACTTGTGGAACAAACAGTTTTATTACAGTAAAATGCCTCTTCCTTGTCTTTTATGTGGAACCAGAAAAATACAAGAGAGAAATGGCAGGCTCAAGTGAATACTCATTTTATTTTATCTATTTAGCACTTTACATTTGGACAACTGAAATGAAACTTTTAATTGACAGAGACAACGTCGTTTTGTAATATTATCATTGTGGTTGTTTTTTTTTTTTCCTCTGTAGTGTGATTCCACTTTGAATGTTTTTCGGGAATAAATGTAGCATAATTAAAATATCATTTGCTTATCCAGTCATTTACTTGCTTTATCTGTCTGAAGAAAATCTTCATTGTCAAGGGGTTGCTGTCTGTGCATTTTGATTAAAGGCCCATTTACAATGTTGCTTTTTAAAATCCACATTACAACTCGCTAAAACGCATGTGTTGTGCTTCCCCATAAAAGATTCTATACCCAGCTCAGTACTGCGGCGTAGTGCGGTTTGTAGAATACATTGGCCCGGATTCACAAAGCACTTACGCCGACGTATCTCGAGATACGCCGCGTAAGTGTAACTATGCGCCGTCGTATCTGTGCGCTGTGCCCATAATCTGAGATACGCCTAAAAATAGGCTTCCTAAGACCGACGTAACTTGCCTATGCCGTCGTATCATGGGCGCATATTTACGCTGGGCCCATTTGCCGCTCCCATTGATTTTCTATGCACATATGCAAATGAGGGAGATACGCCGATTCACGAATGTACTTGCGCCCGGCGCATAATATACGCGGTTTGCGTAAGTCGTACTTCCGGCGTAAAGTTATTCCCCATATATGAGGCGCAACTCATGCAAAGGTATGGACCAGGGAACACCTGAGTCACAGTCCCAGGCCCAAGGTCACCCCCCCCAGATTGGGGAGCTCCCTCAAAGGCCCCGACAGCCTAGTACTCAATCCTCAGTTCTTCCACCCGACCACCCCTCCCTAGCTGGGCTGCCTCCAGGTATTTCAAGGAGGCCTGCCCTCTGCCAATCCTAATTAGGGATTGGTCAGGGCTCCTTGAGACACCCCAAACAGCTTCACCTCTCTCCCAGCCTCTCTTCTAGAATCCTCTAGAACACAGGTGTCAAACACAAGGCCCGTGGGCCGAATCCGAGCCATTTCATGTGGCCCTCGCACCTCTCCTGCAGCTGCCGGGGAGCTCCAGCCCTCCTCTGGTCCTCTTCCAGACCCTGTACGTTCTGCTTTCAAGCAATGCATTCAGCTTCTTCCCAGCAGCAGCATAAGGTAAGGATGGTGCACTGTGATGTAAGGGAGAGTGGGGGACTCAACTTCTGATGGTGGGATGGCTCTTGGCTCTTGACATCTAATGTAAGAGGGGTGGGATGCACTGGACATCTAATCTTACAGATACAACTGGCCATTTTGAGGGCAATCATAATACTGATGCGGCCCACAATGAAAATGAGTTTGACACCCTTGCGCTAGAAAGAAAAGGGAGGTGACAGTGGAGTGATGCTATCTGTGAGTCACAGCTTCTAATGTGAGCCCCTTCCAGCCCACATAGATAAAAACAAACAGGCCTAGCTTCTAGCTAGGCCTGTCTAAATTTGACTGCACTTACTAAAAATCTTACCTCTAGCACCTACCTAAGTAGAGGGTGCCACACTCACATTGACAAATGACAATGAATCCATATAAAGAGGAATGTCAGTGCCTGGGGTCCATCGCTATCTTCCCACAGCTGGTATTCTTACTTATGGGATATGGGAGCCAGCTTCATCCCTTCATCTGGCTAGCTGAGGACTGCGGAAGTGGGAGAGGGTACAGATAAAACTTGGTATTCTCTCCTCTACTCCAAAAAAAAAGGAGGGAGCCAACCAGAGGGACTTCATGTCTTAAATTGGGTTCTGCTTTGGCTCAAAATTTTTAGGAATCGAAAATACAATTCTTGCAATTCATAAAAAAAAACTGCTACCAAGCTCACCCATGTGACCTAAAGCATAGGCATTTGCTCCTTGCTGCAAATGCCAGTTATACCGGTGAAACTCAAAAAATTAGAATATCGTACAAAAGAGCGGAGAGCGGAGAAGACGGAAGAAGACCCCCCGGAGAGTGGAGAAGACCCCCCCCCCCCCCCCGGAGAGCGGAGAAGACCCACACGATAATTTTTCGGCATGAACAAAAACAACGTTTTATAAAAATTTAATTTAAAATGATCATGTGTGGGCTTCACGTCATTTTTCGGGTTCTGAAAAACGACAAAAATGTTTTTCGAACAAGCTGCATTTTTTAACGACGTTTTAAACTATGTCGTTTTTCGGGTTGTAAAAAATTATCGTGTGTGGGCTAAAACCACGTTAAAAACCCGCGCATGCCCAGAAGCAAGTTATGAGACGGGAGCGCTCGTTCTGGTAAAACTACCGTTCGTAATGGAGTAAGCACATTCATCACGCTGTAACAGACAGAAAAGCCCAAATCGTCTTTTACTAACACAAAATCAGCTAAAGCTAAATTTTTTGTGCTATAAACAAAAAAAAGTTTGGATTTGAACGTAATGGTTTGTGATATAATTTTGCATATGGACAGGGTGCTGTTGCATGTAAATCAGATTTTCTGATAAATTACATTTTAGTTTTAATTATTATGATATACAATAATGAATGGGGGGGGGGGGCTTTTGGTGGGCGTGATTTTTTTTTGGGAGGGGGCACCATTTCATTCTTGGGCCCAGGCAGCACAATGTCTGCCCAGAGGTCATGTCATTTTTCTATACTTTTGTTCTATTGTTGATCAAGTGGAGAAATCAAGGTTTAGAACTTAAAAATAAAATCACATACTCCAAATCCATCTAATAGTTTGAGCACATTAAGCCTTTGGTATAAATTAAAGGTTTGTCCTGCTGAATACTAATTTAATGCACATGCACTTAGTACCTCCTTTTTATTCCAAGTTTGAGATGATGAAATGTTGCCATAAATCTTCAGTTTCAGGATAGCTCGTTGAGCATAGAGATAGAAGGGTAATGGATGGGTGTATGGCATTTAATCTCGAAAAGCATACTGAGCTATACATACAGTACGAGAGACCTACGTCCAAGCTAAAAGTGCTCTGGGAACAGCATGACACCTGAAATATTACTTGGTATCCACAATAAAAATATTTGTAGCATTATGCCGAAATCTCTTTGTGAAATTTTGAGTTGTTTTTTCCCATGACCAGGGTAGATCAGAGGTCACCCACCAAGCTACAATATCTGGCCAACTTTTCCCAACGCCACCTCCCTATTTTCCCTGAAAGAAACACACTACCCTAAAGTTGAGTTAAAATGGCCAAAGCAGACTTTTATTTTCAGTACTATATAAAAGTAAATAACAAAAAAATAACATTATATTTCAAATTAGGTTGCAGGTCCTAGAAGGTACAATATAACTAAACCTTGTGTTTGTGGCACCAGTTAGCTAAATTGTGCCCCAAGACAAAAAAATACTGCAACATGGCCTGTCCTAGCTGATCTCGGACACAAATACTGGTCTACAACAATCTGGTCATTATGATATGACTGGACCAAATAGAAGACATCATACTAAAGATGGGTCCCCCAAGTTTTCCCATAAACACCACATTTTACCCACCTTCAAGGATTTCAAACTTCCAACTTCAACTGCCACCTGAATCCAAACTATCAAGAAGCAACAAATAGGGTGGGAGGAAGGAAAACTCATCCAATGACTTCTGATCTCCAATCTGGTCTTCCTGAACTCCTCCCCACAGACCATGGGCGTAGCATCAGGGGCAGGGGTCAAGTCCTGGGGGAAAAAGTGTGGGGAAAAAAAAATGATACGCTCATATGCTTAATTACTAAACCGCATGTTTTTTTTTTCGATTCACTGTACCTTAGTAATCCTTTATGTTACTGGCCGCTTCCTGTATATGGATTCATCGGGTAGTGTGCAGGTATTCCGTCACTTCCTCGATGCCGCAATGTCTCCTGGGAGCTTTTGTCATTGTTCCCAGGAGACATTGCGGAGGTCTTGCTTAAAGTTCTTTCTAAATCCCATGATAACTCGCGGCAGACCTCCGCAATGTCTCCTGGAAACAATGACAAAAGCTCCCAGGAGACATTGTGGCAGTGAGGAAGTGACAGAATACCCGCACACTACCCAATGAATCCATATACAGGAAGCGGCTAGTAACATAAAGGATTACTAAGGTTCGCCTGCCCCTGACAGTGACTCGAGCTGGGCATCGCCGCTTAGTGAAGGATTGGCTGGGGTGGCTCGGCTGCTCTCGGCTGCTCTAGTCCTTCAAAGGGAACTGAGTTCCTGCTGTGAAAAAAGTGCAGGAACTCAGTTCCCATGCGTTCCCGCAGGACTTGAGCCCTGATCAGGGGTCGCAATTGTGACCCCTGTCTCTAGCTCCAGGGGGCCACAGCTCTGTTCCCTCATGTTACATTTGATTTCCTCCACAAAATCCCAGAGCTGGAGTACAGCTCCAGTCTGCCTTGTGTCCCCCAAGGCCCCAGCCAAGTCCTATAATCCAGAAATGAGCTTCCAGTTGTTTGCCTTCTCCCCAGTCCACACCCTTTCTCTGCTCTCATTGGCTGGGGCATGTCATTAATAGAATAGGGGGGGGCAAAGTCATGTTATTGCTAGGATGGGGGGCAAGTTCATGCCATTACTAGAATGGGGGTGAGATCATGTGATTACTAGTATGGGGGGAAGAGGACAAGATCATGTGATTACTAGGATGGTTTCTACAAAATGTTTTGAATTACCCTCTCAATATGTACATAAATCTCTGAAATAACTCTTTAGCCACATGGAGTATCTTGGCGTGTAATGGGATTAGCTTGACGTGCATTGGAAGGGGCGGGCCCCAGGACAACTTTTGCATCAGGGCCCACAAACCTCAAGCTATGCCTCTGCCACAGACTATCCTCCTATGCTCCTCCCCATCAGCCCACTTTGTTCTGACCAATTCGAAAAGTGTCTTTCTTTCTTCTGTTTTTTTTTTAAACCATTGTAACCCACACTGCCTGGTTACCTAGGTATATACACCTTGTATTTGATTAATTTCATTCATATCTCGAGGCTTGCTTGACTAGTTGTTCTCAGTATGTTATAGTCAAGTAGGTTAGGGTCAGGAAAAAATAAAAACTCATGATGGACACACACACTTTTTTTTTTATTCCAATTAACATGTAATTCAATCAAATTTGCAAACATTTAGATAGACATAACTCTAATGTGATGGAGGACCTCCGATGTCATGAAGAACCTCTGATGTGATGGGGGCACCTTTGAAGAGAAGTGAGACTTTGATGTCATGGGGGATCTCTAATGTGATGGGGGGACCTCCAATGTTATGGGGAACCTCTGATGTGATGGGGGAACCTTTGAGGAGAAGTTAGACTTTGATGTCATGGGGGATCTCTAATGTGATGGGGGGACCTCCAATGTCATGGGGGAACATTTGAAGAGAAGTGGGACTTTGATGTCATGGGGGATCTCTAATGTGATGGGGGGACCTCCAATGTCATGGGGAACCTCTGATGTGATGGGGGAACCATTGAGGAGAAGTTAGACTTTGATGTCATGGGGATCTCTAATGTGATGGGGGGGGACCTCCAATGTCATGGGGAACCTCTGATGTGATGGGGGAACCTTTGAGGAGAAGTTAGACTTTGATGTCATGGGGGATCTCTAATGTGATGGGGGGACCTCCAATGTCATGGGGGAACCTCTGATGTGATGGGGGAACCTTTGAAGAGAAGTGGGACTTTGATGTCATGGGGGATCTCTAATGTGATGGGGGGACCTCCAATGTCATGGGGAACCTCTGATGTGATGGGCACCATTGAGAAGAAGTTAGACTTTGATGTCATGGGGGATCTCTAATGTGATGGGGAGACCTCCAATGTCATGGGGGAACCTCTGATGTCATGGGGGAACCTTTGAAGAGAAGTGGGACTTTGATGTCATGGGGGATCTCTAATGTGATGGGAGGACCTCCAATGTCATGGGGAACATCTGATGTGATGGGGGAACCTTTGAGGAGAAGTTAGACTTTGATGTCATGGGGGATCTCTAATGTGATGGGGGGACCTCCAATGTCATGGGGGAACCTCTGATGTGATGGGGGAACCTTTGAAGAGAAGTGGGACTTTGATGTCATGGGGGATCTCTAATGTCATGGGCGAACCTATGATGTGATGGGGGAACCTTTGAAGTGAAGGGGGGACTGACACAATGGGGTTGGGCCTTGAATGTGATGAGGGACCTCAGGTGTGATGAGGTGACCTCTGATGTGATGGGGAACCCTTGAAGCGAAGGGGGGCTATGATGTAATGGGGGTCCTCCAATGTCATCGAAGAACCTTTGATGTGATGGGGGGGACCTTTGAAGTAAAGGGAGGGTCTGGTGTGGTAGGGAAACCTCAAATATGAAGGAACCTCTGATGTGATGGAGGTTTCTAATGTGAAGGGGGACTTATGGGGGACCTCTGATGTAATGGGAGAACCTCTGATATGAAGTTAACTTAACTTGAGAAACGCTTGCTAGTTGATGCTGGCTGTGGTCCAATGGGGGGGGGGGCAGGTGGGCCCTACCTGATTTTCTGCAATTTCACTGCACACTGTGAGCTTCTTACAGCTCACAGTGTGCAGTGAAATCAATCAATCGATCAGTAAGCAATTTAGGTCCAGGAGAGGAGCCTGTATAACTGTATATGACTAAAGTTAAGTCTGGAGTTCAGCTTTAATAAACAGTACCAAATGGAAGGACGTTGCCTCATTACAAAAGCTGAGTCACACTTTTCTTTTAACTATGTGTCATAAAAGAAAGCAAAAGCTGCTAATGCAATTAACATAACCCGCAGCCTGTCACACGAACACGTATGCCGTTCCAAGACCATGTTTTATTTATTTTCAATCATCCTCTATCAGAAATAAAAATAATCAATAGAGTTACCGTCGGGGGGAGGGGAAGGCCATTCGGAGGGGGGGGGGGGGGCTTTGGTATTTTTTTTTCCTCTTTTTCCGGCCTGCTTTGAGACAGGGGAAAATAATTTCTCGAACACGTTAGAGATCCATATGGCAGAGATCAAAGGTGTTACTGGGTGCATGATTCTGCTTTATTGCCAGGCACTGCTGTTAATTAGAAAACAAGATCAGAAGCAGTATTAAAATCCAATTAAATTGATATGAACAGATTGCCAAGTGATGTTCACTAATGTATAATTGAGCACCATGCAAATTTCAGTGACTGTCTTTTGTGTTCTTCCCCCCTCACTCCGGAATGAGTGATGAGGCTATGAAGTTTTCCTTCCTTGTGGAAGATAAACAAGTTAATGCGCTGATCTTGGGGGTATTGCTTGGGTGATTGATGAAAATGAGAGCGGAATATTAAAGTATGACTTTTTTTGTTTATTTTTTTTTATTTATTTTTTTTACTTCTGCGTCCTTTTTAGTTTTTTAGTTTTTTTCACTTTTTCTATTTTAATCAGATAGATGTTTACATTTTGCAATGTTTTCCTTTAATCAAGTTAATGCTTTATTTTCTAAAGCGTTTTTTTTGATACATTGTAAATAGCTTGCGGCAGAATTGTTACAAGTCAAGATTTATACTGATTTACACATTTCTTTTTCTCTGGTTGTGTAAGCTGTGAGTTAAGTACTATACCTGGGGATATGACAAGCTATTTTTGGACCTCACCCTGTTATATTGACTATTGTCTGTTCCCAGTGGTCGCCTAATTCTCTGTGCATGAGCTAATTGGTCTGAATAGAGAATGCCAGGGCTAAGGATTGTGAACAGTAGTGCAGCAAATGCATGGGGTGCCATAATACCAGATAAGTAGTGCAGCAACTGCATGGGGTGCCACCATACCAGATGAGTAGCTTAGCAGCTGCATGAGGTGCCACCATGTCAGAACAGTAGTTCAGCAACTGCTGCATGGGGTGCCACCATACCAGATGAGTAGTGCTTGGCTGCATGGGGTGCCACCACGCCAAAACAGTAGTTCAGAAACTTCTGCATGGGGTGTCACCATACCAGTTGGGTGGTGCTTGGCTGCATGGGGTGCCACTATGCCAGAACAGTAGTTCAGCAACTGCATGAGGTGCCACAATACGAGATGAGTAATGATTGACTGCATGGGATGCCACCACGCCAGAAATGTAGTTCAGCAACTGCTGCATGGGGTGCCACCATACCAGATGAGTAGTGCTTGGCTGCATGGGGTGCCACCACGCCAAAACAGTAGTTCAGCAACTTCTGCATGGGGTGTCACCATACCAGTTGGGTGGTGCTTGGCTGCATGGGGTGCCACTATGCCAGAACAGTAGTTCAGCAACTTCATGAGGTGCCACAATACGAGATGAGTAATGATTGACTGCATGGGATGCCACTACGCCAGAAATGTAGTTCAGCAACTGCTGCATGGGGTGCCACATACCAGATGAGTAGTGCTTGACTGCATGGGGTGCCACTACGCCCGAGAAAAGTCGTTCGTCAACTGCATGGGGTGCCAACATACCAGATTAGTAGTGATTGACTGCATGGGGTGCCACCACATCAGAACAGTAGTTCAGCAACTTCTGCATGGGGTGCCACCATACCAGATGAGTAGTGCTTGACTGCATGGGGTGCCACTACGCCAGAACAGTAGTTCAGCAACTGCATGGGGTGTCACTACGCCAGGACAGTAGTTCAGCAACTGCATAGGGTGCCACCATACCAGATTAATAGTGCAGCAACTGCATGGCGTGCCACCATACCAGATGAGTACTGCAGGAACTGCATGGCGTGCCACCATACCAGATGTGTAGTGCAGCAACTGCATGAGGTGCCACCATACCAGATGAGTAGTGCAGCAACTACATGGGGTGCCACTAGCTTCTGAATCTCGTGCCGAGCAGCTGGAGGTCGGCACCTTGGCATGGGTGCTATTCAGAGAACGCATTGCTTTATCTCAATAAGTGTAATAATTCTCTGCCCTGATGAAGTGGAGAGCGTGATATCACTGCCCTACCTCTTCTTCTTATACAATCGAAGAATGCTTTGTATGTATTTATTGTGCTCAATGAGAAAATGCCGGTGTCCAAAGCCGAGCCAAGGAACTCCTACTGTATATTCATAATGCATCAGGCTGGCTGCTCAGCACAGGACCCACAAGCCAGTGGAGAGCATTGAAGTAGTGGTGTCTACTACAGTTATTTCCAGCTTCGGAAGGGATCCCACAGGTATGGCACATACCTACTTACATTGGACCAAGCTGGTCTGATCTTACATGTAGTAATATCCATACCTGGAATTCTTCTTTAAGCTCTCCTATTAAAGGCTGCTGTGGGAAGAAAGGACTGGGGGCCCTGCTACTTTACTCTCGGAAAGTCTGAGAAGAAACTTCCAGGTGACTGAAATATTTGCATACCATATCCTCTAGTGGCTCTCCGGCTTAGGCCCAAAACACAGCAAGGCCTCTCCCCAGTCACCCGGATCAGCCGAGGAATCCACAGGGAGGCAGGAACCAACCTGCCCAACCGCTGCATTCAGAGAAACCAAGACGTGAACAAGTTAAATAAAGCAGAAAATACCTCGAAATATGTAATTGTACACCCAGAGAGGGATCAAAAGACCATCTATGAAAACAGGGCCCCATCTGATAGAACTGTTGTTTTTTAATGTCGTTTTCACATAATTAGGTCTGGAGTCATGTTCCTTCCTATATAATAATACCCTCAGCAACCGCGATGAAATGTGCTTTTTATTTATTTTTTACTAGTATAAAAGGGTGGGGGGTGGGGGGGTTACACAAATGTCCTCAACTGCAGATTCTCCACCACTGGCACGTGTACCCCCCAAGGGTACCTCTGGAGGTTTGTAAGGGGCACTTCTGTATGGTTTAAAAAATGTGATGATTTAAGTACTTGGTTTTTTTTTTGTTTTTTTTACATACTAAATTATTAGTTATAATTAATATGAAAGCATAATGGCTGATTTAGAAAACATGAAGATGTATTTAGCAAGAACTTGTAGTATATTAATATATTTTATGTAATAGGTTAACTTTCAGCATTGGTAGTTTTTAGAGTAGAGGTCCTGGTGTTGAGAAAGACACTATCCCTCCCAGTAACCCTAACACTAATCTTCATAGTAATCTTATGCCGCGTACAGACGGTCGTTTTTTGTGATGAAAAAAAAACAACGTTTTTGAAAACGTCATTTAAAATGATCGTGTGTGGGAGAAAACGTCGTTTTATGTCTTCTGAAAAACGACAAAAAAAAATTCGAACATGCTCGAATTTTTTGTGTCGTTTTTCAAAACGTCGTTTTTTGTTTCACAGAAATTGACCGTGTGTACCAAAAAACGACGTTTAAAACAACGTTTTTAAACCCGCGCATGCCCAGAAGCTAGTTTCAATGGAAGAAAGTGGTGAAACGTAACCTCGCTTTTCTAGAGCATTGTGAAAAAACGATGGTGTGTAGGCAACGTCGTTTTTGAAAATGATGTTTCAAAAACGTTGTTTTATTTCATGATTTAAAACATCTTTTTTTTCATCACAAAAAACGACCGTCTGTACGCGGCATTACACTAACCCTTCCTGTAACTTTAGCACTAACTCTTCCCGCTACCCTAACATTAACAGTAAACCTTTCACTAACCCTACCTGTAACCCTAACATTAACTCTCCCTGTAACTTTAGGGTCCTTTCACACGGAGCGGACCGTTTCTGTGTCCGCTCCGTGTGTCCGCCAAAGCTCAGCGGGGATCATCCGTCATCCCCGCTGAGCTGTCGGCGAATAGGGCGGTCCCCGCACACAGTGCAGAGACCGCCCTTTCTCTGCTCCCCTCTTTCCATTATACGGGATCGGATGCAGACGGACCGTCTGTCCGTCTGCATCCGATCCGTTCCGCCGGACGGAAGAAAAATAGGGTTTCTTCCGTTCGCAAAAGCGGATCCCGACGGACGCGGACATTAGCGGATGCTCCATCCGCTAACGGATGCGATCCCATAGGGATTCATTACAAGTCCGTAAACGGACTTGTAATAAGCGGACGAACAGTCCGCTAGTGTGAAAGGACCCTTACACTAACTCTTCCTGCTACCCTAACATTAACTGTGACACTATCACTAACCCTACATGTAACCCTATCAATAACTCTCCCTGTATGACACACGCCTGCTATGATAACACCAAGCCTTCCTGCAACCCTAAAACAACCCTCCCTTTAACTCTAAGGCCTCGTACACACGGGCAAACATGTCCGATGAAAACGGTCCGCCGGACCATTTTCAGCGGACATGTCCGCCAGGAGATTTCTGTATGATGGCTGTACACACCATCATACAGAAATCCGCGCGTACACGATACGCGGTGACGAGGCCGCTCTGTCGCCACGACGATGACGCGGCGACGTGCGCGGCCCTGGAAGTTCAATGCTTCCACGCATGCGTCAAAGTGATTCGATGCATGCGAGGGATGGCGGCCGCTCGAACACGTACGGTAAGTCTGTACAGACGACCGAACATGTCCGACGGACAGGTTTCCAGTGGACATGTTTCTTAGCATGCTAAGAAATTTTTGTCCGCTGGGAAACGGTCTGCTGGACAAATGTCCGCTGGAAAATGGTACGCTAGGCCCTACACACGACCGAACTTGTCCGCTGAAAAGAGCCCGCGGACCAGTTTCAGCGGACATGTTCGGTCGTGTAGACAGGGCGTTAACACCAAAACTGCCCGATAACCCTAACACTAACCTTCACTGTAATACTACTCTAACCCTCATTAAACTTTAACACTAACTCCCCCTGCTACCTCTGCTACCTATCACTAACTCTACCCGTAACCCTATCACTAACTCTACCTGAAACCCTACCATTAACTCTCCCTGTAAAACTAACACCAAACCGTCCTGCAATCTTAAAACAACCCTCCATTCCAAATCTAACACCAAAACCTCCCTGTAACCCTAACACTAATCTTCACTGTAATCCTACTCTAACCCTCTCTGTAACCTTAACACTAACTCTTCCTGCTACCCTAACATTAATCCTACTTGTAACCTTATCATTAACGCTACCTGGAACTCTCCCTCTAACACTAAGACCAAACCTTCCTGCAATGCTAACACCAGCCTTCCCTGTAACCCTAACACCAAGCCTTAACGCAACTGTACAACAACCCTTCCTAATCTAACAACAAAACTGCCCTGTAACCCTAAAACTAAACTTCACTGTAATCCTGCTCTAACCCTCCCTGAAACTTAACACCAACTCTTTCTGCTACCCTAACATTAACCCCACTTGTAACCCTATGCCTAAACCTACCTGGAACCCCTACCATTAACTCTCCCTGTAACACTAAAACCAAACCTTCCTGCAATCTTAAAACAACCCTCCCTCCAAATCTAATACTAAAACCTCCCTGTAACCCTAACAATAATCTTCACTGTACTCTAACACTAATTCTCCCAATAACTTTTCGGCCTCGTACACACGATAGGATAGCCAGAGGACAACGGTCTGAAGGACCGTTTTCATCAGTCAAAACCGATCGTGTGTGGGCCCCATAGGTTATTTAACCTTTGGTTAAAAAAATAGGAACTTGCTTTAAAATTTAACCGATGGACGCCTAACTGATAGGTCAAAACCGGTCATTAGTATGCAAAAGCATCGGTTAAAAACCCACGCAAGCTCAGAATCAAGTTGACGCATGCTTGGAAGCATTGAACTTCGTTTTTTTTTTTAGCACGATCGGTTATTTAACCTATGGTGTGTAGGCGTGACGGACCATCAGTCAGCTTCATCAGTTAACCAAAGACAGCGGTCCTTCAGACCGTTGTCCTCTGGCTATCCTATCGTGTGTACGAGGCCTAACACTAACTCTCCCTGCAACTCTATCATTAACCCTCCCTGTAACACTAACACCAAACCCTCTTGCAATCGTACAACTAACCCTTCTTCTAACTCTAATACCAAATCTCCCCATGACCCTTTCTCACATTACCATCTCACAAAGACTCACACTAACCTCCCTTCAACCCTATCAATGACCCAACCTGCAGTCACTAAAACTAACCCTCCCTATAATTCTTCCACTAACCCTACCTGTAACCCTAACACTAACCCTTCCTGCAT
Source organism: Rana temporaria (assembly GCF_905171775.1). Lineage (NCBI taxonomy): Eukaryota > Metazoa > Chordata > Amphibia > Anura > Ranidae > Rana > Rana temporaria. The sequence continues at coordinate 22,661,510 of NC_053501.1, forward strand.
GTCTAACAATAAACCTCTCTGCAATCTCAACTACTCTAACCCCTCCTGTATCCCTAACCCTATCCCTCCCTTTGAGCCAAACACCCAACCAAATGCTTTGTGCCCTGTAGAACATAAAAGAAAAAATGATATAAGAGTTCTTCTTGAAATTATAATTTTATTTCACAGGTAGTTTGTGCTGCCCATGAAACGACTGACTTTGGATCCTCTTGTTATTTGTGAACTTCTGGGTACGTTCAAGCGAGATAAAAGCAGGCCAAACCCTAATCTCTATAAAAAGCCAGAACTTCCATCTGGCCTTTTCTTCTGGCGGTGGCGGGTAGGGGACCTGAGAAAATAGTGAAGAGCCCAGTAATGTATTTAGGTTTTGTGCTGCCCTAGTCCTGACTAAACTCGTGCACCCCCAAATTTAAATATGACCCACCCCTTCCTGTCAAGACCACACCCCTTGCTGTTTAAGACCCGCCCTGACATTTTTGAGTGGGGACACTAGTTCTGAGGGCCTGGGGGATGGCATTGGATTCCCTTAATTTGCATAGATTTCCTCTCACTTCCTGTTTGGGGCAGGAAGTGAAGGGAAATCTCTGCAATGGGACAGTGATGGTAAAAAATAAACTGACAGGGGCTATAACCCTCCCTTACTCTATCCAAAATGAAAACAAAAGTATTTGCTATGGTTCTACTTCAAGCATACATTCTGATAATTTTATGGAGAGGACTAAGAAGATATAACCATGCCAATGGTGCAGCAGAAAACATATAGCACAGTGATGAAGGCTTGTGGTCCAGGATGATAGGACCGTCAAAATTAGAAGCGGCGCTCCCCCACAGTTGTGGAATGCCAACCGATCACATACCGGAAACAGTGCGGTCGCTTTATGGGGGCACTGGACTAATTTGCCTCTCAGCCCAGTCTAAGGCCTCATACACGAGATAGGTTAAACAGAGGACAATGGTCTGATGGACCGCTTTCATCGGTCAAAACCGATCGCGTGGGGGCCCTATAGGTTATTTAACCATCGGTTAAAAAAAAGCCAACTTGCTTAAAATTTAACTGATGGATTCCTAACCGATAGGTCAAAACCGATCGTTAGTAGGCACAACCATCGGTTAAAAATCCACGCATGCTCAGAATCAAGTCGACACATGCTTGGAAGCATTGAACTTCTTTTGTTTCAGCACGTCGCTGTGTTTTACGTCACCGCGTTCTGACACGATCGTTTTTTTTAACCGATGGTGTGTAGGCTCGACGGGCCATCAGTCAGCTTCATCGGTTAACCGATGACAACGGTCCTTCAGACCGTTCTCATCGGATGGACTGATCGTGTGTACGAGGCTTTACAGCAGGGGTGCCCAACCTTTTGAAGAGCAAGGGCCACTTAAGAGACTTGGTAACTGGTCGTGGGCCACAATAAGTGTAGCTGATGGAAGACAGATCCGCGTCTGCTCTCTACATGCAGAGTGGACACGGACACAGCCCACTCAACTCTGTGGGCCCTCCCAATCCGATCCAACCAGATTGAAGGGGGATGGATCCCCTTCTGTTTGTTTTTTTTGTGGATCTGATTGGAGGTAGGTGGGTGTGCTCTGCTACCTCCGCAGCCCCTTGCTTCCTCTACTGCTGACTTCATTCAAAACACTGATGCTCTGGGATGGCTTGAGAACCTGCAATCCCAAAGCTGGAGGTCGCAGGCCACATTAGAAGGCTCCGCGGGCCACATCAGAAGGCTCCGTGGGCCACATGTGGCCCCCGGGCCACTGGTTGGGCACCCCTGCTTTACAGTGTAGCGGAAGCCGGCTGGGGCTCTTTCCTTGCTGCCCCCCTGCAAAGTGCTGCCCTAGGCCTGTTCCTTGTCCATCTAGGCCAGGATATTGCGTTGGAAGAGCTACGTAGAGCCTATAGCTTAGTTTGCATCACTGTTGCTTCTGTATCTCCATGCACCAGATCCAGAATCCAAACTAGTTCAATCCCTACATTGCTTCCTATTATCCTCTGTTTTGATGTATCAGGTCTTTGTACCCCAGCAAAGCAAGCGACGCAAGAGTTTAATGTGAGATGTTTCATTAATTGTGTCTTCTCACATTTGCACACAACGCCTGGTAAAAGAGAACAAAAAAAAAGAAAGAAAAAAGTAAAAAAAAAAAAAAATCACCTTTTAATGAAATAAATGACTCAATTAACAAGATGAAAAACAGCAGTACAGTGGCAGACCCACTTGGTGGCATAAAAAAAAAGGATAAAAAAGAATTATCTCGGCGGGGTGTAAATACAAGGACCGCCACAATACACAGCAGGCACATGCATTGAGTGACAGGCATCCAGCATGGTTGACAGATCCATCACAGCGCTGACCGCTGCCTTCAGTTAAGCACGCCGCACTAGGAAAGAAATTGTTCTTTAAAACGTTGGTGTGGGCAATTTATTTTGTGTTAAAGCAGCCGAGCCGAGGCTTTGTCTCCGAACGTGACCTACATGAGCGGCGGGTCGCTGGTTCGCAAAATACTGACCCCGGGTCGACAAGCGCGGTGGGAATTTAAAATGGGCGGTGGCGGTATTATTGCCGCGGACCTTATTAATTATGGGAACAATGTCAAAGTTTTCTACTTCGGCCCATATCATGTCTATAATCCTGGGTGGTAGATTACTGAGCTTCACAGTTCAATACTCCTCTCCGCTGCGTTGTTTTGTCATGCCTTCGCCGGGGTTTAGCTACCTAGAGTAAGCTTTTCCCTCCGCTATTCTAATCCAATTAAAGAAGAATGCCCATCAGATGCGATATTGTATGGAATGGATAGAAATTAAAGGATAATAAAACTTGGCAAGAAAGATTTGATAAACTGCAGCTTGCCAATGCTTAGATATGGTGGCTGCATTCGTTTTCTTTTTCAGGTTAAAGAAATACCTGTTGATCCTGCCAAAAATACACTATCCTTATCATTTAATCTGCCATCAACTGATATCTTAACCCCTTCACACCCACGCAACACATACAGTATCTCACAAAAGTGAGTACACCCCTCTCATTTGTGTAAATATTGTATTCTATCTTTTCATGTGACAACACTGAAAAAATGACACTTTGCTACAATGTAAAGTAGTGAGTGTAAAGCTTGTATAACAGTGTAAATTTGCTGTCCCCTTAAAACAACTCAACTGTTGCCAGCGGTTTAGACATTTATTGGCTGTGTGTTGAGTTATTTTGAGGGGACAGCGAATTTTCACTGTTATGCCGGGTACAGACGAGCAAACATGTACGATGAAACCGGTCCGTCGGACCGTTTTCACCGTACATGTCTGCCTGGGGATTTCTGTATGGTGGCTGTACTCACCATCATACAGAAATCCGCGCGTAAACAATACGCGGGGCGTGTCCGCGCCGTCACCGCGACGATGACGCGGCGACGTGGGCGGGCCTGCCAGTTAAATGCTTCCACGCATGCGTCAAAGTCATTCGACGCATGCGAGGGATGGCGGGCGCTCGGACATGTACGGTAGGTCTGTACAAACGACCGAACATGTCCGAGGGGACAGGATTCCAGCGGGCTGTTTTAAAACAAGCCCGGAAATATTTGCCCGCTGGGAAAAGGCCTGGCGGGCAAATGTTTGCTGGAATCCTGCCTGCTCGGGCCTACACACGACCGAACATGTATGCTGAAACTGGTCCGCGGACCAGTTTCAGCAGACATGTTCGGTCGTCTGTACGGGGCCTTATACAAGCTGTACACTCACTACTTTACATTGTAGCAAAGTGTCATTTCTTCGGTGTTGTCACATGAAAAGATAGAATAAAATATTTACATAAATGTGAGGGGTGTACTCACTTTTGTGAGATACTGTATATGGGGCATCACTGCTGGGAGCGCTCGTTCTGGTAAAACTACTGTTCGTAATAGAGTAAGCACATTCATCACGCTGTAACAGACTGAAAAGCGCGAATCGTCTTTTATTAACAAGGAATCAGCTAAAAGCAGCCCAAAGGGTGGTGCCATCCAGGGGTCAAGTCCTGGTTAAAAAAGTGTGGGAACTCCCACCCAAGATCCACTCCGCCACCCAAAAAAAAAAAAAAAATGATACGCTCATATGCATACCGGTAATTACTAAACCGCATGGTTTTTTTTTTCCCGATCCACTGTACCTTAGTAATCCTTTGTTACTGGCCGCTTCCTGTATATGGATTCATCAGGTAGTGTGCGGGTATTCCGTCACTTCCTCGATGCCGCAGTGTCTCCTGGGAGCATGTTCTTTCTAAATCCCGCGATAACTCGCGGCAGACCTCCGCAATGTCTCCTGGGAGCAAGTTCTTTCTAAATCCCCCGATAACTTGCGGCAGACCTCCGCAATGTCTCCTGGGAACAATGCCAAAAGCTCCCAGGAGACATTGCGGCATCGAGGAAGTGACGGAATACCCGCACACTACCCGATGAATCCATATACAGGAAGCGGCCAGTAACATAAAGGATTACTAAGGTTCCTGCTGTGAAAAAAGTGCAGGAACTCCGTTCCCACGCGTTCCTGCAGGACTTGAGCCTTGGTGCCATCCGAATGGAACTTCCCCTTTATAGTGCCGTCGTACGTGTTGTATGTCACCGCGCTTTGCTGGAGCATTTTTGTTTTCACGATCGTGTGTAGGCAAGGCCGTTTTAATGATCGGGTTGAAAAAAACGTTGTTTTTTCTAGACCAGTGGTCTCCAAACTGCGGCCCGGAGGCCAGATGCGGCCCTTTGCTTGCCTTTATGCGGCCCTTGGGGCACTATTTCATGCACCAATACCAACAATAGGGCATAATTACCCTTACTGACATCAATAAAGGGGCACAATTCCTCCCAATGACAACAACGAAGGGGCACAATGCCTCCCAATGACACCAATGGTGGAACACAATTCCTCCCAATGACACCTATGATGGGGCACGATATCTCCCAATGACACTAACAATGGGGCCCAATGACTCCAATGATGGGACACAATTCTCCCAATGACACCAACAATGGGGTCCAACTACACCAATGATGGGGCATTATTCCTCCCAATGATGGGACACTATTCCTCCCAATGGCACCTATGGTGAGGCAGAATTTCTCCCAATGACACCAATGGTGGAACAAAATTTCTTCCAATGACACCAACAATGGGGCCCAATGACTCCAATGATGGGACATTGTTTTTTCCTGCTGTCATCTGGACCTTTTCTACTCCCAATGGCCACAATCCGGCCCCCCTAAAGTCTGAAGGACAGTAAACTGGCCCTTTGTTTAGAAAGTTTGGAGACCCCTGTTCTAGACCCTTAAAAACTTCATTTTTTAGAACCCGAAAAACAGTCGTGTGTACGCAGCATAACGTTCGGGACCCGGATCTCCCAATTCCAGGTCACCTGATTGCTGTGGTAGCCATCCTACCATAGTAATTAGTCCCGCTGTGTGTTTTTTTCTTTCTGTGAATGGAGAAGAAGGATACATTGTATTTTTCTCGTTGCTTGTAGAAAGAATTTTTTTGAGTAAAATTGTTTTAACCACTTGACAACGGCTGGTCGTCATATGACATCCTCGGGTTTGTGGGGGTATATCTGAATGATGGGTGCAGCTACAGGCATCATTCAGATATCGGCTTTTTCAGTCTGCGATTTCCTACACCATAAGAATGATCATAGTGGCTGGTTAACCTCTTGATCATTGCTACGAGTGGCGAGAGGGGACATCCCCCCCCTCCCGCCACCCTCCGGTGCTTCTTCCGACTCACCGCTGCGATCGTGAGTCAGAGAACGCATCCGCCAGCCCCGAATGTTGACCATAGAGATTTCTGGCAGACCAGATGGTCGCTGGAGTCTCTATGATTTTCGGAGGATGTTATGACGTCACGCCCGGCCTCTGAATTCAAAAAAAATTGAGCCGCCTCGGCTGGGAAGCCAAGATAATTTTGTTTTTTATTTCTGGCTTCCCAGCCTAGAGGTAAGATGTGAGGGCCTATTGACCCCACATCTCACTGTAAAGAGGTCCTGTCATGCCATATTCCTATCACAAGGGATGTTTACATTCCTTGTAATAGGAATAAAAGTGATCACATTTTTATTTTGTTTTTTTAAAGTGTCAAACTAAAAAGACCGGAAGTGAGATAAAATCTGCGGCAGGTACGCTGACAGCAAAAAAATGCATTTTTTCCAGGAGACAGCAATAATTTGTGAAAAAATTCTCAACTCTGGAATGGAATACAAGTTCACTTTTTGTTCAGTTGTGTGTTGACAGCCCATTCGAAATAAATGTGCTATCTTAATGCAATTGCACAATATTGCGTGAAATACTTCCACATCAACGTGTGCAGTAAAATCATCAAAGACTGTAAAAGTGTGACGACATGCCAAAAACGCTTGTTATTACATGCGCAAAAGTGTGAATGCAGCTACCCAGACATTGATGTGGATTTAGAGCTCATTCACAGCGGAGCGCAGTGTGGCAAACCTGCGTTCTGTTCATGTTTCCAACGCCATGTTTAAAACGTACTGGGTCTATGATTTGCTGCATCAGGTGTCAATATAATCCTAACAACACACCAAACACAGATCGCAATCAGATCACAGATCATGGGCTGCGTTCCTGTGTGGTCCTTACACTTTTGACCACCAAGGACAATCATGTTGGTTTTGGCCACTCCTACCCCAGTCAGATGTATTTCATTGATGAAATAAGCCTTTCCAAAACTTTTTACCCCAGAAGAACTCTTAAAATGCATCTCTGGTCTGGAGGAACCCAGGGGCGGACTGACAACTCATGGGGCCCCCGGGCAATAGAAGATTATAGGGCCCCTGGGCTTACAGATGGCCACCACGCTAGGAGGCAGTGCAGAGGCGGGGCAGCTAAAATCTCAGGATTTTCATATCAAAAGCATGTCGGTTTCAGACATATCAGGGACAGATGTAAAGAAAACACAGATTTTTACATACTGTCCCTGGTTTTACTGAGCCTGGCAACCCTGATGGGGCCCCCTAGTGGCATGGGGCCCTCGGGCAGTGCCGGAGTGCCTCAATGGTCAGTTCGCCCCTGGAGGAACCCCTGCTAAAAGAAAATAATCAATGATAAGAGAGAAAACATTCCCTTACATTGCTGGTCACGCTTGCAGACAAAGAAAAAGATCATAGGTGTCATGCAGCTGGCTCTAAAGCTGGCCATAGATGGTTTGAATCTCAGGGTCCGGCTGAGATTCGATCCGTCAATGTGCAGGCTAATTGTATCCAAGTTGATCCATCGATCGAATTGGGTATAACCAGCATGTTGGATTCCTAGCAAGCGATTATTGTGCTGCTGGCAATAATTGTGTTCTACCGACAGGGATGGCTCCCCAAAGAAAATCACATAATCTATGGCCTGCTTAAGTGGTGTTGGCCCCTGAACTGTTCAAGCACCATCAATAAGAAGTCAATTAACAAGGAACCCTTATGCCGCGTACACATGATCGTTTTTTCCGATGAAAAAAGTCAGATGGACTTCTTTCATCAGAAAAAATGATCGTGTGTGGGCCCCATTTGACTTTATTCCATCGGTGTAAAAAAATAAAACATGTTTTAAATTTTTTGGATAAAAAAAAAAAAATGATAGGAAATTCCGATCGTCTGTGTGGAACTCCATCGGAGAAAAATCCACGCATTGCTATAGCCGCCTGCTGCTATCAGAGGGGAAGCGTGAACCCAAGATCGCCCAGGGCGCAGAGTCTAAGACACAGCTTTGTGTTCACCAGAGCCTCTAGTGGTGAGGATGGCCTTCGCCGCAGCTGGATCCAGGTCGCGACCCCTGGAATCCCCTAGGCCACGCTCCGTAGAGAGAGAGGGGAAGCAGCAAGCAGGACAAACGGTAGTGATGGGTAAGCCGAGGTCAGGGCAACAGGCAGACTAGGGTAACCGAGGGACAGGCAAAAGGTCAAGGGCACTGGCAAACAGGAGAAGTCAGGGACGAGCCAAAAACGGTACACAGGAAGATAATCGTAGCACACTGCAGACAGGAACTTAAGCAAACAACACTGTTGAACAGCACTGCAGACCTGTAGTGCAACAGTTAATATAGACTTCCTGGGTGGGGCCATACAGGAAGAGGAAGTGATAAGAAGGGAACCAGAACAGAGTCGAGCCTCTAATGAGCAGATGGAAACAGGTAAGCTGCCAGACTATTGCATATCCATGACAGATAGACTAGCACGAGAAGACTCCCTTATTTTAATGTATAACAACCTATGCAAATAGAGCAGTGATGCCTACCAATCAACCAAACAAACATAATCTTTCACTTGGCCAGCCTGCTGTAAACAGAAATATGATTGGTTGCAAGAGGTTACTTCATTTTGTCTATAGATGATTGGTTGTATGTCATTTACCAAACTGTTGTCATTTATATGGCAATCCAAACGAATTCCATTGATGAGTTGTTTTGGAAAAAAAAAGCACTACAAAAATTCCCAAACCTTTGCCTGAAATCCATTCATGAATTCATTATGTGAGAAAAAAAAGACACGTTAACCATCTAGCGACTTTCCTTTTTCTACCTCAGAACTGCAGTTCTTCACAAGGACTCTAGTTTATAGGGGAAAAAACTGAAAATTTAGCCACCGAGACAGGCCTGCTAAGGCAGAGCCTTTCTGTAGCTTCTGTTCTACACAGCTTGAGGCGAAGAACGTTGTATAGGCCTTGACCCAGTAGGGTCATCATTTGTGAGTAATTCTGAGGCCTGACATCTGGTGTTGGCTTTGAGTAAAATCTCCAGGCCTTGACAGCCAAAACAGAGGCCTGTGTAAAATAATCCCTCAGCAAGGATCCTAGACATCAGTGAAAAGGCTAAATGGTCTTCTTTTTGTCTGAGTGTCCAAGCTTTATACTCTAGCCTCCTCGTAGTATAGAGTTCATGAAAGAAGCCTTTTCCCACAATGTACACACAGCTTACATTCTCACGACACGGAGCTATCTCTCTATCACCTGCAGACCTCAAGCCCGTGATTTTTTTTTTCTTCCTTTTTAAGAACGACAGGGCAAAGGCTCTGATCTGGAAATTTGAAGGGCCTGCTGGCTATGGGTAACTTTTGCTTTTTAACAACCCACATAAAAATAATTGACTCAAGTTGTGCAGCTGATTGCCGAGCAGTTCTGTGCAGCACAGGCAATTCAATCTCAATTTTACCTTTCCATCACAACCAAAAAAATTGAATCACAACGTTATTATTATTATACTGGGTTTATATAGTGCAAGCTGTTTGTGCATCAGTTTGCAATATAAGTCATAGTTCCCAAACGTCCATCTTTTGGATGTACTGTCCCTCTTTTGTAATCAATTCCCGCTGTTCTTCATTCCCCCTCAGTTGTCCCTCTTTATGGTCTAATGTATAGGCCTGTATAAAAAAAAAAAAAATTTAACTACTCTTAGGCCTCGTACACCCCACGGGCTGACCGTTTTCATCGGACATGTCCGCTCTGAGATTTCGGTCTGATGGCTGTACACACCACCAAACCGAAATCCCCGCGGACAGACAGTGCGTGACGCGAGGGTGACGTTGACGCCGCCACGTCACCAAACCAGGAAGTAAAATACTTCCGCGCATGCGTCAAATCCATTTGACGCATGCGGGAGATATCTGTCCGCTGGTTAGGTGTACTAACCAGCGAACATGTCCGCTCGGAGATTTCGGTCTGATGGCTGTACACACCACCAAACCGAAATCCCCGCGGACAGGCATCGCGGTGACGTGGCGGTGACGTTGACGCCGCCACGTCACCAAACCAGGAAGTAAAATACTTCCGCGCATGTGTCGAATACATTTGACGCATGTGGGAGATATCTGTCAGCTGGTTAGGTGTACATGTCCGCCGGACAGCTTTCCAGCAGACATGTTTCTTAGCATGCTAAGAAACATTTGTCCGCTGGAAATCTGTCCGCTAGCCTGTACACACGATCGGATCTGTCCCCTGAAACTGGTCCACGGACCAGTTTCAGCGGACATGTCCGGTCGTGTGTACGAGGCCTTACACTTACTCTTACTCATACACACGGTCAGAATTTCCGACAAAAAATGTTCGATGTTAGCTTTTGGTCGGATATTCCGACCGTGTGTAGGCTCCATTGGACATTTTCTGTCGGAATTTCCGACAACAAATGTTTGAGAGCTGGTTCTCAATTTTTCCGACAACAAAAGTTCTTGTCGGAAATTCCGATCATCTGTATGCAATTCTGACGCACAAAAATCCTACGCATGCTGGGAATCAATTTGACGCATGCTCCGAATCGTTGAACTTAATTTTTCACGGCTTGTCGTAGTGTTGTACGTGACCGCTTTCTTGACGTTCGGAATTTCCGACAACATTTGTGGGACCATGTGTATGCAACACAAGTTTGAGGCAACATTCCGTCTGAAAAAAATCCACGGTTTTGTTGTCGGAATGTCCAATCGTGTGTACGCGGCATAAGTGTTATAGTAACAACCATTCACACGTGAATGTGAACGCCATTCCCGAAGTATGACAAAATGAAGAATCGTATTTTTCTCACCTGGTTTACACCTGAGTGTTGTACCAGCTTGGACCAATGTAAATATGTATTTTCCATACCTGTTAGATTCCTTTTGGAAGCTGGAAATCACTCTTCCATCTTGGCCGCATGCCAAGTGGCTGCTCTGTTGCATTGTGAACACAGGAGGTTGCCTGCTCATCAGCCATTCAGAGAACATTTTGCATTTTCTCAAAGGAGAGGCAGTAAAAAAAGAATGAGCCATGGTTTTGGTCTCTTTTGGTCCTACTTCTCATGGGGAGAGCACTTAGTTCTACACTCCTATGACCCATATTCAGCCAACAGTGGGCTAATGTCCGCTCTTGGTTGACATCACTTAGCCGATCCGGACTCTGAGGTAGCGCATTCCCCATAGGAGCCACTAATCAGGATTCCCCACCCTGCACAGCCAGGCACACTAAGGGGTAGATCCACAAAGAAATTACGCCGGCGTATCTATTGATACGCCGGCGTAATTTCAAAATTCCTGCATCGTATCTTTGTTTTGAACCCTCAAAACAAGATACGACAGCATCTCGGCTAGATCCGACAGGCGTACGTCTTTGTACGTCTTCGGATCTTAGATGCAATTTTTCGGCGGCCGCTAGGTGGCGTTTCCATCGTAATCCGCGTCGAGTATGCAAATTAGCTATTTACGGCGATCCACGAACATACGTTTGCCCGGCGCATTTTTTTCCGTCGTTTGCGTTCGGCTTTTTCCGGCGTATAGTTAAAGCTGCTATATGGTGGCGTACTCAATGTTAAGTTTGGCCATCCTTCCCACGTACAATTTTTAATTGTTTTCGTCGTTTGCGTAAGTCGTTCGCGAATAGGACTTTGCGTAGAATGACGTCACCGTCGTAAGCATTGGCTGGTTCCGGTTTAATTTCGAGCATGCGCACTGGGATACCCCCACGGACGGCGCATGCGCAGTTATAAAAAAACGTTGATTACGTCGGGTCACGACGTATTAACATAAAACATGCCCCCATCACAGCCATTTGAATTCCGCGCCCTTACGCCGCGAGAGATACAATATGCCGCTGTAACTTATGGCGTGGATTCGTTTTGGATTCAAACCAAAGCAAAGTAAGTTACAGCGGCGTAGTGTATCTTAGATACGCTGCGCCCGGCGCAGATGTATGTGGATCTGCCCCTCTATGTCCACAGGTTCACTGAGACAGGAAACAGTCCATGCAGCTTTGTTTTGTATTTTATTTAGGGGATAATAAACTTGGATGGGGATAGGAGTATTATGGAATGCCCACTTGACTGGAACAAAGTCTTCATGGAAGACTATAATTATATACAGTACACTCTTTAGATACACTCCTCTTCTTCCAGCACATCAGCCAGATTAAGCAAAAGCCCTTTATAGGCAGGGACTGCGGGCCCCTTTGGTGTGTAGAAAAAGTCCCTGGGCCCACCTTCATTCCTGTGGCTACTGATCCCAGCACCACCTCTTCTGGCTGCAGCTGCCCCTTTCACTAGCCCTCTTGGCTACTTCCCACAGCCCTCCCAGTCTCATTCACCAGCCACCCGGCTGATTTCTCCCTGGAGATCTCCCAGAAGTGCTAGCTGGCTCCTGCTGCTCTCACTCCTCTGGACAGGACTCCTCTGTGTTTCTTGAGAGGATCCCCCCAACACCCGTGCCCCAGGCACCCGCCCCCCCAGACTAGGGGGCTACCCTCAAGTGCCTCTGACAGCCTCCTCAGCACCCCCTCTCCAGCTTTTAACAGAACGCTACACTGCCCCTGCTGGACTGACTCTGAGTTTTTGGGAGGGGCCTACCCCCTGCCAGCCCATGTTGCTGGGGATTGTCTGGGGCCCTCCTCAATACTCCTGGAAGCTCCTCTTAACCTCCCTCCCATTCTTATGAAAGCTTCCCCAAGGTTCCAGCAAGTAGGGGGGGGGGTACCAGTGGTGTTGCCTGATAAGTCACCCAGCCCCCCTGGACCCAGATTCAGTCCAGGCTTGGCTATCAGCCAAGTCTAACAATTTACTTAGTGAGCGCTGGAGGAGCAAAAAAGAGAGCGGGTGACTGACAGTCACCGGCTCTCTGCAGACCTGAAGACCAGATACTGAGATCCTGTACCACTCTCTGAAAATGAGTGCACCTCAGAACACTTTTAAAAGACTGGCTCATGTGTAAACTAGGCTTTAATGTGGTGGCTGCATTCAAGTTTTTTTCTTTTGACCTCTATTTTCACCTTTCTGTCCTAGGGTGACAACACTCACTCACTGTACTCTATCTATGGTGAATCAGCATTGTGACCCTAGGACAGGGGTCTTCAAACATTCTAAACACAGGGCCAGTTTACGGTCCTTCAGACATTCGGGGGGGCGGACTGTGGCCATTGGGAGCAGAAACAGTGCCCCATCTTTGGTGTCTGTGAGAGAAATTGTGTCCCATCATTGGGAGAAATTGTGCCCCATCATTAGTCCCATTGTGGGTCTCATTGTGAAGAATAGTGCCCCATCATTGGTGTTATTGGGCCCCATTGTTGCTGTCATTGGGAGGAATTGCGCACCTTTGTTGATGTCACATGGGGGGAATTGTATTCCATTGTATGTGTCAGTGGATGAAATAGTGCCCCAAGGGCCAGATAAAAGCAAGCAAAGGGCCACATCAGGCCTCTGGGCCGCAGTTTGGAGACCACTGCCCTAGGACAAGAAGTGTTTTAGGACCATACAACATCTCTCAATCTCCCAGGAGCTCACTGGATTTCTGGCAGGAGCAACAGTTGTTTTTTTTTTGTTTGTTTCTTTACTTATTAGAGATGTTAACCATGAAAAGAGATGATCGCAGCAGAGAGTGATCGTTTTGGTTGTGCAGGCTTTAGTAACTAAAATCTGGCTCTGGTCACAATGCAATCAAAAATACATATACTGTAATTAATAATGCCCCTAGACCTTTAAAAATATTTTTTTATATTGATATGAATTATTGCATTTTGCATACTAAATAAACATTACAAATTCAATCCCAGATCGTCTGAACATAATAGCATGTTCATGAGCTAATGAGCAATTCTGTATTCATGTGCTCTTTATCTTCTATGCATTGTGTTAAAATAGATTAAAGAGACCGACAATGACAGTATTTGGCAAGGGATGTATTGTTGTGTCACATTGTGAGATTTTCAATGAAGTCACATGACCTGTGATGTGAGGCATGATGTCATTCAGTGATGACATTTGTGAGCATTTAAACAGAATTAATAATTAGGAAGGTCAAATACTTCCTAAAAGATCCCTAATGCCGATCGGAATTTCCGACAACAAATGTTCAATGTGAGCTTTTGGTCGGATGTAGGCTCCTTCGGACATTTGCTGTCGGAATTTCTGACAACAAATGTTTGAGAGCTGGTTCTCAATTTTTCGACAACAAAAGTTCTTGTCGAAAATTCCGATCGTCTGTATGCACAAAATCCTACGCATGCTCAGAATCAATTTGTTGCATGTTAGGAATCATAGAACTTCATTTTTTCCGGCTCGTCGTAGTGTTGTACGTCACCGCGTTCTTGACGTTTGCAATTTCCGACAACATTTGTGTGACCGTGTGTATGCAAGACAAGTTTGAGCCAACATCAGTCGGAAAAAAATCCACAGTTTTGATGTTGGAATGTCTGATCGTGTGTACGCGGTATAATGCTCTGGAGATGAAGTGTCTCTTTTAGGTTCTTCACCCCAACCTTGGCTTGCCTTGGATGGCTATGACTTATCTCAGCCATTCTCTATCATTGAACTTCATTTTTCTCGGCTCGTCTAATGCCGCGTACACACGATCGGTTAAACTGTTGAGAATGGTCTGATGGACCGTTTTCATCGGTCAAAACTGATCGTGTGTGGGCGCCATCGGTTATTTAAGCCAACTTGCTTTAAATTTAACCGATGGATTCCTAACCGATAGGTCAAAACCGATTGTTAGTAGGCACGACCATCGGTTAAAATCCACGCATGCTCAGAATCAAGTCGACGCATGCTTGGAAGCATTGAACTTAATTTTTTTCAGCATATAGTTGTGTTTTACATCACCGCGTTCTGACACGATCGGTTATTTAACCGATGGTGTGTAGGCGCGACGGACCATCAGTCAGCTTCATCGGTTAACCGATGAAAACGGTCCATCGGTCCATCGGATGGACTGATCGTGTGTACGTGGCTTTAGTGTTGTACGTGACCGCGTTCTTGACGTTCAGAATTTTGGACAACTTTTGTGTGATTGTGTGTATGCAACACAAGTTTGAGCCAACAATTCGTCGGAAAAATTTGTTGTCAAAATGTCCGATCGTGTGTACACGGCATAAAGCAAAAGGGATGTTGCATTTAAAATACCGTATTTATTGGCGTATACCGCGCACTATTTTGCCCTGAAAATCAGGGCAAAATCGTGGGTGAGCGCTGAGATACTCGTGTATCTTCGGGGAGTCTCGGCGCCTCTCGCGCTGACGTCCTTTGCGTACAGGACGTCAGCGTGAGAGTTGCCAAGTCTGCCCGACGATACACGAGTGTACTGCGCTCGGTATATGTCGGCGCAGTATTCAAACTCGGTGCGGGAAACAAGCAGGGAGGACGCGAGGACGCCGCAGAAGGACGCCGGACCCGACGAAGAGGACACCCGAAGCCGCAGACGGACGCCGGACCCGACGAAGAGGACACCATTATTAATAATAATAATAATAATAATAATAATAAATTATGCCACCACTATTATACCAGCTTGTTTTAGGTCAAAGGTAGAGGAACAAGTAGTCAGCTAGTAGTCAAGTAGTACTAAAAAATGCCCCACCTCCACTGCACCACCTTCATTTTTAATCTTTTTTGATAAACCCCTTTACAAAAATGTTGTAACGTTAAGTATATCGTGTCTTTAAAAACCTGAGGACCTCTTGCCCGTAGCGGAATTAATATATTGTCTGCTATCAAAGCCATTTGCAAATTCCAAAAATAACACTGAGACACTCTCTACGCTCACTCCAATATTTTCAGTCCCAGCACTTCCCTGAACCACTTCCAACTCTAGTCCTGTCCTAAATTCCCATTCATTAATATGGACACTGCCGACGCTTCGAAAACTGCCAGCCATGATGGGACCCGAGAACGGAGCCAAATCCACTCTAATATTCCAGTTTGGAAGGCTTTCTCTTCTGGTGCCGCCAAAATGTCTACATTACCCGGATTAAAAGCATTAACTGGTTGTTGGAAGGAGAGGCACGATCGGCAGCAGTGCACACATATTAGCCTGTTAACCCAAAATCGCACAATCCCGCTCCCTTTCCTAGTTTTCAATATCTATATACATGTCCGTTTGGGTGGCAAGACAATTTTTTACTGCCAAGAGCTCAGCGACATCCAAAGCAAATGCTACAGCTCCTCCAGTTGGCTGCCTTTTCCTTTTCTTAGCCCAGACGTCCGGAGGGGTGGGTAGGACTTAAATATTTCATGTGCGCGGCTGGCTGACCATTGCTTGACATCTTTCTTGAGCCACAAAAAGTCTGCAAAGCTAGAATAAAATGAAAAGAAATTAAAATGACATGCATTTTATTGGAGGTTTTGTTGAAGAAAAAAATAAAGCAACTATTAACAAAAAAAAACGATTTAATTAATTTTAAATAATTTTTTCAAAACAGGCAGTGTAAGTACCTAAGATGTGACTTTATAATGAACTTCCACATCTTAAAGGTGACATTGGGCATACATTGGGTAAGATGACTGATAGGTACCTAGGTAAGCTTACAGGAGGAAGCTTATGCCTTGTACACACAATCGGAATTTCTGCCAACAAAAGATTAAGAGCTGGCATGGGCGTCCGCTCCATAGGGCAAGGGGGGGCAATTGACCCCCCTGGAAAATCGAGAAGGTGTTTGAGCTGTCAGAGCGGCCTCGGGCCGGATGTCAGAACAGGCACAGCGAGCAGAGTGAAGCCGCCTCCCCCTTCGGTGTTTATGTGTACACAGGGGGAGGGAACCTGCTCTGCCTGTGCCGCGCTGATGTTGGATCTGAGGTACTGAATTGAAATGGGGAGGGGGGTCCTTCTGTGCTAAAGAAGGGGTTTGTGCTGAATAGGGGGTCCATCTGTGCTGAAGAGGGGTCTGTACTGAAGGGGGTATGTGCTGAAGGGGGGTCCATCTGTGCTTAAGGGGGGGTCTGTGCTTAAAGGGAGTCCATCTGTGCTGAAGGGGGATCTGTGCTGAATGGAGAGGTCTTTGCAGAATGGGGGGTCCATCTGTGCTGAATGGAGGGGTCTGTGCAGAATGGGGGGGTCTGTGCTGAAGGGGGTCCATCTGTGCTGAATGGAGGGGTCTGTGCTGAAGGGGGGGGTCTGTGCTGAAGGAGGGGTTCATCTGTGCTGAAGGGGGGGGGGTCTGTACATTCTCTAGGCTATATTTATATGGGCATGGAGTGAAGCTCAATTATCTCAAGAGCTATTTCAGCTGGCGGAGTTATCGGTAAAGCGGCGCTAAAAAGCGGCGCTTTACCATCATTTTAGCTGCGCAATTCGGCCATTAGAGGGGCTTTTTAACCCCCGCTAGCGTTTGAAGCGCCCCCCCCTCTGAAAAAATTTCAGCGGACGCCCATGAGAGCTGGTTCTCAAATTTTCCGAATGAAAAAATTCCTATTGGAAAATCCGGTCGTCTGTAGCAATTCCGATGCATGCTCGGAAAAAATTTGACGGATGCTCGGAAAAATTGAACTTCCGAGCATGAACGTTCTTGATGGACGAAAGTTCAGAGAACTTTTGTGTGACCGCGTGTATGCAAGCCAAGCCATCCAAGGTTTTTCTGACGGAAAATCCGATCGTGTGTACGGGGCACAAGACTTGTGTCTAAGGCCCTGACAAAAGTTATGCCCCGTACACACAATCGGATTTTCAATTGGAAAAACCTTGGCTGTTTTTTCCGACAGAATTCCGCTCAAGCTTGGCTTGCATACACACGGTCACACAAAAGTTCTCGGAACTTTTGTCAGTTAAGAACGTGGTGACGTACAACACTATGACGAGCTGAGAAAATGAATTTCAATGCTTCCGAGCATGCGTCAAATTGTTTTCGAGCATGCGTCGGAATTTTGCGCTTTGGAATTGCTACAAACGATCGGATTTTACGGAATTTTTTCCATCAGAACCAGCTCAATCTTTTGCTGGCGGAAATTCCGACAGCAAAAGTCTGATGCAGCATACACACGATCGGAATTTCCGTTCAAAAGCTTACATCAGACTTTTGCTGGTGGAATTTTCGATCGTGTGTACGGGGTATCAGGCAAAACTTTTTGCTACATCGTGATCCATATTTTTGGTCTGGTCAGGGTTTCCCTAAGGTCAGTGGTTGGTTGCTCCTGTCTTCTTCTAAAGGAATCTTCTAGAAAATAGACTAGGAGGGTCAACCACTGATTTGTGAATATTTATAAGACCCCAGCCAATCCCTGAGAAGGGGTTGCCCAGAAGGTGACTGGAGAGGTGATACATGTTTGGGAGGCCTGCTCATATTGTTCTTATCTGCCCCTAAGATGTAGCCTGTGTACTAGAGCTGCTGTTTGGGCCTCAGCAGGCACTGAGCTGAAGGCCTGGAAAGGCTAGGTTTCCGGTCTGGAAAAAAAGCATTCCAACCACAGCCTGTAAACACCCCAGTTTACTGCCTTTGTAGCTTATAGGAGAACCCAAGTAAAAGGAAAGCACCCCATCAGGTATACAGACAAAACAAAAACTAATAGAGGTTCTAACCATTTTTTACTCTATTTAAAACAAAAAATACGGCTATTGATACATTTTAACCACTACGTCGGCAGAATGGCGCGGCTGGGAACAAGGGCGTATATATACGTCCCCTTTAAGAGCCCAGCCATGGGGCGCCCCGCTGGCGTGCGCACGCGACCCAGTCCAAAGCCCCGTGACTGCGCCCACAGGACCCACGGACCCGATTGCCGCCGGTGTCCCGCGATCGGTCATAGGAGCTGAAGAACGGGGAGAGGTGTGTGTGAACACACCTTCCCCATTCTTCACTGTGGCAATGTCAGTGATCTCCTGTTCTCCGATATAAGGGAACGACGATCACTGACATCACATGTACCGCCCCGCCCCCCTACAGTTAGAAACACACATGAGGTCACACTTAACCCCTACAGCGCCCCCTAGTGGTTAACTCCTTCACTGCATTGTCATTTTCACAGTAATCAGTGCATTTTTATAGCACTTTTCGCTGTGAAAATGACAATGAACCCAAAAATGTGTCAAAATTGTCCGATGTGTCCGCCATAATGTCACAGTCACGAAAAAAATCGATGATCGCCGCCATTAGTAGTAAAATAAAATTATTAATAAAAATGCCATAAAACGATCCCCTATTTTGTAAACGCTATAAATTTTGCGCAAACAAATCGATAAACGCTTATTGCAAATTTTTTTTACCAAAAGTATGTAGCAGAATATGTATCGGCCTAAACTGAGGAAAAAAAAAAATTATATATTTTTTGGGGATATTTATTATAGCAAAAAGTAAAAAATATTGAATTTCTTTCAGAATTGTCGCTATATTTTTGTTTATAGCGCAAAAAATAAAAACCGCAGAGGTGATCAAATACCACCAAAAGAAAGCTCTATTTGTGGGAAAAAAAGAACGCCAATTTTGTTTGGGAGTCACGTCGCACGACCGCGCAATTGTCAGTTAAAGCGACACAGTGCCGAATCGCAAAAAGAGGCAAGGTCCTTAACCTGCATAATGGTCCGGGTCTTAAGTGGTTAAACAGCCCGCTGTGAGTTCTAATAGGAAGTGTGGTGATGTACTTAGGTCGATTTACAGGAATGAGAAATCTCAAAGGATTAAAGTATTTACAGTGCCTTGAAAAGGTATTCAAACCCCTTGAAAATTCCCACATGTTGTCATGTTACAACCAAAAATGTAAATGTATTTTATTGGGATTTTATGTGATAGACCAACACAAAGTGGCCCATAATTGTGAAGTGGAGGGAAAATGATAAATGGTTTTTAATATATCTGAAAAGTGTGGCGTGCATTTGTATTCAGCCCCCTTTACTCTGATACCCCTAACTAAGATCGAGTGGAAGTCATCTAATTAGTAAATAGAATCTACCTGGGAAAAATTGTATTTTTTTTTTTTAAAGGGGGTGGCCATCCGGGCCCCTGGGGACCTCCGGGCCCCTTACAGGTGTACTGCCTGCACCCCCCTGATGGCGGCCCTGGCCACAGTACTCTAATACAGACTGTGACAGTTGGATAGAGTGGACATTCAAGTGCAGAGATCTCTAATTGCCCAAAAAAAAAAAAAAAAATGCAGATTTAAAAAAAACAAAACGATATTTATCCAAAAACTGAGATTGCACCCAATTAGTACCTTTGCTTTTTTTTAGCCATTCACTTTAAAAGCCTTCCAAGAGTTATAGAAGTGATCGAGACTGCAACAATACATACACCGGATGCTCACCAACACCCCTGTGACTAAAGCCTAAGAAAAAACGGATACAGGTAGAGCCAATTGTAATATTACCAAGCACAAGACGAGAAAAAAAAAAAAGAACACAAGCACTTTAGAAAATGTTTTGAGAAATATCACTTTTTGAAAATACTGGAAAATGTTTTGATGGATTGCTCCTTTAATGTTTGATAAGGGTACTGCCAGCTGCTGCCCCACTCACACTGCAGAGCTGAGGGCTCATTTGTATCACAAAGACCAACCATTTCATATTGTTGCTAGATACAATAGTTTCTGTGTTTCAGCATGTTTTGTAGAAGAGTAAAAGATTTCACAGCAAGAAAACGTTATATGGACTGCGCCAATTTGTACTTACACAGCACCTGTCACTTCAACACAACAATGACAGCCATGTTTGTGGGCACAACACTCCTGAAAAGCAACTTTTCAATTTACCAGAAACAGGAGACATCAATGAGAGTTCAGCCTATCCATTCCGTAGAAACCATTGACCTCACCAAGAATCCAACCTATCCATTCACTAGAGACCAGTAAAATCATTAAGAATCCAGCCTATCCATTTACTAGAAACCAATCACATCATTGAAAATGCAACCTATCCATTCACAAAAGAGACCAGTGA
The DNA here is from genome assembly GCF_905171775.1 of Rana temporaria. Lineage (NCBI taxonomy): Eukaryota > Metazoa > Chordata > Amphibia > Anura > Ranidae > Rana > Rana temporaria. The sequence goes on from NC_053501.1 coordinate 22,682,094, forward strand.
CATCACTGAGAATTTAGCCTATCATTTAGCTGTGACCAGTGACATCACGCAGAATGCAGCCTATCCATGATCTTAAGTTTATTGACATTACCTAAACTGCAACCTATCCATTCAATAGAGACTGGTGACATCACAGAGAATGCAGCCTATCCTTTAACTAGGTCCCAGTGACATCAGTTAGAATACAGCCTATCCATTCACCAGTGACCTCATTGTAGCTTATTTATTTGTCTTAAACCAATGATATCCAGTATAAAACCTATCCATTTACTATATCACTATTCACTAAGTATCAGTAACAATTTTGAATTTGCAGCCTATTTATTGAAAAAACACTAGTTCGTTCACTAGAGACCAGTAACATCACTGAGAATGCAGCCTATCCATGCACTAGAGACCAGTGACATCACTGAGAATGCAGTCTATGCAGGCACTAGAGACCAGTGACATCACTTAGGATGTAGCCTATCCATTCACTAGAGATCAGTGACATCACTGAGAATGCAGCCTATCCATGCACTAGAGACCAGTGACATCACTGAGAATGCAGTCTATGCAGGCACTAGAGACCAGTGACATCACTTAGGATGTAGCCTATCCATTCACTAGAGACCAGTGACATCACTGAGAATGCAGCCTATCCATGCACTAGAGACCAGTGACATCACTGAGAATGCAGCCTATCCATGCACTAGAGACCAGTGACATCACTGAGAATGCAGCCTTTCTTTTTACTAGAGACCAGTGACATCACTTAGGATGTAGCCTATCCATTCACTAGAGACCAGTGACATCACTTAGGACGTAGCCCAGAGGTCAGCACCCTTTTTCCACTTAAGGGTCAGATTCAATGTATGGAGGCCTGCATTCACCTGCTATTAAATGAAGATAATAATCTGGACCCCTTTACATTACACAACCCCCACCTGCATATTACACAGCACCCCCCCATGTTATGTTTTAATATTGCACACACTTGTGGAATACCAACAAACTACGGTACTTAAAAATCCCCATAGGCGACGCTTTAAGAATTTCTACAGGTCACCAGTTTATAGTTACAGAGGGGGTCTTGTGCTAGAGTTATTGCGATCGTGGAAATTCCTCACATGTGTGGTTTGAGCACTGTTTACATTTGCAGTCGCAATTTAAGTATGCACTCGCATTTGCGTGCGAGCATTGAGGGGCAGGGCCCTTTTTTTTTACACTGTCCCTTTAAAAAAAATCTGATCACTTTTTTTGCTGTCAGAAGCAATGTAAACATCCCTTGTGATAGTAATAGGCAGTGATAGCTCCTTTTTATGGAATGATCTTGGGGTCTATAAGACCCCAAATCCCTTTTTTGCACTTAAAAGCATTCAAAGAGCCAAGTTTGGCTGCTTTGAATACTGAAATCTTAAAAAAAATTGGTGCCTTTAAATCTTCTGTAAACCGAAAGTGATGTCATGACATTGCATCTGGGTTACTACATCAAAGCCGTTTCCATGAAATCATCACATGCACTGACTGGCCGGACATTTGCTGCAGCGAGTCGGGTGTGGCCCCCGAGCCGTAGGTTTCCGACCCCTGCTGTAGCCTATCTACTCACTAGAGACACGCGACATCACTGAGAATGCAGCCTATCCACTCACTAGAGACCAGTAACATCACTGAGAATGCAGCCTATCCAGGCACTAGAGACCAGTGACATCACTTTGGATGTAGCCTATCCACTCACTAGAGACCAGTGACATCACTGAGAATGCAGCCTATCCAGGCACTAGAGACAAGCGGCATCACTTTGGATGTAGCCTATCCACTCACTAGTGACCAGTAACATCACTGAGAATGCAGCCTATCTACTCACTAGAGACAAGCGACATCACTGAGAATGCAGCCTATCCACTCACTAGAGACCAGTAACATCACTGAGAATGCAGCCTATCCACTCACTAGAGACCAGTAACATCACTGAGAATGCAGCCTATCCAGGCACTAGAGACAAGCGGCATCACTTTGGATGTAGCCTATCCACTCACTAGTGACCAGTAACATCACTGAGAATGCAGCCTATCCAGGCACTAGAGACCAGTGACATCACTTTGGATGTAGCCTATCCATGCACTAGAGACCAGTGACAGACTGAGAATGCAGCCTATCCATGCACTAGAGACCAGTGACATCACTGAGAATGCATCCTGTCTGTTAACTAGAGACCAGTGAAATCACTGAGAATGCAGCCTATCCGTTTACTAGAGACCAGTGACATAACTTAGGATGTAGACTATCCATGCACTAGAGACCAGTGACATCACTGAGAATGCAGCCTATGCAGGCACTAGAGACCAGTGACTTCACTGAGGATGTAGCCTATCCATTCACTAGAGACCAGTGACATCACTGAGAATGCAGCCTATCCATGCACTAGAGACCAGTGACATCACTGAGAATGCAGCCTATCCATGCACTAGAGACCAGTGACATCACTGAGAATGCAGCCTATCCATGCACTAGAGACCAGTGACATCACGGGGAATGCAGCCTATCCATTTACTAGAGACCAGTGACATCACTGAGAATGCAGCCTATCCATGCACTAGAGACCAGTGACATCACTGAGAATGCAGCCTATCTGTTCACTAGAGACCAGTGACATAACTTAGGATGTAGCCTATCCATTCACTAGAGACCAGTGACATCACTTCGGGTGCATTGAAATATATCTAAAAATATCTGTCTGCCACACTGTCTGTGTTTTTGGCTGCCAGAAGCTCTCTGCCTTAACTGTAAACAGTGGGATCAATTTTAATGGCCCTATATTTGTTTAATGGTATAGTTAAGCTACGTGTTTATATATTAATCTATGGGATGTCTAAGTCACAGTTTACCATGACATCACCTCCCCAGGGCATGCTGGGAAATGGTCCTCCATTTTACTGAAGCAGAGGATTCATTTTTATTGTCTGTCCCAGTTAATGCCTGTTTGGACATAAAGGACAGATCAATATGATGGAGAGCTCAGTGGTTTTACTCACAGGAGTTCCTGAAAGGACATCTTTTTTACCAATCCATTTATATAAATCACTTTAAAGGCCTTATTGATCTCTAATTGGGAGCTACACCTAAGACCAGCTGGCTTGTCGAGACATTCACTGATTCAGTGCTATTCTCAAGGCGTTTAACAATTCCTTATTCCAGAAGGAAAGCATTTGTAACTTCTTTTTTTTTAAGCAGAACTCAAGTTTTTAATTCAATTATCGTAGATCCCTTAAAAATTATACGGTGCATTTTATAAATACAGCCAATATTCCTAAGTGAATCTGTCTTTATATTAGCTTTCTGTAGTCCACTGTACAATGGCAGTCATGGGAGTCAGAAGCACAGAACTTTGAGCCAGTTATGGTGGCTATAAACCAATAAAATTTAGTTAAAACATTTTTTTTTTTTCAGAAAGTTTGTTTGAGTTTCTAAAAGTTAGGCCTGGTTCATATTGGCGTATCTATTTTTGACACCTATCCAATTGGACAGCCATGCCCGCGAGCCAAAAGTTGCTGACCACTGCTGTAACCTATCCACTCACTAGAGATCAGTGACATAACTGAGAATGCAGCCTATCCATTCACTAGAGACCAGTGACATCACAGGGAATGTAGCCTATCTATTCACTAGAGACCAATGACATCACTGAGACTGCAGCCTATCCATTCACTAGAGACCAGTGACATCACTGAGACTGCAGCCTATCCAGGCACTAGAGACCAGTGACATCACTGAGACTGCAGCCTATCCATTCACTAGAGACCAGTGACATCACTGAGACTGCAGTCTATCCAGGCACTAGAGACCAGTGACATCACTGAGACTGCAGCCTATCCATGCACTAGAGACCAGTGACATCACTGAGACTGCAGCCTATCCATGCACTAGAGACTAGTGACATCACAGGGAATGCAGCATATCCATTCACTAGAGACCAGTGACATCACTGAGTTATCAAAAAATGATCAATCCTTTTTTTTATGTGATCACATGACCTCTGTTCTTGGCTGTATAAGGCACTTAGAGAGCTGGGGGTGGAGAAACCACAGCAAGTCTTGTCCATCTTGTCCATCTCACAGAACAGCCAGAGAACTGACCACGCTGGGATGGATGTGCTTTGATGCCTAGCATAGTGGTCAGTTTGAAATAGTCAGGAAGGGGGACTGGCAGGATCACCAGGGATTTCCCCCCAAGATGGAGAAAACAAAGAGAACAGCATACTTTCTCATACAAGTACATGGTACATCAGACACATAAGGAATATGAAATATTGAGGTAACAAACACAGAGTTGAGATACATAGGCCCGGATTCACAAAGCACTTACGCCGACGTATCTCGAGATACGCCGCGTAAGTGTAAGTATGCGCCGTCTTATCTGTGCGCCGTGTCCACAAAACTCGATACGCCTGAAAATAGGCTTCATCCGACCGACGTAACTTTCCTACGCCGGCGTATCGTTGGCGCATATTTACGCTGGCCGCAAGTGATACTCCCATTGATTTCCTATTCACCTATGCAAATGAGGGAGATTTGCCAATTCACAAACGTACTTGCGCCCGGCGCATAATATATATACGTGGTTTGCGTAAGTCGTACGTCCGGCGTAAAGTTATTCCCCATTCCCCCGATCACCGACTTCTGGGGTCCCTCTGTGGCTCTCGCGGCTCCTCTTCTCATCAGATAACCCCCTAGGACATGCGTTCTCCCGGGGGGTTACCTTGCGGGTGCACTCCAGAGTCCATCATTCAGCGTCCATAGACGCCAAATGTAAGACTCAACCCCGCCCCTCCGGTGCCCCTGTCATTGGATTTGATTGACAGACAATGGCTGCACTGCTATCAATCTATCCAATCACGAGCTGAGAACCCCCGGCAAGAGGAAGAGCACGTCTCCACTGGGTGAAATTCCAGGGCTCAGGTAAGTAAAACAGGGGGGCTGGGGGGCTGGTCACCGCCAGGTGTTTTTTCGCTTTAATGCATACAACCCCTTTAAGATGCACATCCTAATCCAATAGGCTATACACACCTACTGGGGAGAAGATGCTGGTGCCAGCGAGATCACTGAAGAGGAGGTATTGAATGGTCTAGTTCAGCTTACAAGTAAAACAACCCATTCAGTTTAAAATATGAATGAAAGGCAAATTTACATATATATTTAAAAAATTATCAAATGTGCATGGGGGAGTTCATTCATCCTGGCACCAAGAGATGCCGGGAACGTACACTGAGATGCACATTTTAAAACATTGTGTGAGGAGGGAGAATACCGTATTGCCTTCCTGCTTGCAAGTTCAGGGCAAAGTTTGTTTTAAAGTAAATGCGCCTGAAAGCGTTTCGGAAGCGCCGCGGGCATTTTTAATCCCTTCTTTGGAGTTAAAAGCGCCCTGCTAGCTGCCTAATCTTGAGATGCCATTAAAGTTATTGTAAAATCTATTTTTTTTAAATAACAGACATGTTATACTTACCTCCTCTGTGCAGTTGGTTTTGCACAGAGCAGCCCGGATCCTCCTCTTCTCGGGTCCCTCTTTGCTGCTCCTGGCTCCTCCCTCCTTTGAGTGCCCCTCAGCCAGCAGTTTGCTACAGGGGGCACTCAAGCTGAGTCAGAGCACCGTGTATCCATTTAGACACGGAGCCCTAACCTGGTCTCGTCCCCTCTCTCCCCTGATTGGCTGACTGACTTTGATTAACAGCCTTGGGAGCCAATGGTGCCGCTGCTTTGTCTCACCCAATCAGAAGGAGTGTCCTGGATGGTTAAGGGGATCATGGACATCGGTGGTGAGAGAGAGAGAAGGGGCTCAGGTAGGTAATTAGGGGGGCCCCGAAAGATTTGGCTGCTCAATGACGAGACCATTTTTTCGATACGCACTGCGTCGCTTTAACTGACAATTGCGCAGTCGTGCGACGTTGTACCCAAACAAAATTTACATCCTTTTTTCCCCACAAATAGAGCTTTCTTCTGGTGGTATTTTATCACCTCTGCGTTTTTTATTTTTGGCGCTATAAACAAAAATAAAGCAACAATTTTGAAAAAAAAACAATATTTTTAACTTTTTGCTATAATAAATATCCCCAAAAAATATATTAAAAAAGCTATTTTTTTTCTCAGTTTAGGTTGATACGTATTCTTCTACATATTTTTGGTAAAAAATATTTTAGCAAAAGTATTACAAAATAGGGGATAGTTTTATGACATTTTTAATAATATTTTTTTTTACTAGTAATGGTGGCGATCAGCGAATTTTATCGTGACTGGGACATTATGGCCGACACATCGGATACTTTTGACGCCATTTTGGGACCATTGTCATTGATATAGCGATCAGTGCTATAAAAATGCACTGATTACTGTAAAAATGACACTGGCAGGGAAGGGGTTAACCAGTAGGGGGCAATCAAGGGGGTTAACGACAGAACAAGGGAGAAAGCCGCTCAGGTGTGGTCGTCTTTAGAAATGATCCTTCTCACAGAAACCACGGGTGCAAGCAATGCACGTAACAAGGCAGAAAAAGAAGAATTCTTCTGGACAGCTGCACTCCAAATAATGATTGCCTTTATTGTAAAATCCAACACAGCACTACAAGTCACAGCACACTGGGCAGCTGACGCGTTTTACCCTATACGTAATGTTTAATCATTAAGTATAGTGTGAAACGCGTCAGTTGCCCTGTGTGCTGTGACTAAACACTAAGGGCCAGATTCTCAGAGACTTACGTCGGCAAAACCTTCAGTTTACACCTCTTGATGTAATCCCCCATGGATTTTGAGGTGTGTTTAGGATCATTATCCATTTGTAGAAGCCATCCTCTCTTTAACTTCAGCTTTTTCACAGATGGCATCAAGTTACCATCCAAAATTTGCTGAAATTTTATTGAATCCATTTTTCCTTCTACTCGTGAAATGTTCCCTGTGCCACTGGCTGCAATACAACCCCAAAGCATGATTGATCCACCCCCATGCTTAACAGTTGGACAGAGGTTCTTTTTATTAAATTCTGTGCCCTTTCTTCTCCAAACGTACCTTTGCTCATTCCAGACAAAAAGTTCTATTTTAACCTCATCGGTCCACAGAACTTGTTTCCAAAATGCATCAGGCTTGTCTATATGTTCATTTGCAAAGTTCAAACGCTGATTTTTGTGGTGAGGACGTAGAAGAGGTTTTCTTCTGATGACTCCTCCATGAAGACCATATTTGTACAAGTATCTCTTTATAGTGGAATAGTGTACCACAACTCCAGTGTCTGCCAGATCTTTCTGGAGGGATCGTGCAGTCAAACGTGGGTTTTGAATTGCTTTTCTCACAATCCTGCGAGCTGTTCTGTCTGATATTTTTCTTGGTCTTCCAGATCTTGCTTTAACTTCCACTGTTCCTGATGACTGCCATTTCTTAATTACATTCCGAACAGAGGATATTTACATCTGAAAACGCTTTGCTATCTTCTTATAGCCTTCTCCAGCTTTGTGAGCGTCAACTATTTTCACTTTCAGTTTTTTAGACAACTGCTTAGAAGAACCCATGGTGCTGATTGTTGGGGCAGATGAGTCTGGGAATTTAAAACCTTTGAGATTGACATCACCTGGTCTTCCCAGACGATGATTGAGAACAATCCATGACACTGGCAGGTCTCAGCTTTGCAAAGGGGGCAGTGCATGCTATAAATTGTGCAGGGTGCCCAAACCTTTGCAGACACCATTTTTTTGTTTTCTGTAATTTTGAAAGTGTAAACGATGGAAATAAAATCTATGGGCCAGATTCACAAACGAGATACGACGGCGTATCTACTGATACGCCATCGTATCTCTGTTTCTAACTATGCCACTGATTCATAGAATCAGTTACGCATAGCTAGCCCTAAGATCCCACAGGTGTAATTGAATTACACTGTCTGATCTTAAGGATGCAATTCTAGGCCGGCCGCTAGGTGGCGAGGCCATTGCGGCCGGCGTAGAATATGCAAATGAAGATTTACGGCGATCCCCGAACGTCCCGAACGGCCCGTCGATCTAAATCTACATCGTTTCCGTCGAGTTACGCCGCGTAAAAATAGGGTTGAGCCCTAGTTGTCCTAAGCCATGGTAGGTATGGCCGTCGTTCCCGCGTCGAAACTTAAACATCAACGTCGTTTGCGTAAGACGTCTGTGAATGGCGCTGGACGCGCCTAATTTAAATGGGACTCGCCCCATTCGATTGGGCCTGCCTTGCGCCGGACGGATTTAAGTTACACCGCTGCAAATTTCCAGGTAAGTGCTTTGTGGATCGGGCACTTAGGCAGAAAATTTGCGGCGGTGTAACTTAAATTGGAAAAGTTAAGTTGCGCCCGGGCTACGTGAATCTGGCCCTAACATATAAGAATGTCTAATCTGTAATTTGATGCCTTTTGGAGATTTTTCCATCTTTCCTTGGCTTCGTTATGCACATTAATACAAATTTTTACTTGTTGTGCCCAAACTTTCGATCCCCACTATATATATATATATATATATTTATATTGTATTATATTTCTGTTTTGAACAGAACATTTTGGTGCAAATCGCAGGTTTTTGTGAACTGACACATACATCTGTGCACAGATTTGGAAAGAACAACCAACCATTCTATGAAGAAAAGTAATTTGACCGAATTTAAATTTTTGCTGCTGTTCCCCGGAGATAATGTCTGCAGCGGGGTGCCTGCTCGGTGTATAAACTTGCACACTCTGGCATAATGCACCTTTGGATAAAAAAATAGGATTACATGTATGACCAGAGTCTCGTGTTTATGACCAGCTTAAAGCTCCGGCTTATATCAGGACCGCTCTGCATCTAAGAACATGGGTGCCTGTCTGTCGTCTACTAATTGCCTTGTTGCCTTCTGTCAGCGGATGGGTTAACACTCTTATCATCCTGCACCTGATTCTGCAGGCCTTCTCTTCTTAATTACTGTGCCTGGAAAGACCTAAATCTACATAAACCACTCCTTTCTGGAGTCATTTGCATGTAATTAAGTTTTGAGTGACATGCAGTGCAATCAAGTCCCTTTATGTGATCCCCGTTCCTGCATCCTCCTGCCTGTCCTTTCCCCATGCCGGTTCTGCAGTTGCTCTTCAAAGTGCGTGGCCCTCCCACCACAACAACAATCCATTGTACATTAAAGCGAGATTCCCCCAGCTCCACAGCTGCCAAGCTTTGTTTCCTCTTTCTTTCTTTCTCCTTGTTTTCTTGTTGAGACTAAATTAACCCGGCAATAATTACCGAGGGGTGGAGGGGTGTGTGTTGTGTCTTCTCTAAATCAGAGCTAAGCCCGGTTTAGTGACCAAAAAAGTCCGATCCGACTTTCTTCTTTTCTAGGTAGAGTTAAAAAAAATAAACGACTTAAAGAAAAATATATATATATTTTATTATTTGATGAGGCTAGCAATTATCAATTGGTTTTCACTAACAAAACTATGACTTTTGCTGGATTCCGTAGGTTCTAATCCAGAGGTGTCCAAACTTTTTTCAAAGAGGGCCAGATTTGATGAAGTGAATATGCCTGAGGGCCGACTATTTAGCCTGACATTCTTTGAACCATTAAAATTTGGTTTAAGCAGGGCTCAAGTCCTGCGGGAACGCGTGGGAACGGAGTTCCTGCACTTTTTTCACAGCAGGAACGCAGTTCCCTTTGCAGGACTAGAGCAGCCGAGAGCAGCCGAGCCGCCCGAGCCAATCCTTCACTAAGCGGCGATGCCCAGCTCGAGTCACTGTCAGGGGCAGGCGAACCTTAGAAATCCTAATCGCGGGATTTAGAAAGAACTTGCTCAATGTTCCCGCGATAACTCACGGCAGACCTCCGCAATGACAATGACAAAAGCTCCCAGGAGACATTGCAGGATCGAGGAAGTGACGGAATACCCGCACACCACCCGATGAATCCATATACAGGAAGCGGCCAGTAACAAGGGATTACTAAGGTACAGTAATTATGCATATGAGCGTATCAATTTTTTTTTGGTGGGGGAGTGGATCTTGGGTGGGAGTTCCCACACTTTTTTTCCCAGGACTTGACCCCTGGGTTTAAGTGTGTTCATTCGAGCACTAATACATTGCCCAACAATAATTCTCTTGCCTTTGTGGCTGTGTGGGGTGAAGAGATGAGCTTGGGCGTGTTATTTGGATATACCGTATTTATTGGCGTATAACACACACCTTCACTTTAAGATGGAAGTTTAAGGAAAAAAAAAAATTAAATAAAGAACTGTGAAGCAAAATAAGGGTCAGTGCCCATCAACGCAGCCTAATCAGTGTCCATCTGCAGCCTCACCATTGCCATTAATGAAGACTCACCGTTGCCCTGGATGCAGCCTCACAATTGCCATAAATGCAGACCCACCGTTGCCATGAATGAATGCAGCTTTACCATTGCCATCAGTGCAGCCTGATCAATGCCCATCTGCAGCCTTGGAGGGGATCGGTAGGGGGGCAGGATGAGCGCCAACAGATTGCACACAGGAGAAACTCCTGTTTATTCAGCGGCCTCTTTAATACAAAGTCCCGCCTCCTATGATAGACAGAACAGTCGTCCAATGGCAGCCCAGGAGACGGGATTTCCTATTAGAGATGCCGCCGAGGATATTCTCCTGTATGTAATCTGAAGGCGCTCGTCCCTGTCCCCTCCAAGGATATATAGCGTATACTGTATACTCAAGTATAAGCCGAGTTTTTCAGCACATTTTTTGGTGCTGAAAATGCACCTTATACTCGAGTCACTCTTTTGTGCCTGATCTCCCGGACTTTGGGGATCTGGTACCGGCCAGCCGTATTCTTCACACTAACACCAATGATGGGGCACTATTCCTCCCACTGATGCCAACAATGGGGCAATATTCCTCCCACTAATAACAATGATGGGGCATTCAGGCCCGGATTTCCCACAAGGCCACTGAGGCCAGGCCTTGGGGCGGCAGGGCGCCAAGGGGCGGCAGTGGCATGGATTCCCCTGACGCCCGTAACATACAGTTAAAGGCGGTAAGTTATAGGGGAATCTGCTCGCTCGCTAACAAGTGATTGCAGCGATGTGGCATTGCGGAACCTGGCCTTGGGGCGGCAGGGAGAGCAAATCCGGCCCTGGGGGCATTGGTTACATTCACCAACTCCAGAGCATTTTCTGCTTCCACAGGCAAAGTCCGGCCCCTCTGAAGTCTGAAGGACAGCAAACTGGCACATTCTTTGGAAAGATTGGAGACCCCTACCTTAGGGAATTGAGGTGCCATTCAAAATGCATGTAACAAGCATTGCCGGATGTTGTGGTATCATGCACATTACAGTAACCCAAAGATATAAAAGGACCCTAGAACAGATAAGATTAGAGTTCAGAGTACTGAGGGTCCATTCATTAATGTTGAAGGAACAATGGAAAAATAATGCTGTGCTCTGTTCTATATATTGTTTTTTTTTTTAAATTGAGTTTGTGTGCATTTCCTGAGCTGTCCCATGTGTGCCTTCAAATACTTTTAAATGTGTTTTAGTGCCTGTAAATGTGTGTTCTGTATGTTAAAATGTGTTAATATGCATTCCTGTAAGAAATTCAAGCCAAACAGACCCCAGCTTGTACAGCACAGGTAAGCATGTAGCACACAGACCCTGGAAATTGTTATGCATCTGCGTATTCCATTTTATCAAAGCGGGGGTTCACCCAAAAATACATTTTTAACATTACATTCAGCCGTGTTGTCCTAATGACAATCGGCTGTTTTTACATATTTTTTTCCCGTACATACCTTATTTTCACCGCCCCTTCCAGGTATGTCTTCTTCGGGACTGGGCGTTCCTACCTGATTGACAGGCTTCCAAACGTCGCATACAGCGCGTCACGAGTTGTTGAAAGAAGCAGAACGTCGGTGTGGCTTTATACGGCGCCTGCGAACCGACGTTCGGCTTCTTTCGGCAACTCGTGACGCGTAGTATGCGACGGTCGGAAGCCTGTCAATCAGATAGGAACGTCCAGTCCCGCAGAAGACAAACCCGGAAGCGGCGGTGAAAATAAGGTATGTACGGGGGGGGGGGGGGGGGGGAACTGCCGATTGTCATTAGGACAACTCGGCTGAATGTAATGTTAAAAATTGATTTTTTTGGGTGAACCTCCACTTTAAGTACATTTCACAAAAGCACATGCACAGTGCAAAATATAACCCTTATCTAATGGAGATTTAATAGTGTGTGTGGTCAACTTCGGATAGAGTGTGCAATGGTCACAATTCACATTATGCTTTCCTAATCAACCCATTGTAATATATCATTTCTAGATGCACACAAATATACACTGCTCAAAATTATTAAAATTCCCGGCAGGCCGCCTGCCCATGGGGCCGCTTTGAGTTGCGTCTGTGTGTTTGGCAGGCTCCTGACCCCCTTGGATACCTAACCCAGGCAAAAAAGTGGTGTGATCTATGCTCTTGAGAGCAGTGCGCCAACCACAAGGAGAAGATTCTGCTCTCCTTTGTTGGATTTTAATTTAAATGTTTGTTTTAGAGCAGCCTTTTTCAAACTTTTTATCCAAAAGGGAACCCTTGAAAAAAATGACAGGTCTCGGGGAACCCCTGCAATTCATAGTGGGTCAGTAAGAAGAATGCCCTTAAAAACTGTTGGTCAAACTGCCACCCTTAAGCTGGAAATAGACGGTACAAATCTTAGCCGGTTCAGCAGGAACCATGTATGGGCAAGCTAAATGGACCCAAGTTGATTGATCGATCAACTTGGGTACAACCAGTCTGTTGTGATTATTGCATGTACTGCTGTTATACCTGTTAGTAACATTCTTCTCCCGGGGGGGGGGGGGGCGGCTTTCCCCACTTCTCTGTCGAGAGAACGCAATGGCTTGGCACAAGGGATTCTCCTGTCAACACTCGTGGTTGCAGGAAAGAAATTCGCTCAGTCTATGGACAGCCTTAGAGACAGAATAAAAGATCATTGAGGTCATGGCTCTGCCAAGTGGCATTGGATCTGGAACTATGGCGGCGCCATCAAATGGGGGGTCGATCAGCCACAGCTCACGGAAACCCTGCCAACTTCTGTAGGAACCCTAGATTTCATGAAACTCTGGTCAAAACATTTAGATGGAAACATCTAAAAGGTGATGGAACACTCAGCACCCTAAGGTGGGCAGGAACAGAGCTGGAAAGTATGGCTGGGAGAACTTACCACCAGAATCCTCTTGAAAGAAGCCAGGGTTTCTTCATTCTGCTTGATCTCACCTACAACTAAAATTCTGTAAAACCTGTTTCCAACATCTTCAGCTGCTAGATGTCACATAGAAAAGATAAAATGTTGCCCCCATTAGTGTCCACATGTTATAACTGTAAAGCCGAATACACACGATCGTAATTTCCAACAAGAAAAGTTTGATGTTAGCTTTTGGTTGGAAATTCCGACTGTGTGTAGGCCCCATCTGACTTTTTATGTCGGAATTTCCCACTGCAAAAAAATTGAAAGTTTTTGTCGGAAATTCTGATCGTCTGTATGCAATTCCGACGCATTAAAAAAAACATGCATGCTCGGAATCAAGTCGACACATGCTCGTAATCATTGAACTTCATTTTCCTCGACTCGTTGTAGTGTTGTACGTCACCGCGTTCTTGACGGTCGGAAATTTTGTGTGACCGTGTTTATGCAACATAAGTTTCAGTTTGAAAAAAATCCACGGTTATCTTGTTGGAATTTTCCGATCGTGTGCACGTGGCAAAAGATCTGCCCCACGGGGAAAAAAAATTACCACCATGATGCAAGACAGGCTTTCAATACTCGCCTCCACTTTTCTTCTCCCTGTCCTGGAAAACTACGCATTACAGAGAAGGATATATCATCTACAATCACACACAATTAGCCGTCTTTGACCAGTAAACTAGGAAAATAATAACCAAACAGATTTTTTAATCTCTCCACGACTTAAAATGCGTTTTAACTCATTTAAACAGCAAACCGGCTCCGGCATTCTCTCCATTTAACAGCCCATTATAACCTGGTGGTGGATGGAGATGAGATATTTGGAATATTATTCAAATTACCATTTTCTTCTTGCCTTTAGAAAGAAAAAAAAAAATACTCAAGTCATATTAATCGTCCTCATCTTTACATTATTACTGGCTATATTTACATTCGCATTTAGTGTTATTATTAATAATTTCTGGGTACTTCTGCCGTTGCAGCCCAGAAGCTCATCACGGCGAGCTCTTACCGTCAAGTGACAGCGCGTGGAAAGGACAATACAACATGTAACAATGAGACCAAATATTGCAATCAATAATAAACCTGAAGATTTTATTAAAAGATATTTCAGCTTGTCTGGACAAAAAAAAAGGGACTGTTTAAAGGGATGATTCTGTGTTGAAAAGCAGAGCAGAATGTGATATGTAGAGGAGCGGCTGCAGATGAAAATTCTGTTTAACCATTATGTTTCTCACTGACAGAAATGTTCTTTTAAAGTACGGTATATCTAAACCCAAGAACAAAAAAAATATCATATATTGCAACTTACCCGTCCTTAAATGTGGTTGTAAACCCACTTTTTGACTTTTACCTACAGGTAAGCCTATACTAAGGCTTACCTGTAGGTATAAAGAATATCTCCTAAACCTGTACGGTTTGCGCTGATTGCAGCGGCGCATGCGCAGCGGGGATCCTCGGCTAAAGGACCGGCAGCCGCCGGACCTTGCCGAATTGAAGTCTCCCGCGCGCATGTCATCGCCGATCCAGCCAATCACAGCGCTGGAGCGGTGATACCCGGAAGACACGCCGGAGCAAGATGACATCTCGCTCGGCGTGGACCAGGTAAGTTCTCTTCACCTCATTTTAAGGTAAGTATTTCATAATAAGCTAGAATGCGGTGCATACTAGCTCATTATGGCTTTTCCTTTACAGGTGTAAAAAAAAAAAATCCAGGGTATTCAACTGCTTTAAATGTGGTGACTGCATTAGCTTTCTTGTTTTATATTCACCTGGTGATCCTGCCAATAAGGCCTTATGCACACTGGGTGTTTTCCCAGCTCTTCTGAACGCCTTTTCTCCTAGCAGGAGCAGGCATTAACCCATGGGTGCTCAACCTGTGGCTCTCCAGCTGTTGCAGAACTTCAAGTCCCATCATGCCTCTGCCTTTGGGAGTCATGCTTGTAACAGTCAGTAGCTTGCAATGCCTCATGGGAATTGTAGTTCTGAAACAGCTGGAGAGCCACAGGTTGAGCACCCATGCGATTAACCACTTGCTTACTGGGCACTTAAACCCCCCTCCTGCCCAGACCAATTTTCAGCTTTCAGCGCTGAATGACAATTGCACAGTCATACAACACTGTACCCAAATTAATTTTTTATCATTTTTTTTACCACAAAGAGAGCTTTCATTTGGTGGTATTTGATCACCTAGGCAGTATTTATTTTTTGTTAAAAAAAATTCAAATACTGAATTGAAACAAAAATGTTTTATTTTTTTATATTTTGTTATAAATTTTGCAAACGGGTAACTTTCTCCTTTATTGATGTACGCTGATCGTGCAGCACTGGTGGGCACCGATAAGGCAGCACTGGTGGGCACAGATAAGGCGGCACTGGTGGGCACTGAGAGGTTACACTGAGCGGTGACATTGAAGGGCATTGATAGGTGGCACTCCTGCCCCAATATTTTTGGGGCGGGAGTCCCAAAAAAACTTTAATGGCATCCCAGTCTTGATCTGTAGGGTTCAATATTGAGTTGGCCCACCCTTTGCAGCTATAAGAGCATCAACTCTTCTGGGAAGATTGTCCATAAGGTTTAGGAGTGTGTCTATGGGAGTGTTTCACCATTCTTCCAGAAGCACATGTGTGAGGTCAGATGAGAAGCCCTGGCTCGCAGTCTCCGCTCTAACTCATCCCAAAGGTGTTCTATCAGGTTGAGGTCAGGACTTGGACAAAGTGCCCAAAGTAAGGTCCATGTGCAAGCCAGTCAACTTCCTCCACCCCAAATTCACTCATCCATGTCTTTATGGACCTTGCTTTGTTATGGGAACAGGAAGAGGTCATCCCCAAACTGTTCCCATAAAGTTGGGAGCATGACATTTTATAAAATGTCTTGGTATGCTGACTCCTTAAGAGTTCCCTTTACTATAAATAAGGGGCCAGGCCCAACCCCTGAAAAAGAAGCTGCTGGTAAATTACATATTGACTAGCCCCTTCCCCTGCTCACCATCCTGAAACACCCCCCACAGCAGCTGGGGGGGGGGGGGGGGGAGAGGAGGAGAGGGTAACTAGCAGCACTGCAAATGGGGAAGGTGGGGAGGTGCAACACAGGGGAAATCCGGAGCAGTAGAGGGAATCGGCACCACACGGAGTGATTAGGGTGTGCCCAGGTACACCTGCCACACCCCTTGCGCATGCCTAGAGAATGCTACATATTTTTACCACCCTTAGTCACCCACCTAAATCTAACATTACATGCCACTAATGTGATGCAGAGTTTGGCAGGCATTGGCATGGTCAAACATGCCCATTGAGGTCAATAAGAGTGTACTGCAACCACATTTGGCTCAGGGTTGTGATATTTTATTACAAATTCTCCCTTGGGATGAAAAAAAAAACACATTCAGGTAGAGGCAAGATTACCATCACCATCACAATTCAGGTGGTGGCAAGATCACCATCACCATTCAGGTGGTGGTAAGATCACCATCACCAACACCATTCGGGTGGTGGCAAGATTCTGAACTCCTGGCAACCACTGCTATACCCAGGGCTGCTGTTAGAAATCACGGGGCTCCGTACAGCCTACCTGCAGGCCCCCCCCAAATATAAAAAAAATAATAAGAGAGAGAAGCTGTGTGAATTAGCCCTTTTTTAAATAGATATTAATTTTTTTTACCAAAAACATACATTTTTTAAAAAAGTTGAAATGTTTTAAAATTATTTTATATTACAATTTTCACAATTTTTTTTTTTTTACAATTTTCTATTTTTTTTTTTTTACAAGGGATTAAAACAATACAGGGTTAAAATGTGTTCTTTTTTTAACAGGACAAGGAAGCTGGCAGTTGTGTCTGTGTCTCTCTCTGCAACAGCTAAAAGTCAGCGAGAGGGTTTTCAGCAGAGAGCCACACAGGGCATCCTATAATTGCCCCTCCTTCCCTCTGGTGTTTGGGCCCCCGTGTGTGCCTGGGCCCCCTACAAGAGGACTGGTGGTCCCTCCCTATCAGCGGTCCTGGCTATACCACCTTCTGAAAAGCATGGCACTGGTAGGTACTGCTGCCTATGTGAAAGAGCCCTATAAGAGGAAGTGTCTGACCAAAGACCATCATAGCAGGATCACCAGTGATTACCGTATTTATCGCGGTATAACGCGCTCCCGCGTATACCGCGCACCCCTAAAGTGGCCCCCAATCCTGTGGAAAAAAAGATTTTTTTGTACTTACAGTTTTGGTGTCTTGCGCGGCGTCCATCGGCGGCCTCGTCGGGTCCGGCGTCCTTCTGCGGCTTCGGGTGTCCTCTTCGGCGGGTCCGGCGTCCTTCTGCGGCTTCGGGTGTCCTTCTGCGGCGGGTCCGGTGTCCTCTTCGGCGGGTCCGGTGTCCTCTTCAGCGGGTCCGGCGTCCTTCTGCGGCGTCCTCGCGTCCTCCCCGCTCGTTTCCCGCGCCGAGTTTGAATACTGCGCCGACATATAAAGAGCGCAGTACACTCGTGTATTGTCCTGTACGTCCAGGACATGAGCGCGGAAGGAGCCGAGACTGGCCGACTATACCCGAGTGTACTGCGCTCGGTATATGTCGGCGCAGTATTCAAAACTTGGCACGGGAAAGCGGGTATCGGCGTATACCGTGCACCCACGATTTTGCCCTGATTTTCAGGGCAAAAAAGTGCACGGTATACGCCGATAAATACGGTAATTTATTGAAAAAAATATTAAAAATTACTTCTGAAACCATTGTTTTTTTTTAAGAAGAAAAATTTATTTTGGCACCAAAAAAAAAAGACAAAAAGCATGGAGACGATTAAAGAACCAGCTAATATTTTCTTACATTGTGCGCAGTCTGAAAAGAAAAAAATAATCTTTTCTGGTAACAGCCAAAGGCGTGAGCCGCAACAAAAGAGAAAATGGAACAAAAATGGGCCGGGACTTTGTTCCTAGTCACATTTTGATGGCTGAGAGATTGACAAAATAATTTGTACCCGTCGATTCCTTTGGAAAAAAAAATAAATAAATTTACAATGGATTTGCCGAGCACATTTTTAATTTTAATCAGCAATGAAAAAATGACAATACGGATCAAAACAAAACATCAGCCTGTAAAGTGGGCTTTGCAGATTGTGTCAGGCGGACTCCATTAGAGAGTGGTAGGTATCGGCGCATCAATCACCATCTTCCAAACTTGCAACATCTCTGAAATGTAATTAGACATCCAGGTTTCTTCACCAACAATTTGCTAAAAAAAAAAAAAAGCTGTCACTTTTCCGAAAGATGCAAAGTGCGAGAAAATAAAGTCAAAACCTGTTTATGTAAATTTGCCCCGAGTTGCCACTGACCACTTAGCTGAAGAATTAGGCTGCAATTTGGAGAGTAAAACGACTTAATCCCACACAATGCATTTTTTATTCCCCTCTTTTATATTCACCAGCATTGCTGCGAAGGATAATGGGGCTGGGGTTAACAACACTAAATCACAAACTAGGCGGCTTGGCATAAAAAGGCCATTGTCAAACTTCTTTTTTTTTTTTTGTTTCTTTTTTTTTTTTAAGAAGGCTAAAAAACTTGTGTGAAATACACTATATTACCCCGAAAGTATTGGGACGCCTGCCTTTACACACACATGAACTTTAATGGCATCCCAGTCTTAGTCCGTAGGGTTCAATATCGAGTTGCCCCACCCTTTGCAGCTATAACAGCTTCACCTCTTCTGGGAAGGCCGTCCACAAGGTTTAGGAGTGTGTCTATGGGAATGTTTGGCCATTCTTCCTGAAGTGCATTTGTGAGGTCAGGCACTGACATGGGCGTCCGCTCCATAGGGCAAGGCCCCCCCCCCTTGAATCGAGAAGGTGTTGAAGAGTGAAAAGACCCCTCCGCAACTGAAGCAGTGACAGTGCAGCGGTGACAGGCAGGTTAGAACAGGGAGAGAGAGGCGAGCTGCTGGCCGTGGTGTTGCAAGGGGGGGCGGGGGGTGGTCTGGTGCGGAGTGACCAACCATCCCCTTCTCTTGTGGCCGCGGGCTGTCTGAGCAGTCCCGGGCCGGATGTCACACAGGCACAGAGAGCAGAGTGAAGCCGCCTCCCCCTCCAGTGTTTGCGTACACAGGGGGAGGGAACCTGCTGTGCTGATCTGAGGTACTGAATGGGATGGGGGAGCCCCCTCCCCCATCCCATTCAGTCCCCGTCCGTCCTTGTGGCCCCGTCCGTCTGTGCTGAAGGGTGGGTTTGTGCTGAATGGGGGTCCACCTGTGCTGAAGGGGGGTCTGTGTTTAAAGGGAGTCCATCTGTGCTGAAGGGGGTCTGTGCTGAATGGAGGGGTCTGTGCTGAAGGGGGATCCATCTGTGCTAAATGGAGGGGTCTGTGCAGAATGGGGAGGTCCATCTGTGCTGCAGGAGGGTCCACATGTGCTGAAGGGGGGTCTGTACATTCTCTAGGCTATATTTATATAGGCATGGAGTGAAGCTGAATTATCTCAAGAGCTATTTCACACTGCCAGCTGGCCGCGTTATCGGTAAAGCACCGCTAAAAATCGGCGCTTTACCATCGTTTTAGGTGCTCTATTTGGCCACTAGCAGGACGCTTTTAACCCCCACTAGCGTTTGAAGAAAGTGTTAAATGCGACTGTGTATAGCCACTGCCAAAGCGCCCCCCCCCCCCTGAAAAAATGTCAGCGGACGCCCATGGGCACTGATGTTGGATGAGAAGGCCTGGCTCGCAGTCTTCACTCTTATTCATCCCAAAGGTGTTCTATCGGGTTGAGGTCAAGACTGTGCAGGCCAGTCAAGTTCCTCCACCCCAAACTCGCTCATCCATTTCTTTATGGCCCTGGCTTTGTGCACTGGTCTAAATCATTTGGTGGAGGGGGGGTTATGATGTGGGGTTGTTTTTCAGCGGTTGGCTTGGCCCCTTAGTTCCAGTGAAAGGAACTCTTAAGGTGTCAGCATACCAAGACATTTTGGACAATTTTATTCTCCCAACTTTGTGGGAACAGTTTGGGAAAAGTCTCTTCCTGTTCCAACATGACTGCACACCAGTGCACAAAGCAAGACATGGATGAGCGAGTTTGGGGTGGAAGAATTTGACTGGCATGCACAGAGTCCTGACCTCAACCCGATAGAACACCTTTGGGATGAATTAGAGCCGAGACTGTGAGCCAAGCCTTTTAGTCCACATCAGTGCCTGACCTCACAAATGCGCTTCTAGAAGAATGGTCAAAGATTCCCATAGACACACTCCTAAACCTTGTGGACAGCCTTCTCAGAAGAGTTTAAGCTGTTATAGGGATGGCATCAAAGTTCATGTGCATGTAAAGGCGTCCCAATACTTTTGACAATATAGTGTAGTTTGGATGCAGTCAAATTATATATACATCACAAAGAATGAACAAAGGCAAATGGGCTGATTTAAGATGGTGATAGACATTGAAAAGTGGGGTCTAGATGGGTATTTGGGCAGTTTGCTCTGGGGAAGGTTCAGACTCCCTAACCCCCCCCCCCCTCCCTTATCTACGTCCCTGCGGCTGAGAATAGGAAAATCAGTGGACGTGGCTGCACCCTAGGTGGCTGCCTAGTTCACCTAGAGGTAGAGTTGGCCCTGAGTGCCCCCACTCTGGATGAAGGAGAACAGGGGGTAGCATTGTCAATCTAGGGAGAGGGGAGTTTTAAATGGACTAGCAGATTTAGATACACTAACAAATTGAAGCCAAACTCATGGAAACATTTTATACCTAGTTAAAGCAACAGGTTTTTAATCTTTTGGGACGAAGGTTTTACATAAATAAATAAATAAAAGCTAATTATTATAAGCACTCCTGTCAGTGGTAGATGGTTTGTCTTAACTGCCTGCCACCTGCCTCACGCACATTTACGTCGGTAGAATGGCACGGGCAGGCAAAGCAGTGTATATATGTTGCTTTAAACCTTCCCCCTAGCGGGCGCGCGCGTCCGCCACAGCCCCCGCAGGACGGGTCACGGAACGGCAGAACAGGGGATGCCTTTCTAAACAAGGCATCTCCCTGTTCTGTCTAGTGACACTACACTGATCGTCTGCTCCCTCTCATCGGGAGCAGCGATCAGTGATGTGTCACTGCAAGCCACGCCCCCTAACAGTTAGAATCACTCCCTAGGACACATTTAACCACTTCCCTGCCCCCTACTGGTTAACCCCTTCACTGCCAGTCACATTTATACAGTAATCAGTGCACTTTTATAGCACTGATCGCTGTATAAATGTGAATGGTCCCAAGATAGTGTCAAAAGTGTCCGATGTGTCTGCAAATAGCAGATCGCCGACATTAGTATAAGTAAAAAAATAATAATAATAAAAATGCCATAAAACGACCCCCTATTTTGTAGACGTTATAACTTTTGCGCAGACCAATCAATATATGCTTATTGTGATTTTTTTTTACCAAAAATATGTAGAAGAATACGTATTGGCGTAAACTTAGAAAAAATATGCTTTTTTTATAAAAAATTGGGGATATTTATTTTAGCAAAAAGTAAAAAAAAAAAAAAAAAAATTTAAATTGTCGCTCTATTTTTGTTTATAGCGCAAAAAAAAAAAGCCACAGAGGTGATCAAATACCACCAAAAGAAAGCTCTGTTTGTGGGAAAAAAAGGACGTCAATTTTGTTTGGGAGCCACGTCGCACGTCTGCGCAATTGTCTGTTAAAACAACGCAGTGCCAAATCGCAAAAAGTGGCCCGGTCAATTGGCAGCCAAATCCTCCGGGGCTGAAGTGGTTAAAGTGGTTGTAAAGGCTCGATTTCAGAAAATACCGGGGTTATGGCAGCTATTTGCTGCCATAACAATGGTGTTCAACGTCAAAGTACTGACATATAACAACGACTGGGCGGTCCAGAAGTGGTTAAAAGGGATTGCGCAGATTGAATTATTTTAGTTTTACTTCCCCGTCATAGACTGGGGCAGGTCCAAAACTACCTGGGCTCAGGGAAAGTAGGTTAAATGGTGATGGCCATCAGACTGAGGACATCTAGTGGCAGAAAAATATACTGCAAGGGAAAACTTTGGATTGAAGGTTAAGTTTGCAGCAAACGCAGTATTTGTTACTTAACCTTAGGCTATTCATTTTCATCTTGCTGGAGCTCTTATAACTGCAAAGCAATTGAATCTATGCAAACACATATCTGGTTACCAGAACTAATTTCTATGTTGATATGTTAAACACAACAGTGCGGGTTTAATGACATCTACACTTAATCGTTGTACAATCTGAAGACAAGCTGATGCCTATTGGTGAACGTTAGAATGTAAATTGCATCTAGGTTATATTTTGTCTTTAGAAAAAAGAAAATATTGTTGCGCAGACCCAACGTGTGATACAAACATATATTATCAGCCGCGTCTTAAGTGTGCCATACAGCACAAACAAACATAGTAAAAAAGGGGAAGTCGCGCTGATTAAAAAATAAATAAATGAAATAAAAAACACCAGTGATAGTGAAAACAGTACGTGGAAATAGACAATTCTATATATAGTGATAATCACCCGCAATGGGTTAGGTGTATATTATAAATAACTTTAAACGGCATAAATGTCTCTTCAGTTTAGTGTGGGCAAATTGACAGTCCAGACAGGCCAAGCGATTTATAAAGCAGTCCACAGGTGTAGTGATGAAAAAGAAGTCCTTAGATAACAGTGATAACGACCACTCTGTGTTCAGAACAAACGGAAGACCTCCACCACAAATAGTACTGACTCTTACCAGAATTCAGTAAATAATAGGCATAGAGACAAATCCAGCAGCAGCCCACAAGATTATCTTCAACCAGCGATATCCATGCATCAGTAATCACCATTGAAATCCAGACTCCATAAATACAAAAGAAACACCAAAGGAGGGATATAGCGTAATACTGCGCTGGTTTATTGTAACTAAAGGCAGCTAAATGCTTACTTACATTTGTAGTGATAAAATGGGCATCGAGCGGACATAAAAAGGATAACAGAGTAAAAAGCACAGCACAGCCGGCCGGACTGTGTGTGGGCGTACGTCCGGATATCCGGATCCTTACACTCAGTAACGCGGTAACGTCAGGGCGTCTCCTCCCGACGTTTCGTCACAATAGGGACGTGTTCACGGGGTAAGGAGACGCCCCAACTCACCGCACGTATATCGAAAAAGGGGCGGAGTCAACCAGGGAGCTGATCCAATCACGATCGCCCATCCACCATTTTGACTCCTGGAAGCCTGCAACGCATGCTTGCAAACCGCTGCCACAGTAAGGGAAAGAATGATTACATTCTTCCCTAAGACAAAACGGCAATTATATTTAAAACAATTTGATAAAACTTACAGGTTAAGAAGACGGAAGAACAGGGGAAATGGACTATTATGGAAAAGGGAACAAAGTCCTTATGTAACCATAGTCTTAAAACAATGCTACCAGCGCATTGGTCCCTGTCTTAACCAGTCCTCAAAGAATTAAAAACAAAAAAATGAAATAAAATAAAAATATACGGAAGATGCGATCATCAGAGTTCACCCCTGGTTGTATACACCCCCTTGCATATAGATAAACATATACATTTTCATAATAAGCAATCCTAGCTGGATTAAAACAAATAAAGTTACATCCCATTACTAAGTAAATATTCGTAATTTAAATGTCACATTAGTACAGACTTTTTAGAACTCTCTCATTGAAAATAAGAAATTAGCATACTGTATTGACATTAAAGGGCCAGTGTAAATACAGGTGAATAAATTAGCAACTCTAATATCCAAACTGGCTCTCCTGAAAAATATATATTAAAATACGGAAAATTATGAATTATCCAGAAAACAATTTAAGTCTACCTCAATATTTAAACCATGAGGCGTATAGCATTTAATTCTATGTATCCAGGACATCTCGGTCCTAGATATAGATCTAACCAAGTCGCTCCCCCTCCAATGGGCGGTAAACTTGTCAATCCCAAGGAATATAGTATCTTTGGGATCACGTGCATGGGCAGTAAGGTAATGTTTAGATACGGAATGCTCCGTAAATCCACTCCTAATGTTCGCAATGTGCTCATTAAGTCGCACATGTAGCGGACGTTTGGTCCTCCCTACGTATTGTAAGCCACATGGACAAATCAATAAGTAGATAACACCAACGGTGGAGCACGTAATAAAAGGTTTGATCGCAAACTTTTTACCGGTGCAACTGGAGATAAACTCCACTGTTCTTTTCTTTGTGCGATTATTAATGCTACAGCTCTGACACCGGCCACCCTTCCTTAAGAGATAAGGTGGCTGGCAATATAATGAATCCCCCGAGAGTTCCTTCAATGTTCTTGGCAGGTTTGACAGGTTTTTATAAGTGTGGCCGGTGTCAGAGCTGTAGCATTAATAATCGCACAAAGAAAAGAACAGTGGAGTTTATCTCCAGTTGCACCGGTAAAAAGTTTGCGATCAAACCTTTTATTACGTGCTCCACCGTTGGTGTTATCTACTTATTGATTTGTCCATGTGGCTTACAATACGTAGGGAGGACCAAACGTCCGCTACATGTGCGACTTAATGAGCACATTGCGAACATTAGGAGTGGATTTACGGAGCATTCCGTATCTAAACATTACCTTACTGCCCATGCACGTGATCCCAAAGATACTATATTCCTTGGGATTGACAAGTTTACCGCCCATTGGAGGGGGAGCGACTTGGTTAGATCTATATCTAGGACCGAGATGTCCTGGATACATAGAATTAAATGCTATACGCCTCATGGTTTAAATATTGAGGTAGACTTAAATTGTTTTCTGGATAATTCATAATTTTCCGTATTTTAATATATATTTTTCAGGAGAGCCAGTTTGGATATTAGAGTTGCTAATTTATTCACCTGTATTTACACTGGCCCTTTAATGTCAATACAGTATGCTAATTTCTTATTTTCAATGAGAGAGTTCTAAAAAGTCTGTACTAATGTGACATTTAAATTACGAATATTTACTTAGTAATGGGATGTAACTTTATTTGTTTTAATCCAGCTAGGATTGCTTATTATGAAAATGTATATGTTTATCTATATGCAAGGGGGTGTATACAACCAGGGGTGAACTCTGATGATCGCATCTTCCGTATATTTTTATTTTATTTCATTTTTTTGTTTTTAATTCTTTGAGGACTGGTTAAGACAGGGACCAATGCGCTGGTAGCATTGTTTTAAGACTATGGTTACATAAGGACTTTGTTCCCTTTTCCATAATAGTCCATTTCCCCTGTTCTTCCGTCTTCTTAACCTGTAAGTTTTATCAAATTGTTTTAAATATAATTGCCGTTTTGTCTTAGGGAAGAATGTAATCATTCTTTCCCTTACTGTGGCAGCGGTTTGCAAGCATGCGTTGCAGGCTTCCAGGAGTCAAAATGGTGGATGGGCGATCGTGATTGGATCAGCTCCCTGGTTGACTCCGCCCCTTTTTCGATATACGTGCGGTGAGTTGGGGCGTCTCCTTACCCCGTGAACACGTCCCTATTGTGACGAAACGTCGGGAGGAGACGCCCTGACGTTACCGCGTTACTGAGTGTAAGGATCCGGATATCCGGACGTACGCCCACACACAGTCCGGCCGGCTGTGCTGTGCTTTTTACTCTGTTATCCTTTTTATGTCCGCTCGATGCCCATTTTATCACTACAAATGTAAGTAAGCATTTAGCTGCCTTTAGTTACAATAAACCAGCGCAGTATTACGCTATATCCCTCCTTTGGTGTTTCTTTTGTATTTATGGAGTCTGGATTTCAATGGTGATTACTGATGCATGGATATCGCTGGTTGAAGATAATCTTGTGGGCTGCTGCTGGATTTGTCTCTATGCCTATTATTTACTGAATTCTGGTAAGAGTCAGTACTATTTGTGGTGGAGGTCTTCCGTTTGTTCTGAACACAGAGTGGTCGTTATCACTGTTATCTAAGGACTTCTTTTTCATCACTACACCTGTGGACTGCTTTATAAATCGCTTGGCCTGTCTGGACTGTCAATTTGCCCACACTAAACTGAAGAGACATTTATGCCGTTTAAAGTTATTTATAATATACACCTAACCCATTGCGGGTGATTATCACTATATATAGAATTGTCTATTTCCACGTACTGTTTTCACTATCACTGGTGTTTTTTATTTCATTTATTTATTTTTTAATCAGCGCGACTTCCCCTTTTTTACTATGTTTGTTTGTGCTGTATGGCACACTTAAGACGCGGCTGATAATATATGTTTGTATCACACGTTGGGTCTGCGCAACAATATTTTCTTTTTTCTATTGTTGTTTATACGTTTTGTTGCAGCGACCCTGGAATATTTAGTATTCTTTAAGCACTAATTTTTGATTTTTTCTTTTTGGTGTTTATGTTTAACGAGTTTTCGTTATGGATATCTTTGATTTTCGTGCCAAGAGAGTAGTCAATACTGAGGGTGTATTCGAAATTTTCAAAGAGGGTGATGGAGATCTAGGTGGCCTCTTTATGAGGCTTAAAAACCTTACAGTGTCAGAACTGCATACCCAATGGGATATAGTCTTTTTGGAGACTTATATCAAACAACAGATGGTTCCTAGGAGCCTCAGATGGGAGATACAGCCCCAAAAAGGAGATACGGACCTTGATGGGTGGTTTAAATATTTTAATGAAGCGGGTCTAAGTCTCTTGCAGTTTCTAGGTGAACGTAAAACTACCAAACTAAAGAGACTAGATGCAGAAATTATTCTTATAAAGGAGAAACTGGTTCCCTTTATGACAAGTCCAGAGTATGTGGAAAGGTCTCAAACCCTTTTAAAAATTCTGGAAAAAGAAGAGAGGGAACAAAAAATCAAAAAAAAGAAAAAATTTAATAGGGATCTGGTTGATTATCAGGGGAATGTGGTTTTCGACTGGCAAAAGAAATTGCTAGCGGAAGCCAATGCCCTGAATAATCCCCAGATGGAGGTAACATCACAACCTAGCTCCAGTCAGACTGATGTCATGTACTCCCTTCCCCCCCCATCCCATGTCCTTAAGGGACCTCACAATCAATCTAGTAAGGGGGGTACCCCAAAAAATTATAAAACCAAAAAGTTTCCTGCTGCATTAGCCACTAATAGAGGCAGAGGCGTCCCTCCTCAAAGGACACGCCCGATCCCCACGTTAGGTCTTCCAACCTATCAGTGGGGTTCTGTCTATCCATCCGGCCCTCCTACCACGAGGGGAAGGGGCCCTCAGGGACCACCACCCCCTTTGGCCCCCCAGTACAATATTGGCTACCAGCACCAATTTGGGGGTCATAGAGGGAGTCAGCCCTATGGAGGGCATTATTCTGGTCCTCCTCTAGCCTCAGAGATTCAGGAGGTAGTTCACTATGCTGAAAGGTTAGAACCAGAATTTAATATACTAACCCACAACCCATTTCTTCCCCTGGGGGATACTCTTGACTTGGAAGAAGGGGCTTACGGCCCCCCCCAGGGACAGAATGGACCTACCCAGTCTGGGATTTATGAACTTGGATATGGAGGGTCAAGTGCTCCTAATCCAATTAATGAATTTAGTCGCCCACAATGGGGTTTTCCCCGGGCAAGCCAAGGTATCAAAAGAACTGCAGAAAGAAAAGAGGAACCAGAGGGGGGAGGAACAGGAAGCCCAAAGAGGTCGAGACTGTGAAGGGGGAGGGCATCTTCAACTTGAGCTCTCATATTTTAAGCCCCTCAGAAATAACAGTTCTAGATAAAGGACTTAAGTATGTTCCTCCTGCCAATATCAATAAATTTAAGGTATACATGGATATACATAAGTATATCAGGAAACTCAATATCCAGAGATATTGCGCCTCTAACCCCTTTAACCAATCTGCAATGTCCACCCCAAAGATAGTACATTCAGGATTGTCCAACGCTTCCACTTGGAACCCTCCTGGTCACCTTCCAGCAGCTCTTAAAGTATTCAGAGATCTTACTCTGAAAGACTTAGATGACATGAAAGTCAAGCAGGTTCGGTGCAAACAGGATATTCAAAGGGGGATAGATTCTCTGTGCCATAATAAAAATGTGGTCATCCGCCCAGCGGACAAGGGTGGTGGTATTGTGGTCCTCAATAGATCCGACTACATGCAGGAAATGCAGCGGATTTTAGGAGATGAGGAAACCTATATTCCACTTTCCCTAGATCCAGGCATGAAATATAAGAAGATTCTGACCAGGTTAGTTAATAGAGGCTTCCGGAGCAATATTCTTAATGAAAAAGAGAGAGATTTTCTGGTCCCTAAGGCTCCGAGAACGCCGATTATATATTATTTGCCGAAGGTACATAAGAGTCTTACTTGCCCCCCGGGACGTCCCATTATTAGTGGGATAGATTCGGTTACGTCCCGGGTGGGCAAGTATATAGACTTCTTCCTTCAGCCCTTGGTGAAAATGATACCATCATTCATTAAGGACACTAAAGAGGTGATTAATATTGTATCTGGGATCAAACCCCCTCCGGGTGTGTGGCTGGTAACATGCGATGTTGCTTCATTGTATACTATAATACCGCATGACCTAGGCCTACATGCGGTTTCATACTATTTGAATAGGGACAGTAAGTTGGATAAAAGTCAGACATCATTTATTATGGAACTTTTAAAATTTGCGGCAACGCATAATTTTTTCTGGCATGATGGCAAATTCTACAAACAGAATCGCGGTGTAGCGATGGGAGCCAAATACGCTCCGAGCCTGGCCAATCTCTTTATGGCACTATGGGAGGAGGATGTCGTTTGTGTTCAATCCAGGCCACAAGTTTTGTTGTGGGCCAGGTATATCGACGACATCCTCCTCCTATGGGATGGCACTGAAGATGACTTGACCCATTTCATGAGCACCTTAAATGCAAATGATCGGGGTATCTCGCTGAGCTATGAGGCTAGCCAGATACAAGTCAACTTTTTGGATTTGGTGATCTCTGTGGAGGGGGAGAATTTTCAGACAGCAACTCATTTCAAGGCGACAGATAGAAATGCCTATATTTCTAAGGATAGCTGTCACTATGCTCCCTGGCTTGACGCCATCCCAAAGAGCCAATATTTGCGCATCAAGAGGAATTGCACTAGGCATACATCGTTTGTGCAACAAGCAGACATGCTAACCCATCGCTTTTTAGCGAAGGGGTACAAGCCGGATGATCTATCTAGTGCCCTGGAGCATGTAACACAATTGGATAGGGGCACTTTATTAGAAGATAAGCCTCGTAGCAAGTCTGATAAATTTAAATGTCCTTTTATTACAGACTTCTCCTGCCAGCATGGGGGGATTAAACACATATTGTCCAAATATTGGTACATCCTTAAGAGTGACAACATTTTGGGCAGTTTACTACCCGATAGGCCCCAGGTGGTCTTTAGGGGTCTCCCTTCCTTAAGAGATAAGGTGGCTGGCAATATAATGAATCCCCCGAGAGTTCCTTCAATGTTCTTGGCAGGTTTGACAGGTTTTTATAAGTGTGGCCGGTGTCAGAGCTGTAGCATTAATAATCGCACAAAGAAAAGAACAGTGGAGTTTATCTCCAGTTGCACCGGTAAAAAGTTTGCGATCAAACCTTTTATTACGTGCTCCACCGTTGGTGTTATCTACTTATTGATTTGTCCATGTGGCTTACAATACGTAGGGAGGACCAAACGTCCGCTACATGTGCGACTTAATGAGCACATTGCGAACATTAGGAGTGGATTTACGGAGCATTCCGTATCTAAACATTACCTTACTGCCCATGCACGTGATCCCAAAGATACTATATTCCTTGGGATTGACAAGTTTACCGCCCATTGGAGGGGGAGCGACTTGGTTAGATCTATATCTAGGACCGAGATGTCCTGGATACATAGAATTAAATGCTATACGCCTCATGGTTTAAATATTGAGGTAGACTTAAATTGTTTTCTGGATAATTCATAATTTTCCGTATTTTAATATATATTTTTCAGGAGAGCCAGTTTGGATATTAGAGTTGCTAATTTATTCACCTGTATTTACACTGGCCCTTTAATGTCAATACAGTATGCTAATTTCTTATTTTCAATGAGAGAGTTCTAAAAAGTCTGTACTAATGTGACATTTAAATTACGAATATTTACTTAGTAATGGGATGTAACTTTATTTGTTTTAATCCAGCTAGGATTGCTTATTATGAAAATGTATATGTTTATCTATATGCAAGGGGGTGTATACAACCAGGGGTGAACTCTGATGATCGCATCTTCCGTATATTTTTATTTTATTTCATTTTTTTGTTTTTAATTCTTTGAGGACTGGTTAAGACAGGGACCAATGCGCTGGTAGCATTGTTTTAAGACTATGGTTACATAAGGACTTTGTTCCCTTTTCCATAATAGTCCATTTCCCCTGTTCTTCCGTCTTCTTAACCTGTAAGTTTTATCAAATTGTTTTAAATATAATTGCCGTTTTGTCTTAGGGAAGAATGTAATCATTCTTTCCCTTACTGTGGCAGCGGTTTGCAAGCATGCGTTGCAGGCTTCCAGGAGTCAAAATGGTGGATGGGCGATCGTGATTGGATCAGCTCCCTGGTTGACTCCGCCCCTTTTTCGATATACGTGCGGTGAGTTGGGGCGTCTCCTTACCCCGTGAACACGTCCCTATTGTGACGAAACGTCGGGAGGAGACGCCCTGACGTTACCGCGTTACTGAGTGTAAGGATCCGGATATCCGGACGTACGCCCACACACAGTCCGGCCGGCTGTGCTGTGCTTTTTACTCTGTTATCCTTTTTATGTCCGCTCGATGCCCATTTTATCACTACAAATGTAAGTAAGCATTTAGCTGCCTTTAGTTACAATAAACCAGCGCAGTATTACGCTATATCCCTCCTTTGGTGTTTCTTTTGTATTTATGGAGTCTGGATTTCAATGGTGATTACTGATGCATGGATATCGCTGGTTGAAGATAATCTTGTGGGCTGCTGCTGGATTTGTCTCTATGCCTATTATTTACTGAATTCTGGTAAGAGTCAGTACTATTTGTGGTGGAGGTCTTCCGTTTGTTCTGAACACAGAGTGGTCGTTATCACTGTTATCTAAGGACTTCTTTTTCATCACTACACCTGTGGACTGCTTTATAAATCGCTTGGCCTGTCTGGACTGTCAATTTGCCCACACTAAACTGAAGAGACATTTATGCCGTTTAAAGTTATTTATAATATACACCTAACCCATTGCGGGTGATTATCACTATATATAGAATTGTCTATTTCCACGTACTGTTTTCACTATCACTGGTGTTTTTTATTTCATTTATTTATTTTTTAATCAGCGCGACTTCCCCTTTTTTACTATATTTTGTCTTTAGCATGATATGCAAACCACAAACCTCTGGTCCCCGTGAACTGTAAAACTGCCGTGTACATTAAATAAAAAAATCTATTTAAACGAGTAGAAACCACAAGGCACGGCCGTATTGACTGGAAGCGCTACTGTATGATGGGATCTTTGGTGCATTCCTATTTTCAGCCATAAAACTGACAAATCAATACTAATGTCTGAAGTAAAATTACTCATAAACAAGCATCGGACGGCGCATATTTCTAGATAAAGGTTTAACTAGCTCGGTCATAAGGAAAGTCATTTCCACCTCTTATCTGGGTAGACAAACAAAGGACATACTGTGACCATTGATGTTCAGAAATTTCCAAAGGTGGCTTTAGAACAGGAAAGTAATTATGCTTAAATAACTAAGTGCTTAAGCAAAACGTTGACGGCCCTTCCACACAGGGCCGTATTTAAGGCAGCGCAAAAGGGGCAGCTGCCCTGGGCCCTGTCATTGTTGTGGGGTCCTAAGCAGCTGCCTTATACTTACTAACTATCCCAGTTTATATTCCCTTGTCCCTTAAAGTTTTAGTCCTGTGCTGTGTCCTTATATCTCAGTGTGAAGTGCTGCTACTAATGCTACCCAACTCTGCCCTACTGTTGTGTACAGATAACTCCCTTGCAGACCCTGGACCGGATTCAGAAAGAGATACGACGGCGTGTTTGGGGTTATTATTGCGTAAACTGATACCAATGCTGACATTTATTACTGCATAAACTGGCACCAATGCTGAAGGTTATTATTGCATAAACTGGCACCAATGCTGAAGGTTATTATTGCATAAACTGGCACCAATGCTGAGATGTATTATTGCATAAACTGGCACCAATGCTGAAGGTTATTATTGCATAAACTGGCACCAATGCTGAAGGTTATTATTGCATAAACTGGCACCAATGCTAATGGTTGGTATTGCACAAACTGGCACCAATGCTGAAGGTTATTATTGCATAAACTGGCACCAATGCTAATGGTTGGTATTGCACAAACTGGCACCAATGCTGAAGGTTATTATTGCATAAACTGGCACCAATGCTGAAGGTTATTATTGCATAAACTGGCACCAATGCTGAAGGGTATTATTGCATAAACTGGCACCAATGCTGAAGGTTATTATTGCATAAACTGGCACCAATGCTGAAGGGTATTATTGCATAAACTGGCACCAATGCTGAAAGTTATTATTGCATAAACTGGCACCAATGCTGAAGGTTGCTATTGCATAAACTGGCACCAATGCTGAAGGTTATTATTGCATAAAATGGCACCAATGCTGAAGGGTATTATTGCATAAACTGGCACCAATGCTGAAGGTTATTATTGCATAAACTGGCACCAATGCTGAAGGTTATTATTGCATAAACTGGCACCAATGCTGAAGGGTATTATTGCATAAACTGGCACCAATGCTGAAGGTTATTATTGCATAAACTGGCACCAATGCTGAAGGGTATTATTGCATAAACTGGCACCAATGCTGAAAGTTATTATTGCATAAACTGGCACCAATGCTGAAGGTTGCTATTGCATAAACTGGCACCAATGCTGAAGGTTATTCTTGCATAAAATGGCACCAATGCTGAAGGGTATTATTGCATAAACTGGCACCAATGCTGAAGGGTATTATTGCATAAACTGGCACCAATGCTGAAGGTTGTTATTGCATAAACTGGCACCAATGCTGGGAGTGATTACTAGGTTTTTACACAGGTTAGTTAGTACAGGTCTTGGGCGTTTTTAAGAATTTAGGCCACAGGTGTCAAACTACGGCCCTACAGCTGTTGCCAAACTACAAGTCCCATGAGGCATTGCAAGGCTGACAGTTACAAGCATGACTCCCAAAGGGAAAGGCAACATGGGACTTATGGTTCTGTAGCAGCTGGAGGGTCGCAGTTTGACACCCCTGCATTAAGCTATAGCTGGAAATCTCTTGTAAATTAGGGCCAGATATTCTGGTAACAACTGCCTAACTGCCCACTGAGCTATTGTATTCTGACAGTGGGGAGATGTCCCTGCCGTTGGCACCCATCAAGCGAAGAAAATCCCACATGATCGTGGTACAGAACTCAACTGGTATATCCACTTATGTATAACCTCCCTGCCCATACATGGATAGAAATTCATTTGGTCTCCGCTGAACCGGACATATTTTGATCCATGTATAGCCAGCTAAAGAGGAATTACCTCTCATTTTAGACAGATATCCTTAAAGCGGAGTTCTGGCCACAATTTCACTTTTTATATATAAATACCCCTGTAATACACAAGCTTAATGTATTCTAGTAAAGTTAGTCTGTAAACTAAGGTCCGTTTTGTTAGGTTGTTACAGCATTTAGACACTTTATAAAATAGAAATTGACTGGGGCCATCTTAAGTGTGAGCATCATGAAGCCAGACTGTATGACTTCCTGGATTTCAGCCTTGCAGATCTCGCACATGCTCAGTGCTGCACAAGCAGTGTAATAGGTTTCAGATCAGGTTTCAGCACTTGTACTGTCCAAGTCACATGATTCTTCGAGACTGGGGAGTGCACAGACTCCTGTAAAGTTACACCCACTACATTCCCAGGAGTCTGTGCGGTGTAGGTTAGGAAGCTTAAGCACCTAGGTGCAGGAAGAGGGGAGATTAAATATTCTGCCTAGCAACAACACTTTGAAGGCATCTAAAAAAAAAAAAAAAAATTCTTAAAGGACTAATGACATTTTTTTAAAACTACTGATGTAATGTTATATTTATGGGTGGAACTCCACTTTAAATCTCCTGGTTGTGTCTCCAAGACAGGAAGTAAAGGGAATTCTCCCCAATGGGAACCATTTACCATTCTCTACTCTATCCAAAACAAAAAAAAGTTTTGGCTTTGGATATACTATAACTTTATAATAAAAACCATTAGTGCTCTGTTCTTCCGGTCAACCATATGCCCTTTTTAGCGTTTAAAATAGTTCTACTGTATAGGATTTTAGCCTCTTTTAGTGGTTATTTTGTCTTCTCTCCATTACCGCCGATGAAAAAGCAGCTGACAAAGTAGAAAAAGGTTATTTTTGTTTGTTCCCCGTCCTCTCCATATTATTCTTTTAAACACTCACCCGCGCTGTTTAGTAGCAGGGGGTTCAAAATATCCTGTCAATAAAGGCAGCAGAGGTGATATTTGTGTGGCATTTATTTTATTTCATCCCAACCGTGAAGTGAGACATATGGGTTACGCCAAAGAAAACAGTGATTTAAGAAACGCAGCAAACCTTGCCAGGCTCTCCTGCGCTTTGTCTAACGACAAAAGGAACAGGAACACGGGGACAAGGTCAGGCGTGTTGTAAAGAATGCGTTTTATAATATTGTCTTTAAAATTGCCGCTGGATCATTTAGAGCCCCTGACCATTTTACTCTTGATTTTCTCGCAGAACGGAAAAAAACGCGCTGGAGAGCAGGCTTTCGCTGACACCTTTTAGTGCTGAAAGAATTGTATTGATGGGTGATGCACTGCGGTGACAAAAGTATGGAGACTAATGTAAAAAGTATGACCTTCTTTCGCGGCTTGCAGGATTTGTTTCAAAATTTGCTATTCAACGCAAGCAGACGAGAGGTGTTTGTGAAGCTGAACACTTAACATTTCTATTCACTGCTGAGAAACGCTACCAGCTTGCGCAAATTTATTTTCCATCCCCCCCACTACAAATAAACCCGAAGCTCTATTTAACTCATTAAACAGCAGAAGTCAACTCAGGATTTATACAATACTGGAAAAAAAGCGCTAGAAAATACAAATGCTGACAATATTAAAGCGGTTGTATACCCTCTTGTCATACTTGCACCTACAGGTAAGCCTACATTAAGGCTTACCTGTAGGTGCTTGCAATATCTTCTTAACCTACATAGTTTAAGTGGAGGTTCCACCAAAAAAAGAATTTTGCTTTAAATTGTAGATTACACCTAAAAAAAAAAAAAAAAAAAAAAAATGTACCCACCTTGAAATGCCTGTTGCTATGCGGAAGCACGAAATCTGCCTTCCTATCCACCTAGGATCTTGACGTCAGCTACCTCGGCTCCACAGCGCTAATGCTCCTGGGAAATGTGGAGTCATTCAGCCGTGCACCTCCCCTGTGCCTCCCCTGTACGAGAATATCATTATTGCAAAGCAGTCCAACGCTCGTTGCGATGGCAACCAAACTTATAGACAGCGCGGCGCTGTAGCAGTATTGCGCATGCGCGAGATTGGGGCGGGACGGCTCTTTCGTCCGGGCGCGTCATCCCAACTAATCCAGGAAGCAACTGCTTGTGGGTTTCACTTTGCCCACAAGCAAGATGGGAAATCGCATGAAGGCTCAGGAGAAAGAAATATAAGGCATTTATTGCATATAAGTCGGCGGAACAGCGGGACTAAAAGACGTAGTATGCGGTATTCTTAAAAATTAAAGAAAGATAAATGAAAGGTCCTATTTCAAAAAATTCAAAAACAGAATGGAAACCCCGCTTTAATGAAATATTTGCAGAAAAAAGGGCACCGATGTCCACGGCACATGCGCGCCGTAGACAACGGCGCAGGTGCACTAAGCGCAGCGGCTCTTTAATGGGAGCCTGCCGGAAATTGCTGCGCATGCGCGGGGATCGTGCCGTTCCACACACATGCCGTCACATGCTGGCCACTCTGGCCAGTCACAGCGCCGGCGATGGAGGACGTGTCAGGAGACCGCTGTGGGGGCTTCGATCTAAGATAAGTAATTGATAATGAGCTAGTATGCTAGTCATACTAGCTCATTATGCCTTTGCCTTGCAGGTTTTAAAAAAAAAAAATTTGGGGGGTATGCAACCACTTTGCACCCCCACCACCACTTCCCAATTTGTCTGCAATGCAGGAGGAAATGTATTTAAAATGTCAAAATTTTTATAAAGTGGTGCTAAAAATATTACGTTTGTGAAGGAGGATTGGCAGAGGTGATCATTTAACAATAAGTATTACTTCAACTGCGACAACTGGCAGTCTGGTAATCTTTTTTTCTAGCACTGGAATGTGGATGGGCCCTTCTACACTATCATATATAATACAGAACCAGTGTAAGTATTTTATTTAAGAACGCCTTTGTTTATTATGCAAACCAAAAGTCATTGGGCTTAGGTTTTAATTCCGCTTTACAATAAGAATAATTTGAAATTATTATCAGAATTTTTTAGATTGGATGTACCACAGACCAACCTGTCCCTGTTAGCCTAGGTTCACGCTATTGTGCATATGTTTGCATGCGCAAGTCACAGGTACTGTAGCCCAGTCATTTGAATGGGCTGCTGTATCCACAAGTAAAGAAATCCCAAGACCTTTTCTAAAAATACATGCGTTTTACTTGGGGGGTGACGTGGGGAGGTGACGAAACACATCAGGACGGAGCCTAGTGATGGCATCATGCTACCCAGAAGTCACCTGTTGGTTTGCTTGGTAAGGTGATGCCAAAGTCTATACCTTAAAAGGGCAATGCACCTGTAAATTCACCTCTAAATTTTAAAGCAATTTTTAGGTAGTACACTAACTTTGTAGTGCACTACTTTTTGTGAGTGTATTTCAATTTTTCTTTTAATAAAGTGCCAAGTTTTAAAGAAGTAAAGCACCATGAAAGTGTGCGCAATTTTAAAACATGACATGTTGGGTATCTACTTACTCGGCATAACATCATCTTTCACATTATAGAAAAAAATTGGGCTACCTTTACTGTATTGTTTTTTTTTTATTAAAACAAGTGTGTTTTTTTTTCAAATAAAAATTGCATTTGTAAGATCGCTGAGCAAATAAACATAAACAAATATATATTAAAACATAAGGAGCTTAATTTATTATTTAATTATTATTTTTCATATAATTTTTCATCTTTTTATCATTTTATATTCAATATGGACATTTTTGAGTTCAGAACCACTAGACTGTTTAATACTGATGTGTTTTTGAGGCTTTTAAGGATAGTGGTGGTGATTTAGGTGGCCTTTTTACTAGGCTCAAGAATCTTACCATCTCCGAAACCCATACTCAATGGGATATTGTCTTGCTGAAGACATATATCAAGAATCATACGTAAATAAAAAAAAAAAAAGATCCTTGTGTTTTGTTTTTGTATTTGTGTGTATTTCACATTGAGTTGCAGCTTGTGTGCTTGTGTGGTATGTTTAAACAGTACAGTATTTTTCTTCATATAAAAAAAAATATTGCAATGATCACCATTTTATTCTCTAGGGTCTTTGCTAAAATATATATATATATTGTGACAGGAAGTCAGGTAAATCTGTGGGTGTTGTCACAAACGGGAGATACATTTCTGCCTTGTTTAGACAATACACCAATTGTTATAAGGCGTCGGCTGCAAAAGTAGCCAGAAAAGGTTTAAGGGCGTTGGAAAACTTCAGCTGTTCAGAATGAGGCAATTAAGGCCTCTATAAGTAATCCAGAGGATTACCACTGATTTGCTGCACCCTGAGGCTTTGTGAGTAAGGAGATCAGTAGCTGAAAGTCTTCTGAGGAGGTGATTGATTTTTCTGTGTGATAAAAATCAAGAGACTATTGTTTTTCTGCTGTATGACCAGCAGTGTCTGCCCAGCACTAGGCTGTGCCAGACTCCCTAGATAGGTTCCTGTGTGGTGAAGGTAGACGCCCCAAGTGGCCAGGGTTTATTTTATGTTCGATTTTGTTTATGCTGTTTGGATGCTTGCACTTGTTTCCAGCAAGATGGACGAATAAACCAAAATCGTTGTTTTTCAAGCGTCTTCGACTGCCTTTCTGTATAACTTCAGTGTGTAGTGAACCCATCCAGGGGGTCACACACCCCCGCTACCGAGCTAACCCCTTACAATATATATATATATATATATATATATATATATATATATATACTGTTTGGGGGTTCTAAGTAATTTTCTAGCAAAAAATACAGATTTTTACTTGTAAGCAACAAATGTCAGAAAAAGGCCTAGTCTTAAAAACAACATGTGGCAATGTACTCTGCATGCCTCTTATTTTGTCCAGACATGCACTTTATTTTCGAATCCCAATTTTATTTTATTTTTCTTTCAATTTCCTCTGCCTCTCGTTAGACTCCTGATTCTATTTTTAAATGACAGAGGCTCCCAAACACGATGTCTCAACGATGAACCCAGTCCACATCGCCAACAAAAAAAAAACACTGTAAGTTACAAATGCAGGAAAAAAAATCAGTAAATTCAGCTTTTTTTCGTGACATCAAGGCATCAGTTATTTTTCTCGGAAGAAAATAACCAAATACATGCGGCCTGTGATTAATGACCCAATGTAATGACAACTACATGCAAACTGACAGGATCTGTGCATCTATCACACTCCTATCTGTCAGGGGCACACAAGTGGGCACTGCAGTCTCATGCTTTTTCACTATCTAATAGACAGTGACAATGAAAGGAGATAAAAATACAGTTGATCGTCTTTCTATTGCTAACCTCTCAATACGCCCACTTTAAAAAGA
Source organism: Rana temporaria (assembly GCF_905171775.1). Classification (NCBI taxonomy): domain Eukaryota; kingdom Metazoa; phylum Chordata; class Amphibia; order Anura; family Ranidae; genus Rana; species Rana temporaria. Next base: position 22,721,062 of record NC_053501.1, read on the forward strand.
AGAAAAAATAAGAAAAATAATTATTTTACGTAAAATGAGTGCTACAAATAAAAAGTTGGATTGCAAAAAAAACAAGGTTCATTACTGTGGAATAATATGCCCCTGGCATCATCCTGGTGGCATTATTTTTGATTTTTCTGAGGATCTTTTTTTGGCTACACATGTGGAATCGGCATAGGTCTGCTCCATTCACCTAGATAAATGGAAAAGGTCTTCTGGCATTAAAGGGGTTGTAAAGGTATATATATATATATATATATATATATTTTTTTTTTTAAATAACAAACATGTCATACTTACCTCCACTGTGCAGCTTGTATTGCACAGAGTGGCCCCGATCCTGGTCTTCCGGGGTCCCTCGGCAGCTGCCTCGGCTCCTCCCTGCAAGAGCTAACCCTCTTCTTGGGAAGCGCTCTCCCAAGGGGGTTAGCTTGCGGGCGCACTCCCGTGATACAGCCGGCCGCTATAGCATCACTATAGTATCACTCAGCCCCGCCCCCGGCGTGCCGCGTCATTGGATTTGATTGATCAATCTTCAATGATGATCCACCTCAAGCTGGGGGAAAAAAATCGTGGGAACGGGTCCACTGAGTTTTGTATCTAAGGTAAGTAAAATGTGGGGGTTAGGGGCCCGAGAGTGCAAGGTGTTTTTTCACCTTAATGCATAGGATGCATTCATTTGAAAAAACGCGAAGCTTTACAACCCTTTTAAAGTGTATCTGAACCCCAAAACAAAAAACAAAGAATTCCTCATCCTTTTCAGCTCTTTAGCGCCACCCTTTGGGTAACTTCTGCTAATGTTGTGCTATGGTTAGCATTGGTTCGGAGAATGCGTGTTTGTACTTTGGATTTTATTCCGACAGTCTTGTGTACGCACGATCGGATAATCTGACAACACACATTTGTTGTCAGGACAGTTTTAATGCATGGAGCGTACAAACAGTCGGATTTTCCGACAAAACCCTTCCATCACACATTTGTTGTCGGAAAATCCGATCGTGTGTATGGACCTTTAGGCTCACCCTATACCCTATCCAAGTTCTTCAAGCAATAAATCCTAAAAAAGGCACTTTCTGCCTGGTTATTATGTGGAAAGACTGAGGGCCAGATCCACATACATGTAGAACGGCGCAGAGTATCAGAGATACGCTACGCCGCTGTACCTTACCTGACGTTGTTTCGAATCCTCAGCGAATTTGCGCCATAAGTTACGGCGGCGTAGTGTATTTCTGGCGGCGGATTTGAAATTGGGCGGGTTGGGGGCGGGTTTCATTTAAATGAAGCGTGTCCCCACGCCGAATGAACTGCGCATGCGTCGTCGCAAAATTTCCCGCCGTGCATTGCGCTAAATGACGTCGCTAGGACGTAATTTTTTTTACTTAGACGTGAGTTACGTCCATCCCTATTCACGGACGACTTACGGAAAAAAAAAAAAAATTATTTTGACGCGGGAACGACGGCCATACTTAACATGGCAAGTCTACCTATACGCCGCAAAATACCAGCTTTAACTATACAACAGAAAAAGCCGACTACAGACGACGTTAGAAAATGCGACGGCCGCGCGTACGTTCGTGGATCGTCGTAATTCGCTAATTTGCATACCCGACACGGAAAACGCCACCCAGCGGACGCCGAAGTATTGCATCTTAGATCCGAAGGCGTACGAAGACGTACACCTGACGGATCTAACCCAGAAGCCGTCGTATCTTGGTTTGAGGATTCAAAACAAAGATACGACGCGGGAAATTTGAAAGTACACCGGCGTATCAGTAGATACGCCAGCGTACTTCGTCTGTGAATCTGGCCCTGAGAATCTGCTGTGCACCCAATAGGGAATAGAACCTGGGACAAACAGCGAGACCAGCTTGGGGGTCTACGCTACACTAACTTATCCCAGGAGGTCTTCTATTTAAATTTTACCTTCAACTAAAACTTTTTGTTTTCAATTTTTGAAGTTAATAGTTAATAGATGGCTTTAGTCCCCAATACTTACCCCCCTGCAGTGAAAATATCAGCCTATTAATGAATGATTAGTCGCATTTCGCTTTGATGTCGTTATTGACTTCACAGGAAAGCTAGTCTCAGGCTGCGTGCGATATAACAATAAGTCACTCTCTAGTTGGTGAGGTCACAAAAGTGTGACAATTATTCCTATAATGGAGAATTAACGTAAACTTTCGAAAAAAGAATCTCCCGCTAGCGGCAAAAAAAAAAAATGACCAGTGTTTATTTGCTGTATAATGAAGGTCAGAACCCCAATCCGAGCTGACAATATAACAGGGAGGCAACCAAACGGATATCTCTGTATTAAATTATTGAGAAGTAATTACCTCAGCATGTAAATAATATAAATGTGAGCCTTATATGAGCATGAGAAAATGGCTCCCTTTGTTCGCACAAATTGACGGTTTGCCAGCCAATGCTGTAATAGGGACAATTGCAAATAATGCTGAATTGTAGCCACAAGACTAAATCAGAGGGTCTGAGTGAGAGGAATAAGATGCGTAATCAAGGCCTGGATACAATTTTTATAGATTATTACACGGCGTGTGTTGTTCCCGTGCATTAGGAACACGAACAGGGGTTTTGCCTATTCAATCAGTTCTCTCTATCAACTTAACATTATTTTACATAAATTATCAACGAGTCAATGATAGAGATGGTGTATGGTTTGGCTGTGATAATTTCCTGTGAGAACAAAAAAATATGCTTTACCTCACTAGCAACTAAAAAAAAAAATTGTAAGAGGTAAATACATCACAAATTTCCAAAAATGTTCATGTGAATCCTCTTTTAAAAAAAAAATATATCTATCTATATCTATCTATCTATCTATCTATCTATCTATCTATCTATCTATCTATCTATCTATCTATCTATCTATCTATCTATCTATCTATCTATCTATCTATCTATCTATCTATGTATCCATATCTATATCTATCCATCTATCTATCTATCTATCTATCTATCTATCTATCTATATATATATATATATATATATATATATATATCTATATATATATATATGTATATCTCTCTATATATATATATATATATATATAGCTGCTGCAGCATGGCCAACGTAGAGTTCCACCTGGTGGGCATGTCACAGATTAGGCGGTTCTTGGGCAGGTTGTATTCCTTTTGGAGGTCTGCCAGCCGAGCACTGGCATTATATGACCGTCGGAAATGCACACAGACTTTCCTGGCCTGCTTCGGGACAACCTGTAAGCCCGGGTACCTGTCCAAGAACCGCTGCACCGCCAAGTTAAGGACATGAGCAAAACAGGGCACATGGGTCAGTTGTCCCTGTCGCAGGGCGGAGAGGAGGTTGGTGCCATTTTTGCAAACCACCATTCCTGGCTTAAGCTGGCGTGGCGTCAACCACCTCTGAGCCTGCCCCTGCAGAGCTGACAGAACCTCTGGCCCAGTGTGGCTCCTGTCCCCCAAGCACACCAGCTCAAGCACCGCATGGCATCTCTTTGCCTGTGTACCTGCGTAGCCCCTTGAACGCCTATGGAGCACCGCTGGTTCCGAGGACACATCAGCACAGGAAGAGGCCACAGAGGAAGGAGAAGAGGAGGGGGTGGAGGAGAGAGGTGTGTCACAACCAGTAGTAGTATTTTGGAGGCGTGGTGGCGGAACAACCTCCAACACTACTGTACCTTGTCCTGCGTCCTTCCCAGCTGCCAGAAGAGTCACCCAATGCACCGTGAAAGATACGTAACGTCCCTGTCCATGCCTGCTGGACCATGAGTCAGCGGTAACATGCACCTTACCACTGACCGCCCTGTCCAGCGAGGCATGGACATTGCCTTCCACATGCCGGTAGAGAGCCAGAATCGCCTTCCGTGAGAAAAAGTGGCGTTTGGGAACTTGCCACTAAGGTACCGCACATTCCACAAACTCACGGAAGGGGGTAGAATCTACCAACTGAAAAGGCAGCAGTTGAAGTGCTAGCAATTTAGCAAAGCTATCATTCAACAGGTGGGCATGTGGATGGCTGGGAGAGAACTTCTTTTGGCGCTGCAGCAGCTGGGGCAGGGAAATTTGCCTGGTACAATCTGCCATTGGTGTACCGATAGTAGATTGTCCGCAAGTACTTGGCTGTGACACACCTAATTCTACACCTTCAGTCCTATCATTGCAGGCTTCAGAGAGGACTGAGGGTATAGTGGGTTTGGAGATCCCAGCTGATGAGGAGCAAGGGGAGGTCCGCTTTGTTCTTTGGTGTGGGTCTTTGTAATTGCAGCTCTTTGACCCTTTTTCTTACTGTATTGTATGATATATTCTGGTCTATAATTGTGGCCCAAATTTCATCAGGGACAGCATGGTGTCGTCGTGCTCCTTGGCCTCTTCCCCCTATTCCATCACCACGCACCCTTACTACTCCTCCTCCTCTTCCTCTTCTTCTTCTTCTTCTTCTTCTTCTTCTTCTTCTTCTTCTTTTTCTTCTTTTTCTTCTTCTTCCTCGAGCAGGCAGTTTCCCTTGTTCATTTACTTGGCCAGGTGCCTCCATGTTCAGAAATTGTACTGGTCCTGCATGGTCAAGCTCTATATATACTGTATTTATTGGCATATAACACTCACTTTTGTACCCTGAAAATAGAGGAAAAACTGTGCCTGTGTGTTATATACGCTGGTGGAAAGTTTTTTCCTGAAACTATACGCCTGTGCGTGATATACGCCGATAAATACGGTACATGTTTGGCAGCATTCACAATCATGGACAGCACCTGTCAGGTAACTAAACATACTGTTTGATTGGTCATCTGAGACCAACTCCAACTCCTTAATTAGTCAAGTTCTAGTTGTACCCACTGTCAATTGCTGTAATCATTTTATCAAATGTTCCAAGAGACTCATATATGGTATTCATTGTATATTCCTGAATAATTTTGACAATTGAACAGACTATTGTGCATGTGATGACTTAAACAATGAAATGACGCTGATACGTTTTGGAAAGAACAACCATTAGACTGAGAACTGACAATCAGTTTAGATGAACAAGATCTATTTACTTGAAAATTGTGCTAAATGTAGGCTACTTGTACTTTATAATGTGAAAGATGTACTGAGACATTGAGACATGTACTGAGACATTTGCAATTTGATGAAATTAATGAGAAATTAAATTCAGTTGTGAACAATTGCCAAGTGGTTTGGAGATGTGTCCATGTTGTTTTGAGAATGTAATTTCTGTTTCAAGAAATGAACCAAAACAATGGAGAAAAACTGATAAAAAGTTTGTTTTTAGGGTGGAACTCCACTTTAAATACACATCGATCAAACTAGTGCTTCTCATCACCTGAAGAATTATTGCTGCAAATGCTTTTTATGTTAGCATGAAAAGAGTCGGGTGTAAATCCTTTTTGAAAAAATGTATATTTATTTTCTTTGTCCAATTATACAGATTACCTGTTTGTTTGTTTTTTTGTGGACACATTAGGCCAAATTTGACAGATTTTGTTGATTTTTATAAGGAGGTCCATAAGGATCAAGATTTACCCATAATGGTAATCTGATTACTTGCCGACCCACGCAGTATATACACTGGGAACAAGTAAAAAGGGGTACCAAAATAGGTAACCCAAGGTCGGACTTTTGAGGCACAGTAAACAATGAAGAATATTCGAGAAAAAATTACAATATTTATTTTAATAAATACATGGTATATAAAAAGTATTAGGAGAGAGTTAAAAAAAACATATATATTATGATGCATGATATATAGTGAGCCCTTGTGCATCAACAAGTTTTGCTGTTAAAGGAGTTGTAAAGGATTTTTTTTTTTTTTTACCTTAATGCAATCTATGCATTAAGGTGAAAAAACATCTGATGTTGCCGCCCCCCCTGAGCCCCCGTTTTACTGACCTGACCCCTCGAAAGTCCCGCGCGGTCCCGAGATCCTCTTCGCCGCTCAGCCTGGCCGCTGATTGGCTAGAGTGGATGGATTGAGAGCAGCGCAGCCATTGGCTGGCGCTGCTGTCAATCACATCCAGTGACGCGGCACGCTGAGGGGCGGGGCCGAGTGATACAGTGAGCGGCTATGGCCGCTCGCTGTATCACGGGAGCGCGCCCGCAAATACCACCATGCAAGCTCTCTCGCATGAATGTGGTGAGTTCTTGAGGGGAGGACCAGAGATAGCCGCCGAGGGACCCCAGAAGACGTGGATCGGGGCCACTCTGTGCAAAACGAACTGCAGAGTGGAGGTAAGTATAACATGTTTGTTATTTTAAAGGAATTTTTTTTTTCCTTTATTAACCTTTAAGCTTCGTCAGGACACATTCAAGGTTCATTGGTTTGCAAGAAAGAAAATGGGTCTCACTAGAATTAAACATATATGTTTATAATTTTGATCACCTATACACTGGGATGGGGCTCCTACAGACACAGCGACGTACCTGTACGTTGCTGCCTGTTTCTGGGTTTGGGGCAAGGGCGCGTCCGCACCCGCCTGTTTCCCTGTGATTTGACACAGCAGGATTTTGTCCAATCACAGCTCAGAGCCCTGTGTTGACAATCACGTTGGGCGTGTGTCTGGCTGGGCGTAGGTTACATTCACGCCGTAGGCAGTGATCCGGCGTATCTTAGGCAGTTGTTCCGACGTGGTTGTGAGCATGCGCAGGGGGATGCGTCCACGTCACGACGCATGCGCAGTTCGTTAAACGTACTTGTCTGGCGCTCGGACCATCATTTGCATGGGGTCACGCCTCATTTGCATGGGTCAAGCCCACTTCCACCTACGCCGGCCTGCGCCTTCGAAACCTACGCCACGCCGACGCAGCGTGGGGAGCACTGGCTTCCTGAATTCCATACTTGCCTCTCTGCGCTACGTCGGCGTGGCGTACATTGGTTTGCGCTACGGCCGCGTAATGTGTGAATCGGTCAAGAAAATTAATGCAATAAAAAAACTCTGCTTGGGAAATAAATTATGAAAAATGTATTCATGTGAACATTACATAGAGATAGATAAATAGATAGATAGATAGATAGATAGACATATATATACCGTATTTATCGTGGTATAGCGTGCTCCCGCGTATAGCGCGCACCCCTAAAGTTGCCCCAATTCCTGTGGAAAAAAGATTTTTTGTACTTACAGTTTTGGTGTCTTGCGCGGCGGCCTCGTCGGGTCCGGCGTCCGTCTGCGGCTTCGGGTGTCCTCTTCGTCGGGTCCGGCGTCCTTCTGCGGCGTCCTCGCCTCCTCCCCGCTCATTTCCCGCGCCGAGTTTGAATACTGCGCCGACATATACCGAGCGCAGTACACTCGTGTATCGTCGGGCAGGCTCGGCAACTCTCGCGCTGACGTCCTGTACGTCCAGGACGTCAGCGCGAGAGGAGCCGAGACTGGCCGACGATACATGAGTGTACTGCGCTCGGTATATGTGACAAATGATACCTATAATGACACCTGAATGTGTAGTATGTCAATATGAGTGAACAAAACAGCGCATGTAATGAAATCTTAATCACATTAAACAGTTTAAATAAATAAACAAATCTAGTGATGCCACCTTAAAGCGGGGGTTCACCCTTAGAGGGCACTTTTCCCCCTTAGATGGATGCTCGTTATTACTAGGGGAATCGGCTATTTATTTTAAAATATGTGCAGTACTTACCCGTTTACGAGACGCATCCTCTCCGTCGCTTCCGGGTATGGGCTTCGGGACTGGGCGTTCCTTCTTGATTGACAGGTTTCCGAGAGGCTTCCGACGGTCGCATCCATCGCGTCACGATTTTCCGAAAGAAGCCGAACGTCCGTGCGCAGGCGCAGTATAGAGCCGCACCGACGTTCGGCTTCTTTCGGCTACGAGTGACGCGATGGATGCGACCGTCGGAAGCCTCTCGGAAGAATGTCAATCAAGAAGGAACGCCCGCTCCCGAAGACCCATACCCGGAAGCGACGGAAGAAGATGCAGCTCGAAAACGGGTAAGTACTGCTCATATTTTACTACAAATAGCCGATTCCCCTAGACACAACGAGCAGGAAGCTAAGGGGAGAATTTTTTTTTTTTTTTAAATGGGTGAACTCCCGCTTTAATGTGAAAAGAATCGGTGCTACAGCAATGAGAAAAGCTGCACAAAAAAATAAACAAAACAATATATAAAGTCTATGAATCCATAAAATTGGTGAGTCCAAATGAAAATGTGTTCAGTAAGTGATCTTATCACAAAAAAAATCTTCTAAAATTCTTGCACCACACCACAAGTGTTGAGAGTGAATCCTCCACCCTTATAGACTGCGCACTCACCGCAACAATTTGCCTCACACTCTCGTGTTTTGGCAAAATGAGTATGTTAGGATCCCTAGGGACAAACAGGTAGGTCTCCGTTTCTAGGTAGTGTGTTCCAGGGAGGTTATTCACATGGATAAAGGAAAAGAGTGCACAATAGTGTGATATAGTAAAAGCAACTTTGATAACACATCTTATGCAAAACCTCAAAAATAACCACTCACAAACAAACTTGAAAATCAAGCAGTGAATAAATGCTCGGTATATGTCGGCGCAGTATTCAAACTCGGCACGGGAAAGCGGGTATCGGCGTATACCGCGCACCCACGATTTTGCCCTGATTTTCAGGGCAAAAAAGTGCGCGGTATACGCCGATAAATATGGTAATAACAAAAAAAAAATCAAGAAAATCAATGCAATAAAAAAAAAAATCCGCCTGGGGATTATTTTATGAATAATTTATTCATGTGAGCATTTGAATACATGGTCATTTATGTTCTCTTCAAGAGATAAATAGATAGATAGACATATATATATATATATATATATATATATATATATATATATATATATATATATATATATATTAGTGCTGTCAGTTAAACGCGCTATTAACGGCGTTAACGCAAACCCATGTTAACGCCGTCAATTTTTTTATCGCGCGATTAACGAGGCGGCGTTCGGGGGTTATACCGGGATGATGCCTGCAGCCGCAGGCATCATCCCGGTACCGTTGTTTAGAGCGGGCGATCGGCTATCCAAACATAACAACCGATGCGGCTAAAAGCCGCTCGGTTGTTATGCCGGAGGAGCGGGAGGGGACATTCCCCCCCTCCCGCCGCCTTTCGCCGCTCTGACCGGGCCTCCCGTCCCACCGGGAGACCCGATCCTCGATCCGCCGCCTTCTGTGTCCAGGTTGGAGACTGACACTAAGCCGTAAGCGGCTTTGATTCAGTCTCCGCATTGAAACCACGGAAGCGACGTCATGACGTCACTTCCGGGTTTCTCGGCTGCCAATGGCGCCGGATTTAAAAAAGTACACAGTATTCAGAATCGCCGTTTTCGGCGATCTGAATACTTTGAAGTGCAAAGGAGGGCTCGGAGGTCTTTTAGACCCCCGATCCCAGCATAAAGAGTACCTGTCACCACCTATTGCTGTCACAAGGGATGTTTACATTCCTTGTGACAGCAATAAAAGTGATCAAAATGTAAAAAAATTAAAAAACACAATTTAATATTATAAAAAAAAAAAAAAAATAAGAAAACAAAAAAAATTTTTTTAAAGGGTGAACCTCCTTAATGGCGCGATTAATCGTGAGTTAACTATGACATTAATGCGATTAATCGCGATTAAAAATTGTAATCGCTTGACAGCACTAATATATGTATTAAATAACAATTGTCCTCAGACTAAAAAATCAATGCAATAATGCAATAAAAAAAAGAATCTGCCTGGGGATTATTTTATGCATAATTTATTCATGTGAGCATTTGAATACATGGTAATTTAAGTTCTCTTCAAGCGATAACCTCTCCAATAAATGAAGAGGTTAAATTAGAAAAGGCAGGGGTCCTTTTATTCGTGTCCTGTGAATATATGTATGGGCACTCAGTCAGTGCGAGAGCAAGACGGCCTTCCAGTCCTTGAGTCCACCATTTTGTTTAGATAAAGGACTCATTGTCACATGATCACCTGTGCCATGACAGATGGCTAAAGGAGACCCTGAGAACGTGTTAATTGCTCTTTTTCATTTTCTCGATTCTAAAAGCAGAAGAATGCCCCCTCTAATTAAAGTGTCTGAGACAGATCTGGGCATCTGGCCTATGTCAGTTTAATCACAATTACAATATGAAAAAATGGTAACGTACATCTAACACCCTGACAGGACCAAGACCCATATATTATGAAAAATAGGTTTTGCTCGGTACAGGCCACATATTTTTCATGATAACGTGCTTGGCATGTACATCAAAACTGGGCACGTTTTCCACATATTTTACTTATGTTAAAAATTTAAAATAAATAAAAAAAACAATCCCTGATTTTTTTTTTTTTTTTTGACCAAGAAAATAAATATATTTATTTTTAAAGAAGATTCACATCAGACCCCTTAATTGTCATTATCATGGCATACTGTCAGGTTTACCTTCGTACAGTAAAATACAAAGTTAATGAGGTATATAGTGTAGCACTGGCCCCGTATTTTCATTGGTTGCCAGTGAAGTGAATCTCCTGAGGATAATCTCTAGGTAATCCCTCCTGATCTTTACGACCACAAAACCAGCAAAATGAATATATTTGTTTTTGAAGACCATTCACACCAGACTCCTTTTCATGCTAAAGTCATTTATGTTTGCATGGCATTGTATTATAAACTCTACAACACCCACCCACCCGTCTGTAAGGGAAACCATTGTGTGCAATAAAAATAAAAATAGTGGAAATATTTTTCGTCTGTTGCCCTTTATTGCGGTTAAAAACAACTTTTAATATCAAGAACTGCATATCAAGAACAGTTCACTGTAAATCAAAAGATTATTTTACCATTAACAACAATACACACTCACCGGCCACTTTATTAGGTACACCTGTTCTGCACAAAGCAGCCCCAATCCTCCTCTACTCTGGTCCCCTGCTGGCTCTCCTGGTTCCTCCTCTTCAGCCAGTGCCCCCAATAGCAAGCTGCTTGCTGTGGATGCACTGGCATGTGCTCGCTCCTGAGCACCGCTTTATGCATTCATAAGGCCCCGTACACACGACCAAACATGTATGCTGAAACTGGTCCGCGGACCAGTTTCAGCATACATGTTTGGTCGTGTGTAGGCGCGAGCGGGCAGATTTCCAGCAAACATTTGCCCGCCGGGCCTTTTCCCAGCAGACAAATATTCCTGGACGTGTTTTAAAACCGTCCGCTGGAATCCTGCCCGCTCGGACATGTACGGTCGTCAGTACAGACCTACCGTACATGTCCGAGCGCCCGCCGTCCCTCGCATGCGTCGAATGAGTTTGACGCATGCATGAAAAGCATTTAAATGGCAGGCCCGCCCACGTCGCCGTGTCATCGCCGCGGCCACGCCCCGCGTATTGTTTACGCGCGGACTTCTGTACGATGGTTAGTACAGCCATCGTACAGAAGCCCTCGGGCAGACATGTACGGTGAAAACGGTCCGACGGACCGGTTTCATCGTACATGTTTGCTCGTTAGTACCCGGCCTAAGATGCACAGAGCCATGGCACGGCCCCGCCCTCTACTCTCTCATCATTGGCTCACTGGCTGCGATTGACAGTAGTAAGAACCAATGGCTCCTGCTGCTGTCTCAGCCAATGAGGAATGAGAGACCCGGGAGAAGCTCGGCTCTCGTGTACATCGCTGGATTGAGAGATAGCTCAGGTGAGTATAAAGGGGGCTGGGCGGTGCACACACTTTAAAATGGTTATAAAGGCTATGGGGCAGATTCACGTAGATTGGCGTAAATTTGGGCGGGCATAACGTATCTGATTTACGTTACGCCGCCGCAAGTTTTTCAGGCAAGTGCTTTATTCACAAAGCACTTGCGTGTAAAGTTGCGGCGGCGTAACGTAAATCACCCGGCGGAATTCAAATTCGGCGGGTAGGGGGCGTGTACCCATTAAATGAAGCGTGTTCCCACGCCGAATGAACTGCGCATGCGCCGTCCCTAAAATATCCCAGCGTGCATTGCTCTAAAGGACGTCATTGGTTTTGAAGTGGACGTAAATTACGTCCAGCACCATTCACAGACGACTTACGCATACAACATAATTTTTTTAATTTTCGACGCGGGAATGACGGCCATACTTAACATTGACTGCACCTCATAGACCCAGGGGCAACTTTACGCCGGGAAAAGCCTAACGTAAACGTCGTAACTTTACTGCGTCGGCCGCGTGTACGTTCGGGAATTCGCGTATCTAGCTAATTTGCATACTCGACGGGGAAATCGACGGAAGCGCCACCTAGCGGGCAAAAAAAAAATTGCAGTTAAGATCCGACAGCGTAAGAGACTTACGCCTGTCGGATCTAAGGGATATCTATGCGTAACTGATTCTAAGAATCAGTCGCATAGATACGACGGCGCTAGGCAGAGATACAACGGCGTATCTGGAAATGCGCCGTCGTATCTCTTTTGAGAATCTGGGCCTATATTTTTTTTATTGGATTTAGGTCTGGACTTTGACTGGGCGATTCTAACACATGCCTATGCTTTAATCCAAAGCATTCCATTGTAGCTTTGGCTGTATGTTTAGATTCGTTGTCCTACTGGAAGGTGAACCTCCACCCCAGTCTCAAGTCTTTTGCAGACTCTAATGCCGTGTACATACGATCGGTTCGTCTGATGAAAACGGGACCGTTTTCATCAGACGAACTGATCGTGTGTGCGCTCAATCGGTTTTTTATCCATCGGTGAAAAATCCAGGAACTTGTTTTAAAATTATCTCATGGTTAAAAAACCGATAGAAAAAAATAATCGTCTGTGGGCACGTCCATCGGTTCAAAATCCAAGCATGCTCAGAATCAAGTCGACGCATGCTTGGAAGCATTAAACTTCATTTTTCTCAGCACGTCGTTGTGTTTTACGTCACTGCGTTCTGACACGATCGTTTTTTTAACTAATGGTGTGTAGGCAAGACTGATGAAAGTCAGCTTTATCGGATATCTGATGAAAAAAAACCATCAGACTGTTTTCATCGGATGAACCCATCGTGTGTACAGGGTATAACAGGTTTTCTTCTAAGATTGCCCTGTATTTTACTCCATCCATCTTCCCATGAACTCTATCCAGCTTCCCTGTCCCTGCTGAAGAAAAGCATCCCCACAATATGATGCTGCCACCACCATGTTTCACAGTGGGGATGGTGTGTTCAGGCTGATGTGCAGTGTTAGTTTTCTGCCACACATAGTGTTTTGCTTTAAGGACAAAAAGTTACATTTTGGTCTCATCTGACAAGAGCACCTTCTTCCACATGTTTGCTGTGTCCCCCACATGGCTGCAAACGGGACTTCTTATGGCTTTCTTACAACAATGGCTTTCTTCTTGTCACTTCCATAAATGCCAGATTTGTGGCGTGCATGGCTAATCTCTACAGCTCCTCCAGAGTTACCATGGGCCTCTTGGCTGCTTCTCTGATTAAAGTGACACTAAAGGTTTGTTTTTGTTTTTTTAGATAGCAAACATGTCATACTTACCTCCATTGTGCAGTTCGTTTTGCACAAAGTGGCCCTGATCGTCCTCTTCTAGGGTCCCACGGCGGCTCTCGCGGCTCCTTCCCACAATAGATAACCCCCTCTGGTAATCTCTCTCCCAAGGGGGTTACCTTGCAGGTGCGCTCCCATGTTATACACTCGGCGTCCACAGCCGCCAAGTGTATGACTCGGCCCCCCGGCCCTGCGTCATTGGATTTGATCGTAGCAGTGCAGCCATTGGCTCCCGCTGCTGTCAATCTATCCAATAAAGAGCCGAGAAGCCGTGGAGAGAGCGACGCGGGATTGCGCTTATGGAAATTTGGGGCTCAGGTAAGTAAAACTGGGGGGCCGGACACATCCAGGCCCGTCGCTACAGGACAGGCAAAGCAAACAATTGCTTGGGGCCCCCCGAGCTGGCCTGGGGCCCCCAACTTCCCCTTTCCAGGCTGTAGCGTGGCTGAGCTCCTCTTCTTTCCTTGCTCCTCTTCTTTCCTCCTGTATATTTCATGCTATGCTGGGGTACTAGTGATTCATCTTGCCCCACCATCACCCCTCCCATCCACCTGGCTGTTGGTTTTCTGCTTGCTGTGGTTCTGCGCTGTGCGTGCGGGGGGCCTCCATGTCCCTTTTTCTTTGGTGCCCCCTGATTCCTTCAAACAGCAAGGTGTTTTTTTCAAAATAGGATGGGCTCAGGGCACAGGAATGTTACAAAAGCGAATGAATATTCGCTATTGTAACACTGATCCTCCTCCCGGCCAATCAGGAAGCGGGTCTTGAGACTCATCACCCGGTTGGCTGAAAGGACAGGCGATCCAATTGGAGGTGAGGAAGAGACGCACGCAAAGCCGCCATAATGGAGGAGAGGACAAAGGAGCTGCTGCCCGGTGCCCGCCACCTGCCACCTAGAGGAGGCAAGTGCCTAAGTGGTTACTTGCCGCCCCCCCAAAAAAAGAAAAACATGAGCTGCCACTGGCGACCTATTTTGTACTTAGTTTACTTCTGGGGTCATAGACAAAGAGTAAATAAGCTATAAGAAGGTCGAGTATTTCACCAACCAAAATGCATAATTGTGCAAGGGCAGTAACAAGGATCTAGCCATATTGTACCGTCAGTTTAGAACCATTTATTATACACAGGAATGTGTTAAGCTGACCATACGCAGTCATTTATTTTATTTTTTTCCGAACAATTGTAGAAAAATCATTAGTTAGAACATTCTTTCTTGCCATCACTGAGTCAACTAATTTCGTTCAAAAGTCATAAAATGTCATGCAGACCTGCTATGTGAAAGGAATCCCAGATGTATTAAGCTGGCTTCATTACAATATGTAAGAACTTTCCCAAAAGAAAACCACATTAGAATTTTGTTCATTAGAGAAAAATGTTCCATCCTGATCCTTTGAATTTCCTTGCCAGTAGGGTCCAAATGACTATTGGTTTGACCCCCACTAACCATTAGAGAATGCAACAAATGTTCAGAAAATGAAAAAAAAAAATTCCGCACAACTCTACTGTTGTATGATCGGCTTTCCTGATCGTCAACAACATAACATGCGTCCCTAGGTCAGGGCTTTGTTTGGTGATGTAGACATCCATCCCCAACGATTGGCTCCTAGCAACAGTTCAACCTTCCTCAAATGGAATCATGCAACTTGGCCTTTTCTCTAGAACTCTGTGGTGACCTAATGATAGTATTGTCACTATATTAGTGGGTTCCCACGAATGATAATCTCATTAGTAAAAAGGTAGGCTTCCATCCATCCCAGAGGTCTCCTGAGATCAGCTGATCATTGCAAGTGACAATTAGTTCCCATATCGGATTAAATGCTATAATTGTAGGTTTCTAATGATAAAAGGAGTGCAGTACACCCTGGCGACTGTGAATCCAGCTGTGTAGGGACATCCACCCCCTCTATTGTTATTACTGCTGCTTCTCACTCCCCACCTCCAACTGTGAGTGTCATTTTTGTTGTGCAATACATTGGTAGCTGCTGGGAACCATCCACTTAATTGGTTTAGTAGACATCTGTAGCAGGGCAGAAGGTGTCTATTCACATCGGCTGAAGGGAAAAGAGTTTGCTCTCACTGAACACATACAGTAAAACCTTGGTTTGAGAGTAACTTGGTTTGAGAGCGTTTTTGCAAGACAAGCTAAATTTGTAAATACATTTTGACTTGATATACAAGCGATGTTTTGATATAAGAGTAATGTCATGTGACAACTGAGTATTAAACAGAACAGAGGCGCCTCTAAGTGTACCAATATGGTTACCACTTAAAGCGGTAGTTCCCCCTCAAAAAATTTTTTACCCTTAGATTGATGCTCATTTTGTCTAGGGGAATCGGCTAGTTGTTTTAAAATCGAAGCAGTACTTACCGTTGTAGAGAGCGATCTTCTCCACCGCTTCCGGGTATGGTCTTCGGGTCTGGGCGTTCCTTCTTGATTGACAGGCTTCCGACGGTCGCATCTATCGCGTCACGATTTTCCGATAGTAGCCGAACGTCGGGGCGCAGGCACCGTATAGAGCCGCGTTACTGTAAAAAGACACTTGCAATGAAGGGGTTAACCAGGAGGGGGCGCTGTAGGGGTTAAGTGTGCCCTAATGTGTGTTGCTTACTGTAGGGGGGCGTGGCTTAGCGTGTGACGTCACTGATCATCGTTTCCTATGACAGGGAACAGACGATCAGAGACAGCCACACTAGGAAGCACAGGGAGAGGTTTGTTTACACCTACCTCTCCCCGTTCTTCCTCTCTGTGACCCGATCGCGGGACACCAGTGGCGATCGGGTCTGCTGTTCCCACGGGGACGGTCAAGGAGAAGAGGAACGGAAGTAATTTGAAGGGTTCAAGGAATCCCCACAAACCCTGAAACACCGACACAAAAGGAGAGTGGGCAGGGAAGACTATCCCGGTACAGGGTAAAGTGGTTATATACAACCAGAGTAATGCAGAAATATGATTTAGAAAAAAATTATTAACATAGTATACATCACACAGGAGGAATTAAAATTCAAACAATACATTTAAAAAAATACAATACAAGTATGGCGATTAGGTCACCCAATGTGCAATCCCTTCAGAGAGGAGGGGGAAGTTCTGGTAGGCCAGAAACGCCATGAGACAGACAGTCTCGGGTCTCGACTAGTTTCGCGATCTATTTATCGCTTCGTCAGGAGACGATCTAAAAGTTAAAATTCATAAAATGAACATACAGTAACAACAAAACACAAAAAAAATATAGTTATCACCTGGGGGTATATGGAAACACGACAAGAAAAAAGAGAGCTGGTTAGAATTTTTTTAGCGGGCATTTTTTTAGTCGAGAAAACTGCTAGGGAGCATACACATGACCGGTTTTCACGACGAATATAAAAAATGGCAGTTTTCTCGTTGTGAAAACCGGTCGTGTGTACAAGGCATTAGAGGCTCCTCTCTTCTCTTTTATACTCTGTAGCTCCTGCTGGAATTTGCTTCTAATGCCCTTATTTCTTATGGGAAATTTGCTTTGATATAAGAGTGCTTTGGATTACAAGCATGTTTTCTGGAACGAATTATGCTCCCAATCCAAGGTTTTACTGTATTTGAAAAATTTAAAGGGTAACTCCAGATTTGCTAAGAAAAACTCTAGGTGACCTGTGCCCATTGCAAGGCTTTTTAGAAATGGTGTAAATCTGTAAACGTTGGTGCAGATTCGTACCTTTCTCAATTACTGACGCTGATATACGTTGGCGAAATGGTACGGCTGGGCATATTAACGTACCTGTATGTTGCCCTTTAAGATGCGGCATTGTGGGCGAGCACGCCCGCCGCATGCTCCGTGAGTGTGACCACGGGTCCCGTGGACTCGATGTCCGCCGGGAGTCCCGGGATCGTCTCACGGAG
Source organism: Rana temporaria (assembly GCF_905171775.1). Taxonomy (NCBI): domain Eukaryota; kingdom Metazoa; phylum Chordata; class Amphibia; order Anura; family Ranidae; genus Rana; species Rana temporaria. Next base: position 22,738,396 of record NC_053501.1, read on the forward strand.
GGGAAAACCGGAGAAATGCTGATGTAAACAAGCATTTCCCTATTCTGTCTAGTGACAGGACACTGGTCACAGCTCCCTGTGATTGGGAGCGGTGATCAGTGTCATGTCACACGTAGCCCCGCCCCCAAACAGTTGGAACACATCCCCAGGACACACTTAACCCCTTCAGCACATTTAATAATAATGTTTACACTTATATAAGCGCTGATAATGGTTGTCATTATTACCCAACTCAATGGTACTCATTTTACCGACCTCGGAATGATGAAAGGCTGAGTGGACCCCGCCGGGATCGAACCTGCAACCGGGACACAGGTACTCACAGACTGCTGCAAAGGAGCATTAGCCCCCTGCGCTATCTTACCAGCTACCAGCATTTTGTTAGCACTGATCGCTGTATAAATGTGAATGGTTCCAAAATAGCGCCAAAAGTGTCCGATGTGTCTGCCATAATGTCACAGTCACGATAAAAAATCGATGATCGCCGCCATTACTAGTAAAAAAAATATTATTAAAAAATGCCATAAAACCATCCCCTATTTTGTAGACGCTATAACTTTTGCGCAAACCAATCAATAAACGCATATTGCAATTTTTCTTACCAAAAATATGTAGAAGAATACGTATCGGCCTAAACTGAGGGAAAACATTTTTTATATATATTTTTGGGGGATATTTATTTTAGAAAAAAGTAAAAAATATTGCTTTTTTTTCAAAATTGTCGCTTTATTTTTGTTTATAGCGCAAAAAAAATTTTTTACGCCGATCTACGAGAATCTGGCCCTCAGTGTTTTAAAGTTTAGGCTTAACATGCATCTCACGAAAAATGTAGCTCCTTTTGCAGGGGGGGTGTCCAAAATGTAATTGAAGGCTCCTGAGAAAACATTCACACAAATTACATTTCTGGGGACCTTCTATACACCAGTGGGGTGTGCAAAACAATTCCAAGTTGCCATATTAGGAGCAAGAAAGACAGATTAAAAAAAATTAAAGGTTGTAGAGTGAAATGGAAAGGTATTTCTTAAAGTGACAGTAAAATCTGGAACAAAAAAAGCTTCCTCCAATCCCCGAAATCCGTTTATTTTAATTTTTTTGCTGCTGTGATCTGACTTTGCATTAGAAGGTGCTCAGGTTTGTACTCCATGGTCTCAAGCTATGTAGGAGAGTAGCCACCCTTTCTCGCTTGCACTTGAGATGGACTATGGACCATTGGATTTGTAGAGTGCATAGAGCAGAGCACTTGACCAATTAATGGGTTGTAAGGTTGGACCTCTTTAGGCTACTTATGTACTTATTGCCAGGCAACCTTCAATGCTTTTTAGGAATAAATTTGTGAATGGCATAGCAGGTGACCCATCTTTATGTTCTTTGCTGAATACTTCAATGTTGATGCTAAACGTGGCCATGTACAGTTTAGTAAATCAATGACCCTGCCTGAAAACCCAAAAGCAGTCAATGTATAGCTTCTGCCTATTAATGCCGTTTTTAATATTTTATTTACATTTACAGATCGGTGGGTTTTTGACCGTTCGATAAAATATATGAATTCTGTTTGAAGAGCAAAGTCAACTTTACAGCGGAGCTAACGTCCACTATTCTTCCTCTCCAGCAATGCGACATCTGCTTCGCCGGCACTGCCATCTTTTCTCAGGCTTCATGTGGGTTTTGGGGTCTTCAGCTGTCTTGATTGCCAAGCATTAGATGATGTATATCCCACACATGGGCACGGTAGCAAACTCGTGGCAAAAGAAACAAAATTAGGTCCCTGCAAGATAATATCATAATGTGCTAGTGTGAATCGCACACGAGCCGCAATGATGTCACTCCTGGGCATGCGCACAGGAGTCATGGCCACCACACAACTCTCTCAATGGACGACATGCCATCCATTACGAACGTAGTACGTATGCGCCGGTGATGACTGCAGACATAGGGTCAGATTCACAAAAGAGATACGACGGCGTCTCTCCTGATACATCGTCGTATCTCTGTTTCTAACTATGCGACTGATTCATAGAATCAGTTAGGCATAGATAGCCAGAAGATTAGACAGGTGTAATTGTTTTACACTGTCAGATCTTAGGATGCAGTACCGCGGCCGCCGCTGGGGGGAGTTTGCGTCGTAAACCAGCGTCGGGTATGCAAATTAGGAGTTACGGCGGATCCACGATGGATTTTCTCGTTCGCTACATCGCCGCTAGTCTAGTTTCCCGTCGCAAAGTTAGTCGTTGCTTTAGGTGCCCTAACTTTAGTCAGCAAACCTATTGCTGTCTAAAGTATGGCCGTCTTTCCCGCGTCGAAATTTAAAAATCAACGTCGTTTGCGCAAGCCGTCCGGGAATACGGAATTACGCTACGCGCGTCGCCGTTAGAAAAAATGACGTCACGGCGCGCAAAGCACGTCGGGAGTTAAGAAACGGAGCATGCGCAGTAGTTCCGTCGCGGGAGCGTGCCTAATTTAAATGGCTCACGCCCATTTGAATTGGCCCGCCTTGTGCCGGAGGCTGCCGGCGTAGTTTTCATCGCAAGTGCTCTGTGAATCAGGCACTTGCGATGAAAACTTACGGCGGTGTAACGTATCTACGATACGTTACACCGCCGCAGTTCTATGTGAATCTGGTCCATAGTGAATATCTCCTAAATGGTGCACATCAGGGGCATCGGGAGGGGATGGGTCCCTGAAAAGCCCAGAGTCTCATGATTGCAATTCTCCATTGTTATCCCTGAAGGAGTGGCAAGCGCCGGAACCGCTCTGATCCCGAGCTCCGCTGAATATGTCCGAGTGCCATAGCAGAACCGCCTTCTGGAGCCTGCACAACGCCTATGATGGACGTCCCACTGGTCCAATGCTGGGTCCAAACACCTTGCACTCTCCAGCCCCCCCCCCCGCCCCCGTTTTACTTACCTGAGACACGAATCTCCGTGGGCGAAATCCCACGTTACTTTCCCCCAGCTCTTGTGGGCTTTTCGTTGGATGATTGATAGCAGTGCAGCCAATGGCTCCCGCTGCTGTCAATCAAATCAATGACACGGTGCGCCGGGGGCGGGGCCGAGTGATACACTCCTCGGCTATGGCCGTCTACTGTATCACACGGGAGCGCGCTCGCAATCTAACCTCCTTGGGAGAGCACTTCCCAGGGGGAGGTTAGCTCTTGCGGGGAGGAGCCGAGACAGCTACGAGGGATCCCAGAAGATGAGGATCGGGGCCACTCCACTGTAAAACGAACTGCACAGTGGAGGTAAGTCTGGTATATTTGTTATTTAAAAAAATAAAATAAACCTTTACAACCCCTTTAAAGCTCATATTCTTTGCCACTGCACATATGTGTTATGTAGGTGGCAAAAAGGTTAATGACATTGGCAACAAGTTCTATTTCTTCTAGTTAGACTGGTAGAACACCATCCAGTTGGCAACCCTACCTGTAAATTGGCCATATTTGGGAAAACAACCATCTTAACAGGCTTCTCTCCTCAGCCTATGCTCAGACATCAACATTCAAAAGAGGAACATTAGACATACTGTACATGTATTTCTATATACAGAGGCGGCTCTAGGCTTTGTGAGGCCTTAGGCAAATCTGAGACATGAGGCTCTATTCAAATCCATAATGGGAAAAATAATTCAAGCGATAAATATTAACTATACAAATTGCACATATTAAGAGTTTTAAATTTTATGAACTTTAAATTCACCGGTCATAGAATTTTCTCTAACCAATTCTTTAGGCAAATTAGGTGGCCATGAGGCCCCTGTGGGGGCAAGGCCTAAGGTGATCGCCTAATTTGCCTAATTAGAGAGCCGCCTCTGTCTATATATAATAAAATAAAAAATGCTTCTAGCTGGGTTCATCATCCCACATGTCTTGGTTTCGGGAGGCTAGTCTCTCAGTTTTTGGACTTCTAAAGGAGGAAAAGGCTATAAATTGAAGGCTGTTGCCCCAACAATGGTCATATCTTTTTGGCTGGTTTACAAAACTGATACTTTTCCATGTTGTTTTATCAGGCCAAGTTCTTGTATTTTAAAGTGCACGTTAATTCCCCTGGCTACACTTATAAAGGATGCCACCTCAGGCAGACATGCCACCGCCGAACAATGCGTTAATTTCTGACAAGAACCTTGAAGCAGGCCAATTTTGTGTCCGATAATTTGCTTAAAGCCCTTTTGCACACACGTAGCAGGCGCAGGTTTCTTCTGTATGTTAATGTAATGCGAGGAGAAAAAATATGTTATTATTTGCACTTAGCAAGGGGAGAATAAGTAAGCTTGTCACATATTCTATTATGAGATTATTCTCCAGATACATCCACAGAAAATGCCACGGACTAAGGATTCGATAACAAGAGGAGTTAAGGGTGTAATTAGGGGGAATTATGCTGAAGATGTTACTTCAAAGTGAGTTTTTTTTTTTTTTTTTTTTTTTTTTATATACCTGGCCTACCCACCATTTTTTTTTCAAGGAAAATATCAGCACATCCGTGTATAGATGTTTATTTAATAAAGATATCTTCACTTTCGGAATGTGTGCATTTTCTTAAAGGTCATGTAAAGTAAACTATAGATATAGATATACAGTATATATTTATATATTTTTTTCTTTTCTTTTTTTTTACAATGGTCAAAATATATTATTAATTTTTTTTTTATATATTTTTCAATCATGTAAATAATGAAAAATTGCATATTATTATTAAAATTGTGTAGTGTTCTGTCCAGGAAGCAGGAAGCATTCTAGTCTCCTTTTCTCATCGTTTAGCTAAAAGAAGCATAGTGATTACAAAACTTCACATCACAATTGTGGCTCCTCCAGGGCTGGACTGGGACAAAAATTTGGTCCTGGACTTCATCCAGAACGGCCCACTTTAATTCAATAAAATGCTCCCGCGAAAAATCACGCCCACCAAAAGGCCCCTACATCAATTATTGTAAATCATGAGAGGGTGGGAGAGAGAGGGAGGGTTGAGGGAAAGGTGGTGAGAGGGGGTGGGTGAGAGAGGGGGGTGAGTATAAGAAAAAGAGAGTGAGAGTGAAGGAGAGGGGGTGAGTGTAGGACCCCTTTTTACACTGAGGCGTTTTTTAGGCGCTTTTGGGCTAAAAATAGCGCCTGTAAAGCGACTGAAAAATGCTTCCGCTGCAGTCCCAGTGTGAAAGCCTGAGTGCTTTCACACTGGGGCGCTGCCAGGGCGTTAAAAAAAGTCCTCCAAGCAGCATCTCTGTTTTAAAAAACGGCCCACTGAGCCATCGGCCCACCGGGAAACTCCCTGTAGTCCCTATGGCCAGTCCATTCCTGGGCTCCTCCCTTATAAGGTGGGAGAATTCAGTTAGATAAAGGCAGCTGCAAGGCAATCTGTTCTGCTTGTAGGCAGATGCAGTCTCTACTTTCTCTACTCTAAGGGTGCTGACGTTCAATATACAACTTTATGGACTTAATATGGACTTTTTTGATGTCATGATGTTTTTATGACTATGCACTTATAGCAATGCTGTATCCTGGCCTAGGCCAACAAGGCCCAGGCCTAGGGCAGCACTTTGCAGGGGGGCAGCACGGACAGTGTCTCCGCCGGCTTGCGCTACACTGTTAGGCAAATTAGTTTAGCACCCCCATAAATCGGCCGCACTGCTTTCAGTATGTGGGCGGTTGGCATTCTGCAACTGTGGGGGGGGGGGGGGCGTCGCTTCAAATTTTTTACCATCCCTGGCCCATTGCAGAGATTTCCCTTCACTTCCTGTCCAAACAGGAAGTGAGAGGAGATCAATGCAAATTAAGGAAATCCATAGCCCCCCTCCCCCCAGGCCATCAGAACTAGTGTCCCCACTTGAAAATTTCAGGGTGGGTCTTAAACCGCAAGAGGTGTGGCCTTGACAGGAAGGGGTGGGTCATATGTAAATTAGGGGGTACACGAGTTTAGTCAGGCCTAGGGCAGCACAAAACCTAAATACATCTCTGACTTATAGTACATCCCAGTCTAGAGTCACTATATATTTACTGTTACTTTCTCCACTGTAGGTGGCGCTATTCCACAGCAGCATTGCAGGTGGAGAGGAAGTCAAGGGGAACATGGGACCTCTATGATATCCTGGGTCACTGGAGAAGTTGTTCCATTGTATGCCGCTGCCCCATGTGACTCCAACAGACATCTTTGGTCAGGCAGAGCCTGCTTAGGGCCCTGGTTCTTAGACTTGGCATATATTTTATTGGTGGGTAGAGTATGGATAGGTACCTAGACATGTGCAATTAGTTTAGTTCCGAATTCGTTTTTTCAACAATATTCCACAAATTCATTAATTTGGAAAATATTCAAATTAACGAAAACACATTTAACAACTTTTTTCAAAAATAAGAAAATCCAAAAATCGAAAATTCAAAGATTAGAAAATTAGAAAATTAGAAAATCCAAAGTTCGGAAATGAGAAAATTAGAAAATCCAAAAATTTTAAAATCTTAAAATTAGAACTAAAATCTGAACATTAAAAAGAACGAAAATCTGAAAATTTGAAAACCTGAAAATTAGAAAATCTGAAATAATAACTAACTAACTAATAATACCTATTACTAATGTAGCGCCCTGCTCCTGTTGAACAGGCGCTGCTTTAAATTTAGTGGGGTCTGAGCTGTTATTTGGCTCAGATAAAAGTGATTAGGGGCAATGTAGCCTCTGTTCCAGCCGTGACTGTGCTGGGAGTATCAACCGTTGTACGCCTGGGGGTGTCATTACCACCCCAGCAGCAGCAAGGTCAAGGTGTATTGGGTATTTACCTCGGCAGTGAATCTGTGGGAGTGGTTGCTCGCTGTGCATGCCGGGGAGGGGAACTTAAGGGACAGACGCCATTAGGGTGAGGTCATCTGTCGTCCGACGTGCCTCGTGGCCACCTGGCCTGAGGTGCGTGTCCTGAATCCTGGTTCCGGGACCACGTTGGCCCGGGGCTGTGACTTTGTTTGTAGGCCCAGTAGTCTGGCTGAGGCCTGCCTTGCAAAGGTGATCCTGTGTAGGGATGAGCCGAACACCCCCCTGTTCGGTTCGCACCAGAACCTGCGAACACACCAAATGTGAACTTTAGAACCCTGTTAAAGTCTATGGGACTCGAACATATGAAATCTAAAGTGCTAATTTTAAAGGCTAATATGCAAGTTATTGTCCTAAAAAGTGTTTGGGGACCCGGGTCCTGCCCCAGGGGACATGTATCAATGCAAAAAAAGTTTTAGAAACGGACGTTTTTTCGGGAGCAGTGAATTTAATAATGCTTAAAGTGAAACAATAAAAGTGAAATATTCCTTTAAATTTCGTACCTGGGGGGGGGGGGTGTAAAGTAAGCATGTGAAATAGCGCATGTTTCCCATACTTAGAACTGTCTCAGCACAAAGTGTCCTTTCTGAAAGAAAAAAAGTCATTTAAACCGGACTCGCGGCTATAATTAATTGTGGGCTCCCCGCAATTAAGAGAGAATTCATTCATAATTTTTTTTAAAAAAAAGCGTGGGGGTCCCCCCAAATTTAATTACCAGGCCCTTCAGGTCTGGTATGGATATTAAGGGGAACCCCGCCATCAATTTAAAAAAAAATGACGTGGGGTTCCCCCCAAATATCCATTCCAGACCCTTCAGGTCTGGTGTGGATTTTAAGGGGAACTCCACCCCATTTTTTTTTTTAAATGGCGTGGAGTTCCCTCAAAAATCCACACCAGACCCCTTATCTGAGCACGTAACCTGGCTGGCCACAGAAAAAAGGGGGGGACAGAGTGTGCCCCCCCTCTCCTGAACCGTACCAGGCCACATGCCCTCAACAAGGGGCCTCATCCCCACAACCCTGGTTGTGGGGGTCTGCAGGCGGGGGGCTTATCAGAATCTGGAAGACCCCTTTAACAAAGGGGACCCCCAGATCCTTCCCCCCCCTATGTGAATTGGTAATGGGGTACAATGTACCCCTACCATTTCACGAAGGAAGTGTAAATAGTTGTAAAAAACACACACACACCGTGGAAAAAAGTCGAACAGGCAATGTTCGAGTCGAACATGAGTTTGACTAGAACCCGAAGCTCGTCCCTAATCCTGTGCTGTCCGTCCTGCGAGAGGAAGCCACTTGATGAAGGAAGCCAGGGGAGGACCTATCCTGGAGAGGGCCATGCAAGAGGCTGTTCCCTTGGGAGAAGGCCTGGAAACTTCATCGAAGGATGCACTGTACACCGAGAGGCTTGGCAGTGTCGCTTGTTGGGCCCAAAAGTTCTACTAAAGCTAAGCTGGAGAGATGCGGGTGCTGAATCCTGTGGCAGAGGATTCTGGACCAAAGTGTCTCCTCATAAAGGAAGGTCTGTGGCAGAGACTGTACTTTACTCTGTGTGCCATCCCGGCTGCTAGGCCAGTGAGAGGGACCTATCCGGGTGAGCAATACCCACTCTGGCTAGAGTGGCGACGATGAGAACTGTTTGCTGGAAGCAGGAGTGTTTCCTATTTGTGATTATGCACCTGAACCTACCTACCTTTCCACCCTTCATCCTTCTTTTCTTAAGTCCTACAAAAAAATCCCAGAAAAAGAAGTGCATTGTGTGGACATTGAAATTCTTCAGACTCTCCTTTCACCCTGGACAGCAAGAAAATAGAGGTAACGTGCCACCCAAAAATAACCTGCAGCTCCTCCGGGGGTAGTGCAGCACTAACTATTAAATTGTAGGTATTGGAACTTCCTTCCTTAGTGAACGTAATGATCGCAAATTTATCCCAAGTTATGAATTATCTGAAATAATGAATGCCGCATCTAAATGAATGGAGAGTAACAAATTAATAAATAATAATAATAAAAATGTATAATTTTTTTACGTTCCATTCGTTTAGATGTGGTATTCATTATTTCGGAATATTCATAACTTTGCATAAATTTGTATTCGTTACGTTTTCTAACAGCCAAATTCGAAAGGAAATTAGGAAAATAGTTAGTTATTATTAGTTAGTTAGTTGGTTAGTTATTATAAGTTAGTTAGTTACTTAGTATTTCGGATTTTCTAATTTTTGGATTTTCGTTCTTATTTTTGGATTTTCGTTCTTTCTAATTTTCGTATTCTCTTTCTGATTTTCGGTTTTCTGAATTTCCGAATGATCAAATTTTCGGATTTTGAATTTCCAAACCTTGGAATTTGCGAATTTTGGAATTTACAAATTTATTCGAAATAACGAATTTCTAGGACCCCCGAAAAAAAGAAAAACGAATGAAACGAAAAGGAACACATTTTTTGGCGGTGCACATGTCTACAGATACCCCACTTGGTATGGACAGAACTAGCGGCAGGGAAAGGTTCCTAACAAGGAAGAAAAGCGCAGGGCTCTCAACTTCTCTAGACATCTTCCCGCTCGGGCATGAGAAGGCCAGGCTGCATTCTGCCGCTCCTAACAGATGCTGTCAATCTGTGAGGCCGCGTACACACGGTCAGAGTGTTCCCGGTTGGGTTGTCTTCCCACCGGGTTTATTGTGAACTGTCTTTGCATTATTCCAATACAAGTTCCTCCATCGCACTTGGACTGTGTGTGATATTGCCGCTGCACCCTACCGACATACTGACTTCTTAGCTGAACCGCAGTGCTTTGGGAATCCTTTGTGTCATGTAATAAATGTTTGTTTGTAAATAAAGATTGAATATGAATCATGAAAAAAATTGACATAGAACAGTTTGTAAACTCAAAGTATTGTATACGATTCACTCAAAACCATTATGGTTTCTCTTTACCCAAATTCAGGTTAAAGGGAAAAACTCCCAGGTTGGATATGATTAAAACAACAACATATTGTCACTGTGAATACTACGTATTTGTAAGGCAAAACTATGCATACATCTAGGATTTTATGGCATGTACACACTAGTGTGGCTCCTACACATTTTTAATATATCTGTTTTGCTTCTAAAAATACTTCCTTTCTTTTTTAATGAGCGACGACACTTGCAAAGACCATTGTGTTTTCCTTGCATTGCATGGTGTGTGTGTTCTGTAATTATTTTTGTCAGTGTATGTGATCCTATGTATTATGTCGCTATGAAAACATACTATATATTGACCATTAATGAACCCATTAGGCCAGCAATGTGCCTGTGATCCATTTAACAAGCACATTGGGTGAAAATTAAAAATTGTCAAAACTGCCTTCAAATGTCCAATCCACATCCCACGCCGAAGAAAGGCAGTGGGCCCGTTACAATTTTAGCACACATATTAACCACTTCAGCCCCTGAAGGATTTGCCCCCTTAATGACCAGGCCATTTTTTGTGATACGACACTGCGTTGCTTTAACTGACTTCTGCGCGGTTGTGCGACGTTGTACCCAAACAAAATTGATGTCCTTTGTTTCCCACGAATAGAGCTTTCTTTTGGTGGTATTTGATCACCTCTGCGGTTTTTATTTTTTGCGCTATAAACACAAAAAGAGCGACAATTTTTTTTACTTTTTGTTATAATAAATATCTAAATAGGCCTACATCAGTTTAGGCCAATATATATTCTTTTACACAATAAGCATATATTAATTGGTTTGCCCAAAAGTTCTAGCATCTACAAAAAGGGGATAGATTGATGGCATTTTTATTATTTATTAATTTTTTTACTACTAATGGCAGTGATTTTTAGCAGGACTGCAACATTGCGGCGGACAGATCTAACACTTTTGACACTTTTTTGGGACCATTGACATTTATACAGCGATCGTAGCTAAAAATAGCCACTGATTACTGTACAAATGTGACCAGCAGTGAAGGAGTTAACACGAGGGGGCAATCAAGGGGTTAATTGTGTTCCCTGGGAGGTGTTTCTAACTGTGGGGGGGAGTGTGCTGACAGGGAGTACAGAGAGGTCGCTGTTCCTGATCAGTAGGAACAGCAGATCTTTATCTACCTCCCTGACAGAACAGGGATCTGCCTGTTTACATTGACAAATCTCTGTTCTGGCTCTCTGAGGAAGAATCGCGGGTCACTGGCGGACATTGTGGCTGCTGGCCTCGCGCATCGGCTCTGGCAGCATGTGTGCGCCCCCTATAGCTTTTAATGTGGCAGACGTACACCTATGGTGATTCGCGCAGCCGTGGCAACCTGCTGCAGGTTAATGACGGCACTGTTTTAAATGGTGCTGGTCCACATAATTTTAAAAATATTATGTGAACCTCGGTTCCCAGTGCGGTTCCGACTTCCACTGCAGGCGGTGTGCCATTTGGATTAAAGCGGAGTTCCACCTAAAAATGGAACTTCCGCTTAACACACTCCTCGCCCCCTTACATGCCACATTTGGCATGTAATTTTTTGGGGGGGGGAGTGGGGGCTTCAGGAGAAGGGGACTTCCTGTCCCACTTCCTCCTTCCGCCGAGGGGCTGGAAAGGCGATTAGCTTAATCGCCTTATTGCAGCCCCTCCCTGTAGGCGAGCGCCTGTCCAATCGGACGGCGCCGCGCCGCTCGCGCATGCGCAGTGCCGCTCGCGCATGCGCAGTGGGTGCCCAGCCGTGAAGCCGAAAGCTGTCACTGCCGGGTGCCCACACTAGGAATGAAGACGCCGGCCGGCGAGGGGGGGCGAGGAGCGGAGCCCCGGCCGGCGTGTCGCTGGAGCCGTGGAGCAGGTAAGTGTCTGTTTATTAAAAGCCAGCAGCTACACTTTTTGTAGCTGCTGACTTTTAATAAACGTAAAAAAAGGCTGGAACACCCCTTTAATGTCACCCACCCGCAGGTCCCGCATTTCTCTGTGTTGGTGGTTGCGGCTGCTGTTATTTGTGCGGGTCCCGCAGTGGCACCACCCGCACAGATGTAGACCTAGCCTTACAGAAGCAAAAACTGGCACAATTCTTAGGAATAAAAAAATGCGTGTGCCAAGGTAAGCTTGCATGAAGCCACGCAATGGTGCAAATTTGTGTTATACATTTAATGCCAAATAAAAAAAATGCACCTTGCTCAATCGGCCTTGCACCGTTTCTTGCTTGTCTCCCACAAAGCGTCCTATCGCCCAGATATAATTGATGTACAAACTAGACTTTTTTTTCTGGCCCGCTAGTATAGCAGCGTCATTTATTACACTTTTTTTTTTTTTTTTACCTATTATTATTATTATTTTCCTGGCCCAGAAATAAAAACAGCTGAGGTAGGATGCTTTAATGGCCTCTGTGCACCTGTAGTGGATCTCACAAATCAAAGCCTGGTTATTATTCAGTCAGACTGCGTCGTGGTCTGGAAAGGCTGACAGGCCGAGCTGGGGGTGGTGGTGGTGGTGGGGGGGAGAGAAAAAATGGGATACATGTACGTATTCTAATAAAAACACAGAGAGGGAAAGCTTTAAATCTGCAGGGAGATATAAGTGGCAGAACAAAGCAAGACAAAGCTTTCGCCATCGTATCCCAGGCTTTTATCCGTCCGGCTCCGAGGCACGCCGGCCGCGAACGCTGTTTGGTTTGTGAACATGGACTACAAAGGGAGAGATATGTGACAAGATGTTTGCAGTTTCTCAGTCGCAAATGTCACGGTCGTGAGAGATTTGTCCCTGGAAGAGTTTGTCCTTGAGGATGTGACTGATATTTTATTCAACCTCTACCTCTACCTTTTTTTTTATTCTTTTCTTGGGGGGGAAGAGTGGAGCCCTTTCCTTACAGCTTCTGAAATAAAAACTGTATTGCTCCATAGTTAACAATCAGACCCAAATTGTCACGCTCCAATGGTCTGAACCTTATTCTTGACACTAACATCAGATGCAATGTGTATCATTCTCGTAGGAATACACACAAACCTTCAGATTTTTTATTATTTTTTTTTTAGCGTACATTTTTTTATTTTTTATAATGCACTCCTTTTTTCCTTTAAAGCGGGATTCCACATGCAATTTTTTTTTTAAGTCTGCAGCTACTGAGGGGTAGATTCACGTAGAATGGCGTATGTTTGTGCGGGCGTAACGTATCCTATTTACGTTACGCCTCCGCAACTTTTACAGGCAAGTGCCGTATTCTCAAAAAAAAGTTGCGGCGGCGTAGCATAAATAGGCCGGCGTAAGCCCGCCTAATTCAAATTGTGAAGAGGTGGGCGTGTGTTATGTAAATTAACCCTGACCCAACGTGATTGACGTTTTTCATGCGCCGTCCGTGGAATTTTCCAGTGTGCATTGCTCCAAAGTACGCCATTGGTTTCGACGTGAACGTAAATGACGTCCAGCCCCATTCACGGACGAATTACGCAAACGACGTAAAAAATTCAAAATTCAACGCCATACTTAACATTGGTATGCCGCACTTACGCCACCATATAGCAGGGGTAACTTTACACCGGGAAAAGCCTAACGTAAATGGCGTATCTGTACTGCGTCGGCCGGGCGTACGTTCGTGAATTCGCGTATCTAGCTGATTTACATATTTCTAAGCGTAAATCAGCGTACACGCCCCTAGCGGCCAGCGTAAATATGCAGTTACGATCCGACGGCGTAAGAGACTTACGCCAGTCGGATCTAAGGGAAATCTATGCGTAATTGATTTTAAGAATCAGGCGCATAGATACGACCGGCCAGACTCAGAGATACGACGGCGTATATGGAGATACGCCGTCGTATCTCTTTTGAGAATCTGGCCCTAACACTGTAGCTGCTGACTTTTATTAAGGACACTTACCTGTCCTAGTCGCCCGCGATGCCGGTCCCCCAAAGGCGATCGCTCGGTCCTGGCGCCTCCATCCTTACTAAGGGAAACAGGCAGTGAAACCTTACGGCTTCACTGCCCGTTTCCTACTGCGCATTGCGCGACTCGCGTGGCGCTTTGTGAATAGGTGGCTGCCTCCTGGGATACACACATTTCCCAGAAGGCAGCGCGGCTCATTCACCAGAAGACACAGCGACGTAGGACGAGCCAGAAGATCCACCGCGGTGGAAGAAGAGGCAGGAGAGCTACTTCCGCATAGCAACCACCCTTTCAGGTGAGTATAAAACAAAAAAAAATTCCTTTTTTTTTATTATTTATTTTAGGATTTTTAGGATTACATCAGTGGCGTTCAATGCATTATCAACAAATCACAGGCAAGAGATTACCAAAGAGAAAGAAGCCCCATTGGGGTTGATTTACTAAAACTGGAAAATGCTAAATCTGGTGCAGCTCTGCATAGAAACCAATCAGCTTCCAGGTTTTATTGTCAAACATTAAAGTGGTACTAAAGCTTATTTTTTTTAAAATAACAAACATGTCATACTTACCTCCACCGTGCAGCTCGTTTTGCACAGAGTGGCCCCAATACTCATTTTCTGAGGTCCCTCGGCGGCTGTCTCGGCTCCTCCACGCTTTTGATAAAACCCCCTCTGGGATGCTCTCTCCCAAGGGGGTTACCTTGCGGGCGCGCTCCTGTGTCCTGTATTCAGTGCCCATAGCCGCCGACTACAGTACTCGGCCCCTCCCCCCGGGCCTCGTGTCATTGGAGTTGATTGACAGCAGAGCAAGCCAATGGCTGGGCTGCTATCTATCCAATGAAGAGCCGAGAAGACCAAGCAAAGGAAGAGTGCGTTTGCGATGCAGGACTTTCCAGGGCTCAGGTAGGTAAAATGGGGGGGCTGGGGGGCCAGTGTAAGATGCTTTTTTACCTTAATGCATAGGATGCATTAAGGGGAAAAAACATGAACCTTTACAACCCCTTTAATTGAACAAGCTGAAGTTAGATGCTGATTGGCTACCATGCACGTCTGCACCAGATTCTGAGTGCACCTTTTTTTGATAAAGGTTCCCCATTGTGTCACGGGACTGACAGGACTGGCCTGAAGACTTCTGAAAAAAAGATAATTCTAAAAAATGAAGCAAAGCATACTGTTGTAGAGAACCAAGGCTTTAAGGTGGATGGATGACTGGGGAGGGAGAACTGGACTTTTAGGGCCAGATTCTTAAAAGGCTTACGACGGCGCAACGCCATTTGCGCCGTCGTAAGTCCTAATCTGGCCTGGCGTATCTATGCGACTGATTCTTAGAATCAGTTACGCATAGATATCCCTTAGATCTGACAGGCGTAAGGCTCTTACTCTGTCAGATCTTAAATGCAATTTTTTTTCCCGCCGCTAGGTGTCGCCTCGTCGTTTTCCCCGTCGTCTATGCAAATTAGCTATTTACGGCGATTCCCGAATGTACGCGCGGACGACGCAACAAATTTACGACGTTTCCGTAAGCGAAAACTTGCCCCTGCTATATGAGGGGCAAGTTTACGAAGGTCCGTCGTAAGCCATGTTAAGTATGGCGTCGGGTCCGCGTCGTCTTTTTCCGTCGTTTACGTCGTTTTCGTAAATCGTTCGCGAATACGACTTTACGTCAATGACGCACACGTCGGCTGGAGCATGCGCACTGGGCTATTTTTATGCCCGGCGCATGCGATCGTCGCGGGGGCGCGCTTAATTTAAATACAAGCCGCCCCCTTTGAACTACGCCGGCTTACGCCAAGCCATTTACACTACGCCGCCGCAAATTACGGAGCAAGTGCTTGGAGAATACGGCACTTGCTCCAGTAATTTGCGGCGGCGTAGTGTAAATGGCTTACGCTATGCCGCCGCAGATTCTACCAGAATCTGGCCCTAAGTTCTCATCCAGTAATAGAAGTCAGGTGGTTAGGGCCGCCAAGCTTCCAAGGGTCTACTTTAGAATCTTGGCCCCTCTAACAACCTACCTTCAATGAGTAGACCTAGCACCGTGGCTTGACAATGACCTTGTCCAATTATGCAGCACAAGTAAGACATTGCAGAAATCCGAATTTGGTCCAAATATCTTAAGCTATTTTCAGCTTGAAAGAGCAATAGACTGCACTGTAATATTATGCCAGATTTCCTATCAGGCAAAGGTTAAAGATGTTGAATATGAGCACACACTGCATTGGTAACACCACACTTAATTCCCCTGACACTAATCTAAATGCTGGAGAAATTATTTTAATACATAGGTAACCTCTTCAAAGAGTGACAGACACCACCTTGCTATGTGCCTCTCGTTCTTTAATCTTGCTAAGTACAGTAATCTCCAATCCTAACTCACAGACACTTGTGGCAGGATCTGTCTTAATTAGCAAAGGGAGAAATCTCCTTGGAATGTGAAGGGTTTAAAAAAAATGCTACATGATGTTTTAAAAAAAGTGCATTGATAGTAGCAGAGACATATCCTTATAAATCAATCACAATTAACTGTTGTGAATTCACACTGCACTCACATATGACCAGGAAACTGATAAAAAATTATGTAAAGCCACCATAGGCATGTCCATAGGGGGCTACCAGCATTGTGTGCCCCACCAATGTATGGCGGAAATAGAGACACATTTGAAAAACTCCTGTATAAAAATATCTGGGATGTAACCATTTTGATGGGAACTGGGATGCATAACCATTTCGATGGGAACTGGGATGCATAACCATTTCGTCTAATAAACGTATCTTTATCATGTATGTCAGGGGTAGACTCGGGTAAGTTTCCTTTCACAAGATGCCGCTCCTCCAGAGAGACAGAAGACATTTTTGGATGAAGACATCAAAATGCACACCATCTAAGTGTAGCATTAATCACTTCAGCCCCGGAAGAATTTACCCCCTTCCTGACCAGAGCACTTTTTGCGATTCGACACTGCGTCGCTTAAATTGACAATTGCGACATGGTACCCAAACAAAATTAAAATACCTTTTTCCACACAAATAAAGCTTTCTTTTGGTGGTATTTTATCAGCTCTGGGGTTTTTATTTTTTGCGCTATAAACAAAAAAATTGCGACAATTTTGAAAAAAAAACAATATTTTTTACTTTGCTATAATGAATATCCCCCAAAAATAAAAAATAAATTCTTCCACAGTTTTAGCTGATACGTATTCTTCTACATATTTTTGGTAAAAAAAAAAAACGCAATAAGTGTGTAAATGACACTGGCAGCAAAGGGGTTAACCACTAGGGTGCGAGGAAGGGGTTAAAAGTGTCCTAGGGAGTGATTCTAACTGTGTGGGGGCTGGGCTACGAGTGACACAACACTGATCACTGCTCCCGATGACAGGGAGCAGTAGATCACTGTCCTATCACTAGGAAGAATAGGGAAATGTCTTGTTCACAAAGGCATCTCCCCGTGCTGCCGCTCCTTGACACGATGGCGGGACATCGGTGGACATCAAGTCCGCGCAGGGCCGTCTTAATAGCATCATGGGCCCCTGGGCAAACTAATGCTCTGGGGCCCCTACAATGGAGACATTGCGGGTAAACTGACATCAAGTAGGTGGGAGGCACCTTTTGGGTGGAGCTCCGCATTAACTACATGAACAATCATTCTGTACAGCAAAGAATCAGTGGGAAAATACTACATACATAAAGTAACAAAGCTGTCCTGTGCATATAATATATCTGCTAGATTGATGCCTCCCCAGCACTCTGACCCCCAATTTCGGGGCAGCGTGGGCTCAAGTACCAGCTGCTTTGGGGAAAGTGCAGGGCCCAGGTGTGCCCTCTCATTAAGACAGCCCTGAGTCCGTGGGTTTCGCCGGCACATCACCGAGCTTGCGGGGGACGTGACTTTCAAAGAAACGTACAGGTACGTTGCTTTGCCCACAGGAGCCATTCTGCTGAAGTATATGTATGTTAGGCAGTCGGCAAGTAATTAAAGCATTTATCTATATATATAAAACTCAACGTGTGTGTGTATGTATGTTCCAGCATCACGTCCAAACGGCTAAAGATATTAACATGAAACTTGGCACACATGTTACTTATATGTCAGCAACAAACATAGGATAGGTGGTTTAACCCTTACCCACCCCCATTTGCCATGGTCGGGGTTTTCCTTTAAAGTCCCATTCAACTCTATGGGAAATACATGTTACTTCATAACTTCCAAACGGCTGTAGATATTTCGATAACACTTGGTCACATGTTACTTATATGTCCACTTAAACTATAGGATAGTTAATTTATCCCTTAACTACCCCCATTTGTGAGGGTCGGAGTTTTTGTTTAAAGTCCCATGCAAATCAATGGGAAATGTATGTTCCCACATAACTTCTGTACGCCTGGAGATATTTCAATAATACCTGGTACACATATTACTTATATGCCAAATAAAAATATATGACAGTTAAATTAACCCTTACCTACACCCTTATATAAAATATGGGTATATTTATATTACTATGATTTTCCTCCCCAAAAGGTTAAGATAGGAAGACCGGGCAACGCCGGGTATTCAGCTAGTTCTATGATAAAAACAAATTGGCAACTCACATGAAGTAAGCGTGTGGAGGCATGTAGAGCATAAGATATCAGGACATCCAGGGAACCCTGTAGCAGAGGCTTCCAGTCCAGGGATTGTGCAGCACTGCCGCTGGCTGGGTAGGCGTAGGAAGCACAGAGTTTCCAATGCCCACCTGGCTGGCGGTAGTGCTGCAAAATCCCTGGACTGGAAGCTTCTGCTACAGGGTTCCCTGGATGTCCTGATATCTTATGCTCTACATGCCCCCACACACTTACGTCATGTGAGTTTCCAATTTGTTTTTATCATACAATAAATGTTTTAATGCTGAACTTAGATGGCACCCAATGCTCTGTGTGTGGTCAGTGACTGGGTTAGATTTAGAACACATTTAATTAATTTGGATGTAAGCCAAGCCAAATCTGAATTTTCATTGTTAGTTTGGGCATTTTGGTTTCCAAAAGGCTCAGATTGCTTCTGTTTTGTATATCTGCTACTGTTGTTGCCTCCAATGTAGAAAAAAGCATTCAAGAGGTGCTGGGACTTTGGTGTAAAAACGCTTACTGGTCTAGGTTTGCATTCTCAAATCAAACAGAGCTCCCCTCCAGTAGGTACACACGGAAGGTTTACCAGACTAATGCCGCGTACATACAGTCGGAATTTCCGATGGAAAAAGTCAGACGGAATTTTTTCATCGGATATTCCGATCGTGTGTATGCCCCATCTGAATTTTTCCGTCGGAAATCCCGACGGACTTAGAAAGAGAACATGTTTTCTTTTTTTCCCACGGAAAAAAAAATCTATCGGAAATTCCGTTTGTCTGTATGGAATTCCTATGGAGAAAAAACACACAATTTGACGCATGCTCGGAAGCATTGAACTTCATTATTCTAGGCTTGTCGTAGTGTTGTACGTCACCACGTTTTCGACGATCGGAATTTGGTGTGTTCGTGTGTATGCAAGACAGCTTGAGCGGAATTCCATCGGAGGTTATTCCAACGGGAAATACGATTGTGTGTACGGGGCATAAATGATAAAAGAGGCTTAATAAATTTATTGGTTTGCACTAAAAAACAACCAATGTGCTTCGGGGGCTAGAAAACACCCCCTTTTATCAGGACTGCAGTAAAAATTAGAGACTTCAGTGGAATGTGAAAAAATATAGGAACATGAATTACTAGACTAGGAAAGTTACTCCCTAGGCAGATGCTGCTGGTTAGTAACCCTCCGATCAGCAATTAATTTCCCTACATAGATTCACACAGGAAAGCTCTATTTTGAATCCATTCAAGTTTATTTTATCTGAAGTCCTGATGAAGGGGGGTGTTTTCTGGTCCTCAAAATACGTTGAGTGTTTTTTGAGTGTGAACCAATTAATCGATTTTGTTTTTCATCATTTGGTCTGGTGCTCCTTCCATTGGTGCATGTTTCTTTTGTTGTTGCCTTAGCACTCTTAGCTTTCCTCCCATTGTCACCTGGTAATGCCACGTACACACGATCGGATTTTCCATTGGAAAAACCTTGGATGGTTTTTCCGATGGATGGAATTCCGCTGAAGCTTGGCTTGCATACACACGGTCACACAAAATTTCTATGAACTTTCGTCCGTCAAGAACGCGGTGACGTACAACACTACGTCGAGCTGAGAAAATTAAGTTCAATGCTTCCAAGCATGCGTCGAATTGTTTTCGATGCATGCGTCGGAATTTTTTTGCACGTCGGAATTGCTACATAGGAATTTTTTTCGTCTGAGAATTTGAGAACCCGCTCTCAATCTTTTGTTGGCAGACATTCCAACACAAAAGTCCGATGGAGCATACACACGGTCGTGCAAAAGCTCACATCGGACTTTTGCTGTCGGAATTTCAGATCGTGTGTATGGGGCATAAGTGCTCAGCTGCAGAATTAGGATTTACAACCGCCATGCAAAACCCTTCTTAGTGAGGTATGGACCACCATATTGTTGGTTTTATGCCACCAGACCAGTTATTTAGTAGCAACCAAAGATGCCACCTGCCATTCATTGGACAAAAAAGGGATAGAGGTGGAACTAAGGGAGAGCTAGGCTACAGTGATCTGTAGGTTAGGGAAGAATTCTCTAAATGGGACCAAACAGCTCATGGGGCCATATTCTGAGAGAAGTTACGATGGAGTAGCTCAGGATACTCCATCGTATCTCCCTTTTTTGGCCCGTGTATCTATGCGACTGATTCTTAGAATCATTTTCGCATAGATACACTTAAGATCCGCCATCTGTAAGTCACTTACACTGTCGGATCTTAAATGTAAGTACGCCGCCCGCCGCTAGATGGCATGTACGTGAAGGACTCATTTGCTTGTGCAAATGAGCCTGCTACGCCGATTCCCGAACGATTTCGCGTCGCGTACCCGTCGCTAACGTCATTTGCGTAAGAGGAAACTTACTCCTGCTATATGAGGAGTACGTTTCTGCAAGTCCCAAGTAGGCCATGTTACGGATGGCATCGGGTCCGCGTCGTGTTTTTCCGTCGGCTACGTCATTTCCGTAAGTCGTTCTTGAATACGACTTTACGTCAATGACGCACAAGTCGGCGTCATTGACGTTTTACGCCGAGAACTGGAGCATGCGCACTGGGGCATGCGCACTGGGGCATTTACACTCCGCCGCCCCAAACTATGGACAAGTGTTTGGGGAATACAGCACTTGCTCCTGTAGGTTGGGGCGGCGGAGTGTAAATGCCTTACGCGCAGCCCGCGGACATTTAGCCAGAATATGGGCCATGATGTTCATCTCAACAAATTGTCCTCTGCTGGAATTTTTTTCTCTCCTTTTCTGAAATTTAGCCGAAGACACCTGTAAGGATAAACAAAGGCTCTTTCTGAGCATTTTACAAGGCTTGGCTGGGGTTAAAATCCTGGCGTTCCTCTGCATTTTCAGAGGATTTAATATAATTCTGCCAGAATGACAAGTGTCATTTAAATGTAGATGATGCACTTTTAATAAATGTAATCCAGGTCTGATTACCGCGGAAGAAAGCTTCTTTTTTTTTTTTTTTTTTTTAATCTTACCAGGCCAAGAATATTGCAATAACCGCTCCATCTGATTTCAAAAGTAAGATTTGCAAAAGGTCAAGATATCTATTGGACACACATACGCAGCTACATTGAAATTTTTCTCGCCAAGGGAATAAAAAGATTCTATCATTAAAAATGAAAGCACAAGGACATCTCGTAGGACCGTAGCTATTTTTTTTTTCTTCCTAAAAAGAAAGGGAGACATTTTACTATCGACTCCCAATCAGAAGATTTTTTAGCAATATCTCTAATCTGTCTCTGTCTACCCCCCCGCCCCCCCCCCCTTTTCACAACCCTCTTCCGCTGCCTCCTACTCGCCCTCCCCTCTCTTTCCCTTTCACATCAAGGCCTTTTTATCTCCCAATTTTGCATCTAAAGACTAGGTGAATGCCATTAGCTCAATTCAGGCTCAAGTGTAGTCAGATGTTCCCCTGATTTTTTGAAAAGCACTAAGGTCACATTAAAATGTAAAAGAGCCTTTCTGCTTTGGAGAGGAGGGCATATTATGTGGCCGTAGTGTAAAGAAGTAATGTTAGTGGCCACAGACCTAAGGAAAAACAAAAGACACATTGGGGTTCGAGTCTTTTGTATTTAGGTTCCTCTCCGGTTTCTATTCATTGAAGCCTCGGGCGCTGAAGATAGTGGCGGTGTAGTCTCTGAAAACGGCTTAAAAAACAAGTTTGGCTGGCTCAATACCTGCTTGTGATAACAACCCCTTTTTTTCAGGATCTGGTTAACTCTTTATTTGAAGCCACACATTTTATCCCCGTAAGTTGAGCCCTGTAGACCTAATGAATAGTTTGCAGCATGCAGTCAACATAAACTATTGGCATGGAAATGCAATCCGCTAAGGTCTTATGGGTACCCCATCAACTTTCAGTTTGCTGCAGCTGAAAGACATATGTAGCAGCCTCCTAGGTAGGTTCTATGATAGTTAGATGAGTGTTATGCCGCGTACACACGGTCGGAATTTCTGACAACAAAAGTTCCATGTGAGCTTTTGGTTGGATATTCCGACCGTGTGTAGGCTCCATCGGACATTTGCTGTCGGAATTTCTGAGAACAAATGTTTTAGAGCTGATTCTAAATTTTTCCGACAAGAACAAGAAAAGTTCTTGTCGGAAATTCCGATCGTCTGTAGCCAATTCCAACGCACAAAAATCCTACGCATGCTCGGAATCAATTCAACGCATGCCCGGAATCATTGAACTTCATTTTTCTCGGCTCGTCGTGGTGACCACATTCTTGACGTTCGGAATTTCCGGCAACGTTTGTGTGACCGTGTGTATGTAAGACAAGTTTGAGCCAGCATTCCATCGGAAAAAAATCGAAATGTTGTCGGAATGTCCGATCGTGTGTACGCGGCATTAGTGTTGTTTTTTCATAGGTAAATTTAGTTGCCTACAGTGTGGCTATGATTTTTTGTTATGGTTGAGGTAAAAGCATAGTTAGGCTTACTGTGCTCAGTGAGCTGTAATCGTTTAGTCAGGTCTGCTCTGTGTGCACTTCTGCTGCTAGTGTGCTGGATAGCTCTGTATCAAGGCAACTTGAGAAGTTTCTGGATGATAGGTGTGGAGCTATGCTGATAGCAGCTGAAATATTCATACTGCCTCAACCTATCCCAAAGAGGCAGGCTCTGAAGGCAACTTGAGAAGTTTCTGGATGATAGGTGTGGGGCTATGCTGATAGCAGCTGAAATATTCATACTGCCTCAACCTATCCCAAAGAGGCAGGCTCTGAAGGCGGGCTGGGAGACTATGTTTATTCTTAGAGCTCTGGTTCTTCTCCCAAAGTGGAGGAGTCCCAGCCTGGCGGGGGCAAGTTGCCCTCTCAGGCACAGGCAATTTATATGGGTGACATGAGGGGAGAATGCAGAGACCAGGGTGATTAGGAGAAGCTGACTGAGGGGAGCGGTCTATAACGGATCTGTCTGGTATCACTGGAGGGCATAGCTTGGAAGACTGGAAGGAGGCATCCATCAATCCTTGGGCCTTATGAGTACAGACATTGCTAAATCTTGAGGACATTGTGCTCTAGCTACCCCTCTGGTGCCTAGTTATAGTCAGTCTGTTAAAGGGGACACCAGCTGGTGTCTTGAAGGGCTCTGTCCAGACACTTTGCTATTTAAAGGGACTTTGCTCTACTGGCTCTACTACTACTACTACTTAAGCTAAAAGGAAGATTAAGTCCTCAGTGTACATAGTTCTTATTCTTGTGAGTACCCACCACTTCCCTCATCCCTAACCAAGTTCTCCAAAAATAAAAACAACAAAAACTACATCCCATAGACTGGTCTTTGGAGAAAGGGAGAATGGGTCTGTTGGGTGCCTGGCTGAAGTTGGGAAGACCTGGACAGTAATTCCCGCTGTGTAGTGCTACACATAGAAATCAGACAAAAAATGTAATGCCGCGTACACACGGCCATTTTTCTTGTCTTAGAAAAAACAACGTATTTCTCAACGCGATTCTTGTCAAGCCTGCCTTGCCTACACACGATCGTGAAAAAAAAAAGCTTGAGCAAAGCGCAGTGACGTACAACACGTACGACGGCACTATAAAGGGGAAGTTCCATTCAGATGGCGCCACCCTTTGGGCTGCTTTTGCTGATTTTGTGTTAGTAAAAGTTTGGTGAGAGACGATTCGTGCTTTTCAGTCTTTGTGTTTTTCAGTCTGTTACAGCGTGACGAATGTGCTATCTCTATTACAAACGAGTGCTCCCATCTCATAGCTTGCTTCTGAGCATGTGTGTTTTTTTCCTGTCGTTAAAGCCTACACACGATAATTTTTTACGACGTGAAAAACGACAACGTAAAAAACGAAGCAAAACGATGTTCTAAATTTTTAATGCCCTTTTTTCACATCGAGAAAAATGCGTGTGTACGCGGCATAATAGTTTAGGTAGAAGGTGTGACAAATCTTGACCATTTTTTTTATATACATCTGTTTTTTTAATAATCTGGCACCAACAACACAATCTGTTGTCAGTGGAGCTTGGCTCTTCTGGATGAATTAAACAGCAAAGGTCTGTGCCAAGATCGACCAATTTGTGTGATTCTTCCAGTTGGCAGATTGCACTTTAGGTGCATCAGGGCTGATGCGAGCTCGGAGGAAAAGTTTCTTGTTGCCCATAGCCATACCTCCCAACTTTCCCAAGATAAAAAACCTTCTGTATGCAGCAGCCCCACTCAGCCTGCCTAATACTTACCTGAGCCCCATCTCAATCCATGTTGCACGAGAGCCTCAGCTGTTGGGTACTCTCCCTCCCCATTGGCTGAGATACAGCAGTCATTGGCTCCCGCTGCTGTCAATCAAAGTCAGTGAGCTAATGAGGAGAGAAAGGGGGCGGTGCCAAGCTGCGGCTCCATGTCTGAGGGGACACACAGAGCCATGGCTTGGCTCGGGTGCCCCATAGCAAGCTGTTTTCTGTGAGGCATTTGGCAGGAGGGATGGGCCAGGAATGCCAGCGAGGGACCCGAGAAGAGGAGGATCAGAGCTGTTCTGTGCACCACAGGGATTTTTTTTTTCACCTTAATGCAATCTATGCATTAAGGTGAAAAAACATCTGATGATGCCGGCCCCCCCGAGCCCCCGTTTTACTTTCCTGACCCGTCGAAGGTCCCGCGCTCGGTCCCGAGATTCTCTTCGCCGCTCAGCCTGGCCGCTGATTGGCTAGAGCGGATGGATTGAGAGCAGTGCAGCCATTGGCTGGCGCTGCTGTCAATCACATCCAGTGACGCGGCGAGCCAAGGGGCAGGGCCGAGTGATACAGTGAGAGGCTATGGCCGCTCGCTGTATCACGGGAGCGCGTCCGCAAGGACTAATCACCATGCGACCTCAGAAGGGACCTCAGAAGACGTGGATCGGGGCCATTCTGTGCAAAACGAACTGCACAGTGGAGGTAAATATAACATGTTTGTTATTTTAAGGAAACATTTTTTTTCCTTTAGTAACCCTTTAAGCCCTTTTCATACTGGGCGGACTCCATTTTGATCAGCATTTTGATCTGTCCACTGATCCCCTGCTAATCAGAGCAGAGATTGTGAATGGGAGGGTCTGGTTCATAATAATCATCTGGTGCACTCTTAGCATTCTAATGAGAAAAGCTACAGGGTCAGCATCCATTAGAATGTATGTAGCCTTTGGAGAGTATCTCTATAAGAAAAAATTGGAATGCAGGGGATACCAAATATTTCAGGCCCCGTACACACGTCCGAGGAACTCGACGTGCCAAACACAACGAGTTCCTCGTCGAGTTCAGTGTTGAAGCCGCAGAGGATCTCGGCGGGCCGACTTTCCTCATTAAACAACGAGGAAATAGAGAACATGTTCTCTATTCGGCCCGACAAGTTCCTCGTCGGCTTCCTCGCTGAAAAGTGTACACACGACAGAATCCAGCTCCGACCGAGTTTCTGGCTGAATTCTGCCGAGAAACTCGGTCGTGTGTACGGGGCCTCAGAAAATCAGTGAGCCAGTCATATGAGCAGGTAATTACATTTCTGCTGTTGATCTGTACACCAGAGGCTCTAATAGGCTTCAAAATAGGGTGGGCTCGGAGTGCAGAGAATGCGCTCGCAGCCCACCCAGGTGTGTTACAACAGCAAATGAATATTCGCTGTTGTAACACTGATCCTGCTCCCGGCCAATCAGGAAGCGGGTTTTGACACCTGTCACTCAATTGGCTGAAAGGACAGGTAATCCTATTGGACGCCTAGGAGGAGGGGAGAAGCCGTACGCTGGAAGCTGCTGATGGAGGAGAGAACATGGAACCGCTGCCTCCCACCCGCTACCTGCCTAGATGGGATAAGTGCCGGATCAACCGGAAAACAGCAGGGTGGGTGGGAGGTACCACCGGCCACTGGGGGGGATTGTCCCCCCCCAAAAAAAAACACCAACCGCCACTGATAAAGACACTTTAAGAATACAATTTGCCTGACTGTCTTTGACTTTACTGGCCTGGAACAAAGACAGGACTCCTAACCTGCATACATGTTCCAAGTCCGGTCCTCAAAAAGTATTAAAACCCCTGGATCAGCACAACAACCAGTCATGGAAGAGTTCCCTTTAAAAGACAAGACTGCTTTGAACTGAAGGCCAGGGTAGAGTGTGAGAACATCAGAGCGTTTGTCACCTCCAGTAACCTCTCCCATGTGGACCTGGGTGTGTGCTAAAGAAAATGAACTCACCACGCAGGAATAACACCTCCAGGTGAATGAGCGAAGCTCTGCGTTTTCCATATTGAGAAACATACAACTAACACCTATAATTTATTTATTAAGAAGTCTGAGCAGAAGTTGTGAATTTCAGGTAGGCCCTACGGGGGCTGACAGCCTGAGACTAGTTTAGAAAAATGATAAGAAATAACATTCGTACTCATGTTATATCAGTAATAATTTATGAAGAGAACCGGTATCGCTCCAATTACACATTCATCCCTGCTGTGCGCCAGGCTCACGTGTTTGGTACATTTAATAGACCAACGAGCGAAAAGAAGTAACTGATGATTATATGAAAGGCAATCTGCATACTTTTGAAAGTTTTTTTAATTTATTTTAGATGTATATGGTAATGTGATTGGGGTAAAGGGAAACAAGCTTTTTAACCACTTGCCACCAAATTACATACCTGGTACGTCGTTTGACTCTGGTTGGGGGGGTGAGTGCTTTGGGGCAGGGGGGGCGCCCTGCTTCCTCCCCACCCCAAAGCACCTGTCCCCATGTTGATGAGGACAGGGCCTCTTTTCAACAACCCTGGCTGTTGGTTGTCGGGGTCTGCGGGTGATGCCTGCAGGTGCAGGTACCATTTTTTAGAGGCTACAGTCGGCTCTCTTGTACTAGCAACCGGAGTGGCTAAGTAGCCACTTGATTGCTATTACAAGCAGCAGGAGGGGACATCCCCCCTTCCCCTCGCTTAAGGCGGCTCTTTTAAGCTCTCCCCTCCCACCGCGAGACCTGAGTTACCAGCCGGCGGATGTGCCCGGGTAGGCCGGAGACACATTCAAAGCCGAAATCGGGTGACAATAACACATGGCATCACTTCCAGTTTACCTGGCTGTCAACGGTGCCATTTATTGAAAATCGAAAGTATTCAAAAACGCTGATCTTGGCGTTTTGAATGCTTCCAAGTGCAAAGGAGAGATTCGGGGGCTTATGGCATAGCTCCCAACTGTCCTTGATTTGGAGGGACTGTCCCTGATTTGAAGCAATGTCCCTCTTTCCTCCACATGTGTCCCTCATTTTGGTCTGATCCATATAGTTTGTTTATAATTGTAGTTAAGACCCCTGATATCTCACCAAAGCCCCCCAACAGGGCTAAAAAAAAAATGAAGAATAAAAAAAAAAAAGAATAAAAAAAATGATTGTAGAAAAAAAAAAACACACTGACACGGTCCACCCCCCCCCCCCCCCTCATAAAAAAAAAAAGAAAGCATTATAAATTAAAAAAATAATAATAATAATTTTAAAAATTAAAAACAAATTGTTAAAGATAAAAAAATAAATAAAAATACCGACACATCTACTGCTGTCACATGAGATTAAAAAAAAAGTATCCGTATTCGGTATCGGCGAGTACTTGAAAAAAAGTATCGGTACTCGTACTCGGTCTTAAAAAAGTGGTATCGGGACAACCCTAATTCTTACATAAAATAATTGATAAGGAATACTTTTGTGATGTACGCAACCAGCTTGGTTCACAAAGCAGGCAATGCGTTTCGGGGGCATCGTGTGCTCCCTCTCTATCACAGCTCAGTAATGTTGTAGCCATTTTACAGAGCCATCTTTTTTTCTGCCCCGTCTAATTCCATTGCAATCTGTAAGTGTAGGATTTTTCTGGCATCTGCTTCCACAAATACACTTAGGCCTCGTACAGACGAGCGGACCTGTCCGATGAAAACGGTCCACGGACCATTTTCATCGGACATGTCCGCTGGGATCATTTGGTCTGATGGCTGTACACACCATCAGATTAAATTTCCTGCGGACAGACGACGCGGTGACGATGCGGTTACGTCGCGGTGACGTGGCGGAGACGATGACGCGGCGACGTGCGCGAACCCGGAAGTTCAATGCTTCCACGCATGTGTCGAATCACTTTGACGTCATGCGCGGGTTCTCGGGCCAGCAGACATGTCCGATGAGTCATACTGACCATCGGACATGTCCGGTGGACATGGTTCCAGCGGACATGTTTCTTAGCATGCTAAGAAACATTTGTCCGCTGGAAACCTGTCCGGTCGGCTGGAAAATTGTCCGGTCGGCCCTACACACGACCGAACATGTCCGCAGAAACTGGTCCGCCGGATGTCTTGTAAATCAATTAAACCATTTCTGGACTCCTTTGGCAATTTTGTTTACCTCTACTTCCGTTGGTTCAAGCTGCTATGGAGAGGCTGATGCCAAGTCAGAATCAGGTACATTCACTAGTTGCATTCAAAAATACATTTAATAATGTTTTAATGAACACATTATCACAATAACAAATTATCTGTTGTTTTTATAGCTCCATGAAATTCATCTTTAACATAGATAATAGCAACCTAGACAACCTCAGTTATGAAGGACACGTGACTTGCACTTGATCGTGGACTGATTTTTTTAGGTCTCTCATGAATGTGCAACGGCTGAGCAGTGTTGTAGTTTTCACTAGGTTCTTTGAACAGCCCCTGATGTCCTCTTTATGAGAGACCCGCTCTTGACTGTCCTGGGGACCTGCAAGCAAAGCGGAACAGCACCACACAGCAGACAGACAATATGTAATCAGACTTCTTGGAAATATTCAATCACCCGTAACGTTTGACTTTTGTTTGTTTCTAGAGGGAAATTAATGCTTATTTTTTTTCTGATTACCTCTTATCTCTTTAATTAAAGATCGCAACACGATCACTTGCAGTGAAAGAGGAGAAAATTAATATTTGTTTAGTTTATAGAACACAAATGTTTAATTCACATTCAGCCGTAATAGATATTATTTCTCAATTGACTGACCAAACTCTCAGCGCCAACATACCGGTGATTTATACGTCTCATTGTGGTGTTTAACCCTGTGAGCAATTTAAAAATTTAGTAGGACTGAGATGTACGTCTACATTAAAAAAGGATAAAAATGATAATTAAATTCCTGCAAAAAAAATAAAGTAATATATAAAGAATCTTAGCAATTACATTGGAATCTCATCAATACCATGGGCTCCAGCAGGGGTCAAGTCCTGGGGAAAAAAGTGTGGGAACTCCCACCCAAGATCCACTTCCCCACCAAAAAAAAACCCCAAATGATACGCTCATATGCATAATTACTAAACCACAAGTTCTTTCTAAATCCCACAATAACTCACGGCAGGCCTCCACAATGTCTCCTGGGAACAATGACAAAAGCTCCAAGGAGACATTGCGGCATCGAGGAAGTGACGGATTACCCGCACACTACCCCGATGAATCCATATACAGGAAGCGACCTGTAACATAAAGGATTACTAAGGTTCGCCTGCCCCTGACAGTGACTCGAGCTGGGCATCGGCACTTAGTGAAGGATCGGCACGGGTGGCTCGGCTGCTCTAGTCCTGCAAAGGGAACTGCGTTCCCGCTGTGAAAAAAGTGCAGGAACTCCGTTCCCACGCGTTCCCGCAGGACTAGAGCCCTGGGCTCCAGCCTCAATAAAAAAATGTCACCATGAGTTATGATCCATTGTGTGCATTCCAGATACACTGTGTGACCAAATGTTTGTACACACCTGACCATCACAACTGTGTGAACTTGGTGAACATAATATTCCAAAACTATAGTCATTAGTATGGAGTTGGCCTCTTCTTTTGCCACTAAAACAGCCTCCACTCTCCTGGGAAGGCTTTCCAAAATATTTTAATGTGTCCCATCTCAAGTCTATGATCAACTACCGACAGGGTCTATATCATTCTTCTTTTCCCCCAGCCCCCCTTGTTTTGTGCAGTCCCACTCTTAACCCAACTGATTGAGGCTGAAAGAGACCTACACTATATGGCCAAACATTTCAGACATCTGACCATCACACCTATAAAAGCTTGTTGACCATGCCATTCCAAATCCATTAGTATGAGGGTAGCACCTTCTTTGCTGCAATAACAACCTTCACTCTTCTAGGAAGGCTTTCCAAAAGATTTTGTAGTGTCTATTAGAATTTGTACCCATTCAGTCAAAAAAGCATTTACAGTGGATTTCAAAAGTAATATAGGGAGAATGTCATCCCGGGAGAAGGAACTGGAAGTTCTTCTCACAAGCATGCCCCGTTGGCTTCCTGGAGAGGAAGTGATGGAAAATCTCCCCAATTGTGAGACCAATGAGTACCTGACAGACAAGGGCAGACTGACAACTTATGGGGACCCCGGGCAATAGGAGATTATGGGGCCCCCGGGCAATAGGAGATTATGGGGCCCCCCCGGGCAATAGGAGATTATGGGGCCCCTCGGGCAATAGGAGATTATGGGGCCCCCCAGGCAATAGGAGATTATGGGGCCCCCAGGCAATAGGAGATTATGGGGCCACACAGTATACACACACACATACTGTATACATACACAGTATATCCACACAGTGTGTACATACACACAGAATAGGTACTGGAGAGGCGGGGCAGCTATAATCTTGTTTTTTTTAGACCAATAAGAGACATTTCAGGGACAGATGTAAAAAAAAAAATAGATTTTTACATACTGTCCCTGGTTTTACTGAGGATGGCAACCCTGATTGGGCCCCCTAGTAGCATGGGGCCCTCAGGCAGTGTCCAAATTCCCGAATGGTCAGTCCGCCCCTACTGACAGATGTTCTGACCCCTCATCACACTATTCAAAGCTAAAGAAGTTATAACTGGAGTCTCATCTTCATTTCAATCTGAAACAATTTATTTTTTATTTTTAGTACATCTAAAGTGCGGACGCAGATAAACAACACAGATAAACAGCTTTTCTCTCGACATACGGTACTTATTATTGATTTTTGTATTTAAATTGAAATCTGCTTTTGGGTAAATTTTCAAGAATAAAAGCGACATAAAAGTCTTATTTTTTTTATATATGTTTATAATATTCTGTTATGTAACAAAGCATTTATGTTAAAACAGCAACATTAGGCAAATAAGATTTTTGCCTAAGCAATTTAGATCTTGTTTTTGTGCTTTGTTTGTATTCCAGATTTTCCTCAATTTGTCATGTTTTTCACTTGCAAAGAAATGTTCATTGTTATGGTGACATTCCCAAATATATTATTCTTCTATCGAAAGCCACCAAAAGCAAATATTATGGGCCAGATTCATAGAAAACTGCGGCGGCGTAACGTATCGTCTTTAAGTTACACCGCCGCAAGTTTTCAGCGCAAGTGCCTGATTCACCAAGCATTTGCGTGTAAACTTACGGCGGTGTAACGTAAAGCCGTCCGGCGCAAGCCCGCCTAATTCAAATGGGGCGTGTACCATTTAAATGGCCGAACGTTCTGCGCATGCTCCGTTCGGAATTTTCCCGCCGTGCTTTGCGCGAAATTACAGCGCCCCAACGTGTTTTTTGAACGGCGACGTGCGTAACGTAATTTCGTATTCCCGGACGTCTTACGCAAAAAAAAAAATGTTTATTTCGATACGGGAACGACGGCCATACTTTAACATGGAGGAGTAATTTTACCCCATGTAAATAGCACTCTTAACTTTACAACGCGAAAAACCGACGTAAGAGAATGCGACGAACGCGCGTACCTTTGTGGATCGCCGTAATCAGCTAATTTGCATACCCGACGCTGGAAAACGACGCAAACTCCACCCAGCGGCCTCAGGAGAATTACACCTAAGATCCGAAGGCGTACGAAGCAGATACTCCGGCGTATTTTTTTCTGTGAATCTGGCCCTATATTCTTGGGTAAGGTTACCAAAAAAAGCTTCTTCATGATGCAAAGTCATAGGGGCAGATCCACGTACATCGGCGCATTTTTGCGTCGGGCGTAGCGTATCTAAGATACATTAGGCCGCCGTAACTTACTTATTTTTTTTGGAATCCTCAAAGAATTTGCGCCGTAAGTTACGGCGGCGTAGTGTATCTTTGACGGCGTAAGGGCGCGCAATTCGAATGGATGTGATGGGGGCATGTTTTATGTAAATACGTCGTGACCCGACGTAAACAACGTTTTTTTTGAACGGCGCATGCGCCGTCCGTGGGGGTATCCCAGTGCGCATGCTCTAAATTTAACCGGAACAAGCCAATGTTTACGACGGTGACGTCATTCTACGCAAATCCCTATTCGCGAACGACTTACGCAAAACGACGTAAAAAATGCAAAATTCGACGCGGGAACGACGGCCATTAGGCATGTGCAAAAGGGAAAAATTTGTTTTGTTTCGTTTTAATTTGTTATTTAATTAATTTCGTTAAGTTAGATTCGTTACATGTGTTAAATTCGTTTTCGGAATTCGTTCGTTTTCGACCGAATTTCGAAAAATCCAGTCGAATTCGAAAATATTTCGACCGTTTTCGGAATTCGTTTGTTTTCGACCGAATTTCGAAAAATACGGTCGAATTTAAAAATATTTCGACCGGATTCGAAAACAAATAATCTCTTTTCGAATAGAATTTATTTTCGAATTCAATTCGAATTTTTTTTTTTTTTTTTTTTCGAATTCCGATCGAATTGTTATTTTTTTTTTTTCGAATTTCGATCGAATTTCGTCCGTGGGTTTTCGATTAGGAATCGAAAACGTTCGTTCGGATTCGGTAAATTCATTAATATTGCAATTCGGGAATTCGTATGCATCCGAATGTCCGAATAATGAAAAATTTGTCCGAATTTCGATTCGGAACGAAACGGAATGCACATGCCTAACGGCCATACTTAACATTGAGTACGCCTCATAATAGCAGCTTTAACTATACGCCGGAAAAAGCCGAACGCAAACAACGTAAAAAAAAACGCCGCCTGGACGTACGTTCGTGGATCGCCGCATCTAGCTAATTTGCATACTCAACGCGGAATTCGACAGAGACGCCACCTAGCGGCCAGCGGAAAAATGCACCTAAGATCCGACGGCGTACTAAGACGTAAGGCGTACGCCTGTCGGATCGATCCCAGATGCAGTCGTATCTTTGTTTTGTAGATACAAAACAAAGATACGACGCGGGAACTTTAAAATTACGCGGCGTATCAATAGATACGCCGGCGTAATTCTTTTGTGGATCTGCCCCCTAAACAATACATTTTGCCAAGGAATGCAATAAGAGTATTATAGAGTCAACCTATATACAACAAAATGTCAAAAACGACCTAAAAGTGAATCTCGAAATAAATGGACTGTGTATCAGTATGGATAATACCTGCAGCATCTACGGTTCACTGTGTATTGGCCATTAGACCGCATTCCTGACCCGCAATGTGTTAGGTGCCGTTGGTGACATTGACAACCAACACTTTCTGGTCTCTTAAAGGATAATGATATCCGGAAACAAGTTTTTAGTGTGAAACATGTCACTCTTTAGCATGACTTTTGTTCTTGACACCAAGGTGGAAAGATCCAGCATTGCTATTATGATAAATACTTCCTTCTCCACCACCGGCAATGTCACATCACCTGTATGGGGGAAGGAGGGGGTGCTGGCCTCTTTATCGTCTTTTTCTGCTCAGGTTGTTTTGTCAGTGGATGAAGACTTCTTCCTGTGGACTAATGAGGGAGTTTTTTCAACACAACCAATAATATCTACCTGCATGAACATGTCTTCACTCAGGTCAGGAGTTCAGTGTTGTCCAAGCAAGCCCAAGGCATTGTGGGTACTGCAAGCCAAGCATGACATTTTTTTTCTTGTTTCTCATTTGTTTTACTCATATCAATAACCATATCTAGGAAAAACAGGCTTAGCTCTTGCAAGAAGATATATCAATAGTCAGCCTTGGTCAGTTTGTTTAACTCTTTATTATGTATGTACTGTATATATATTGTATGTATATATATAAATATATATATATATCTATATGCTTTGCAACAGCATTGCATACCCCCCAACTGTCCCTGATTTCGAGGGACTGTCCCTGATTTGGAGCAATGTCCCTCTGTCCCTCATTTTGGTCTGATCTATAGAGATGTATATAAAATTCACTTTTTATCTATCAAAAAGTGTTTCCCAGCACTAAACTTTCATCTGATTTCTAAATTGCTGCATTTGTAAATTCCAAAAGCCAATATAAAGAAATAGTAGTGGTAAAATAAGCACTTGTGGGTTTAACCAATCTTATTTTTTTTGTACAATTCTCCTTTAAGGGGGCGTGGCAAGGGGTGTGTCTTATGCTTACATACTTTTGCTGATAGGTGTCCTTCAGCTCCCCGAAGATAGCCGGAGTAGGTCTCGGCTCTTCACGGAGCCTGCGCACAGACTATGCGCAGGCGCCGTGACGCGCCATAGCCGGGGAGTCGGAATCTTATCTATACGATTGCACAGTGAGTACGGGGCTAAAAAAATAAATACAGGCATACTGTAGCTCGCGCTACTATGCCTAATTTAATTCTAGAAAAAAAAAATTGTTTTATTAGGGTGAACCCCCTCTTTAATGAAAAATAAAAATCAGCATCAGGCACAGTACTTACCACTAATAAAAAGTGTCCCATGTGCTGGTGGCTGCTGTGTTAGGTTGGAATAATATGTCCTCTGCCCGTGGATACCCCCATGTCTCATGACCCCAGGTGGTCGATGGACTTCTGAAGCTTTTATCTGGACCACATGCAAAGCATAGGCCTATGTGAGAGTACTCCAGATGTGAAGCGGTTAAAGGCATGCAGTGTCCAGGTGGAAAAGGAAGAGAGGTCTTGGAGGGGCATCAGTGCACATGAACAGTATGTGGGTTTGGGCAGAACCTAAGCTTGATGCCCTGCAACCCTGTATGTATAGGTGAGACCCAGTGGAAAGAACCTCAAGCTCTCCCCGTACAAGCAAGTCAGACACAGTTATCTAATTTCCTGGCTGGAGGATGGCCAACAACATCTAGTCTTTTCTACCCTAGTCTGACTGGGCAGCCCGTTTTATTCAGCATGGATGTGCCTTGGGGTGCCCACTCCTCCAGACTTGCATCTGCCCATCATAGCTTTTATTTGCCACCTGTGTCTCTGGTGGGGAGATTTCCCCTTGCTTTCTGTCAGAGCAGGAATCTCTCCAGTGGGAACACAGATAGTAACAAAACAAATTTAAAATGTGAAGAGTTAGAACAGGTTAACTTAAGAGTTATAACAGATTGGGCCAAATTCATAAAGAAGATACGACGGCGTATCGCCTGATACGCCGTCATATCTCCGAATCCGGCCGGTCGTATCTATGCGCCTGATTCATAGAATCAGGTTACGCATAGATCTCCCTAAGATCCGACAGGTGTAAATGACTTACACCGTCGGATCTTAGGCTGCAATTCTAGGCCGGCCGCTAGGTGGCGATCCCATTGCGGTCGGCGTAGAATATGCAAATTAGTCGTTATGCCGATTCACGAACGTACGCTTTGCCCGTCGCAGTAAATGTACGCCGTTTCCGTAGAGATACGCGGCGTAAAGATAAAGCTGCCCCCTAGGTGGTCTAGCCAATGTTAAGTATGGCCGTCGTTCCCGCGTCGAAATTTAAAATTTAACGTCGTTTGCGTAAGTCGTCCGTGAATGGCGCTGGACGCCATTTACGTTAACGTCGAAACCAATGACGTCCTTGCGACGTCATTTAGCGCAATGCACGTAGGGAAATTTCAAAATGGAGCATGCGCAGTACGTTCGGCGCGGGAAAGCGCCTAATTTAAATGATACACGCCCCATTTGAATTAGGCAGGCTTGTGCCGGACAGATTTATGCTACGCCGCCGCAAGTTTGTGAATCAAGCACTTGCCCATAAAACTTGTGGCGGTGTAACGTAAATGCAGTACGTTACGCCGCCGGAATTCTATGTGAATCTGGCCCATTGTTTTTACTATCTGTGTCTTAATTTTCCAGGGTCAACCACTCTTATTTCTTCTCCTGCTGTCACAGGGACAGGAAGTGAAGTAAAATATCCCTAACTGGGTCATAGATCATATAGTAAAGGCCTTGACATGGGTCTTAACCCTTTCCAAGTCTATGAAAAACTAAAAACAAAACATGTTCTGTCTGGAGTTGGGCCTCAATAATTAGGCTGGCAGAGAGCAGCAGAGTGAAAATGTGGTTCTCATAAGACATTGAGCGCAGCTAACTGAGACGCCAGGAACCGGACAGTTGTATAGGACACATTATCGCAGGACGGGGGCCTCCAGACAGGGCTGTGGGATCACTGTTATCCAATCAAGGATCCGGCCTGGACAAGTTAAGCAGTTATTCCAACTTCCCAGATTGGGTTTCACTCCAGAACTGTAATTGCACTTAGGAGTTTTATTTAGCAGACCATGCCCAGACATCAAAGAGACGCTAATGAATGATCCTTCACAGTGATTTCTGAGCACGGGATAAAGCTGCCCTGCGTCCAAAGAGCATAGACGGTAATGAAGACCTGGACATCCGAGCACTTTGTTTCTCAATGCTCAGATTCATCAATTTGCCTTCCTCAAAATATTGCTCAACGGACCTGTAGCTCCCTAAAGCAGAAGTGTAAGCAGATAGAAAAGCTTCTCATTTAACACAGTTCATTTTTTAAATCTTATATCTTACACTTTTAAGTTCGTCGGCCAGTCTGTATATTAGTTTTCTTCAGATAATAATCTAGGAAATGTCCCTTCTTTTCCCACTCAACTCCTCAGCCTTGTCCACTGAAACCAACACTCCCCTTCGTTGGGTAACACAATTTAGGTATCTGGGAGTAGATATCCAAAATGATGCCTGCCAATGTATCACAGATAATATCAATTTCTTGTTTTGTCCTGTTACCCTCAAATGGGCAGCATGTCTCTTCCACCAAGCCCAGTGGGATGGGTGAACCTTCTGAATATGATTTCTTTGCCTAATTTCCTCTTTTTTTCAGACATACCCTGTCCTTAAACCTTTTCTGATAAAAGTGACAAAGTCATTTCATCCTTTGTGTGGGCCAGGAAAACTCTCAGACATGCTAAAGCCGCTCTGTAATTGTTTGTTACTAGAGAAGGTCTGGCACTCCCCAACATTACAATCTGTTACTGGGAAACTGTATTGGTTACATTGCATTGGTGGTTCTCCCAACTGTCCGACAACCTGACAGCAACCCCTGAAGCTGCAGTTCTAGGGTCATATTTTGAACTGACCAATCTGGTCTTTATGCCGTGCACACACGATCGGTTTTACCGGTGAAAAAAGTGAGATGGACTTTATTCATCAGACAAACCGATCGTGTGTGGGTACCCATCGGTCTTTTTTCCATTGGTGTTAAAAAATAGAACATGTTTTAAATTTTTCCGATGGAAAAAAAACACACATGCTCAGAATCAAGTTGACGCATGCTCGAAAGCATTGAACTTAATTTTTCTCAGCACGTTGTAGTGTTTTACGTCACCACATTTTGAACGGTCGGAAATTTAGTCTGATAGTGTGTATATAAGACTGATGAAAGTCAGCTTCATCCATCGGTTTTTAGACCATCGGAATTCCGATCGTGTGTACAGGGCTTTAGAGGCTCTGAAAAAAAAACATGAGAAAGTTATATTGAACCATATTCTCTTTCTCAACACACACCTGTTTGTGGCACCCACCCCCCCCCCCCCCCACACACACACACACACACACTGACATATGCAATATAATGGACCCACAACTCCAGGCTAGGTATGGCATTAAGACACTGAAACACATCATACCGGAGGGTACTCTACTAAAATTCATAAAATTCAATGTGCTTAAGGACTCCTTTCAGCTACCCAACTGGATGTTCTGGGTTCCTACAGCTTAAAACCACAATCCAAGCACAATTTCTTACAACAATTATGCTAGCATCTAAACCAATTAAAAATCTTCTAATTACTTTCTGAAGTTCTCTGCACACTGGGATTCATATCAGTGGAAGAAGTTACACAGAAGACAATGATAAAAAGTTTGCTCTGTATGTAATATCATAGGACCATGTATTGAATGCCATTGGAAACTATTCATCCAACTTTGAGTTTTTAACAGCATACAAGGAGTGGCAGTCGCCCCCCCCCCCCTAGTTTGCATATGGGGTGCTGGACTAATAGCTTTCTATGAGGTCTGTAATTTTTTTAAAAGCATGATTAGAGCCTGAGGCTTGTAATACTAGCAAATTGTTGCCATTGGTTTCCGGCTTCTTGTTCTGGCCAATCAGCACAGGAGGTGGATCTAAAGAAGACCGGGTTAGCCGGGTGGAAGCTGGGTGGAAGGCGGGGAAGCCGCAGGGCCAGGTATCAGGGGAGCCGTGACCTCTGGGGGGCTCCGTTTGTGGGGTGAGTGCAGACCTGGAAGGGTTTGTTTGCACTAGCTGCCACGCATGCCAGTTCAAGTTTAGGTTCTTAGGATGCACCAAAGACTTTTCTCGCATTCCTCTCAATACTTTGTCCTGAAAGTTTTCCCCCTTTCTCATTTCATAAAGTTCAGTGGCATGTCCTTGTATCACAAGGACATGCCACTGAACTTTATGAAATGAGAAAGGGGGAAAACTTTCAGGACAAAGTATTGAGAGGAATGCGAGAATAGTCTTTGGTGCATCCTAAGAACCTAAACTTGAACTGTGGCCAGTCTATGGATATTATAATATTTATATAGTGTATTCTTAACAAGCAGTAAATACTCAAATTATTCCCTCACTGACCTCTGTAGCTGCAAGCAATGTGGAGTAATTCACTCTCAAAGCTAGTAGTAAATGCTTCTCAGTTTTACTTTTATTTTCAGCTCAGTTTCTCCACTCAGCAGTGAGTTGGTGGAATGGCAGCCTTCTAGCCTCCAAATCTCTAATGTAAATACAGAGTAGGCACTCAAAGAAGAGGCGAGAGAGATATGTGCAAAGACCTGCCTTGAATGCCTTCACTGTTTCTATTGTGAATTGTAAGGATGATTTACTCCACAGTGCTTCAGCTACAGTCACTAAGGGCTTGTTTTAAAGTGTGTTTACTGCATGTTAAGAATATGTAAAAGCTTAAATGTCCATAGCCTGGCCACATTTTCTTTTTGGCAGCATATTGAAGGCTTATGCTGAATTACTTGTAGTGGGGGATATAGCCACAGCACTTTGCATTTGTGCATTTTGAAGAAGGGCTAGAGCAGCAAAGGGTATAGGGTCCATGGTTCTTTTGATCACTAGACATCCATTATCTGTACATTGAAATGCATTATATAGCTGTTGTCATCAGAACAGGTGTCTTCGTTGGAAGATATTATTGTTCTAGTTAGGGTTGTCCCGATACCGATACTAGAATCGGTATCGGGACCGATACCGAGCATTTGTGCAAGTATATGTACTCGCGCAAATGCTACCGATGCTTCACCCGATACTTTTAATGTTTATCACTAAGCGCCACTGTATCTTCAGCCATCAGACGTCATCAGAGTGCGCTTGTCTCGGCTCTTCCTGAATGAATGAATGAATGAATGAAAACTTATATAGCGCAGCACATGCAAATTTAATCGCCTCTGGGCACTCTTTAGGCCTGGAGAAAAACATGGCTACTACCGGGTTCTCGTTTCGGGGGTTCTTCAACCAAAAACCCGGCCACTGGGACAGCCACGCCATTTTCCCTTTGGAACAAATCCAGCTGCAAGGTGAGGAGAAGGCGGCGGGGGGAACGTGTGGGGCCGTACAGCTCTCCTTGTAAATAGAACCTGTCACCACAGAGTTTTAGGTGCTCAGCCCTCATCCTCAGTCCTGGTTATTGATGGCCGAGCTCACCATGGGAGAGACACACAGAAGGCTCACTGCATACAAGGACTAGGGGGATCTGAGGGGAGAGCCACCTATCAGTGCCCAAAAGTGCCACCTATCAGTGCCCATCAGTGCCCACAAGTGCCACCTATCAGTGCCCACAAGTGCCACCTGTTAGTGCCCATCAGCACCAGTCAGTGCCCATAAGTGCCGCCTATCAGTGCCAGCCACCTGCCAGTGCCACCTATCAGTCCCCATCTGTCAAAGTGGCACATGACATTGAAAAAAAAGTATCGGTATTCGGTATCGGCGAGTACTTGGAAAAAAGTATCGGTACTTGTACTCGGTCTTAAAAAAGTGGTATCGGGTCAACCCTAGTTCTAGTGATAACTCTAAAATGTCAGATCTTCCAGCATTTTCACTAACACATTTCAATGCATGGGTCATTGTGTGCATTTTCCACATTCATTCACTGGCAGTGAATACATGGTATGCTGCTGTCAGGCTGGGCTGTAACTGACAGATCCAGCCCCTATAATGATCGGGAAACCAACATCGTGAGTACCATGACAGCTACAACATAATGGTCGCATACAGTTTCTTAATTAACAACCTCTCTTTGTTCTAGCTTCCAAGCTGTATTTTGTAAAGTATATAAGCACAGTGTAAAAAAAAATCATGAACATTTAAAAAATATATATATTAAATTAGTCAAAAGAGTTATTGTTAAATTAGGCAACATATGCCAACACTCTGCTGAATTGTGTTTGGGCTTCTACACTTCAATGACTTCTGCATTAGTAAGAAGCCTTGTCATTGACTGGGTTATACAACACTAATTCTATGATACACCTTGTAGTATCAGGTATGTGGTCCATACATTAGAGGACCATACTTTGGGTCAGTAAAGACAATACAGCCTTAAGGACATTAAGGCTACTTAAAGGGGAGTTCCACCCACAATTTCAATTTTTATATATAAATACCCCTGTAATACACAAGCTTAATGTAGTCTAGTAAAGTTAGTCTGTAAACTAAGGTCCGTTTTGTTAGGTTGTTAGAGCATTTAGTTAGTTTATAATCTAGAAATAGACCGTGGCCATCTTAAGTGTGGGCATCATGAAGCCAGACTGTATGACTTCCTGGATTTCAGCCTTGTAGATCTCACACATGTTTAGTGCTGCACAAGCGATGTAATAGGTTTCAGTCAGGTTTCCATAGCAACGAGAGTGTCAGAGGAAGTTGCCGCCCCTTCTCTATGCAAATAGGCTATTTGCAAGGACTACTGGGATACATGATGCCTATCCCAGAAACCCTTGCGAATAGCCTTGTGACTTAATAGCCTAGGCTAATAAGGAGGAGGAAGTAATGAAGGACTACAAAATAAAGGTATTTACAAGCAACAAAATAAATAAAAATTGTCCATTCTGAACACTATGAGATTAGGGCATGCAGCACAGACAAACATAAAAAAATGGGTGGAACTCCACTTTAATAGGGAGAAAAAGTCAGGTCACTGATGCACCTTTGCCCACCTCGCTACCCAGTAACCACTGTCACAATGCAAAGGTGATAGGACCAGTAAGACACAATACTGACTCAACCACCAATGCTGCCCCTTGCCAAACACTAGAGGGGAACTACAAGTGAGGTTTGCCTACAACAACATGCGGTCAGATGGGGCATACACACGGTCCGAATTTCCGATGGAAAAAGTCTGTCTGACTTTTTCCATCGGAAATTCCGATCTTGTGTACAGGGGCTTTAGAGCTATTTTCTGCAATATATTGCATTTTGTTCATAGATTTAGTTACACATTAGCAAGCAAGCAGCCACACCAGATTTCGATCTTTGTTCCACTTTAAGTCCATCTTTGTTTCATTTCAAATCCATTTTTGTTCCAGTTTAGGATAATCTTTTTTCCAGTTCAGACCCATCTTTGTTCCAGTTCCAGCCTCCACTGGGGCTGGAAGTCCCGATTTTCATTTTTGTTCCAGTATAAGTCTTCCATTATGTAGTGAAACTGGAAGATCTACATAACTCCCAGGCAACTAACACTTGCAAGGGCTTGGGTATACCAGCCCATGTATTGCCTCCATATGGCAGGTGAATAAAAGCCAACCCTTCACAATCTGAATAAAAAAGCCCCAGAGCTCAATAGTTTCTTCATGGCACAGAAATATTTTGAATATCACCTCTCATTTTTTCGTAATGACTGTCTTATATGAGAATCATGTAAAAAAAATGTAAAGACGGGTCAGATCAGTTAACACAGATGTACATGAAGGGAGGGGGGGTGATGAGACGTGGAGGGTGCGGACACAGATCACAACGCAGATAGAGACTGCAGCCAATTTGCAGGAGGTATGTGGGGAGAAAAGTGCTGCAATATACAGTTTATTTGGAAGCCACAACTATTTGAAGCGGTCAGGTGCAAAAGTATTATACAGTAGCAGGAAATGTACTGTCAGCTCTGTCATTGTGCGATTTAAAGTGAACCAGTACTGGCACTATATTGTAGAGTTACAGCTGGGCATCAAGAGCTGTCTGCACATCTTATTTTCCTTAGCAGCATAGGAGCCCCCAATCCCAGGCATATGATATGCATGTTTCTGTGACATCTAAGCCCTAGCAAACGCAGTGCAGTGTATATGACTCTAGGGGTCAGAGAGGCACGATGGAGGCATTGCTTTATCCCCAAAGTTAAAAAGACAAGCCTTAATTAGAAAATAGAGTGTTGCATGTGTAGGGGCCCAAAGAGACAGTTGTGTAGCTTTCAGTGCCATGAGGTTGACACCAGCATCTTTCGGTGCTGCATTTTAAGGATCTGGTGCAGTGGTCTCTGGAGCAGGGTAAGATATGTTTGATGCAGAAGTAGGACTAGGTTGCTGTGTTAGGGTCAGTAGTAGGGTTCATTTGGATGTTGGAGCTAAAGTTAGGATTTCGATATTTTGGACAGTATATATAAACCCAATCATGTTCTGGCATTTTCATGCTTTTTGTAGGACCAGCACAGTCGTTTAGTGGTTAGCACTTCTGCCTTGAAACTCTATGGTCCCCAGTTCAAATCCCAACTATTTGCATGGAGTTTCCATGTTCTTCCTGTGCTTGCTTGGGTTTCCTTCTACATTCCAAAGACATGCTGGTAGGTTAATTTGCTCAACTCCGTGTACCCAAGATGGCTGGCTAACCAACTAAGCACTTTGGGCCAGATTCACGTAGATGAGCGGCGGCGTAACGTATAGTAGATACGTTACACCGCCGCAAGTTTTCATCGCAAGTGCCTGATTCTCAAAGCACTTGCATGAAAACTTACGCTGGCGGCCTCCGGCGTAAGCCCACATAATTCAAAGGGGCGTGTGCCATTTAAATTAGGCGCGCTCCCGCGCCGGACCTACTGCGCATGCTCCGTTTTGAAATTCCCGCCGTGCTTTGCGCGAAGTGACGTCATTTTTTTGAACGGCGACGTGTGTAGCGTACTTTCGTATTCCCGGACGTCTTACGCAAGAACAAAACATTTTCAAATTTCGACGCGGGAACGACGGCCATACTTTATACAGCACATACATGGGCTGTGTAAAGTTAGGGCAGCAAAAACGACGACTAACTTTGCGACGGGAAACTAGACTAGCAGCGACGTAGCGAACGCGAAAAACCGTTGTGGATCGCCGTAACTACTAATTTGCATACCCGACGCTGGTTTACGACACGAACTCCCCCCAGCGGCGGCCGAGGTATTGCATCCTAAGATCCGACAGTGTAATTCAATTACACCTGTCGGATCTTAGGGCTAACTATGCGTAACTGATTCTATGAATCAGTCGCATAGTTAGGAAGACCCTAAAACAGAGATACGGCGGCGTATCAGGAGATACGCCGTCGTATCTTTTTTGTGAATCTGGGCCTTAGTGGTTAGCACTTCTGCCTTGAAACTCTATGGTCCCCAGTTCAAATCCCAACTATTTGCATGGAGTTTCCATGTTCTTCCTGTGCTTGCTTGGGTTTCCTTCTACATTCCAAAGACATGCTGGTAGGTTAATTTGCTCAACTCCGTGTACCCAAGATGGCTGGCTAACCAACTAAGCACTTTGAGTCCCCATGGAGAAAGGCGCTAAAAGTTTTCTTAACCAATTAACGACCGCCACACACACATATACGTCGACACAATGGCACAGGCAGGCAAATGGGCATACCTGTATGTCCGCTTAAATTTGCCGCCCAGCGGGCGCGCGCCCGCCGCGTGCCTCATGAGTGTGCTCGCGGGAACTCGATGTTCCCAGGCGGCCCGCGATTGCGGTCGGCAAAGGCAGAACAGGGGGATGCCTTTGTAAACAAGGCATTCCCTTGTTCTGCCTAGTGACATGTCACTGATCCCCGTGATCGGGAACGGTCATCAGTGACGTGTCACTGGTAGCTCCTCCCCCTAACAGTAAGAATCACTCCCTAGGACTGACTTAAATCCTTTAGCGCCACCTAGTGGTTAACCCCTTCAATGCCAGTGCCATTTTTACAGTATCAGTGCATTTGTATAGCACTGATCACTGTAAAAATTACAATGGTCCCAAAAATGTGTCAAAAGTGTCC
This sequence comes from Rana temporaria, assembly GCF_905171775.1. Classification (NCBI taxonomy): domain Eukaryota; kingdom Metazoa; phylum Chordata; class Amphibia; order Anura; family Ranidae; genus Rana; species Rana temporaria. Next base: position 22,782,965 of record NC_053501.1, read on the forward strand.
AATGTGTGCGCCATAAAGTTGCAGTCACCATTACTAGTAAAAAAAAATATGTAAATGCCATAAAACTATCCCCTATTTTGTTTACGCTATAACTTTTGCACAAACCAATCAATATACGCTTATTGCGATTTTTTTACCAAAAATATGTAGACGAATACATATCAGCCTAAACTGTGAAAAAAAATTGCTTTTTTAAAAGAAAATTGGGGATATCTATTATAGCAAAAAGTGCAATTTTTTTTATTGACGCTCTATTTTGGTTTATAGCGCAAAAAATAAAAACCGCAGAGGTGATCAAATACCACCAAAAGAAAGCTCTATTTGTGGAATTACAGGAATTACTATCCAGGTCTTCCCAACTTTCAGCCTGCCAGGCACATTCACTCTTTCTCCAAATACCAGTCTAGGGGTTATTGTTTTTGTTGTTTTTATTGTGGAGAACTTGGAAAGGAATGAGGAAAGTGTGGAATACTCCAAGAATAAGAACTGTGTACAACTGATGACTTAAAGGGTCACTAAAGGAAAATATTTTTTAGCTGAAATTACTGTTTACAGGGTATAGAGACATAATAGTTAACTGATTCCTTTTAAAAATGATTAAAAATAGATAAAAATCAATCATATAATGTGCCTACAGTTTCGTTTAGTTTTTGCTGTTGTTTCCTGGTTCTCTGATGTACAGAGAGCCAATAGAGGGCAGTGAGCCAATAGAGGGCAGTGATACTTTGTCTAAAACTCCTCAGCACCAATCCAGTTTCGTTTTACACACTACTGTCCACATTACACCTCCTTGATTAGTCACCACAGTGAGAAATCTCCCAGTACTGTGGTGATCAGGAAACAGACAACCAGGGAGTGTCCAGAACAGAGAGGAATTACAGCAACATCAAAGCAAAAACGAACAATGAGGACATGAAACCAGGACTGAAGTAAGGTAAAGGAAGCTATTTAGCTAAAAAAATCTTTCTGTAGCCTAAGTAGTAGTAGAGTCAATAGAGCAAGGTCCCTATAATAAATAAAGTGTCTGGACAGAGCTCGCCAGGACACCAGGCGGTGTCCCCTTGAACAGACCCACACCTGACTATAAGTAGGCATCAGAGGGGTAGCTAAAGCACAAGTTCCCCAAGATGTTTTCAATGTCTGTACTCACAAGGCCCAAGGACAGATGAAGCCTCTTTCCAATCTTGCCCTCCAGTGATAACAGGCAGATCTGTGGCAGACAGCTCCCCTCATTCAGCTTCTTCCAAGCACCTGGGTCTCAGCATTTCTTCCTCAGATCACCCACCTGAGGCCTCCACGTGGCAGGCTGTGCCTGAGAGGGCAGCATGCCCCCCTTAGGCTGGACTCCTCCACTCTGAGACAAGGCCCAGAGGATAGTTTGCTTACAGAATAAGTAGTCTCCCAACCTGCCTTCAGAGACTGCCTCTCTGGGATAGGCTGGGTCTGTATCAATATTCATGCTGCCATCTGCATAGTCCCACACCTATCATCCAGAAACTTCTCAAGTTATCTGGATACAGAGGGAGCTATCCAGCACACTAGCAGCAGAGCACACAGATCAGACCTAACTCATCAAATGCAGCTCACTGAGTACAGTGAGCCAAACGATGCTTTTACCTAAATTAACATTACAACCACACAACTGCAACTAAATTTACCCATCAAAAATGAACACTTACCTAACTATCCCAGCACCTACCTAGGCTGGTGCTACAACCACGTAGTATAGAAAGTTAAGTACATACTGGTGCCAGATCTTCACACATTGGCTCAGGTTAAGGTGTTCATTGTCAGTACAGAGTCATTTTAAAGAAAACTCTACAGAAGACATAAAATTCAGGAAGAGATAAGTAATGAAAAATGTACCTGTGTCTGCATTTTCTCTTTTCGGTTACATGGTTTAGAAGAAGAAAAAGTCATGACTAAAATATCAGACCTGCAGCAGGAAACACAGCCTGTTTCAAACAGCATCCTGCTTGTGCTTGCAGCAAATGGAAAGGTATTTGTATAGGCCGTTTAGTCCCATAGTGGCTGGAGTTCTTTTTTAAGAAGCACCTCTTCTATCTAGTATGGTCATTACAAAATCCCATTATAATTTCAAAAAACACCATCACTGTCTATGAAAACAGAAACTTTTTTTTAAAGTTGTCTCCTCTTCTCCAAAGGTCTCTTTGTGCATTTTAATGTAAGTGCTAACGCATGGAAATACACTATATTACCAAAACTATTGGGACGCCTGCCTTTACACGCACATGAACTTTAATGGCATCCAAATCTTAGTCCATAGGGTCAGGCCAGTCAAGTTCCTGCATCCAAAACTCGCTCACCCATGTCTTTATGGACCTTGCTTAGTGCACTAGTGCAAATGATTTGTTGGAGGGGGGATTATGGTCCTTCAGGGGTTGGGCTTGGCCCCTTGGTTCCAGTGAAGGGAACCCCTAAGGCATCATCGTACCAAGACATTTTGGACAATTTCATGCTCCCAACTTTGTGGGAACAGTTTGGGGATGGCCCCTTCCTGTTCCAACATTAATGCACACCAGTGCACAAAGCAAGGTCCATAAAGACATGGATGAGCGAGTTTGGGATGGAGGAACAGAGTCCTGACCTCAATCTGATAGAACACCTTTGTGATGAATTAGAACAGAGACTGCGAGCCAGGCCCTCCCAATACTTTTGAAAATATATATTTTTTTTAATGCAGCCAGTCATGAGGTTCTATATTATATGGGTCCCGGTGAATGTCTAAACCTCCGAAACACATGTTCTCATTTTTTTTTATTAGAAATTATTCCATTAAAACATTTATAGACTCTGTAGTCACTGGTGAGGCATCATCATTGATTTTTAATTGCGGTCGGCATAGAATATGTAAATCACTAGATACGCCTATTCACGAACGTACGCCCGGCCGACGCAGTACAGATACGCCGTTTACGTAACGCATTAGCAGGTCTAAAGTTATTCCATCAAATAGATGGAATAGTAATGTTAAGTATGGCCGCCGTTCCCGCGTCGAAATTCGAAAATTTTACGTCGTTTGCGTAAGTCGTCCGTGAATAGGGATTTACGTAGTTTACGTCCACGTCGAAATCAATAGGCCCGTGCGGCGGACTTAGCCGCAATGCACACTGGGAAATGTAGGCGCACGGCGCATGCGCAGTTAAAAAAAAACGTCAATCACATCGGGTCAAGCCTCTTTATCATAAAACACGCCCCCTCAGACAAATTTGAATTAGGCGCCCTTACGCCCGCCCGCTTTAGGCTACGCTGCCGTAACATAGCAGGCAAGTACATTGTGAATCATGAACTTGCCTCGCTAACTTACGGCGGCATAGCTTAAATGCCTTAAGCTACGCTGCCGCAAGTATGCGCTCGCCATCCTGAATCTAGCTACCAGTGTCTCTGATGCACGCACCCTGAGCATTAAAAGCCCAACAGAGGTAGTAACCCTTCTCTGTATGGCTGTAGCTGGACTTCAAACCTTTATTAAGGAACTGGTAGTCATTTTATGTCAGTTTGCTTACTGTTTTTGAGAGTAACGTTTCTGGAAAAACGAGAATTATGCAGAGAATTATGGGGTTAACTGCCTCTTTTACGCACATTTCCAGTGGCGTGTGAGTGCATGTGGCTAGTCGGGGTTACTAACCACCAAAAAAAATGTAACACACCTGTGACACAGTAAATAAAAAATATGTCGGTGAGAATGTTACCGCAGGCACTCAAAAGCTGGACTGAATTCATTGTATTTTTTTTTTTTGCTTTTGGTTTAAGCTAGTACAGCAGTTAAAGGGGAAATTCTGCTCCACCAACTCTAGCTTGCTGCTTCAAAAAAAAAAAAGGCATCATAAACTTTTTCCCAAGTAGGCCTTGTAGTGGCATATGTGTGTGTAGTGTGTGCAGGGATATGTGTGTATATGTAAGAGGTTATGGGGCAGATCCACGTACATCGGCGCATATTTCCGTCGGGCGTAGCGTATCTAAGACACACTACGCCGCCGTAACTTACTTACTTTTTTTTAATCCTCAAAGAATGCGTGCCGTAAGTTACGGCGGTGTAGTGTATCTTTGGAGGCGTAAGGGCGCGCAATTCAATTCGATGTGATGGGGGCGTGTTTTATGTAAATACGTTGTGACCCGACGTAAACAACGTTTTTTTGAACGGCGCATGCGCCGTCCGTGGGGGTATCCCAGTGCGCATGCTCGAAATTAAACCGGAACAAGCCAATGCTTCCAACGGGGACATCATTCTACGCAAATCCCTATTCGCGAACGACTTACGCAAACTACGTAAAAACATTCAAATTTCGATGCGGGAACGACGGCCATACTTAACATTGAGTACGCCTCATATAGCAGGGGTAACTATACGCCGGAAAAAGCCAAACGCAAACGACGTGCTCACTTTTGTAAGATACTGTAAGTTAAATGTGGTACACTCTAGCCCCCAAAAAGAATAGGTAGAAAGGCAACCGACCCCTGGTCTGCACATGTGCCTAGGGCCAAGGGTTCAGCAACAGGGCAGATCCCCACAATGTGCCCCCCCCCTCCCAAAAAAGGGGACGACTTGACAGGTCACAGGCAGGAGCAAGACCATAGAATGCATAAATAATCATAAATAAGATTTTCATTTTACTGTACATGAATGTTTGTCCAGATTTCATTTAACAAATATATTCTGTTAATAAATCTCTATGACACTTATAAAATGACTCAGAGCTTTTAGTGCTGAATAGAAAAGTCCCACTAATATACACAATATTCAAAAACTCTGAACGGGATGTCAGCACTTAAGCCATAACCAACTAGAACGGTATTTGTAGCACCCACTCTGGTGGGTATATATAGTCTTTAAAGTAGAACTAAGGTCAAAAATTTTAAATCAATATGTGATAAAATGAAGAAGGATGTAAAATATGTCTGCCTTTGTTTGTAATCTAAATGCAAGTAAATAGAGAAATGTAGCTGCTTCCCCTCCAGCATGTCAGCTTCCTTTATTGTGGAGACAACTTGACGTCCTCATTTCCAAAATGGTTCCGTTGTCCCCTTTTGCGGTATGCCGTCAAAGGGTTCTGTCAATTTCTCCAACCCATCAGAAACTCCAACCACGTCCCTTCCGGTTTATTTAAACCCTTAGTGATTGTAGATTTTAACGAATTGGTGGTTGGACACAACACCGACAACTGAATACAGTCCGGTACAGGAAGATTTATCTGTTTTGACAGCACAGCGGCTAATAGGGATGAGCCGAACATATGCGCGTTCGGTTCGCACCAGAACTTTCGAACGGACCGACCGTTTGCGCGAACATTTAGAACCCCATTGAAGTCTATGGGACCTGAACGTTCAAATTCAAAAGTGCTCATTTTAAAGCCCAATATGCAAGTTATTGTTGGAAAACGTCTTTGAGAACCCGGGTCTTGCCCCAGGGAACATGTATCAATGGAAAAAAAAGTTTTAAAAACTGTAGTTTTTTCTGGAGCAGCGATTTTAATGATGCTTAAAGTGAAAAAAAAAATGAAAAATTCCTTTAAATATCGTACCTGCTGGGTGTCTATAGTAGTGGCACGTGTTTAGAAATGTCCCTGCACAACATGAGATTACTATAAGAAAAAATAAATGTAATACTCCTTGCGGCTTTAATGTAATGTTTGGTCCCTGCAATATGGATAAAAATCATTGAAAAAAATAGCATGAGTTTCCCCGCCACCACTCCCCCAAGGTCATTACAAGACCCAGTGCCTATCATGACCTCCCTGGGGCCCTAAGCAAAATGACCTGGCACATTTAAAATGATAAGCGGAAGGCGCTGATGACAGTGACATGTCACATTAAAGAAAGTTGGGGATTTAGAGGTGAGCTGTAGATGGGAGGTGTAGAGGCGAGTTGTGGATGGGAGGTGTAGCAGGGAGTTGTGGATGGGAAGTGTAGAGGGGAGTTGTGGATGGGGATTCAGAGGTGAGTGGTGGATGGGGATGCAGGGGTGAGTTGTGGATAGGGATGCAGAGGTGAGTTGTGGATGGGCATGTAGAGGTGAGTTGTGGATAGGGATGCAGAGGGGAGTTGTGGATGGGCATGTAGAGGTGAGTTGTGGATAGGGATGCAGAGGGGAGTTGTGGATGGGAATGTAGAGGTGAGTTGTGGATAGGGATGCAGAGGTGAGTTGTGGATAGGAGGTATAGAGGTGAGTTGTGAATGGAGATACAGAGGTGAGTTTTGGATGGGAGGTGTAGAGCAGACAAACAAAAAAGGTCCTATGTGCTGCACATCACTGCAAGACCCTGTGAATAGGGCTGAGGCTGTCATTTCACATATCCATAGGGTCTTACAAGGATGTGTGACATATAGGACCTTTTTTGTCTGTTGTATCATTGGAGCTGGGATGATAACTTTCCTTGCCAGCACTCCCAGCAGCATACTACAGAAGAGGACCTTGTTGGAGCCTTGAGAGACACCCTTTATTTGTTGTCTGGTCACAGGTGTAGAGGTGTGTTGTGGATGGGGGATGCAGAGGTGAGTTGTGAATGGGGGATGCATAGATGAGTTGTGGATGAGGGATGCAGAGGTGAGCTGTGAATTGAAGGTGTATAGGAGAGTTGTGTTGGGGATGGAGAGGTGAGCTGTGAATTGGGAATGCAGGAGTCAGTTGTGGATGGGAGGTGTAGAGGTGAGCTGTGGATGGAGAAAGTGTGTGGAGGTGAGCTGCAAACATAGGTGCAGAGGTGAGTTGTGGATGGGGATGAAGGAGTGAGTTGTGGATACAAACGCAAAGGTGAGTTGTGAATGGGGATGCAGAGGTGATTTGCGGATGGGAGGTGTAGAAGTGAGCTGTGGATGGAGGATGCAGAGGTGAGCTGTGGAAAGGCATGCAGTGGTGAGCTATGAATGGGGATGCAGAGGTGAGTTGTAGATGGTGGGGTGCAGAGGAGAGCTGTGGATGAAAATGCAGAGGTGAGTTGTAAATGGGAGGTGTAGTGGTGAGCTGTGGATGGAGGATGCAGGGGTGAATTGTGGAAGGAAGGTGTAATAGCGAGCTGTGGATGGGGAATGCAGAGGAGAGTTGGGGATGGGGATGTAGGGGTGAATTGTGGAAGAGGATGCAGAGGTAAGCTGCAGAAAGGGATGCAGCGGTGAGCTGAAAATGGGGATGCAGAGGTGAGCTGTGGATGGGGATGCAGAGGTGAGTTGTAGATGGTGGGGTGCAGAGGTGAGCTGTGGATGGGGATGTAGAAGTGAGCTGTGGATGGGGATGCAGAGGAGAGCTGAGAATGGGAGTGGTAGAGGTGAGTTGTGAATGGGGATGCAGAGGTGGGTTGTGGATGGGGGATGCAGAGGTAAAGTGTGGAAAGGGATGTAGTGTGAGCTGTGAATGTGAATGCAAAGGTGAGCTGTGGATGGAAGGTGTAGAGGTGAGCTGTCGATGGGGGGGGGTGGTGAAGAGGTGAGCTGTTGATGGGGGTGTGTAGAGGTAAGCTGTGGCTGGGTATGCAGAGGTGAGTTGTAGATGGGAGGTGTAGAGGTGAGCTGTGGATAGGAGGTGTAGAGGTGAGCTGTCGATGGGGGGGGTGAAGAGGTGAGCGGTCGATGGTGGGGTGTAAAGGTGAGTTGTGTATGGGGATGCGGAGGTGAGTTGTAGATAGTGGGGTGCAGAGGTGAGCTTTGGAAAGGGGTCCACAGGTTATCTTTGGGGAAGGGATGCAATTTTGGTGTTGCTAGTGTTGCTATTGACGTTCAGAGTAGCAGCCTACACACAGATAAGTGACCTGACCCTATTGCATCAGGTTATAACTCCCTACACTACTTTGTTGATCAGTGCAGACCGCCGACTGGCTAAATGTAAACAAAGCAGTGTTTATCCTGGTGATGACAGGTCTCCAACATGGGGAAAGAAATGCCAGAGGTTACATTTGCAACCTGGATCTATAAAAGAGTTCATACGCTTTAAAAGACCAGCTATCCTTAAACGGGGGGGGGAGACAAAATTCTGTGCGCGGTTGGCGCCGTGGGCGAGGACTGCGAAAAGTGTTTACCTATTACATCTAACCTAAAATAAACACGCATAAGATGAGGTCCCAGATACCTAGAGAATTTCAATTCCGACGACTGTCTGAAATGCCACCGCGGATGTCACCGCCGCGACTTTCCTAATGTCCCCCCGTTCTATTACTTCCCCCGTTGATACAGATCAAAGATTTACGCCGCGGCCCAAACTAATGTATTTTCATAGTTCCGCGTGTGACTTTGGTGGGCTATCAGACAAATAAATGGTTTTTACATGATGGGATGTAGAAATGCCTACAGCGGCTTTGGAGATATGGAAAAATGTAAATCTCTCCTACTGTTTCACTAGATTATTTCAATTCTCACTGTTTCCCATGTTAATAGACTTCCGTGCCACTGACAGTATTTTATTTTAAAACAGGTCCTTGTTTCTTTTTTTTTTTTACCTTTTTTTTTTTTTAACGTCTCTCCCGTTGAAAAGAAATAAAGATTGTTGAAAGCTCAGACCGTGAGCAATGTCTTGTGTTCCTGAGCTGGAGAACAAAAATTACTTAATCCATCATTTGCACATGGAGGTACAGGAAGAAGGATGTTGTCATACTTTGCTTTATTTCTCAGCTGTTTGATAGGGAACCGGGGTGATTGATAGGCCTGATGGTCCGGAGTGCCGAGACAAATGTAGTGTTACCGGGGACAGGAGAAGATAGCATCTAAATAGGAAACTGGAGTGTGGATGAGGGATGCGGCACGGGATCCACTTAGCATGACATAATGGATTTTTAGTAAAATTAAAGCCGTCACTCAAATGACACGTACATTTCATAGATTAACCCGGTCGGCTGTGCCGGAGGGGGCGTCTTCGGTTGGGTTTCAGTTTGAATGAGTTTAAAAACTCAACTCCAGGCAAGCAGCTAAATATGCAGATGTTATGCATAGAAGGGAGGCTAACTTATCAAAGGAATTGTTTTTCTGTTCATCCAGTCCTAGGATTTACACAGCTCTGCCATACAGTATAGGCTTCTCAAATCAGCTGCTAAATGTTGCTGTAGTGCTGCACATAGGTGTGCTCAGCCTATTGTATTGGGGTTAGGGGGTTAGAGAGTTAGAGGGTTAGGGTTAGGGTTTGTGTTAGGGTTAGGTTTTAGGTTTAGGGTTTAGGGTTAGGATGTTAGGGTTTAGGGTTAGGGTGTTAGGGTTAGGGTTTAGTGTTAGGGTGTTAGGGTTAGGGTTTAGGGTTTAGGGTTTAGGGTTAGGATGTTAGGGTTAGGGTTTAGGGTTTAGGGTTAGGGGCTAGGGATTAGGGTTTATTGTTAGGGTGTTAGGGTTAGGGGTTAGGGGTTAGGGGTTAGGGTTAGGGTGTTAGGGTTTAGGATTAGGGGTTAGGGTTAGGGTGTTAGGGTTAGGGTTTAGGGTTTAGGTTTAGGGGTTAGGGTTTAGGGTTAGGATATTAGGGTTTAGGGTTAGGGTGTTAGGGTTAGGGTTTAGAGTTTATTGTTAGGGTGTTAGGGTTAGGGGTTAGGGTGTTAGGGTTTAGGGTTAGGGTGTTAGGGTTTAGGGTTAGGGGTTAATTGTTAGGGTGTTAGGGTTAGGGTGTTAGGGTTAGGGTGTTAGGGTTAGGGTTTCCCCTTGAATAATAAGGCTAGGACTCAGAAATTAGAATAGGGACCTCCCCCAGAGGTGAAAGGTCAGAAGGCGGGTTCGCAGAGGTCAATGGTCACGAGTCGTGGCTCACCCACCCCCACCAAAGTGTACCGCTCACCCCAACCAAGTTGGGGATTGAGCAAGTCGTCGGCATGTGCGTGTGTGTATATATCCACTTAACCCCCGGACCATATTGCTGGTCAAAGACCAGAGCACTTTTTGCGATTCGGCACTGCGTCGCATTAACTGACAATTGCACGGTCGTAAGACGTGGCTCCCAAACAAAATTGGCGTCCTTTTTTTCCCACAAATAGAGCTTTCTTTTGGTGGTATTTGATCACCTCTGCGGTTTTCAGTTTTTGCGCTATGAACAAAAATAGAGCGTCAATTTTGAAAAAAATGATTTTTTTTACTTTTTACTATAATAAATATCCCCCAAAAATATATAAAAAACATTTTTTTTCCTCAGTTTAGGCCGATACGTATTCTTCTACATATTTTTCGTAAAAAATATATATCAATAAGCGTTTATTGATTGGTTTGCGCAAAAGTTATAGCGTTTACAAAATAGGGGGTAGTTTTATGGCATTTTTATTAACATTTTTTTTTTACTAGTAATGGCGGCGATCAGCGATTTTTTTTTGGTACTGCAACATTATGGCGGACACTTCGGACACTTTTGACACATTTTTGGGACCATTGGCATTTTTATAGCGATCAGTGCTATAAAAATGCATTGATTACTATAAAAAGGCCACTGGCAGGGAAGGGGTTAACACTAGGGGGCGGGGAAGGGGTTAGGTATGTTCCCTGGGTTCTAACTGTGTTCTAACTGTAGGGGGGGTAGGACTGACTAGGGGAAATGACTGATCGCTGTTCATACATTGTATGAACAGACGGTCAGGCATTTCTCCCCTGAATGGGGAGACACACACAGCTTTCGGTTCTCGCTCTGTAACGAGCAATCGCGGTTGCCCGGCGGTGATCCGGTGGCGCGCACGCGCCCCTAGTGCCCACTTCGCTTGCCGACGTAGAGCTACGGGCTCTCGCGCAGGACAGCCGACCTGCCGCCGTAGAACTGCGGTGGCTGGTCGGCAACCAGATATACACTCAGGGCTGTCTTTAACACAGGGCAAAAGGGGAAGCTGCCCTGGGCCCAGTGATTGTTGTGGGGCCCAAAGCAGCTGCCCCTTGAGCCTGCACTGCCCACAAATAGTTGATACGTGGATATGGGAAAGCACAAGAAAATGTTTGCCCAGGGTCCAATCAATATAAAAGACAGCCCTGTAAAAATGTATTGCTAAAATATGTAACGCAGAGCTAAATCATCTTGTGTCTTATTTCTCAAGGTTTAAAGAAAAAACTCTGCCGTTCTTTATCACCCCGGCCAAATTTTTGACATATCACATGGCTGGTGACATCATAGGACCGTCAGATGTGCCAGGACGGTTCAACTGCCCTCCCCCGGGCCAAACTGTCTGTAGAGCATTGCAGAAGGCTCAATAAATGTGTATGTTTTAGTTCAGTGGAGCATACAACTCAAAGCTGGACTCCCTGCAGATAGAAAAATAACAATAAAGTGCACAAAAACCTAAAACAATCAACTTTTTTCTTCCCTTTTTGTCTGTAATAATACAATTTTGCTATATCTCAGTCAGGTTGAGGGGGGAAGAGCTAGATGATATTGGCCATCCTCCAGCTTCTAATGCACACTGTGAGAAACTCACCCATTCATGGTCGGCCTGCATAGAGAAGCATCAAGCATAAGATCATCTACAGCCCAGGGGCGAACATGCCAAACCCCCCCCCCCCCAAGATGTATTATCTATGTGTCAGCAAATATCACCGCCCCCCCAAAAAAAATTAATCACCCCCTAAGATCCCCTCCTTCCAGTACAAATCAGCCCACTGCTGAAATCCCCCCTACCAGAACAAATCTTTGCCCCCCCCCAAAAAAAAGCCCCACTCCTGGCACAAATGCTTTACCCCAGAAATTTCCCCACTAAGCATAAATCCTCTCCCCCCACTCCAAATCCCCCCTTCCAGCACAAATTGCCCTTCCCCAATGCCTCAACCTAGCACAAACCACCCCTCTCACACACAAATTTCCCCTCCTAGCACAAATACCCTCCAATCACCCCATCTAGCACAAATCCCTCTGCCCCCAAAAAATGTTTCCCCTCTGCCATATTACTTTTCTAGCAAAAAAACAAACAAATCCCCCCCCCCCCCACAGCACTAATCCACATTCCCATAAACACCCTCCTAAACCTTGTGGACGGCCTTCCCAGAAGAGTTGGAGCTGTTATAGCTGCAAAGGGTGGGCCAACTCAATATTGAACCCTACGGACTAAGACTGGGAAGCCATTAAAATTCATGTGCGTGTAAAGGCGGGTGTCCCAATACTTTTGACAATATAGTGTATGCCATTTATTAATTTTGCCCATAGTTCCACATGAACACATATCTGATGCTAAGTTCCACTTTAATTATATGTATCAATTGTTGTAAAGAAAGTGGAGTTGTCCTTTAAGCCCCACCTACCTAACTTAAGAAACAGGGAAACTACTGACTCACAATCAAGGAAGTGTAAACACCAAAAGTAATACAAAAAATTAATCTGGAAACCATTTGTATTTGTTATTGGTTTATTTGCTTATGTGTTTATTTGTTACATTTCTCAGATGAAAAGCTTGGAGTGGAACTTTAAGCCCCACCTACCTAAAATCATAATCGGGGAGAATTCAAGAATCTGAATCAAGGAATTAAAAACACCAAAGTAATAATAAAAAAAAAAATCAAGTATCAAAAAAAAGTTTATTTTTTATATACAATCACAATATATATCTTAAAAATATAAATATAAATATATATATATATATATATATATATATATATATATATATATATATATATATATATATATATATATATATATATATATATATATATATATATATATATAAATATAAATATATATATATATATATATATATATATATATATATATATATATATATATATATATATATATATATATATATATATATATATATATATATATATATATATTAATTAGTTGTTCATTTTCCTAGGTGGAAAGCTCCTCAAAACTGATTTTTCTTTTAAGCCATACCTACCTAAATTCTGAATCAGGAAAAATTAAAAACTCAGATTTAAGGCCTTATAAACACCAAAAGTAATGGAAAATAACACATCTATCTAAACAAAATATGTTTTCAGTTGTGTGTTTGTTTGAATATTTGTAATAAAAAAAAGAAAACATATATCTAAAAATGTTTATTGGCATATTTGTTAATTTTCTTGGATGCAAAGCTTGTTGTGGAATTGTCGTTCAAGCCCAACCTACCTAGCATCAGAATTAGATTAAAATATAGACAAGGCAAGACATTTTAAACACCAAAAGTAATTAAAAAAAATAAAACATATACCTAAAAAATGTTTATATTTTATTTTGTTATATGTTTGCTAATTTTCTTAGGTAAAAATATTGGGGAGGAGGGTTATCTTCAGCCCCACCTACCTAACATCAGTATCTTAAAAAATTTAACATTTTGAATCAATGAATTATAAAAAAAAATTATAATAATAATAAAAAAATTAAAACATATATCTAAAAAAAATGTTTACTTGTCTGCTTATTTGAATTTTTTTTATATTTGCTTGACTTGGCGTGGAGTTTTCCTTTAAACCCCACCTACCCAATATCAGAATCACGAGAAATTATTGGGTCAAGGAATTTAAACACCAAAAATAATTACCAAAAATAATAAAATATATATCTATAAAATGTTTATTTGTTGTTTCTTTATGTGCTTATTTGTTCATTTTCTCAGGTGAAAAGCTTGGTGTGGAGATTTATTTTAAGCCCCTCCTACCTAACATAAGAATCATAGAAAATGATAGGCTCAGAATTAAAGAATTGTGAAAACTAAAAGTAATAAAAAAAGAACATATGCATCTAAAAAAGTTTGTTAATTTTTCCAGCTGAATAGCTTGGGATGGAGCTCTCCTTTAGGCCCCAGCTAGCTAGCATCAGAATCAGAGAAAGTTATTAACTCAGAAGTCAAGTCAAGAAATTATAAACACCAAAAGTAGTGAAAAAGATAAAATATTTGCAAAAAAAAGTATTTCTCTCTTTTTTTTTTTTTTGCATATGTGGTTCATTTTCTTGAGTGAAAAGCTTGCTGTAGAGTTTTCATTTAAGCGCCATCTACTTAACATCAGAATTAGTTGGAAATTGTAGACTCAGAATTAAATAATTGTAAAAATCCAAACATAATAAAAAATAAAACATTTATCTAAAAACAAGTTTATTCATTTGTTGTTTGTTTATTTGTATAAAAGTTGTCCTCTAGGCTCCACCTATTTAACATCAGAATCAACGAAAACTATAGACTCAAAGTCAAGAAATTATAAACACCAAAACGAATTAAAAAAAAAATTATCTAAAGAAAAATTATTTGTTGTTTGTTTTTTTTGCACATTAGTTAATTTTCTCGAATGAAAAGCTTGGAATGGAATTTCCTTTTAAGCCCCGCCTACCTCACTTAAGAATTAGGGGACATTATAGGCTTAGAATTAAAGAATTGTAAAAACAAATGTAATAAAAAGAAAACATAGGTAAAAAAGGTTGGTTCATTTGTTGTTTGTTTATTTGCATATTTGTTTTGTGTAACTTTTCTAAAGTTTAATACTTGGAGTGGAGTTTTCCTCTAAGCCCCACCCACCTAACATCAGAATGGGGGGAATAATAAACTCAGAGTCAAGGAATTATAAACACCAAAAGTATTTAAAAAATATATATATATTTTTTTTTTTATTTATTGTTTGTTTATTTGCATATTTGTTCTGAGTGAATTGTATCTCAGGTGAAATACTTACAGTGGAGTTTTCCTCTAAGCTCCACCTACCTAACATTAGAATGGGGGGGGTAATTATAAACTCAGAGTCAAGGAATTATAAACACCGAATGTAATAAAAAAAATATTTAAAAATGTGTTTTTGTTATTTGTTTATCTGCATATTTGTTCTGAGTGAATTTTATCTCAGGTGAAATACTTAGAGTGGAGTTTTCCTCTAAGCCCCACCTACCTAACATCAGAATGGGGGAAATTATAAACTCAGAGTCAAGGAATTATAAACACCAAAAGTAATAAAAAAATATGTTTATTTAAAAAAAAAAATATTTGTTGTTTGTTTACTTGCATATTTGTTCTGAGTGAATTGTATCTCAGGTGAAATACTTAGAGTGGAGTTTTCCTCTAAGCTCCACCTACCTAACATCAGAATCTGGAAATTTTTCTGAGTGAATTTTATCTCAGGTGAAATACTTAGGGGCAGATCCACAAACAATTGCATGGGCGCAGAGTATGTGAGATACGCTACACCGCTGTAACTTACTGTTCCCAGCTTCGAATCCTCAAAGAATTTGCGCCGTAAGTTACGGCGGCATAGTGTATCTCACATACTCTGCGCCCATGCAATTGTTTGTGGATCTGCCCCTAAGTATTTCACCTGAGATAAAATTCACTCAGAAAAATTCAAATGCGGCGAGTAGGGGGCATGTTTCATTTAAATGAAGCGCGTCCCCGCGCCAAACGAACTGCGCATGCGCCATCCCTAAATTTCCCGCTGTGCATTGCGCTAAATGACGTCGCAAGGAAGTCATTGTTTTGACGTGGACGTAAATTACGTCCAGCCCGATTCACGGACGACTTACGCAAACAATTTTTTTTTTTAATTATACGCGGGAACGACGGCCATACTTAACATTGAGTACGCCACCATATAGCAGCTTTAACTATACGCCGGTAAAAAGCCGACTAGAGATGACGTAAAAGAATGCGACGGCCGCTCGTACGTTCGTGGATCGTCGGAAATAGCTAATTTGCATACTCTACGCTGATTACGACGGGAACGCCACCCAGCGGACACCGAAGAATTGCATCTAAGATCCGAAGGCGTACGAAGATGTAAGCCTGTCGGATCTAACCCAGATGCCGTCGTATCTTGTTTTGAGGATTCAAAACAAAGATACGACGTGGGAAATTTGAAAGTACGCAGGCGTATCAATAGATACGCCGGCGTACTCGCTTTGTGGATCTGCCCCTTAGGCCTCGTACAGACGGGCAAACATGTACGATGAAAACGGTCCGCCGGACCGTTTTCAGCGTACATGCCCGCCTGGAGATTTCTGTATGATGGCTGTACACACCATCATACAGAAATCCGCGCGTACATGATACGCGGCGACAAGGCCGAGCCGTCGCCGCGACGATGATGCGGCGACGTGCGCGGCCCTGGCAGTTCAATGCTTCCACGCATGCGAGGGATGGCGGCCGCTCGGACATGTACGGTAAGCCTGTACAGACGACCGAACATGTCCGACGGACAGGATTCCAGCGGGCATGTTTCTAAGCAAGTTTAGAAACATTTGCCCGCTCGAAAGCGGTCTGGCGGGCAAATGTACGCTGGAATCCTGTCCGCTCGGCTGTACAGACGACCGAACATGTCTGCTGAAACTGGTCCGTGGTCAGCAAACATGTTCGGTCGTGTGTACGGGGCCTTAGAGTGGAGTTTTCCTCTAAGCCCCACCTACCTAACATCAGAATTAGGAACATTTTTGACTCAGAGTCAAGGAATTATAAATACCAAAAGTAATTATAAAAATTAATTATAAAATACAACGTAAATACAACATAAATACATAAATACAACATAAAATATATCTAAAAAAAAATTATTTGTTTAATGTGGAACCCTTGAACTGGCCATGGGGTGAAGTGATCCCAGTCTGTCTCTGGACTCATTCGGAATGATTTAGAAGAAGTCTTTCTGAGAAGGTCAGTTTGTCTGTGCCCGTAACTCATAGACCGGTGTTTTCATTTGGAACCGCAGTAATGGGAGGCTTGCCATTTCTACATTAAACAGAAAACACTGTCAATAAGGCTGCATTCACACCTAAGCGACAGCCGCGTACGCGTGTAGCGGCAGATTTGCCGCGATTACAAATGTTTCTTTTTTTTTTTTTTTTTTTCTAAAGTATTCCCATTGCTGTCTATGGGAAAACGCGCGTGTCGCTTGAAAAAAAGGGTCCGGGACTTTTTTTCAGGCGACAGGCGTTGCGCGTCTATGAGATGTGAACCATCTCCATAGACGGCAATGGGAATTCTCACCTCTAGCGACAGAAGCGTCCCGCGTCGGGCGTTTTGTCGCTTAGGTGTGAATGGGGTCTAAAACAAGAGGCACAAAATCAATACCGTGTCAGACAAATTAATTATCAATGTATGAAGATAAAAATAATGGTATGAGATCATCAGCTTGTGCGCTGGGCTCCGTCTATACAAATCTTATATAGGTTTCACATCCCACATCCGACAGCCTATGTATTAGAAGCTTCACCGCTGTCTGCCACCAGCAAGACAGCGAGCATGCGCAAGTCACCAAGGAACTTTTTATTATCATTATTATTATTATTATACAGGATTTATTTAGCACCAACAGTTTGCGCAGCGCTTTACAGCATTAGGGCAGACAGTACAGTTACAATATAGGAGGATCCTGTTAAAAATTAGGAACAATGGGCCAGATTCACGTAGAATCGCGGCGGCGTAACGTATCGTAGATACGTTACACCGCCGCAAGTTTTCATCGCAAGTGCCTGATTCACAAAGCACTTGTGATGAAAACTACGCCGTCGGCCTCCGGCGCAAGGCGGGCCAATTCAAATGGGCGTGTGCCATTTAAATTAGGCGCGCTCCCGCGCCGGACCTACTGCGCATGCTCCGTTTCGCAATTCCCGTCGTGCTTTGCGCGCCGTGACATCATTTTTGATCAAATACCATAAAAAAAAAAGCTCCATTTGTGGAAAAAAAGGACGTCACTTTTATTTGGTTACAGCGTTGCATGACCGCGCAATTGTCACTTAAAGTAACGCAGTGCTGTATCTCAAAAAATGGCTTGGTCATGAAGGGGGGTAAATCATTCGGAGGTCAAGTAGTTAATGATTTACCTAAACACTTTTTTTTAAAACGCGGCTTAGGCGTATTTTTGATGCTGCTTTTCTAGTGGCGTTTAGAAGAGCCGGGCAGACGCCCAGTGTGCATGGGGCCGTATTTCTATAGCTGGATGTTGCCTATAAAAGTTCCAATAATTGATCATCTGAGGGCACATCTGAGGGCACAATAACATACGTGGCACTTGTCAAGTGGTAGACTTTAGTATAAATAAGGAAAAAACGACTTGCGACGACGTAACGCACGCGAAAACCTTCGTGGATCGCCGTAAAGGCTAATTTGCATAACCGACGCAGGAAAACGACGCAAACTCCACCCAGCGGCGGCCGAAGTATTGACGCCTAAGATCCGAAGGCGTACGAAGCCGTAAGCCTGTCGGATCTTACCCAAATGCCGTCGTATCTTGTTTGTGAATCACAAATTAAGATACGACGCGGCAAATTTGAAAGTACGCCGGAGAATCAGTAGATACTCTGGCGTATTTCTTCTGTGAATTTGGCCCAATATTTTTTACTTTTTGCTATAATAAATATTCCCCCAAAAAATACTGTATTTATTGGCGTATAACACTTGCTTTTTTACCGTGAAAATAGAGGGTAAACTGTGACTGCGTGTCATACGCAGGGGGCTGTGGAAAGTTTTTTTCCTGAAACTTCCCTCTCAAAGTTATGCCGCGTACACATCCGATGAGAACGGACTGATGGACCGTTTTCATCGGTTAACCGATGAAGCTGACTGATGGTCCGTCGCGCCTACACACCATCGGTTAAAAAACCGATCGTGTCAGAACGCGGTGACGTAAAACACAACAACGTGCTGAAAAAAACGAAGTTCAATGCTTCCAAGCATGCGTCGACTTGATTCTGAGCATGCGTGGATTTTTAACCGATGGTTGTGCCTACTAACGATCGTTTTTTTTCCCATCGGTTAGGAATCCATCGGTTAAATTTAAAGCAAGTTGGCTTTTTTTTAACCGATGGTTAAATAACCTATGGGGCCCACACACGATCGGTTTTGACCGATGAAAACGTTCCATCAGACCGCTGTCCTCTGTTTAACCGATCGTGTGTACGAGGCCTGAGGGTGCGTGTTATACGCTGATAAATACGGTATATAAAAAAAAAATCCTCAGTTTAGGCCGATACGTATTCTTCTACATATTTTTGTTAAAAAAAAAAAAACGCGTAATAAGCGTATATTGATTGGTTTGCGCAAAAGTTATAGCATCTACAAAATAGGGGATAGTTGTATACCATTTTTTTTTTTTTTTTTTTACTAGTAATGGCGATGATCAGCGATTTTTATCGTGAGTGCGACATTATGGCGGACACATCGGACACTTTTGACGCTATTTTGGGACCATTGTCATTTATACAGCGATCAGTGCTATAAAAATGCCCTGTTTACTGTGTAAATGACACTGGCAGGGAAGGGATTAAACACTAGGGAGCGATCAAGGAGTTAAGTGTGTCCTAGGGAGTGATTCTAACTGTGGGGAGATGGGCTACCACTGACATGACAGCGATCACTGGGAGCAATAGATCCCTGTCATGTCACTAGGCAGAACAGGGAAATGCCTTGTTTACATTGGTATCTTCCAGTGCTGCAGCTCCGTGTCATAATCCTGGGACACCGGCGGACATCGAGTCCACGGGATCCACGGGCACCATCAGGTATGTTGCTTTGCGTAGTCATGCCATTCTGCTGACGTTTATCTTTGTGCAGCGGTTGTCAAGCTTTTAAAAAAGAAAAGAAAAATTATACTTTCTGCTACAAAAAAATATTCTATAAAAAAATCGAAAAACCCGCTTTGCCATTGGCCAGGAGGAGGATCAGTGTTACAATAGCGAATATTTATTCGCTGTTGTAACACACCTGAGTGGGATCGGAGTGAAACCTCCCTATATTAAAGCCTAGTAGAGCCTCTGGCTCAAATCGGTGATTCAAAGAAACAGCACCCCCCCCCCCCCCACACACACACACACACATTGGAATCCATGTGCTGGTGTCCTGAAAGGGGCCGAAGGCACAGATTGAGGAGGATGATGTGAAGGGGGGCAGAGGATAAAACTACAGAGGGAGTGATTTAAAGGGGGCAGAGGATAAAACTACAGAGGGAGTGATTTAAAGGGGGCAGAAGATACCACTGTGGGGGGAGTGATGTGAAGGGGGGCAGAGGATACCACTGTGGGGGGATTGATGTAAAGGGGGGCAGAGGATACCACTGTTGGGAGGAGCAATGTGAAGGGGGGCAGAGGACTCTACTGTGGGGGGAAGTGATCTAAAGGGGGAAGAGGACCCCACTGTGTGGGGGAGTGATGTGAAGGGGGGCAGAGGATACCACTGTGGGGGGAGTGATGTGAAGGGGGGCAGAGGATACCACTGTTGGGAGGAGCAATGTGAAGGGGGGCAGAGGACTCTACTGTGGGGGGAAGTGATCTAAAGGGGGAAGAGGACCCCACTGTGTGGGGGAGTGATGTGAAGGGGGGGCAGAGGATACCACTGTGGGGGGAGTGATGTGAAGGGGGGCAGAGGATACCACTGTTGGGAGGAGCAATGTGAAGGGGGGCAGAGGACTCTACTGTGGGGGGAAGTGATCTAAAGGGGGAAGAGGACCCCACTGTGTGGGGGAGTGATGTGAAGGCGAGCAGAGGACTCTACTGTGGGGGGAGTAATATAAAGGGGGCAGAGGATACAACTGTCAGGGGGGGAGTGATATAAAGGAGACAGAGGATACCACTGTGGAGGGGGGGTGATATAAAGGGGGCAGAGGATACCACTGTGGAGGGGGGGGGGTGATATAAAGGGGGCAGAGGATATCACTGTGGAAGGAAGTGATGTGAAGGGGGGTAGAGGATATCACTACAGAGGGAGTGATATAAAGGGAGCAGAGGATACCACTATGGAGGGAGTGGTGTAAAGGGGGCAGGGGATACCACTGTGGGGGGGGGAGAGGTGAGGAGGACACAACTGGGGGGAAGTGATCTGAAGAGGGGTAAAGGATACCACTTTGGGGAGGGAATGATGTGAAGAGGGGTAGAGGATACCACTGTGGGGGAGAGTGATGTAAAGGGGGCAGAGAATACCACTGGGGGTGTGGAAGTGATGTGAAGGGGGGCAAAGGACACCACTGTGGGGGTGATATGAAGAGGGAGCAGAGGACTCTACTGTGGGGAGGCAGTGATAGGGGCATAGGATATAGCTGTGGAGGGAGTGATGTGGAGGGGCAGAGGACACCACTGTGGAGGAGGGGGGGTAATATGAAGAGGGGAGCAGAGGACTCTACTGTGGGGAGGGAGTGATAGGGGCATAGGATATAGCTGGGGGGGGGGGTATGAAGGGGGCAGAGGACTCTACTGTGGGGAGGGAGTGATAGGGGGCATAGGATATAACTGTGGGGGGGGGGGGTATGAAGGGGGCAGAGGACTCTACTGTGGGGAGGGAGTGATAGGGGGCATAGGATATAACTGTGGGGGGGGATATGAAGGGGGCAAAGGACTCTACTGTGGAGAGGGAGTGATAGGGGGCATAGGATATAACTGTGGGGGGGGGTATGAAGGGGGCAGAGGACTCTACTGTGGGGAGGGAGTGATAGGGGGCATAGGATATAACTGTGGGGGGGGGTATGAAGGGGGCAGAGGACTCTACTGTGGGGAGGGAGTGATAGGGGGCATAGGGTATAACTGTGGGGGGGTTATATGAAGGGGGCAGAGGACTCTACTGTGGGGAGGGAGTGATAGGGGGCATAGGATATAACTGTGGGGGGGTTATATGAAGGGGCAGAGGACTCTACTGTGGGGAGGGAGTGATAGGGGGCATAGGATATAACTGTGGGGGGGGGGGGTATGAAGGGGGCAGAGGACTCTACTGTGGGGAGGGAGGGAGGGATAGGGGGCATAGGATATAACTGTGGGGGGGGATATGAAGGGGGCAGAGGACTCTACTGTGGGGAGGGAGTGATAGGGGGCATAGGATATAACTGTGGGGGGGGGGGTATGAAGGGGGCAGAGGACTCTACTGTGAGGAGGGAGTGATAGGGGGCATAGGCTTTAACTGTGGGGGGGTTATATGAAGGGGGCAGAGGACTCTACTGTGGGGAGGGAGTGATGTGAAAGGGGGCAAAGGATACCACTGTGGGGGGGGGGTGATTTAAAGGCACACAGGACACCACTTTGGGGGGGGGACTGATGTGAAGGGGGCAGATGACTCTACTGTAGGGAGGGAGTGACGTGAAGGGGGGTGTACAGAATGCCTCCAGATTGCCATATTGCATTTAATTCTACATATAATGTAACGATTGAATATGCTACATTCATTTTATTTTTTTCTTCCATTTTCTTTTCGCATCAAAGTGGGGTTACCGTTTAAATTTGATATCTGTAAACGCGGCGCAGGTTGCCCCCCTGTAATGTAGCAGTTTATTGATGCCTTCAGATAAGCAGCTGGGAACACGAGGAGGTTTTTGTGAATTCTCTCCGTGCCGTACGCGGGGTCTGCCGTCCACGAGAACACAGCGCTGTAATCTCCGTCATGTTTTATTTATGGACAGCAATGCACCAGATAGGGTGTTAACAAATACAGATGATTGCTTCGGGGGCACCGACTTGTCCGGAGGTAATTAGGACAAAAGATGTTTCACTGGATGGGGATTCAGACAGGAGAGAGGAATAGAGAAAAAAAAAGGAATGGACGGCTCTACGGCAACCAGACCTGGGGGGGGGGGGGGGGCTCACACCGGGGCACTTCAAAACGCGGCAAGTTTTTTTTATTTGTTGAGTGCGTGTTTTCCACACTGTATTCAAAATGCACCAAATGTCCGATCTGCTGCAGTTGTCAATGAGATCCCAAATGCAGATCATAAACGCATTGGCGTATCTGTCCGCCCGGCGTAACGTATCTGAGATACGTTACGCCGCTCTAACTTTGGGCGCGAGTTCTTTATACAGAAAGAACTTGCGCCCTTAGTTACGGCGGCGTAATGTATGTGTTGCAGCGTAAGGCCGCGTAATTCAAATGGGGATGTAGGGGGCGTGTTTGATGTAAATGTGTCTTGACCCACGCGTTTTTTTAATTTTTTTTTGGAACGGCGTCCGTAAAATATCCCAGTGTGCATTGCTCTAAATGACGTCGCAAGGTTTCGACGTGAACGTAAATTACGTCCAGCCGTATTCGCGAACGACTTACGCAAACAACGTAAAAAATTCAAAACTCGGCGCGGGAACGACGGCCATACTTAACATTAACTACCCCTCATATAGCAGGGGTAACTATACGCCGGAAAAAGCCGAACGCAAACGACGTAAAAAAAAAAGGGGCGGTCGTTCGTTTCTGAATCTGCGTAAATACTCATTTGCATATTCCCCGCGTAAAAATACAGAAGCGCCACCTAGCGGCCGGCCTGGAATTGTAGCCTAAGATACGACGGTGTAAGACACTTACACCTGTCGGATCTTAGGCATATATATGAGTAACTGATTCTCTGAATCAGGCGCATAGATACGACGGGCGGATTCAGAGATACAATGGCGTATCAGGAGATACACCGTCGTATCTCTTTCTGAATCCGGCCCAGTGTGTTTGCCTGCAACGGATCACATGGAATCGCAGTGTGTTCTTAGCAGTGGCGGCCAGTGCTCCAAATTTTTGGGGGGTGCAAACAAACTGAAAAATTCTGAAAAAAAAAACATCAATTGCAGCCTCACTGTGCCCATCAAACGCAGCCACTATGCCATCAAAAGCATCCACTGTACCCATCTATTGCAGCCACTGTGCCCATCAAACGCAGCCACTGTACCCATCTATTGCAGCCACTGTGCCATCAAACGCAGCCACTGTGACCTCAAAAGCATCCACTGTGCCCATGTAGTACGCCCACTACCTGCCTAATTTGAATTAGGCGGGCTTACGCCGGCCCATTTTCGCTACGCCAACGTAACTTTGGGAGCGAGTGCTTTGTGAATACAGCTCTTCCTCTCAGAGTTACGTCGGCGTAGCGCATATGAGTTTGTGCGGGCGTAGCGTATGTTATTTACGCTACGCCGCCACAATTTAGAGAGGCAAGTGCAGTATTCACAAATCACTTGCTCCATAAGTTGCATAAGTGGCGTAGCGTAAATCTGCCGGAATGAGCGCGCCGAATTCAAATTGTCAAGAGGTGGGCGTGTTTTATGTAAATAAAACATGACCCCACGTAAATGACGTTTCTCACGAACGGCGCATGCGCCGGCCGTGAACATATCCCAGTGCGCATGCTCCTAATCACGTCGCAAATAGTCAATGCTTTCGACGTGAACGTAATTTACGCAAAACCCTATTCGCGAACGACTTACGCAAACGACGTAAAATTTTCAAAATTCTACGCGGGAACGACGTCCATACTTAACATTGGCTACGCCTCATATAGCAGGAGTAACATTACGCCGGAAAAAGCCTTACGCAAACGACGTAAAAAAAAAATCCGCCGGGCGAACGTACGTTTCTGAATCGGCGTATCCAGCTCATTTGCATATATCGACGGAAGCGCCACCTAGCGGCCAGCGTAAATATGCAACTAAAAAAGACGGCGTAAGAGACTTACGCCAGTCGGATCTTAGCCTAATTTCGGCGTATCTTGCTTTCTGAATACAGAAAGAAGATACGCCGGCGCAGATTTGAATTTACGCGGCGTATCAATAGATACACCGCGTAAATTCTTGCTGAATCTAGCCCTATGTTCGTTCGAGGAGTGTTCACAAGCTCGGATTGAACACCTCCAATGTGTTCAGCATGGTTCCAAAGGTAAAATTACGCAGGAAATGAGCGCTTTCTTCCACGACATCCTACTTCTGTGAGGTGTAGGCAGCATACCAGCTATTACACACAATGCAGCTCGATGTGACCTTGGACCTCTCCTTCCCTTCCTTTGATTAAAGGAATCTCCAGTGCCGAGGATTTTGCAAGGATTGTTGCAGCCTTCATACAGAATAAATAAATATGGAGGGCAGATGACCTGATCCTGTGTGTGATTTTTGCTTTATCCCGCTGGAAGGTCTTTGATCAGGTTAGACGGCAAATATTTTCTTTTTGCCCCGGCAGCTTTTCCATCATCATTTTCAGAGCGCGTTTACATTTCGCAAATTCCCACTAGCAGGTGACACCGATCTTACAGGACAAATGTTTGCAGACAGGTCACGCTATCACACCGTCCTTGTCACATGGAGAAAACTTGGTAAACAGGTTCGCAACCAACACGCCAAGTGACACCTGAGGCCACCGACGGACCAGGAACCCAAAAAAATGAAAGCTGAACTCCGGGTTTCAGGTGACTTGTAGTTTGTTCGGGCCAAGCTGGCCGAAACCAACTATTTCCATCAGGTCCTGTTCACATCTTGCAATTCGGGATCGCGGGCAAAAATCAGTGCGATTCTGTTCTGCGATCCTGAATCGAGTGGAAATCACAGCCCTGCGTGGGTTTGGGTGCCATTATCCTTTAACCACTTAGCCCCCATTCACACCTAGGCGTTTTTACGCCTGTAGCGCTACGCCGCTGCCGCCAGAGGGCTGAAAACAGATGTCCCTCTATGGAGATGGTTCACATCTCCACGCCGAACGCCGGACGCCTGTCGCCTGCCGCGTGAAAAAAGGTCCCGGACCTTTTTTTCAGGCGTCTTCGAGCGTTCGGCTAGGAGATGGGAATCATCTCCATAGAGGGGGTCATCTTGGGGCACATCTAGGCGGACAATACCGGCATTTTGTCGCCGCAAATCGCGGTACAAAACGCCGCTATTTTTACCGCGATTTGCGGCGACAAAACGCTGCGATTTCGTCCGCCTAGATGTGAATGCAGGCTAAGTCCCCATTCACATCTAGGCGTTTTGTCGCCTGTAGTGCGACTCCGCTGCCGCCAGAGGGATCAAAAGACATTGCCCTCTATGGAGATGGTTCACATCTCCACGCCTGCCGCCTGTCGCCTGAAAAAAGGTCCCGGACCTTTTTTTCAGGCGGCTTTCGGCGTTCGGGAACCATCTCCATAGAGGGGCACATCTAGGGGCACATCTAGGCGGACAATCGCGGCGTTTTGTCGCCGCAAATCGCGGTACAAAACGCCGCTATTTGCCGCCGCAATTCGCGGGAAAAACGCCGCAAATTTGTCTGCCTAGATGTGAATGGAGCCTTAAGGACCGGAAGGATTTGCCCCCTTAATGACCAGGCCATTTTTTGCGATACGGCACTGCGTCGTTTTAACTGACAATTGCGCGGTCGAGCGATGTTGTACCCAAAATTGATGTATTTTTTCCCCACAAATAGAGGTTTCTTTTAGTTGTATTTGATTGCCTCAGCGTGTTTTTTTTTTTTTTTTTTTTTTTTTTGCGCTATAAACAAAAAAGGTTGTTTTTGTTATAACATTTTCTAAATATGTAAGTTTTCTCCTTTACTGCCTTTTTTTTTTTTTTTTTGCCTCACCAAAATTCATGGTACTCCAGTACAATGCGTTTTAGTGGCAAAAACATGCATGCAATTGGTGGATGTGTTTGGGTGCCATTAAAAATGAATGGCACCTGCATTCAACCGCAAAAAGCAATGCATTTTTTGTGTGGTGCGGAAAATTGTGCATTACTGCGCAGAGCCTGGTGTGAAAAAGCCCTAAAATGTCATTTTTAGGGCAAAGTTAAGCGGTCAGTAGGTTGAAAAATCATTTGGCGGCGTTTGATGGGCAACATGATGGCGTTTGATGGCACAGTGGCTGCGTTTTATGGGCACAGTGGCTCTGTTTTATGGGCACAGTGGCTGCGTTTGATGAGACAGTAGCTGCGTTTGATGGGCACAGTGGTTGCGTTTGATGGGCACAGTGGCTGCGTTTGATGGCACAGTGGCTCTGTTTTATGGGCACAGTGGCTGCGTTTGATGGCACAGTTGTGGCATTTGATGGGCACAGTGGCTGCGTTTGATGGGCACAGTGGTGGCGTTTGATGGGCACAGTGGCTGGGTTTGATGGGCACAGTGGCTGCGTTTGATGGGCACAGTGGCTGCATTTGATGGCACAGTGGCTGCGTTTGATGGGCACAGCACAGTGGCTGCCTTTAATAGCACAGTGGCTGCGTTCGATGGGCATAGTGGCTGCGTTTGAGTGCACAGTGGCTACGTTTGATGGCACAGTGGCTGCGTTTTATGGGCACAGTGGCTGCCTTTGATGGCACAGTGGCTAACTTTGATGGCAAAGTGGCTGCGTTTTATGGGCACAGTGGCTACGTTTGATGGCACAGTGGCTGCGTTTGATGGGCACAGTGGTTGCGTTTGATGGGCACAGTGGCTGTGTTTGATGGCACAGTGGCTGCCTTTGATGGGCACAGTGGCTGCATTAAATGGGCACAGTGGTTGCGTTTAAAGGGCACAGTTGCTGCATTTTATGGGCACAGTGGCTGCCTTTGAGGGCACAGTGGCTGTGTTTGATGGCACAGTGGCTCTGTTTTATGGGCACATTGGCTGCGTTTGATGGCACAGTGACGGCGTTTGATGGGCACAATGGTGGCGTTTGATGGGCACAGTGGCTGCGTTTGATGGGCACAGTGGCTGAATTTGATGGGCACAGTGGCTGCCTTTGATGGCACAGTGGCTGCGTTTGATGGGCACAGTGGCTGCCTTTGATGGCACAGTGGCTGCATTTGATGGGCATAGTGGCTGCGTTTGAGGGCACAGTGGCTGTGTTTGATGGCACAGGGGCTGCGCTTTATGGGCACAGTGGCTGCGTTTGATGGCACAGTGGCTGCGTTTTATGGGCACAGTGGCTACGCTTGATGGCATAGTACCTGCGTTTGATGGGCACAGTGGTTGCGTTTGATGGGCACAGTGGCTGCGTTTGATGGCACAGTGGCTCTGTTTTATGGGCACAGTGGCTGCGTTTGATGGCACAGTTGCGGCATTTGATGGGCACAGTGGCTGCGTTTGATGGGCACAGTGGCTGCGTTTGATGGGCACAGTGGTGGCGTTTGATGGGCACAGTGGCTGCGTTTGATGGGCACAGTGGCTGCGTGTTAAGGGCACATTGGCTGCGTTTGATGGGAACAGTGGCTGGGTTTGATGGGCACAGTGGCTGCCTTTGATGGCACAGTGGAGGCATTTGATGGGCACAGTGGCTGCGTTTGATGGGCACAGTGGCTGAGTTTGATGGGCACAGTGGCTGCCTTTGATGGCACAGTGGCTGCATTTGATTGCACAGTGGCTGCATTTGATGGGCACAGTGGCTGTGTTTGATGGGCACAGTGGCTGCATTTGATGGGCACAGTGGCTGCGTGTTAAGGGCACAGTGGCTGCGTTTGATGGCACAGTGGCTAACTTTGATGGCAAAGTGGCTGCGTTTTATGGGCACAGTGGCTACGTTTGATGGCACAGTGGCTGCGTTTGATGGGCACAGTGGTTGCGTTTGATGGGCACAGTGGCTGTGTTTGATGGCACAGTGGCTGCCTTTGATGGGCACAGTGGCTGCATTTAATGGGCACAGTGGTTGCGTTTAAAGGGCACAGTTGCTGCATTAGATGGGCACAGTGGCTGCCTTTGAGGGCACAGTGGCTGCGTTTGATGGCACAGTGGCTCTGTTTTATGGGCACATTGGCTGCGTTTGATGGCACAGTGACGGCATTTGATGGGCACAATGGTGGCGTTTGATGGGCACAGTGGCTGAGTTTGATGGGCACAGTGGCTGCATGTTATGGGCACAGTGGCTGCGTTTGATGGGCACAGTGGTGGCGTTTGATGGGCACAGTGGCTGCGTTTGATGGGCACAGTGGCTGCATTTGATGGCACAGTGGCTGTGTTTGATGGGCACAGCACAGTGGCTGCCTTTAATAGCACAGTGGCTGCGTTCGATGGGCACAGTGGCTGCGTTTGAGTGCACAGTGGCTACGTTTGATGACACAGTGGCTGCGTTTTATGGGCACAGTGGCTGCCTTTGATGGCACAGTGGCTAACTTTGATGGCAAAGTGGCTTCGTTTTATGGGCACAGTGGCTACGTTTGATGGCACAGTGGCTGCGTTTGATGGGCACAGTGGTTGCGTTTGATGGGCACAGTGGCTGTGTTTGATGGCACAGTGGCTGCCTTTGATGGGCACAGTGGCTGCATTTAATGGGCACAGTGGTTGCGTTTAAAGGGCACAGTTGCTGCATTTTATGGGCACAGTGGCTGCCTTTGAGGGCACAGTGGCTGTGTTTGATGGCACAGTGGCTCTGTTTTATGGGCACATTGGCTGCGTTTGATGGCACAGTGACGGCATTTGATGGGCACAATGGTGGCGTTTGATGGGCACAGTGGCTGCGTTTGATGGGCACAGTGGCTGAATTTGATGGGCACAGTGGCTGCCTTTGATGGCACAGTGGCTGCGTTTGATGGGCACAGTGGCTGCCTTTGAAGGCACAGTGGCTGCATTTGATGGGCATAGTGGCTGAGTTTGAGGGCACAGTGGCTGTGTTTGATGGCACAGGGGCTGCGCTTTATGGGCACAGTGGCTGCGTTTTATGGGCACAGTGGCTACGCTTGATGGCATAGTAGCTGCGTTTGATGTGCACAGTGGTTGCATTTGATGGGCACAGTGGCTGCGTTTGATGGC
The DNA here is from genome assembly GCF_905171775.1 of Rana temporaria. Lineage (NCBI taxonomy): Eukaryota > Metazoa > Chordata > Amphibia > Anura > Ranidae > Rana > Rana temporaria. Next base: position 22,812,226 of record NC_053501.1, read on the forward strand.
ACAGTGGCTCTGTTTTATGGGCACAGTGGCTGCGTTTGATGGCACAGTTGCGGCATTTGATGGGCACAGTGGCTGCGTTTGATGGGCACAGTGGCTGCGTTTGATGGGCACAGTGGTGGCGTTTGATGGGCACAGTGGCTGCGTTTGATGGGCACAGTGGCTGCGTGTTAAGGGCACAGTGGCTGCGTTTGATGGGCACAGTGGCTGGGTTTGATGGGCACAGTGGCTGCCTTTGATGGCACAGTGGAGGCATTTGATGGGCACAGTGGCTGCGTTTGATGGGCACAGTGGCTGAGTTTGATGGGCACAGTGGCTGCGTTTGATGGGCACAGTGGCTGCGTGTTAAGGGCACAGTGGCTGCGTTTGATGGCACAGTGGCTAACTTTGATGGCAAAGTGGCTGCGTTTTATGGGCACAGTGGCTACGTTTGATGGCACAGTGGCTGCATTTGATGGGCACAGTGGTTGCGTTTGATGGGCACAGTGGCTGTGTTTGATGGCACAGTGGCTGCCTTTGATGGGCACAGTGCCTGCATTTAATGGGCACAGTGGTTGCGTTTAAAGGGCACAGTTGCTGCATTTGATGGGCACAGTGGCTGCCTTTGAGGGCACAGTGGCTGTGTTTGATGGCACAGTGGCTCTGTTTTATGGGCACATTGGCTGCGTTTGATGGCACAGTGACGGCGTTTGATGGGCACAATGGTGGCGTTTGATGGGCACAGTGGCTGAGTTTGATGGGCACAGTGGCTGCCTTTGATGGCACAGTGGCTGCGTTTGATGGGCACAGTGGCTGCCTTTGATGGCACAGTGGCTGCATTTGATGGGCATAGTGGCTGCGTTTAAAGGGCACAGTGGCTGCGTTTGATGGCGCAGTGGCTGCGTTTTATGGGCACAGTGGCTGCGTTTGATGGCACAGTGGCTGCGTTTTATGGGCACAGTGGCTACGTTTGATGGCACAGTAGCTGCGTTTGATGGGCACAGTGGTTGCGTTTGATGGGCACAGTGGCTGCGTTTGATGGCACAGTGGCTCTGTTTCATGGGCACAGTGGCTGCGTTTAATGGCACAGTTGCGGCATTTGATGGGCACAGTGGCTGCGTTTGATGGGCACAGTGGCTGCGTTTGATGGGCACAGTGGTGGCGTTTGATGGGCACATTGGCTGCGTTTGATGGGCACAGTGGCTGCGTGTTATGGGCACAGTGGCTGCGTTTGATGGGCACAGTGGTGGCGTTTGATGGGCACAGTGGCTGGGTTTGATGGGCACAGTGGCTGCCTTTGATGGCACAGTGGCTGCGTTTGATGGGCACAGTGGCTGCGTTTGATGGGCAAAGTGGTGGCGTTTGATGGGCACAGTGGCTGCGTTTGATGGGCACAGTGGCTGAGTTTGATGGGCACAGTGGCTGCCTTTGATGGCACAGTGGCTGCCTTTGATGGCACATTGGCTGCATTTGATGGCACAGTGGCTGCATTTGATGGGCGCAGTGTCTGCCTTTGATGGCACAGTGGCTGTGTTTGATGGCACAGTGGCTGTGTTTGATGGGCACAGTGGCTGTGTTTGATGGGCACAGTGGCTGCCTTTGATGGCACAGTGGCGGCGTTTGATGGGCACAGTGGTGGCATTTGATGGGCACAGTGGCTGCGTTTGATGGGCACAGTGGCTGAGTTTGATGGGCACAGTGGCTGCCTTTGATGGCACAGTGGTTGACTTTGATGGCACAGTGGCTGGGTTTGATGGGCACAGTGGTTGCGTTTGATGGGCACAGTTGCTGCATTTGATGGGCACAGTGGCTGCGTTTGATGGGCACAGTGGTTGCGTTTGATGGGCACAGTTGCTGCATTTGATGGGCACAGTGGCTGTGTTTGATGAGGACAGTGGCTGTGTTTAATGGGCACAGTGGCTGCGTTTGATGGGCACAGTGGCTGTGTTTGATGGCACAATGATGATGCAATTAATGGGGTTTTTTTCAGAATTTTTCAGTTTGTTTGGGCCCCCCAAAAAATCTTGAACACCAGCCGCCACTGGTAGGATGTGGGCAGCCGGCTTGTACAGTTTTGCCAGCAGTAGAACAGAAAACAGCAGGGGGGGGACGGGACGGTTTTCAGCTGTTGCAGAGAGAGACACACAGGGTACTGGATCCTGTAATTGCCCTCTTGCTTCACCAATCACCCCCTCTTTGGCCCTGGACTTTATCCAGACCAGCCAACTTTAACCACTTGAATACCAGACACTTTCGCACCTTCCTGCCAAAGACAATTTTTAGCTTTCAGCACTGTCACCTTTTAAATGACAATTGCGCAGTCATGCTACACTGGACCCAAACTACATTTTTATCATTTTGTTCCCACAAATAGAGCTTTCTGTTGGTGATATTTGATCACCTCTGCGGTTTTTATTTTTTTCTAAATAAAAAAAGAATGAACATTTTGAAAAAAATGATTATTTCTTTGTGTTTGTTATAAAATGTTGCAAATAAGTAAGTGTTCTCCTTTACTGATGGGCACTGATAAGACAGCACTGATATGGTCATATGACGTCCGGTCAGGATAACACAACCACATTGCTGGCGTCATTGTTCTATATGGTGGGCGGCAAGTGGTTGATTTTGCAAACTCACACAAACAAACTACATGCAATTGCAGAAAAAACATAAGTAAAAACAGTCCACTTTTTAAAAAAAAAAATCTTTATTTAGAGGAAAAGATGCATTTCAACATTACAGACTCCTTTAGAATGACATGATTTGAATGAATAACTTACATCAGGGTCCCCAGAGAGCCTTCCCCTTACATCAGGGTCAAACTCTGGAGGTCCCCAAGCTGTGCCCAAGCTGTACCCAAGCTGTGCAATAGATATACATTTCTGGCAAGTTTTGCCTTTGCTGGAGCTCATATATTAAATGCAGAGATGATTCAAGTTATCTAATTGAAATGTGCGCTGTCTAGGGCGCAGTGATAAAGTGACCTCACAGAAACCATTAGAATTCCGCTTTCAAAGAGAATATTTAACATAGTCTTCCTTACCATACTTTATTTAAAAGGCTTCATGAAAGGTGGGTGTCTGGCCACAGTAAAGTATTACATTAAGGGCACAAGACCTTTTTTTTTTTTTTCGGGGCCTTGATAAGGTTTATTTTTAGGCCTTTTCTACTGATAAATGACTTAATGGATAATATGAACCCAAATTAAAAGTGCTTTGGAGAAAGTATCAAGAGTCAAAGTAGATATATAAGCCCAACCCATGTGCCATTTAGCTTGCGTGTATCATAAACATTTCTTTCATTTTTTTTCCAATCGTTTTTAATGTGTCAGTTGCCATTAAAAAAAAAAATAATGTATTAACCACTTAAGGCAGCTAAAGGACCTGGCCACTTTTTGCGATTCGGCACTGCGTCGCTTTAACTGACAATTGCGCGGTCGTGCGACGTGGCTTCCAAACAAAATTGGCGTCCTTTTTTTCCCACAAACAGAGCTTTCTTTTGGTGGTATTTGATCACCTCTGCGGTTTTTATTTTTTGCGCTATAAACAAAAATAGAGCGACAATTTTGAAAAAATTCAATATTTTTTACTTTTTGCTATAATAAATATCCTCAAAAGTATATAAAAAAAAACACTTTTTTCCTCAGTTTAGGCCGATACGTATTCTTCTACCTATTTTTGGTAAAAAAAATCGCAATAAGCGTTTATCGATTGGTTTGCGCAAAATTTTTAGCGTTTACAAAATAGGGGATAGTTTTATTGCATTTTTATTAATTTTTTTTTTATTACTACTAATGGCGGCGATCAGCTATTTTTTTCATGACACGACATTATGGCAGACACTTCGGCCAATTTTGACACATTTTTGGGACCATTGTCATTTTCACAGCTAAAAGTGCTATAAAAATGCACTGATTACTGTGAAAATGACAACTGCACTTTAGGAGTTAACCACAAGGGGGGCGCTGAAGGGGTTAAGTGTGACCTCATTTGTGTTTCTAACTGTAGGGGGTGTGGCTGTAGGTGTGATGTCATTGATTGTTTTTCCCTATAAAAGGGATCACACGATCGATGATGGTGCCACAGTGAAGAACGGGGAAGCTGTGTTTACACACACCTCTCCCCGTTCTTCAGCTCCGGGGACCGATCGCGGGACTCCAGCGGCGATCTGGTCCGCGAGTCCCTCGGTCATGGAGTTTCGGACCGGGTCGCGGGCGTGCGCCCGCGACCCACGGCTGGGCACTTAAAGAGGACGTACCTGTACGTGCCTGTGCCCAGCTGTGCCATTCTGCCGACGTATATGTGCAGGAGGCGGTCCTTAAGCGGTTAAAGACATGAAAGGTCCCTTTTTGCGATTTGGCACTGCGTTGCTTTAACTGACAATTGCGCGGTCATGCGACGTGGCTCCCAAATAAATCTTACGTCCTTTTTTTCCCACAAATAGAGATTTCTTTTGGTGGTATTTGATCACCTCTGCATTTATTTATTTTTGCGCTATAAACAAAAATAGAGCGACAATTTTGAAAAAAATTCAATATTTTTTAAATTTTGCTATAATAAATATCCCCAAAAATATATATATATATAAAAAAAAAATTCCTCAGTTTAGGCCGATACGTATTCTTCGACAAATTTTTGGTAAAAAAAAAAATCGCAATAAGCGTTTATTGGTTTGCGCAAAAGTTATAGCGCCTACAAAATAGGGGATAGTTTTATGGCATTTTTATGAATCATTTTTATTGTGACTGCGACATTATGGCGGACACATCGGGCACCATTTTGGGACCATTGTAATTTTTACATTAAAGTGATTGACTGTAAAGCCTCATACACACGATCAGTCCACATCCGATGAGAACGGTCTGAAGGGCCGTTGTCATTGGTTAACCGATGAAGCTGACTGATGGTCCGTCACGCCCACACACCATCGGTTAAAAAAACGATCGGGTCAGAACGCGGTGACGTAAAACACAACAACGTGCTGAAAAAAATGAAGTTCAATGCTTCCAAGCATGCATCGACTTGATTCTGATCATGCGTGGATTTTTAACCGATGGGCGTGCCTACAGACGATCGTTTTTTCCTATCGGTTAGGAATCTATCGGTTAAATTTAAAACAAGTTGGCTTTTTTTTAATTGATGGTTAAATAACCTATGGGGCCCACACGCGATCGGTTTTGACCGATGAAAACGGTCCATCAGACCGTTGTCCTCTGTTTAACCTATCGTGTGTACGAGGCCATAAGGCTTGTTTTTTTTTTTTTGCTATAAAAACAATAAACATGTGGATTTGCACAGAGCAGCCCGAATCCTCCTCTTCTTGGGTCCCTCTTCTGTGATTTTGGCCCCCCCTTCTGTTTAGTGCCCCCACAGCAAGCAGCTTGCTATGGGGGCACCCGATCTGAGTCACAGCTCCATTCAGACATTGAGCCCTGACCCAGCCTCATTCCCTCTCTCCCCTGACTGGCTAGTTGACTTTGATTGACAGCAGCAGGAGCCAATTGTGTCAATCAGGAAAAAGAATATGGATGGCTAAGACACTCATGGACATCGGTGGACAGAGAGGAACCTTAGGTAAGTGTTCGGGGGGCTGAGAGGGGGGCTGGTTAATAAATAAAGGTTTAACGGGATCATTTAATCTTGTTTAGGACTTCATACAGCTCCATGCTAGTCCCTAGTCCTAAAAGTAAAGTGGCCAGTGGTGGCAAAACAGTGTTTCCCAATGTTGGATGGTCAGCCCTCAGGAAGAGTAACCTTGAGTTGTCGCAATCAGCTGTGTATTGATAGTGGCCTCATTGACAAGTGCTATATGCATTATGCCGATGACCTTCTATCCTCCCACAGGTGTAGTACTCCGGTTTACTTCCTACACTAAGCACACTCCCTCATCTGGAGGGCCAGTATATTCTTAACACCCATAATAGTTAGATATCTTTCATATTTTGCATATTATCTATTTTATTATTAAATATATTATATATATTAAGCTATTAGTAGTAGTACTATTAGTTAACCTCTTCAGATCAGCGCTATAGCCGAAAGACGGCTGCAGCGTGGACCTGAATTGCCTGGAGGGCGTCCCTGGACGTCCTCCCGTTCTCGAACGGACTGCGTGCCCCCTGCAGGGCGTGCGTTTTGCGTGCTTTGTGATCAGCGAGTCAATGAGACTCGCTGGATCACAGATCAGAGTAAGGGGTCGATCCCGACCCCTTACCATGTGATCAGCTGTCAGCCAATGACAGCTGATCATGTGATGTAAACAGAGCCGGTAATCGGCTATTTTTTCTCCTCACGATGTTAGCGTGAGGAGAGAAAAAAAAGGCGATCACCGCCAGCTGTTAGAGGGACATCGGTTCCGATCAGGGAGAGCAGCCGTCTGCTAATTTGTGCCACCTGCCAGTGCCACCTAGCAGTGCCCACCAGTGCTGCCTTCCAGTGCCCACCAGTGCCACCCATCAGTGCCACACATCAGTGCCCACAGTGCCACCTACCAGTGCCACCCATAAGTGTCACCTACCAGTGCCGCCCATAAGTGTTACCTACCAGTGCCAATAAGTTTCACCTACCAGTGCCCATAAGTGCCACCTACCAGTGCCTATCAGTGCCATCAGTGGTACCGATCAGTAACACCCATCAGTGCCACCCATCAGTGCTGCCTTATCTGTACCCATCAGTACCGCCTTATCTGTGCCCATCAGTACCACCTCATCTGTGCCCATCAGTATTGCCTCATCTGTGCCCATTAGTACCGCCTCATTTGTCCCCATCAGTGCCGCCTTATCTGTCCCCATCAGTGCTGCCTTATCTGTCCCCATCAGTACCGCCTTATCTGTGCCTATCAGTGCCCACCAGTGCAGCCGATCAGTGCCCACCAGTGTAGCCTCATCAGCGCATATCAATGAAGGAGAAAAATTACCTGTTTGCAAAATTTTATAGCAAACTATGAAACATGATTTTTTTTTTCAACATTTTCCATGTTTTATGTTTCTTTAGCAAAAAAGAAAAACCCCAGCGGTGATTAAATACCACCAAAAAAAACTCCATTTGTGTGAAAAAAATGATAAAATTTTCATTTTCATTTGAGTACAGTGTAGTATGACTGCGCAATTGTCATTCAAAGTGCGTTAGCGCTGAAAGCTGAAGAATGGTCTGGGCAGGAGGGGGTGTTTACGTGCCCAGTAAGGAAGAGGTTAAAAGTAGTGCTTATTAAATTGTTTTTGAAAAATGAATGTTTAGCAGTCGATGATCAATTCGAATCTTCATAAGGTGTTGATAAGCTGAAGAGTTTGAGAACCTTGCTTTACACGTTTCGTCTCAGATCCTTTCTACTGTGCTCATGAAGACAGTCAAGAATTATCTTTCAGTTCAGCAGAGCCAATAATAGCAAAGTATCCATGATGGAAAACCTACCTTGTACCTACCTACTGCCATGCAAAACGTTGGTGACCATTTTAGCACTTCACGATCCTTTATTAAATATCAAGGGACGACGTCTATGTGTTTTGGTCTAGAAGAACTGTTAGCAGCCTTTCCTTATTACTTTGGAAGACTCCAGGCTCTGGACTTCATGACATGCCTAATCAGTTTGGCTTTTTTTCCCTTCCAACTGCCTTTTGACTGCACAGCGTTTAATAAATTGATTTATGTCTGTAAGAGTAACTAAGTAATGTGTGCGCCTGACTTGACCTTATCGATACTTCTATCAAAACGAAAAGCCAGCTGTAAATTACAGTCAGCACTGAGCCAAGCACTTCCACAGAGCATATTAACTCTTATCGGTGACAATTTGAAGCAAACCTGTCACCCGCTATAAAAGGGTTTAAATGTGGGAACCTATCAGGGGGTTCTGATCCTGGCAAAGCTCCTTCTGTGTGTCTGGGGAAACCCCAAACATGGGCACACTCTTTTTGAAATCCATGACTTACCTTCAAGGCAGAGCTTTGGTACATTTTCCCACAAAACCCAATGCAATGTGCATATCATTCACCTAGAACAGGGATCCTCAAACTACGGCCCTCCAGCTTTTGTTGAACTACACATCCCATGAGGCATTGTAAAACTCTGACATTCAAAGACGTGACTGGGCATGGTGGGAATTGTAGTTCCTGAACAACTGGAGGGCCGTAGTTTGAAGACCCATGACCTAGATACATGGGTCTTCAAACTATGGCCCTCCAGTTGTTCAGGAACTACAATTTCTATCATGCCTAGTCATGTCTGTGAATGTCAGAGTATTACAATGCCTCATGGGATGTGTAGTTCTAAAACAGCTGGAGGGCCATAGTTTGAGGATCCCATGACCTAGAAGATGCAAAAAAACACTGGGGTAGATTCAGGTAGGGTTGCGCACTCTTACGGAGGCGCAGCTTTCCGTTTTTACGCTACGCCTCCGTAAATTACTTGCGCTACGCTTGATTCACGAAGCAGTAGCTCCGTAATTTGCGGGGGCGTTCCGTAAAAGTGGCCGGCGTAAGCGCGCGTAATTTAAATGATCCCGTAGGGGGCGTGGATCATTTAAATTAGGCGCGTTCTCGCGCCGAACGTAGTGCGCATGCTCCGTCGGGAAACTTTCCCGACATGCATTGCGGTAAATGACGTCGCAAGGACGTCATTTGCTTCAACGTGAACGTAAATGGCGTCCAGCGCTATTCACGATTCACTTACGCAAACGACATAATTTTCAAAAATCGCGACGCGGGAACGACGGGTATACTTAGCATTGGCTGCTCCTGCTAATAGCATGGGCAGCCTTACGCAGAAACCGTCGAACGCAAACGACGTAAAATTTGAACGCCGGGCGCGCGTATGGTTGTGAATCGGCGTGAGTATGCAATTTGCATACTCTACACTGACCACTACGGGAACGCCACCTAGCGGCCAGCGTAAGAATGCAGCCTACGATACGACGGCATAAGAGCCTTATGCCAGTCATATCTTAGGCTGCAGTCGGCGTATCAAGCTTTCTGAATCAGGAGAAGTCGATACGCCGGCGCAACTAAGCAATTACGCTGCGTATCTATGGATACGCAGACGCAATTGCTTACTGAATCTACCCCACTATCTCTGTGGCGATCAACACAAAAATGTGTATGTGAAAAATAAAGTTAACTTATATTAAACTGTAATCTATTTAAATGGTGAAATAGCAATCCCATAACATATAATTTACATATGCATAACAAAGAAATAAACTTCAAAGAGAAATATATAAAAGTCCAAATGTGAAATCTTGGAAATGGACGTCCGTTGCACCAGGTGAAACACGCGTAGGGCGAGGCCAGTGGCATATGATGTACACTCGTTGTTCCCTGGTGGGGTGTGTTTTGCCCATGTTACTCTAACTCAGGGGTTCCCAACCTTTTGAAGAGCAAGGGCCACTTAATATTTTATTATTTTTAAGTGTATTTTGTGCTTGTACTCGAGAGAGGAGCCGGACTGCAGGAGTTGGGAGTAGGCAGGCCTCCCCCAGAGGCAATCTGCCACCTTTCTCCATGCCCCGGGTGGCAATGGTGGGTGTGTGAGGGGGTTCTCCCACACAGCCCGCCCTACCTGCTCCGCTTTGAAGCCCAACGGGGCAGAGAGACTCCCTATAAGGGAGTGAGAGGATCTAGCCCGCTCAACCAGCCCCGTTAGTCCTTCACCTCTCTTTTTAGAGACCTCGTGGTCAAAGTGCATGCATATTAACCCAATTTCGAGTGCGTGTAAGTGTGGTGTTTTTTTTTGGGAGGGGGGTGGGCGTACTAAGCGCAGGCTTACCTCGCATAGCACACCCACCGGGAGTCGGGCTGAGACCACCAAACTCAATTCACATGTAGCTGAGACCGGGATCTGAACCCCTAGCTGCAGAGGTGAATGGCTTGTCAGCGCAGTGCCAATCGCGTTGAGCCACCGCAGCTCCCTATGTGAAATCTTGGAAATGGACGTCCGTTGCACCAGGTGAAACGCGCGTAGGGCGAGGCCAGTGGCATATGATGTACACTCGTTGTTCCCTGGTGGGGTGTGCTTTGCCCATGTTACTCTAACTCAGGGGTTCCCAAACTTTTGAAGAGCAAGGGCCACTTAAGCGACTTGGTAACCGGTCACGGGCCACAATGAGTGGAGTGGGTGGATGGCAGCCCACTAGGCTCTATAGAGCCCACTCTACTCTCAGCACACCAAACTCACAGGTAATTGAAGTCTATGGCTCAGACAGATATGCCCATATATACACTGTGGGCCAGATTCTCAAAAGCGATACGACGGTGTATCTCCAGATACACCGCCGTATCTCTGTTTCTGAGCCTGGGTATCTATGCGAGTGGTTCTTAGGATCATTTACGCATAGATACGGCGTAGATCCGACAGGTGTAAGTCACTTACACCGTCGGATCTTAGATGTTATTCCACGCTGGCCGCTAAATGGCGTTTACGACGATTTCTCGTGTGTACAATTTCGCCGAGGAAGCCGACGAGGAGCTCGACGAGGAAATAGAGAACATGTTCTCTATTTCCTCGTTGTTCTATGGGAGCTCTCGGCCCGCCGAGCTCCTCGGCGGCTTCAGGGCTGAACTGGCCGAGGAACTCGATGTGTTTGGCACGTCGAGTTCCTCGGCCGTGTGTACGGGGCCTCACACTAGTAATAATTATATTTATAAATTATTATTATTAGTCAACCAACATTCAAATTCTTCTATAGCCTATGGGCCGAACATTTGACCGGAAATGTACGATTGCGGCGTCTTGCAGTTTAGCTGCTTGTCGAATCTTCTTAGAACTTTCGACAGACACCATAAGCCTTCAATGACAGATTCAACATTTGTATGTTTATTGCTGCTTCGTTGAATCTTTGTCGTTCATGTCGAATGGTCTACCCCAACAGAGGGGTAGATTCAAAGAGAAATTGCGCCTGCGTAACCATAGTTACGCAGCGCAATTGCTTACTTGCCCCGGCGTAACGACTTCTCCTAATTCAGAGAGCTCGTTACGCCGACTGCAGCCTAAGATATGCGTGGCATAAGGCTCTTATGCCCTCATATCTTAGGCTGCATTCTTACGCAGGCCGCTAGGTGGCGTTCCCGTTGTGGTCAGCGTATAGTATGCAAATTGCATACTAACGCCGATTCACAACGTTACGCGAGCCCTGCGTACGCAGTTTACGTCGTTTGCGTACGGCGGTTTTTGCGTAAGGCTGCCCATGCTATTAGCAGGGGCAGCCAATGCTACGTATACCCGTCGTTCCCGCGTCGCGAAATTTGAAATTTACGTAGTTTGCGTAAGTGAATCGTGAATGGCGCTGGACGCCATTCACGTTCACTTTGAAGCAAATGACGTCCTTGCAACATCATTTACCGCAATGCGCGCCTAATTTAAATGATTCCCGCCCCCTACGGGATCATTTACATTAGGCGCCCTTACGCAGGGCATTTTTGAAGAGCGCCAACGCAAATTACGTGGCTACTGCTTCATGAATGAAGCGTAGCGCAAATAATTCGCGTAGGCGCAGGGTAAAAAGGGTACACTGCGCCTCCGTAAGGAGCGCGCAGCTGTACCTGAATCTACCCCACTGTCTCTATAATGTTGAATTTTTTCTCTCTATCGAATCTTTTCTCTCTATGTAGAATAATCTTGAACTAATAGAGTTAGGTTAGGCACATTCGACCGCATGTCGAATCTCCTATCTATATCGAACTATTGTAGCAACGAAAACTAAAATAAAGCATTTTTATGTCGGCTCTTTCGTATTTCGGATTCTGCGCGTTCGTTTTCGTTTGTTATAACGATAACGAAAATACCTGAAATTCGGACGAAAACGAATGCACATGTCTAGTGGTTTTAGCATAGTACATACTGGTCCTTTGTTCTTTCTCCTACCCATCATTACTTTGTGGCGCTGGTTTTGGATTACCAATGAAGGACTATGGAGGTGGTGGAGTCAGTGGAATCCTGAGTGGTGGCCCCCCAATTGGATGATTTCTGCGTTGTTGATCTCTTATCATTAGAAGATCATTACTGTTTGGTAAAGGAACTGGCACACTTATCTGCGAGGTGGTTTGGGATTCTTACACGTGGACTTTCATCATTTTCAAGATTTCACATGATATACTTTGTCTTTGACGTTTATTTATTTTTTAAGCATTTATATGTTATGGGACTGCTATTTCACCATTTATTTGATGCACGTTGTTCATTATGGTTTAATATGAGTGAACTTTATTTTTTCACTACCATCACTACAGAGATATTAGTTTTGCGCACCTTTTCGATTATTTAATTTTGTAATTCCTTTGTGCCCGGAATATAGGTTGCTTCATAACCTCTTTTTGCGATTTTAGCGCACAATTGTTTTCTGTGTTCATACAGGAGTTGATTTACTAAAACTGGAGAGTGCAAAATGTGGTGAAACTGTGCATTGTAACCAATCAGCTTTTTTTTTTTTTTTTTTTTTTTTTTTTTTGTCAAAGCCTAATTGAATAAACTGAAGTTATAAGCTGATTGGCTTCCATGCACTGCTGCACCAGATTTTGCAGATTTAGTAAACCAACCCCACAATGTTCATATCAGCGGTTTAAAATTTCCTTTTTTTTTTGGAAGACAGTTTTGCATTTAACCTAAACTCTAAGGCTGCATTCACACCTCCGCGACAAGTAACGCCGCATACGTGGCGTATTTTGCCGAAATTCATGTAACTTTTTTTTTTTTTTAACAAATCTTTCCCATTGCTTTCTATGGCCGAACGCCAATGCCGCCTGAAAAAAAGGGTCCGGGACTTGTTTTCAGGCGGCAGGCGTACGGCGTCTATGAGATGTGAACCATCTCATAGACAGCAATGGGAATTCTCCCCTCCAGCGGCACGAGCGTCCGGCGTCGGGCGTTTTGTCGCGGAGGTGTGAATGCAGCCTAAGTGGATATAAAACACGCAAATAAATGCAGCTCTGTAATCATTAAACTCGGCTCTGAGCTCAAACACGTTAATATACAGTAAAACCTTGGATTGCGAGCATAATTCCTTCCACAAGCATGTAATCCAAAGCACTCTTATATCAAAGCAAATTTCCCCATAAGAAATAATGAAAACTCAGATGATTCGTTCCATTCATTCATTCATTCATTCATTCATGATTCGTTCCACAACCATTTATTCATAGGTCCTTCAGTTTATAGCCCATATAAAAAGATTATAGCAATGTGATCGGTTCTATAACCATAAAATGTCCATCCACAAATGGAAGCTTCTACAAGGGGATTAGAAGCAAAATCCAGCAGGAGCTCCAGAGTATAAAAGAGAAGAGAGGCGCCTCTAAGTGTAGCAATATGGTCACATTTAAGTATGCAGGCATCTGGAGTAAAGCTGTCCACATAGACTATTCTCCGCACAGGCGGCTCTCACTGCTGTCAGTCTGCAATTGTGATCGTGAAGACTACCCTGCAGTAGAGTAATCTGTAAGTGAGGCTTAAACCACTCGTGGAGTGCAGAGTGGAAGAGATGACGTCAATGGCAGCGAGGAGGATGATCTATGTGGACGGTTTTACCCCAGATGCAGGGTCATCTTAATGCAAGGCCACTCCTGGGGACTGCCCAGGTGCCCCAGATACATGGGGGCCCCACAATAATCTTGCATTATATCATACTTGCCAACTGTCCTGGATTTGCTGGGACAATCATGCTTTTTTTTAAACTGTCCCGTGTCCCGGGAAGCATCCCAGAACCTATACTGTGCCCTCCTAATCCCAGTGTTGTGCCCTCCTGACCACCCCTGTACTGTGCCCTTCTGCATTCCCCCCTGTACCGTGCCCTTTGTGTTGACTAGTCCTTGATTTATGGAATGTTTTCCTTTTGTAAAATCGATTTTATTGAAAGTACTAATGTATATATGTTTAATTCTATCAACTATTTATACTTTATTTCTTGAAACTAGTTGTGTAAATTGGGGCAAGCTGGTAGGGGCCCCAGTGCATTACTTTGCCCAGGGGCCCATGGTGCTATTAAGATGGCCCTGCCCGGATGCCTGCATACTTAGATGTGCCTGTTTTAACCATCAACCATGAGAGTTTCTAAATGTTGTACCTTCAATAAATGTAACCATATTGCTGCACTTAAAGGCTCCTCTCTTCTCTTTTACACCCAGTTGTGACATGACGCTACTCTTATATCAAGACATCGCTTGTATATCAAGTCAAAATGTATTAAAACATTTAGCTTGTCTTGCAAAACGCTCTCAAACCAAGTTACTCTCAAACCAAGGTTTTACTGTATTTCACAATATCTACAAAGCATATAAAACATTTCTGTGCACCAAATGCATTTGAAAAACCCTGTTATTACCTTAAGACCCCTTTCACACTGAAGGCGCTTTTCAGGCATTTTAGCGCTAAAAATAGCGCCTGTAAAGCACCTGAAAAGCGCCTCTCAAGCCTCCCTAGTGTGAAAGCCAAAAGCGCTTGCAGAACGGGAAGCATTGGGGCGGTTTGGAAGCGGTGGATCCACCGCTCCCAAAATGCCCTGCCCATTGAAATGAGTGGGCAGCGCTGCCAAAGCACCTAAAAAGCGCTTCCGCAGCGCCGAAACACAGGCACTTTTAACCTTTTGTACAGCCACTAGCAGGGGTTAAAAGCACCTCGCTAGCAGCCAAAAGCACTGCTAAAGCAACGGTAAAGCGTTGTTAAAACTAGCGGCACTTTACTGCTAAGGCAGCGCGGCCTCAGTGTCAAAGGGGGTCTAAAGTAGCAGTAATGTCATCACTGTGCTGTACATGGCCTGTGCAGAGAGCAGAGCTGTGGGAGGGACCCAGCAGGCTCCACCCACTACAGGCTGCCTGCAGAAAACTACAGGAAGGGGGCGGAGACAAGACCAGTCACCCTGCACACAGAGAGAGCAGCAGTGAGCGGTCTTTATTACAGGAAGTTCCTGCACAGAGAGAAAGTCTCACACTGGATTACTGCACAGATCTGGAGGAAACACACAAAGAACACCAAGATTCAAGAACATACCTGATAAATGTATTTAGACAATATTAGCAAATGACCCCATGCCCTGCACCAGAACTGGAAAACTGCTGTAGCTGTGACTACTACAGTGATTTCCAGCTTCCACAGGGATCACTCAGGTATTAGATATACATACAGTATATACATACATTGGCCAAGGTGAACCACTATGCAATAAAGCCCATACCTAAACGTCAGGTTTAAATGTGTTTCTTTTAAATGCAAGTGGTGTATGTACCTTAATTTTACTTGGTATTAGCCTTTTGCAGTCCTGCAGAGCAAAGCTAAAAGATAGGAAGAGAAGGCCTGGCTCACAGTCTCCGCTCTAATTCATCCTATCAGGTTGAGGTCAGGACTATGTGCAGGCCAGTCAAGTTCCTCCACCCCAAACTCGCTCATCCATGTGTTTATGGACCTTACTTTGTGCACTGGTCCAAATCATTTGGTGGAGGGGGATTATGGTGTGGGGTTGTTTTTCAGGGGTTGGGCTTGGTCCCTTAGTTCTAGTGAAGGGAACTCTTAAAGTGATTGTAAAGGCTATTTTTTTTTAAATAACAAACATGTTATACTTACCTCCTCTGTTGCAGGGGTTTTGCACAAAGCAGCCCGGATCCTCCTCTTCTCAGGTCCCTCTTTGTTGCTCCTAGTCCCTTCCTCCTTTGAGTGCCCCTCAGCCAGCAGCTTGCTACAGGGGTCATCCAAGCTGAGTCAGAGCTCTGTGTATTCATTTAGACATGGAGCCCTGATCTGGCCCCACGCTCCCTCTCTCCCCTGATTGGCTGACTGACTTTGATTGACAGCCTAGGAGCCAATAGCACTGCTGCTCTGAGGAGGAGTGTCCTGGCTAAGGGGATCGCTGAAGAGAGGAGCTCAGGTAGGTAATTGGGGGGTGCTTGAGAGGCTGCTACACACAGAAGGCTTTTGTATCTTAATGCATAGAATGCATTAAGACAAAAACCCTTCTGCATTTCCAACTCCTTTAAGGCATCAGCATACCAAGACATTTTGGATAATTTAATGCTCCCAACTTTGTGGGGACAGTTTGGGGATGGCCCCTTCTTGTTCCAACATGACTGCACACCAGTGCACAAATCAAGGTCCATAAAGACATGAATGAGCGAGTTTGGGGTGAAGGAACTTGACTGGCCTACACAGAGTCCCGACCTCAACCAAATAGAAAACCTTTGGGGTGAATTAGAGTGAAGACTGTGAGCCAGGCCTTCTTGCCCACATCAGTGGCTGACCTTATAAATGTGCTTCTGGAAGAATGGTCAAACATTCCCATAGACACACTCCTAAACCTTGTGGACAGCCTTCCTAGAAGAGTTGAAACCGTTATAGCTGCAAAGGGTGAGCCAACTCAATATTGTACCCTACGGACTAAGACTAGTATGCCATTAAAGTTCAGGTGCGTGTAAAGGCAGGTGTCCCAATACTTTTGGTAATGTAGTGTATGTATTTCACCTGTGTGTTTAGGTTTTTCACTGGAGTTCAAATTTAAAGTCAAAATTTCAACTTATTCACACTAAAAAGTGAACACTCTCGACTCCATTACTAGAGAAGTTAATTACTAAAAAAAGTTCACTTAGCTTAGTGAATAAGGTGAAGATGTAATTGGGTCAATCATGTGGTATTAAAGTTTATTCATTCTCTACGCTAATTATTGCACTCTTCACAAATTATCTTTATGAAAACCTTTTTTTTCTTCATCTTGACATCTTCAACAGTTTTAAGAGGTTGTTTTTTTAGGGTGTGTACTACCAAATGTATTTTTATTGTTTTAAATAGTTCTGGGAAGTGTGTTAAAACCCCTATCAAGTTTTTTTTTTCCCTTTGCTTCCTGTCCTGAAAACGTAACAGGAAATGACAGGAAATTTCCCTATAGTCAACACATGTTCCATCTTGTCACAGCAACAAGTGTCCCCCAGTGGAGGATTTTCCCTGACCCCTGGCTCTGGTGACAACCTCAAATTTGTGTATTTTCCATTACTTTCTGTCTCGTGATGGTGGTCATTAGTAATGATAAGCTGAGATTTAGGCTGAAGTGGGGCCCGCGGGAAGCTAAAACATGATAGCAGGCCACTGGCTCAATGAGCTGTGGCCTAGGAATGTTGATGCTGGTGACATCATTGACCAAATATGGCCTCATGGCTATCATGTGACAATTTCCCAATCTAGATACTAGTAATGATGAGCTAAGGTTTGGGTTGAAGTGGGGCCCGCGGGAAGCTATCACATGATAGCCTTGGAATGTGGATGCTGGTGACATTATTGACCCAATATGGCCACATGGCTTTCATATCACACATTCCCAATCGAGTCACTAGCCACTAGTAATGATAAGCTAAGGTCCAGGCTGAAGTGGGGCTCACAGGAAGCTATGACATGATAGCAGGCCACTTTCTCAATGAGCTGTGGCCTAGGAATGTTGATGCTGGTGACATCATTGACCAAATATGGCCTCATGGCTATCATGTGACAATTTCCCAATCTAGATACTAGTAATGATGAGCTAAGGTTTGGGTTGAAGTGGGGCCCCTGGGAAGCTACCACATGAGCTGTGGCCTGGGAATGTGGATGCTGGTGGCATCATTGACCCAATATGGCCATATGGCTTTCATGTGACGCATTCCCAATCAAGTCACTAGCCACTACTAATGATAAGCTAAGGTTCAGGCTGAAGTGGGGCTCACAGGAAGCTATAACATGATAGCAGGCCACTGGTTCAATGAGCTGTGGCCTAGGAATGTTGATGCTGGTGACATTATTGACCAAATATGGCCTCATGGCTATTATGTGACAATTTCCCAATCTAGTCACTAGTAATGATAAGCTAAGGTTTAGGTTGAAGTGGGGCCCTTGGGAAGCTACGACATGAGCTGTGGCCTGGGAATGTGGATGCTGGTGGCATCAATGACCCAATATGGCCACATGGCTTTCATGTGATGCATTCCCAATCAAGTCACTAGTCACTACTAATGATAAGCTAAGGTTCAGGCTGAAGTGGGGCTCACAGGAAACCATAACATGATAGCAGGCCACGGGCTCAATGAACTGTGGCCTAGGAATGTTGATGCTGGTGACATCATTGACCCAATATGGTTTCATGGCTATCATGTGACCAATTCTCAATCTAGTCACTAGTAATAATAAGCTAAGGTTTGGGCTGAAGTGGGGCCAGTGGAAAGCTATTACATAATAGCAGGACACCGGCTAAAGAAGGTGTGGACTGGAAATAATGTGAATGCCAGAGACATCATTGACCTAATATCGCCACATGGCTATCATGTGACAGTTTCCCAATCTAGTCACTAGTAATGATAATTTAAGGTTTGGGCTGAAGTGGGGACCATTGGAAGCTATCACATGATAGCAGGCCATCGGCTCAGAAACCTGAGGCTTGAGAATGTGGATGCTGGTGACATTATTGCCCCAATATGGCCACATGGCTATCATGTAACAGTTTCTCAATCTAGTCACTAGTAATGATAAGCTATGGTTTCCGGCTAAAGTGGAGCCCTCAGGAAGCTATTACATGATAGCAGGCCAGCCGCCCAATAAGCTGTGGCCTGGGTATGTGGATGCTGGTGACATAATTGACCCAATATGGCCACATGGCAATCTAGTCAAAAGTCACTAGTAATGATAACCTAAGGTTTGGGCTGAAGTTTGGGCTGAAGCTCTCACATGATTGCAGGCCTCTGTCTCAAAGAGCCGTGACCTGGGAATGTGGAATCTGGTGACATCATTGACCCAATATGGTCTCATGACTATCATATGACTATTTTGGCATAAGCCAAGTTTGACTCGTACCTTAGCTCTTCATTACTCACCAGGACAAGCAGAGGAGTAAATCTCCCCAGCTGGAGACACAGGTGTCAAACTGGCGGCTCTCCAGCTGTTGCGGATCTACAAGTCCCATGAGACACTGTCAGTTACAAGCATGACTCCCACAGGCAGAGGCATGATGGGACTTGCAGTTCTGCAACAGCTGGAGGGCCGCCAGTTTGACACCCCTGGTTTAATCCTTCCCCACTCTATCCAAAGGTTAAAAAAAAGAATGCACTTGCACACCCTTTAACACCAGTTGTTGACACCAGAAGTGAAGACTGATCTGTCAGTGAGTTTCCTTACTTCTAGCATATATGTAGTGGTGAATTACCAGAGAAGTAAAATGTTGACTTAGGCTAGCAAAGCTGTGTTCACTTCAGTTAACCAATCATGCAAGGGGGAATTAATACTTTAATATTTTTTTTAGCGCCCCTGCATATGATTGGTTATTTGATGTGAAATCTGGTTCACCGGGCTAAGTAAACTTTATACACTTCGGGTAAGACTACCCCTTAGACCAGCCTTTCTCAACCACAGAACCCTAGGGTTCCTCCAAAAGCAGCTAGGGGTTCCTTGAGCAATGAGCTATTTCTGACTCTGGAATGGAGGGGATTCTTCTCAATGACCACAAATTTCAAGAGCATTATTCCCAATGACCATCACACTTAAACACTGTGAGCTGTAGATCTAGGCATTATTAGCATGGGTTCCCTGAAGCCTCGTACACAGGACCGAGAAACTCGACGGGCGAAACACATCGTTTTCCTCGTCGAGTTCCTTGTTAGGCTGTCGAGGAACTCGACAAGCCAATTTTCTCCATTCCCCGTCAAGGGAATAGAGAACATGCTCTCTTTTTGGCTCGTCAAGTTTCTCGATAGTTTCCTCTACGAAAATGTACACACGATTCGGTTTCCTCGGCAAAAAAAATTCTCCCAGCAAGTTTCTTGCTGGTTTTTGCCGAGAAACTCGGTCGTGTGTACGAGGCCTGAGCCTGGGGAGTTATTTTAGGGCAGGGGTCTTCAAACTATGGCCCTCCAGTTGTTCAGGAACTACAATTCCCATCATGCCTAGTCATGTCTGTGAATGTCAGAGTTTTACAATGCCTCATGGGATGTGTAGTTCTGCAACAGGAGTTTGAGGATTCCAGTTTTAGGGGTTCCCAATGGTTGGGAAAGGCTGCCTTAAGCCTCGTACACACGGCCGAGGAACTCGACGTGCCAAACACATCGAGTTCCTCGGCCAGTTCAGCCCTGAAGCCGCCGAGGAGCTCGGCGGGACGAGAGCTCCCATAGAACAACGAGGAAATAGAGAACATGTTCTCTATTTCCTCGTCGAGCTCCTCGTCGGCTTCCTCGGCTGAAAGTGTACACACGACCAGTTTCCTCGGCAGAATTCAGCCAGAAACTCGGTCGGAAGCTGAATTCTGCCGAGGAAACTGGTCGTGTGTACGGGGCCTTAGACTTTAGCGTGTGTTCAGAAGAGCATGCCAACCTTGAGCTCAATCCTGTATGTTTAATTTGCATATTGACAGATCTTTAGAAAGCAGAATAATGTAGATAATTCATCAATCTTCTGCTTAAGGAACATTCATTGTGAAGACCTTGACAACATAAGAGAATTTTTAGCTCATAACCTTTTCACGCTGCTGGTGTTATAGTGACATGTTCGGGGACAAAATATCTATGTGCCGCACTTCCATCTGAACCAGTCAGCAGATTAACGCAGCGAGCTGAACTTATTCACACCCTACAAGTGACACTGACGCCAAGCCCTACATAATTAGCAGTTAAAATGTAACTTTTTTCCCCCCTTCTTTTACATAAACTCAATTATTTTCTACAGCGTGTGACATTTTCTATCACCAGTCAAACTCTTGCATCTCTAAACATTTTGCATTACACAATTTTTATTTTTTCAATCGTTATTTGTAAACCGTTAAAAATATGTTTTAACAATTTTCAGTATAGCGGTAGAAAAAGACGTAAACAAAAAAAAGAAGAATCGTAAGATTGTCAAGTTTAATGTCCAATTTATTTTTCGTTTTTTTTTTTTTTTATAACTTGAAAATTGGAACAAGCTTTGTTTTTTGTTTTTTTGAACGAGCGTACAAATGAAATGAAAGACACATGCTGAACTCAACAATGTGACAGTACGGTAAAGAAAGACCATATTCTTGTACAGATAAAAGAAACAATAAATATTTTCACCTAGCCATGTTGAAAAGACCTCTAGCCGTCCCAACATTTTATCCATAATAATAATAATAATAAAAAAAAAAAAAAAATTGCTCTTGTTTTTAAAACAGAGCGCATATTCCAAGCAATAATAAATAGTTTTCAAACTTGTAGTAAAAGACAAAACCTCCAAAACAACAAAAGCTCATACAATAATAGAAAAAGGTAATAAAAAATATTTTGCCTTGCCGTACAAATGCTAACAACTTAATTGACATTAATTTTGCTTTGCAGTTCTGAAAATACAAAGAGCACCATAATGACGCCTGCAATACACAAAATGACGGACTGTCTTATCATGGGCTGTGATGAAACGCTGGTGACCACTACAAGAAAGTAAATCCGACTAGGGACAATGGGGGGGGGGGTCTTGCTTATTGTGCTTGTATTTTGATTGCCAGGTCATGAAAAAGGGAAAATTAATTATATCTTAATCCAAAAACATCACATTTGTGCTTGTTGAATTGGCTTGACTTAAAATAATTTAAATCAACGTTATTTTATCTGGAACCATAGCCATGGAGTACAACATACCCCCATATCGGTCAGGAATCATTTTCTGCATTTGCTGGTGAAATGTCCAGATTATCAAAAATTTTACCATCTGACCTCTAGAAATATCCACAGTTTGCGTTGAGTGGACGTTTTTTGATTTGGCCTGGAGGTTGCAGAGTCAAAACAGCACGAAGATGTCAATTTAGAATTTCCCAATATTAAATATAAATAGGGAAGGAGCAGGATTTCATCTCAGCCCATCAAACATTCAGGAACTTTATGGAATGTACAAAGAGCAAAGCAGACGCTAAATGGATTGGCAAGAACTGGGTTTGGATTAGGTCCTGTTCTAACGGGATCAGATGACTGTGCCTGGACCGAAAACTGTCTAAAAAACAGCTTTGTCTGTAATATCGTTTAACAAGTTTGTGTTATAAAGGGCACCACGGGGGTGGAGGGGTGTTGGGAAAAGGTAGGGTAGGAAGATTGAGAATATTTTCTCTATAACAGGTTTTCCTGGATTTGTCACAGGTGTACTGCATGTGGAATGTTCCTGTAAAATTTTATACAAAAATTGAGATTATTATTTTACATGGGTATCTAGTACTAATTAGTTAATACCTGCTAAGGCCTTGATACAAGGTCCAGGCACCTTATGAATTGTTACATCCCTGCATGAACAGTACTCTATTTGTAGGCCCCAATCATGAAAAGAATGCACAACTAATATTTCTGGTGAACAAAATATTTAAGACTTTTTTTTTTTTATGTTTCAATTACCCAGAAGCTGTCACACAACTTCATTGGGTTTTTGTATTTTCTGTACATTAGGACTTAAATTACAAATGTTTATTTGTTTTCTTTTTTTTTTTTTCTTTTTTTTATATTTTATCCTGCCAAATTAAAAAAATATATTATGGCAGCATGTGTTTTTTTTATTTTTTTTTCAAATCCACTAACAAAAAGGTACATTTAATCCTTTTAAAAGGACAAGCGTACAGTTAAAAAATTACAAGCTCCGGTAAAAATACAGCAAGTGCCTACATCATGTGAACCAATCAATATCAATATCCATTCCAGAAGGGGGGGGGGGCGAGGGGTGGGAGAGGATAAAAGAAGGAAATTAAGCACATTTCAGAAACGTGATTTTTTTTTTTTTTTTCTGCAAAGCAATAACAATATTAAGCACTTTTTTCTACTTACTTTTTCTACATGGTGTAGCAATCACCTTTTTATTCCCCAAATACAAGTTTCTATACAGTTTGAAATAAAAAATAACACCCAGGCAGGAAAATAAGTACTAAAACTCAGACTTTACAATTACAGTGACAAGAACAATGTTATAGACCCACCATTAAAGTTTTTTTTTTTTTACTGCAACTTTTTTTTTCAAGGAATTTTTTTTTCTGGTTTTGTAAAATGCCCAGGCATTCTCCATTATTACAAATACTGGTCCACTTTTACAGTAATCAAGAAATTTTAATATATATAATATATACTAAAACCCCGTCACCAAAAGAAAATATTATAAAATAAAAATAAACAATATACACATGGCCATTATGGCATTTTATAACCTATTAAGCAACTTTGAAAAGAAATGATCGTCCAAACACACATACACACAATTATTTCTTATTTTTTTCATTTTTTTAACCCTTGTACGTATTGAATACTGTAAACGTATTTTAAGACAGAGTGCACTAAATTTACCGTTAACAAAAAAAAAAAAAAAAAAAATAGCCGTTGTTCCTGAATTGTTTTCCCCCATTCAACGATAACTGGTATGTTGTGTCATTTCTTTTTCAATTCAGCAGTAAATAATTTTCATTCCGTTTTCTAAGCAGCGTTGTCCTGAAAAGAAACAAAGCTGACAATAAATCAGCTTAAGAAGGTTCAAACTTGTGCTGAGTAAACATCTTCGTTAGATTGGGTCTTATGGCAATATTGTGTCCACTATGGTCAACCAGATTTTTTTTTTTCTATACGTAAATGTGGCTTTTTGTTTTGTTTTTTGTTGTTTTTTTTTAAAGAAATGTAATTTTCTTGTATTACTATTTTTAAAAGTTCTTTTTTTTTTTCTTTCACAAAAATGTTTTGCATTTTGTCTCAAGAGACTCACATAGGAAGATCAGTTTTCAAGGCACTCACAAAAAATCGAATGGCAGTAGACAAACCGTCCAATAAATTATATATATATATCTTTTATAGTGCCAGCATTGTGAATGCCATGCTTAGCAACACTGGCACTTAATCTCAGGTGTTCCCTTATTGAATCCAACCCGCCATTGGGTTGCGCAGGAGAATAGGCTGTAATTTCTTGTTCAGAAGCCATGGAAAACATAGAAACTCAACTTTTAAAGTGCGGTCAACAAAATTAAAATGGGTAACCTTTCGTTCTCAGCTGTCCTCCTGATGCACGCAAAGACAAAAAAGAAAACAAAAATGGAAAAACGATCTTAAAAAGCAAATGTCATTATCATTGGAACGTTCATTATTTAAAATAAATTACATTCGAAAATTCATAGTCCACAATATTTTGAAATAAGCAACCAATTACAATGACATAACTTGTACTGAACTGTGTCGATGGCCCTTCAGCTTTTCAGCACTGAGGGAACTGCAGGTGGCTTCAATGGGTAAAGTTTTAACAGTGCATCTTTAAGCATTTGCTTGCCAAGTGGCCTGCACCACAGGGCCCCTTGAGTAAGGGAGCTGCAGGAACACTTCAGCAGCAAAAAAATAAAAAAAAGGAGACTGCATTATAAACGGGACATTTCTCAATGCTGTGCCTCTAAAAACATTTTTCAAATGTATAGACAGTAGAAAAGGAGATGCATAAAAAAAAATTAAAAATAAAAAAAAGCAATGGTGCAGACAATGGATTGTGATTTGCACACATGATTCTCTCAAGTATAAAGTTCCTCAAAAATTTCAGGTTGCATTTTAACTGTTGCATATGAGATCCTATCATGCAATATAAGTGCTAAGATTTTATAGATTGTAATCCGCTGCGTAAATATTCTATCTGACCCCATTTAAGTAATGGCAAGATAAATAAAAATAAAAAAAAAATGAAAATATAAAAAAATATAAAAAAAATAACAGAAAAAAGCTGATGGCTTCTTTTCAAGAAATTACAAAGGTTTAGCTTAAATTCCATAAATGTAGCAGCCCAAAATGATAATTCAAGATACGATTCTCCACTACTTGGACAAACTGGCTACTACTCTGATAAGTGGGGTATTGGAAATAATGGGGGATTATGGGGGGGGGGGGAATTAACCCTCTTTGTCCTGCAGGGGGGCTGAAATTTATTGTTACATAAAAATTTGCTGGTCCCTGCAGCACAAAAGAGGTTTCAAGGTGTTTTTTTTTTTGTTTTTTTTTAACAAGGATGCACAACAACAAAAACAATCTTAAAAAAATATAGAAAAAAAAATCAAACAGCAAAAAAAGTACCTGCACATGCCAAAAAAATGACAAATAAAACCCAAATAAATACAGAAATTATTGCACAGTTAAAAGGCTCCAAAAGTTTTACGGCCTTATTCAACCCTCAGGTTTAAAAAAAGAACTGCAGACACAGGTTGTATTTTTAGTGCCACTTTTCGACACCTAACATGTTTACGCTAAGTTATGTTTAAGGAGGCAAGTTAATTCAGCTTTTTTTCTCAGTTGGCAATAGTTAAATCTGTACAAATTTAAACTGATTAAACCCATCTAGGGGCCTTAGCTTCTTTCTGCCTGCTCAATTTTCACGTCATTTGTCAGCAAGTGTTCTCCGTGCCACTTTTTCATGTGTTTTTCCAGGGTGCTGTAAACACTGAAGGGCATCTGGCAAATGTCACAGCGGTACACCTCCTTACCTATCTGGCCATGTGTTTTCATGTGGCGCGTCAGCTTGCTGCTCTGTGCACATGCATAGTTGCAGAGCTCACATTTGTAAGGCCGTTCTCCCGTGTGGCTCCGACGATGGACCGTGAGGTTGCTGCAGTTCTTAAATACTTTGCCACAGTACTCACACGTGTCACTCCTTCTCCCTTCTTTAGAACTGGGTCGACCAGGGCCTGGTCCACCGATGTGAGGTGTACTGCCCCCACTCGCTGTCCCACTCCGCCCTGAGAGACCCCCATCCAGCATGTCACCTGGTGGAGTGGAGAACCGCAGGCTGCCATTTTCTGAAGAGTGTTCAGAAGAAGTTGCAAAAGGGGATTGTCGAGAGTCTGTGAATCCTAGAAATGGATCTTTCATGAAGTGCCGGGATGCTGCATATCCGACCAGCCACTGCGAGTAAACGTTTTCGGAAGGGATTATCGTTGCTGGTGGTAAGTCTAAGTCTTTTTCTATTTTTATCCTTTTTGAGGAGTTATTGAGACCAGAGCCTGAAATGGGCATGGGTTTTCGAGGGAGCAGAATTGGAAAGGGTTCACCTGAGCCAAAGCTTCTTCCATTGACAGCCCCTTCTTCGTTACGGATAATTTCTCTTTCATCGCCATCTTCTTCACCCGGAATTCTCCGGCATAAATCTCGTGGGTCAGAAGACCGTTTCATGAAAAGACTTCTCTTCTGTTTGTCATTGAGCATATCATTGTATTGATGCATGCTTCCCAAGTTTACATTCTCCATCACTTTGCCAAGCGAGAGGGCCTTCTCATCATGTAAAGGCTTGGCCCCATTTTCCCGATTACGACATATTTCTGAGTCCATACTGAAACTTGACTCTGGTCTGCTTTCATTTTCAAGCTCCTCCTCCTCTTCTTCCTCTTCCTCTTCTTCTTCTTCGTTTTCATGGCCCAAAGAGCGGTCACTCTCATTCCTAAAATCTGTCTCAGACTTCCCCCCTTCTCCAGTTAACTCACTAGTACCTGGCTCTGGTGAGCTTGTGGCAGACAGTCCATCGTCAGACCTGCCAGTCATGGAACCGGCTTTGTGCATATGTGTTTTCATGTGGCGCTTCAATTTGCTTGCCTGTGAACAAGCGTGGTCACACAGCTGACATTTATAAGGTTTTTCCCCCGTGTGACTACGACGATGAACTATGAGATTGCTCTGGAATTTGAATGTCTTGCCGCAGAACTCACAGGACTTGCTCTTGGCCTGGGTTTGTGGTGGCGTTGTACTACTTGGGGGCATAGGTGGCAATGGCGGGGTACTCATAAAAGGGGATTTAGGGCTTTGCTGAAAGGGATTTAACAAGCGATGCATAGGATTACCACGGTTAGGCGACACTGGAGGAGGAGTGGGGTTGTTACCTGCCAGTTCTCGTAGCCTTCGGGAAAAATCCATTGCTGGAGATTCAATTGCCATTGGATTTAAACGCATAACTCTGTCAAAGGCACTGGGATGCTGGGCAACTAACCCCATTTCTTCAGCACTAAGGCGGTGCGGGTCCAGATGATGGCGAGGGGGTGGGCTAAAGAGTGGCGGCGTGTTTGGTAGCCGAGCCTCACCGAAGCCTGGATGTTCACGTAGGATGGGTCCAGTCATTCGTAGAAGGTTGAAAGGGTTGTTATCTCCAAGGAAGTTCATCAGGGGGGATGGTGCAACAGTCTCCGGTCCCAGAGGTGGAGGGATAGTAAGTCGGGGTGTAAGGGAACTGTTAGTTGGGCTTGTTTCCAGGTAGATGCGAAATCCATGTGTGTTTTGAGCATGCTGAAGCAGGAACCAGGCGCTATTGAAAGGCTGCTTACACGTTGTGCAAATATAGCTGGTAGGCTCGTCTTTACCTGCAAGAAAAGAGAATATCATTAGTATAACTGGTTGTCATTTAGCACATCTAAAATGTCTCTTATGTAATACATTTACTATTACCCTTAACAAATATGAAGGTTTGAACAAATTCCAGGGGCCCGTTAGCCAATAAATCTTAAGATTCAGAGTTGGCACCTAACTTTTGGAACCTAAAATGCATAAAGGTATGCATATACTCATCTTTCTATCACACCTCTACACTCTGTTTAGCTGATGGCAGCAAAAGGAAAGTCGTATATAGGTTTAGAATCTCTGGAGTCATAATTTACAGCTAGGAACTTTCCGCATAACAGTGCTGATTGGCCCAGTGCTGTCACATGGAGGGAATCATATGCTCTTCCATGTTTGGATGTACTGAGTATTTCCTTTGGCTGATCAAACCAACAAGGGTGTGAAGGATAGATG
Organism: Rana temporaria; assembly: GCF_905171775.1. Classification (NCBI taxonomy): domain Eukaryota; kingdom Metazoa; phylum Chordata; class Amphibia; order Anura; family Ranidae; genus Rana; species Rana temporaria. Next base: position 22,839,884 of record NC_053501.1, read on the forward strand.
CATGTATGCTGCTGGGGATAGTGGAATTAAAGCAAACCTGTTGCTTTGCCCTAAATAAACAAAGCACAGGTCTGATTTAAGACAACAGATATGTTCATTTTAACATTTAAAAACATCATCATTTCACTTTAACAATTTTTAAAACGAATTATGTAGCCTTGTGGCTTTATCATCTCCTCTATAATCCTCATACACCATGACTTGCTGCTAAACACAGAAGTAAATGTTTGCCAATAGACTCATATCACCCTCTTATCAGCTCAGTGCTGAGATGAATATGTGCAAAGAAAAAACAATTCCTGATCAATATACTTCACCTAAACACATTTACATTGATTTTTTAATATACTGCAATTGTGCAGATGGAATAATGGGGCTCGGCTGAGCTCGACATTACGGCTTATCTGTTACTAAATGTCTATACTTGTCACTAGATTTATTTTAGATCATTCACAACGACAACGATTTGCTGTTCAGAGAGGATTATGGGATGCTTTCCACTGTCAACAAAGAATACAGCTTCAGAGGACTAAGACACTCTGCAGACTATGAAAAATAATCACGTAGAGAATGTAAATCAAGGGGGTTCACCAGGAAAGAGTTCAACTCTTTTTGCTCATGGGAAGGTGGATGTTTAGTGATTTAGAGCGTATGTTGGCTTCAATAGAAGAGAAAGAGCTTGGTGTGAGTATCTATATATGCACCTCCCCTTATGAGCAGTCTCTTTGGATTGTTTCAGATGAGGGTCCGGAGCTCACACAGCCATTACTTCTCCTGTGAATGTTAATGAGCTGAGGACTGTGAACCATTGAACTGATCATGAATTTGGGGTTACTTTTCTTCGATCAATGGACATTCAGACCTTTGTATTAAAATGCAACACCTTTAATACCCCAAGTTGCTGCACACTCACCACATCTACTCGACTGAATGTGCCATGGCTGGTGCAGAAAGCTGCAATGCCACTTGCAAACAAGTTTATAGCAGGAAGGGGGCAAAAACCAGTCCATTTCTAAACCCACAACAGAGTTGGTTATGAATATCCATGACTTCATCTTGCCTAATGACCAATCTGTCTTCCCTTGTTTTCAGAGAAGAGATTAGACTTCAATCAGTTCTTTGTCTTCTGCTAAAGGTAATAGGCTAAGGACTGTGATTTACTGAACAGACTCCTAAGTTCATTCATGACCAAGTCTAAAGTTGGGTATGAGTATCCTCGCCTGTTTATTTCCCTAATGACCAGCCTATCTCCTCGTGGTTCCTCTTGCGGCCCGCAGCTCTCCCGTGGAATATAAGCCAAGGGCTGCAAATCATAGAAGAGTGTGTGGTACATGAACGTTCTTGACTTTCACAACTCCAAGCTTGCTGTAGATCTCCCTTGCCACCCATACAATCTGTGTCAGGTCTGACACAGAAAGCTGAACCACCACTTCAAGAATGCAAAGAAAGCCTATAAAAGGTTGTTGCTCCATACGGGGTAAGGAAATCAGTTTATGCATGACCCTCATTTTATGTATGCACATATTGTTGGTTGAGGCGGTCTGGGTCATATTTGACAGCAGAACATCAAGCATCTGTACCTTGCATTCCAAGATCTAATCTGCAAAATGCAGAAACCCACCGCAACCAATCAACAAAAATCTTTTACAACTATAAACCCACCAAATACGTGGCTGTGGCTTACTGCACACCTTTGCTATTTGCAATGCTTTGTTAACTGAGCCAAAAACTCTAAACTGTCATTTTATACAATAAGATGACTTGGACAGAGGTAAAAAATTTGAAGGGGAGTTAAAGTCAGGCGTTTATAGCCCTCGGTTATATCCTGGCAGCGTATCTTAGAGTATGTCTTGAAGATGTGCTGTAATTAATCAGTATGATGTCACAGCTAACACAGTCTGCATTTATTCTCCCAAATATACTGTATGTTCAACGCTTGGCCCAGAAGCAGCAGGGACTTGTATAAACATGAAGAGTTCCATTCAGGTAAACCAGGATTACCGCGGCTATTTAATTCAACTGAACTGGTCGTTTTTAAAATGACAGGCCTGCTCACAATCACTTGCTGGGGCACGCTGACAAGAATTTGACCTTTCTTACCTGATGTCTCCTGATCATATAACACAAGAGACACATGACTGTACTTTATATACGGGCTTCTGAGAATGTGACAGCGCATAGTTCATCTGATAAAGTCTTATGGAGAAAAAACTAAACATAAGAAAAAAATAAAACTACTAAAACTATTCTGGAAGCATTGCAACTGTTTGGAAATTGTATTTATTTATTTGATAAATGTACTCTAGTACACATTTTTGGTAGCTGCTGGAATTTAGTTTTTTTGAGGATTATAAACTGTGTAGCAGGTGTCATTTAATCCAATACCCAAAATCTGTTGTGGCAGCTAGATCTAAGTTGCTCCTCCAACACTGCTGAGAAATGTCTGTCTTTCTTTAACAAATATATCAAAGATATCGAAGATACAATGGGTAGAGTCAAGGCTGTCCGGTCTTTATATTTGGATCCTTTAAATAGAACTTATCGCTAGACTACTAATTTGAACAAAAATCTACCCAAAAGATTATATGTGCATTTAACATATATTTATATTATTTACCTATACAATAAAAATGTTTTTATGCTGTCGCTGAGTGCCACCATCTTGGATGTGAGGTCATCAGCTCCTACAGACTCACTTAACAGTCATCCTATGGTAACTATTCTCAAAAAGAGTTCCATGGCCCCCGAGAGTTTCTCCTGAGGTTGCTGGAGGATCCTTGAGCTGTGTCTTACTGATCCTCCATCTGATGTTGTCTACATGGTTCATGGGCCAACAGTTCCACTAGGCAAAGCCACCAGCAACATGCCATGATTTTTTTAGTATTCTGTAAGGGGGCATTTTAATCAGCACTATAAATAGGGCATTTTTTCCACTGGCCACCAATGTTAGGGGCATTTTTATGGGTTTACTGCAAGATGAAACCAAAATAATGACAGAAATAGAGTGTCAAGGTATGTCAAAGGTTCATTTCTGAAGCCATTTTTATGAGTTCCTACGTGACATTCTATAGTAGCCATTCTCAACCAGGGTTTCATGGAACCCAAGAGTTCCTCCAGAGGTTGCTATGGGTTTCTTAAGCTGTGTCTTATTGACCTCTCATTTGATGGTGTCTACATAGTTCTGGGACCAAAGCCCATTGGCAAAGCTAGCAGCAAGTTCATATTTTCTGTAAATGTGGCATTCTGACCACCAATGTAAGGGGAGGGGGTTAGTTTTACTGACCATCAATGTAGGATTTTTTTGTCACTGGCCCTCAATGAATTAGTTTCAGGAAGGGTTCCCTGAAACCTGAAATTTTTTCAATGGTTATCTCTGGAACATAAGGGTTACTGCTCTACAGTATTTGGCTTTGCCGTGTGTATTCTTACTTGAATACCAGCATTTCTGCCAACTTTATGTATTATTGTGAACCTGTCACAAGCTTTCTTATTAGCCTGCCTCCATTATTACCAATAATTACTTTTCTTTTGCACCCACACCATCCAGTTCACCTGAAGGTGCCCCAAATATAAAAGGGATACATAATAGATAGGTAGATAGATAGATAGATAGATAGATAGATAGATAGATAGATAGATAGATAGATAGATAGATAGATAGATAGATCGATCGATAGATAGATAGATAGATAGATAGATAGATAGATAGATAGATAGATAGATAGATAGATAGATAGATAGGAAGTGCTGAGGGTTTCACAAGGCTCCAGCTGAAGATTGGGATAGAATGGGAGAGCGGCCAATGTATTTTCAACAGAAGGGCTAGGCTATTTACTATTTATGTTACTTTTTTCTGAATGGGTAACTTTACTCTAAATGAAGATTGCTGACCACATACAGTAGCTGGTGCAGAATCCAAACAACATCCTAATGTATCTATGTCCGCAAAGGTTCCCATTTATTCAGGTCATGGTATATCATGTAGTAGTTTATCATTCAACTGGACTTTTTCTGTAATGTTTTGTTGCTTCTCCAAGCCACTTCTTCACTTCTAGAATTGAAGAAATGGCTTGGACAAGCCATGAAACATCTTGAACACTAAAGAACAAGTCCAGGTGAATGTGTCAAACTACTATTACAAATCCCAATGCATCAAAGGAGTTATTTTCCTGCCTGAAACCTACAGAAATGCAACATTTTACAGAAAGGGTTAATAGCATTTTTTCCCTGAAATTGTATTGGTTAAATTTGTGGGAATTATTGATACAAATTGTGCAAGTGGTTCTATACATTTAAGTCAATAGACGTGGCATGTACACCCGCTGCAAGATGAAACTGTAAAAATACCAGAAATAGTGTGTCGAAGGACGTCTAAGGCTAATTTCCGAAGCTGTCTGAGACATTTTTATGAGTTATTTTCTTAAACAGGAATCAGTATGCATTTCCTAGTTCTACAAAAACATAGGGAGGTCAAAGAAATTTGGTATTTTTCTGCAAATGGTGAAAGCCTAATTTCAGGCATTGCATAAAAAAATTGGAAACAACTTAAAACAGTTTCCAACAAATAAACTTTTAATATACAAGCTCCTTTTTAAACTCTTTTGGTGTTTATGCTTTTTTTGTTAATATTCTAATATACATTTTTGGGGTATACCTTCAACTCATAATTTTTGCGTTTGAGCAAAGACCAAAGTAAATAATATCTTCAATGTAGTCACGAGCTTCCAATTCTCCTACAGCAAGTTGACAAAAACACATCAATTTGGCCAAGATATAGGTTATGTTTGTCTAGAAAAATGTTTGTGGCTATGAGCGAAGGAGTTCTATGGTCAAACAAGCACGACATGAGAAACGGGAACCTAATTCAACCATAGATAAGACGTGCTTATAGTTATTTGTATGGGTGATTGAAAGCAGCCATAGGATGCGCTAATGGTATTATGGTTTCATACGCGTACGGACAAAAAGCTGTGAGAAACTGTGAGTGAGTTCAACGCAATTTTAAATTATAGAGTGTAACCTATTTTGAAGTTGTTTTAAAAGGGCCTGTGGTTAACCCATAAGTTGATCATCTGCCACTGCCTGTTTTTTTCTTAGTTTTATTAAGAACTGTTGTGGTGATAAACCCTTTTTTCCAAAACACGGTCAACTATAGACCATCAAACATCTGGCCAAAATCCAATAGGCTGGCCATTGAACGCAATGTTTTGGTTACAAAAATACCATTTAAACAGGTCCTATGGCCTAGGGAGGAAGGGGATAAAGGCCAAAATGAATCCAATGTGTTTTGAGTTTCTGGTGGATGTGGCAACGGAGGAAAAGTGGGTCGTGGGATGTGTTGGAAGCTTACAAGGCAAGCTGAGTCTATTATGGTTTGTGGTTCCTCTAATAGAAGCCTAAGGATGAAGGGAAAAAAAATCTGGTCTGAGTCTCTGAAATAATTATGAAAAAAAAAGGGGAGGGGAAGATGACAGCTGCACAGAGCCTTAAACCACCCTGCGTTTGAAACAATGACTGTATAAGGCCAAGTAACTGTCCTTTCAACTGCCGAGCCTCTGTCACCCTTCTGAATACTCATATCTGTACACAGGCCCTTTGTCTCTCCCCTGAACACATGCACAACAGATCCACAGCCTTGATATGTACCATTGATGTCAGCAGAAGATATTGTCTACAAGGAGACGAGATGCTGCAGATCAGTAAAAGTCACAATTATATTTACAAGGTTGGCATTCGATGGCAAATACCAGTACAACAATGCCTTTTTCTTTCTGTATTCAAAACAGCCCTGGCAAAAAAAAAGAAGAAAACTAGAAGGAGGAATATATTAGAAGCGAGAAAGCCTTTTTCTCAAAATCTGAAGAAACTCTCGAATCTTTAAAAAAAAATAAGGTCACTAAAAGGTGTTCCTCATTTCAAATTATAGGGAAAAAAATACAAATGACTACATCTAACTGACCTTCAACCTGATCATAATAAAGTGACAACAGTAAACGTAAAGGAGAATTCCTCACCAGCTATGTATGATAGACTTAGAGAGATAAAAGATAGTAGAGAAAGTAAAGATTGATAGATAGATAGATAGATAGATAGATAGATAGATAGATAGATAGATAGATAGATAGACTGAGATAAATATAAGACATAATAGATCTTGATGAATAGAAAGATATATAGATATAGATATATAGATAGATAATAGATAGGTAGATAGATATATAGATAGATAGATAGATAGATAGATAGATAGATAGATAGATAGATAGATAGATCGATAGATAGATAGATAGACCTTGATGAATAGATAGATATAGATAGATAGATAGATAGATAGATAGATAGATAGATAGATAGATAGATAGATAGATAGATAGATAGATAGACCTTGATGAATAGATAGATATAGATAGATAGATAGATAGATAGATAGATAGATAGATAGATAGATAGATAGATAGATAGGTAGATAGACTGGGATAAATATAAGAGATACATAGACCTTGAGAATACCATATTCTAAGTACTCTGGATGTGGTACTGTGAATGATCAATTACAAGTGCAGAGAATAAAGTGATTTATAAGAGAGATATGGGGACATATTGTCAGTAATTTAGATTTTGTATTAGGATATCCCAACACATGTTGCTATGAATTATATGATAGTTGAATCTGTTCTCCTTTTTTAGTCTATTTTAGGCCTATTGTAGTTGGTTTACACACCTAAACACTCCTATACCTTTTTGTGTAGTTTTCCATTTAAGTTTGGGATATGGTTTGACATTCATGTGATATTTCCAAGCACATTGTTCCAATTTTGGCAGGAAACTTGCAAAGAGCAGTGGTAGACTGATCTCTTGTCTGATGATCCCTGCATAGTTATGGCACCAACCTCATTTATCTCAGCCATCGGCATGGGAACAGTAGATACTTTCCTTATACCAATAAGGTTTTAGCTATCTGTGAAGCCTCGTACACATGACCGAGGAACTCAACGGGCAAAACACATAATTTTCCTCGTCGAGTTCCTTGTTAGGCTGTCGAGGAACTCGACAAGGCAAGTTTCTCCATTCCCGTCGAGGAAATAGAGAACTTGCTCTCTTTTTGGCTCGTCGAGTTTCTTGACAGTTTCCTCGACGAAAATGTACACACTACCGGTTTCCTCGGCAAAAAAATATCTCTTAGCAAGTTTCTTGCTGGTTTTTGCCGAGAAACTCGGTTGTGTGTACGAGGCCTAAGGGCTCATTCTACCACTAAACACCAATCCAAGGGGGGTCTTTTCCAATGTGACCACCAAAGAGGACAATTCTCCACTAACCACCAATGTAAGAGAAAGTTTCTGTAATGAGCACCAATGTAAATAGACCTTTTCTTACAGACCGCCAATGTAAGGGGGCATTTCTCTACTGACCACCACTATAAGGTCCTTACTAATGCAAATCAACGATCACCCTAATGTACTATGAGTTGGAGATTTAAGCAGATGTTCACTACAACCTCAAAACAATTTCAAGGGTTCTATCTTGATATAAAGGTTGAAAAAGGCTGCCATATCAAAGGCTGCCTATATTCAACTTATAAAGACCTGAGGTCATTTTAAAATAGGGTGTATATATAAATACATTGCAAGAATAACAGTGATGAAAACCCAGAGTCCCACTTTAAAGCTGCCTAATCCAGACACTTGTACATCTTGTTTAAAGGCAGCGTACATTTGGCTGTGTGGGTATAATTGACAGAAGGCTGCCTTATATAGGTTATCTAATACAAAAGAGACTCATTAGTAGCCCAGTACAAACAAGAAAGCAATATACATAAGTTGTTCAGAGTGGCATTATAGAACATTGATGGGGTCTACGGGGATTTATATAACACCAGAAAAAGCCGATGCGCACTTGTAAATTTGCCTCAGTTGTCTGGCAAGTTAAAGGTTATTCCCTTGATCGGAATCCATAATAAAACATAATAGGGTGTAGGGCCATTGCAGAAAGTTTGAATATTTAAACTGGGTGAAAGGATAGGGAATAGCAGGGTGAACACCCTATTTTCAAATGGAAGGCCTTCCCTTCTTCTCCTGTTTTACCGCCTGATGCGCAGCTAAATAAAGTAATTTTCTGTAAAACCATAGGCGTAGTCTGTTGGTGATATGGTAGAACCACATGCTCCAGCAGACCAGCCATTCTCTAGCTTAAGAACTCCAAATATGGTCTCAAATCGTTTAACCCTTAAATGACTACAGGCCATTGAAGTTTAGGTGCCCAGCCCAAATTAGGTCTGCCGGCTTCAGCTGCCACTGTGTCTTCCTCTCTGTGTACAGAAACTTGTTTGTAAGAAATCTCATGATTAGCTGTGGAGGTGGTTGAGAATGATGCTGATTGGTTTGTAAACCCCGGGCAGATCTAAAAGAAAAGCAACATTTAATTCAGTTTTGCGTTGGCTAAACAATTCTTAAATGTATTTTTATATAGAACTAGCAAAAAATATCAGATGGTAGCCTCCTGAAATCCCCTGAACAAGACCCCACTAAAGGAAGAAGCACCACGTTGAGCCAGTCAGGGCTTTCTTGCTTTGGACAGAATGAGCGTGATTACAGGGAAGAGTAGAACACAAGGGCAGCCTTATCTGTGTACTGCTGCTCTTTAACTGTCCAATCACAGCCAGGGATGAGTCCTAGTTAGGGCCACCCTACTAAATCACAGTATGGGGTCCAGGAGCAGGGTGTGCAGTGTGGCAGGTGTGCCCTGACCACAATGGAAATGGGGGTGGTTCTGGCACAAACTGTAGTTCAAATGATGCCAGAGAACCTGAGTCTGTGTTATTGTAATGGGTGTGCCCTGACCACAACACTGGCTAAACAGAATCATAAATTCTTGGGGGAGCTAGAATAATTTTCATGGATGTATCATCACTGTGCATTTAATCGTTTTCCTGAAATTCATGGACATACAGCATAGAAATAAATGGCGAGCTGAGCTGACCCACGTGAAAGGTCAGAGATACAAGCTACTACTATATTAATCAATGTTATCAATGTTGAGAAAAGTTAAGGAAGCCCCCAGTGCCCACCTAAAGTAGAAATATCAATTTTGAGAGGATATGCTTTTCAGCTTGTCGGAAATTAAAATAAGGTATGAAGAAAAAAAAAATCGCAGTTAGTAGCACAGCATGCTAATCTCCAGAGCACAGGTTCACAGAGGTAAGGCTTTCACCTCGCCTGAATTTCCGCAGTCGGCTCAGGTTAACCAACTCCTGCGTAAGAATAACTCCTGCAGACTTGTCACCGAGCACAAAAGTCATCAGTGGCTGAATGTTCTCTCCTGCACCGCAATTAAGACGAATCAATACGACGTGCCACAAATGGTATTTTATTCTCAATAAGAACTCGGTCTGAGTTTATTCAGAATATTTCAGAGCTTCCCTGGGGGATTTCGGTCCAACGCAGATGGCAAATAAAGTACTCTGCCTAGGGCTAGAGCACATTATGCTAATTCTAATGTCAGATGTACTTTAATATACAGCTCTATTTAATCACCCCATTATTTCACATTTCCATATGAAAAACCTGCGGCACTTCTACAGAGCTTTCAGCCGCTGACAATGCCAACTCCCCTCGCCTGACTGACGGAGGAACAGAAAAAAAGGAAGCTGGTCAATCTCACCGGGGCTGACTGCTATTTGCCGTTTTCACCTCTGTCTCGATTTTAAAGCTTGCCTGATGGAATGAAGTGAAAGGGGGTCTTGCAGGAATGTCGGCACACACCGCCGCAAAAAGGTCCCTGTGAGACAAGATGGCTCCGAATCTCCGGAAGGGGCCCGCATAAAGTAATCTGACGACGTGCTCTGGGGGATTACGGTAAACCAATCTATCAACTGTAGGGCAATGCTACCAAGCTAGATGTCAGAAAAATACCACTGGCAAGGCTAAACCTTTAGCTTTTTTCAATGTAGAGCTCAAGAACAAGATTTAACACACATATACACATGGGAGATGTAACGATAAACTATACCAATCCAAAGTACAACATTTATGTGATACATCTATATAGCATCTCAAATAACTTCCTCTGTCTCAAAACAAAGCATTTTCTTTTATAATACGGTCGTTTTTTCCAAGGATTTGGGTAGCCAAAGTGCGTCAAAATGGTGGTAATTTTTACTGTCATCAATGGAAGCTTTTAGGCTTCAAAATAATTGGCTAGCTTGTTCCATCTCATCCTGGGGAGGACACAGAGGGGTGTCAAAAATGTGAGATCACCCAAAAGGAAACCTGTCCTAGCCTTTTATGGTTGTCTCAGCCAAAGCTTCTAAACCAGGATTTCTCATTAAGGGTTCCATGGAACCCTTGGGTTCCTCCAGAGGTTGCTAGGGGTTCCCTGAGCAATAAGCACTCTCAGATAAGTTCTCACAGACACCACTGATCTTTCTAGCTACCTGTAATGGGGAAATTCTTCCCAATGACCACAGGTGTAAGGAGCATTCTTCCCACAGACCATTAGACTAATGTTTCATAAGTTGTAGATATAGACATTTTTAGTAGGCCACAACAACCCCAATAAATACGATAGGTTAGGTTCTGGCAGAGCCAATGAGAGGAAAGTGACAGATTTTTTTTAATTTCATATTCAGTCTTTGTAAACCACTGTCCTAGATGTCTACTTATTTTTATGTATACGCGATTAATGCCTTAGCTTGCTGTAACCACAGCTTAGGACTTGACAAACAGTACAGTCCACAGCAGTGTCCTATTAAAGCCTACTCTGGTGGTAGTGAACAAACTAAAAAATCTTTATCTCATAGGTAAGTTAAAGTAGATGTACATGCTGAAGTTGATGTCTCACCGGGAATGGCAACATTGAGATAACTGCCCTGACACTGCGGGATGACTTTTGTAAGATATCTGATGTAATATAGAGGTGCAAAAAAATGTTACTACTCTTCCGTCCCTTGAGCCTGTCCTCAACTAGTGCTTCTGGTACGTAGAATGGTTCAATGCATAGAATAGATCTTCTTATCAGGTTGGAATCTATCCAGATATGTATATTCCTAATATCTTTTCGACATCCAGTTCACAGTCTTGTTGCCTCAAAGACCTAAGTCCTAGACCAAGTAGGATAATTTTGTAAGGGGCACCAAGGGTTGCACTTATCAAGTTTGAAATAGAAAAATAATACTAAAACACAACACAGTGTAGATTGCAAACTTTTAGCCCTACTAAATAAAACAATTGTGAGCCTAGGGCCTCAGTCAATGTATATTCTTAATCTATCCAAGGGCTATTTGGAAGGTTTTATGCTGCGTGCACGCGATCGGTCAATCTGATGAGAATGGTCTGATGGACCGTTTTCATCAGACCAAACCGATCGTGTGTGGGCCCCATTGGTTATTTATCCATTGGTTAAAAAATGTGAAACTTGTTTTAAAATGTACCGATGGATACCTAACCGATAGGAAAAAACGATCGTTTGTAGGCACGTCCATCGGTTAAAAATCCACGCATGCTCAGAATCAAGTCGACGCCTGCATGGAAGCATTGAACTTCGTTTTTTTTTCAGCATGCCGTTGTGTTTTACATCACCGCGTTATGACACGATCGTTTTTTTAACTGATGGTGTGTAGGCACGACTGACCATCAGTCAGCTTCATCGGTTAACTGATCCATCAGTCTGTTCTCATCGGATTGACCGATCGTGTGTACGCGGCATAAGAATGTTGCATTCAGCCACAAAATACAGTTTGGAATTCTTGCAGTAGACTAATAATGGAAAATAAAAGGCAACGACATCAAAGCTACAATAAACTAAGATCAGATTTGAATTAGCACTTCAATGCACTTAACATGAAACTAACTAGTTACTAAAATAATGATGAACCTTATTACTATGCATCTTACTTTATAGGTGAGAAGAAATCATTTTTTTTAAATATAAGTAAGAATATATATATATATATATATCTATAGATATATAGATATATCTATATATCTATAGACATATATAGAGATATATATATATATATATATATATATATATATATATATATATTATATATATATATATATATATATAGATATATATAGATATATATAGATATAGATATGTATGTATATATATATATATATATATATATATATATATATATTTATAGTATTTCATGACATAAGCAAGGGGGCAGGCACTTATGATAAGTTGTGCTTCCTTCCTATTGCTTCCTTCATATAAGCAAGTCAGTAGACAGAGATCTGTCCAAAGGAATTATCCAAACAACACTCTTAGGGCACCTTATCTCACCATTCAGCTTTATTATGATGACCATTTAGCAGGGAAGCTGACTGCACTACCTGAAACTATAGTGGAAACTGAAGTACATACCGTAATAGGACTGCAAACACAAACCACAACAAGCATGTAAAATTTGAAAACAACAACTAATAAACAATGGGCATAGGTTAAAAAAAAAAAATTTTGCAGCATAGCGTGTGTGGTATAAATATGTAGCCTTGTCACTTAAACTTTTATTTTTTAGGATAAAACACATTTTCTGTGCGCCAAGTAGCATAAGAAAGCATATTATTATGTATGAGCCCTGCCAATAAAATATTACCGTATATGGTAAATTTAATTAAAAAAATATATATATAGTGAAAATTATTAAATTATTGAAAAACTGCATGTTGAAAAAACGATAATCCGCATACACTTTTTTATTAAATCCAAATGGTACAGTCTTTGGCTGCAGACATGTGACCAATTCTGCACAAACTACGCAAAGTGAAAAGTTTTATATGGCTTTTTTTTTTTTCTTGGCTCAGAAAATGCTGCAGAAAGCAGTCCAGGCAAAACAGAGTGCAGCTTTCCTTCTTTGGATCCGAATTCATTACATAAGAGACAGAATAAAGGAATGCAAAGAATCCACGCTCCTAGGAGAGCCCGCTGCCTAAAAGCTATTTTTAAAACAATCAGTGCAGCAATAGAAACACTGGAAAGAGAGTCAATTTTTCCTCTATTTGCAGAAGTGCGCCGGTTTTCACTGGAAAGCCGCCTGTGTTTTGTTTGGCTCTCGTTCATACACTGCCTTGGCAGGCGCTCCTTGGATAACACACGGTGAATATCTTCCTTGCAATACAGTAGCACTCTCATTTCAATGGTCCCAGCCACGCGTTCTTTAATAACACAGCAAGGCGCGGCAAAATCCTCCCGAAGCAGCTTGCCGGAGAAAAAAAGAAAAGCGGAATCCCACAGCAACACCCCCCCCCCCTCCTCCCACAAACAAATTTAAAGGGACAATATGATTTTTTCTTCTTTTTTTTTCTTTTAGTGTGCCTTTTTACTTTATTTTTTACTGTTGCCTTTATTTAATTTTTTTTCTTTTTATCCAGAAATTGTGAATAGGCCACACAACGTCACACTGAACCTAGCTATTAATTTATGTTATAAAATTGTTTCTTACTATATGTACTGTATATATATATAAACGCATCGAGGCCTACGGGTAACTGACTGCGTTTTGTACCATTTTGTACTTTTAAGAATTTTAATAAATATATATATATATATATATATATATATATATATATATATATATATATATATGTGTATATATATATATATATATATATATATATATATATATATATATATATTTTTTTTTTTTTTACCTTAGTCAATTGTTTTAATTTTAATATCAAGTTATGAAGTTGTGCTCCCCAATGGATTATTGTCCTACCTTCTATGGAAGACACCAGTATCTGGGCAAAGGCAACACCTCTGCCATGTCCCCAGTTAGACCGACCATGAATAATTCATACCCAGAAAATAATTGATGAAGTTCTATTTTTTCACCACTGCCTTTCCTTTATATTAATTTAAAATAAAAATGAAATCATTTAGAAGTTGGATAAAGGGTCTAGTGCAGTATAACATTTTTACATAGATTTTTAAAGAGGTCCATACAACGAACCAAGAAGAGGGACAACTGAGGGGGAATGAGGAATAAAGCGATTTGGTTCCAAATGGGAACAGTCCCTCCAACTAGGAACAGTTGGGACCTGTGCTTATGGCCCTTGGAAAGGCCTAAATAATGGGGCCAAAGGTGAGTATGAAGGAAAGCTCTTTTATTCCTCTAATGTGATACTTTCTTAAAGGGGTTGTAAAGGTTCTTTTTTTATTTTCTAAATAGGTTCCTTTAAGCTAGTGCATTGTTGGTTCACTTTTTCCTTCCATTTCCCTTCTAAATGTTTTTCTTTGTTTTCTTTGTCTGAATTTTTCACTTCCTGTTCCTCCTCAGTAAGCTGTTCTGGCTGACTAACCCCCAGCCAGATGATGGGGGCAAGCTTACCGAAAAAAAAACATTTAAAGGGGAAATCGGGAGATATGCAATTAGTGGACCTCCAGCTGTTGCAGAACTAAAAGTCCCATGAGGCATAGCAAGACCCTTACAGCCACAAGCATGACACCCAGAGCCAGAGGCATGATGGGACTTGTAGTTTTGCAACAGCTGGAGGTCTGCTAATTGCATATCCCTGCACTAGCTTAACCACTAGAGTACCGGGCCATCGTCAAATGACGGCTCCACGGTTACTCTGAAAATTCAACAGGACGTCATTTGGCGTCCTGTATTCTTGCGGCCACTGGGGGGCGCGCGAGCGCGCCGGCGGCCGCGCGCGCGCGCCCGGCGCGTCACCGAGATGCCGATGCGCGTGCCTGGCGGTCGCGATGTCCGCCAGGCACTCGGAATCGGCGGCTACAGGGACAAGACGTGGAGCTCTGTGTGTAAACACAGAGCTCCACGTCCTGTCAGGGGACAGAGGAGACCGATCTGTGTCCCTTGTACATAGGGACATAGATCGGTCACCTCCCCCAGTCACCCCCCTTCCCCCACAGTTAGAACACAATTTAGGGATACATATTAACCCCTCCCTCACCCCCTAGTGTTAACCCCTTGAATGCCAGTCACATTTATACAGTAATTAGTGCATATTTATCGCATTAATCGCTGTATAAATGTGAATGGCGCCAAAAACGTGTCAAAAGTGTCCGATGTGTTCGCCGCAATGTCACGGTGACAGTAAAAAAATCGCAAATCGCCGCCAATACTAGTAAAAAAATTAATAAAATAAAAATGCCATAAATCTATCAGCTATTTTGTAAACGCTATAACTTTTGCGCAAACCAATCAATATATGATCATTGCGATTTTTTTTTACCAAAAATATGTAGAAGAATACATATCGGCCTAAACTGAGGAAAAAAAAACGTTTTTTTTTTTTTTAAATTGTGATATTTATTAAATAAAAAAGTAAAAAATAGTGTTTTTTTTTTTAAATTGTCACTCTTCTTTTGTTTATAGCGCAAAAAATAAAAACCGCAGAGGTGATCAAATACCACCAAAAGAAAGCTCTATTTGTGGGAACAAAATGATAAAAAAATTGTTTGGGTACAGTGTAGCATGACCGCGCAATTGTCATTCAAAGTGCGACAGTGCTGAAAGCTGAAAATTGGCTTGGGCAGGAAGGGGCGTAAGTGCCCAGTATGGAAGTGGTTAAAGGAACCCATTTAGAAAATAAAAACGAACCTTTACAACCCCTTTATTCAATTTCCAGGCATTACATTGCATTACATTGGGGAGCATGGAAGCCCTGTGTGTTGACTTTACACCAGGCCCAGTTTGGCTACAAAGGCAACCATCTTGAGGACCACTGACAATAAGGGTACAACGT
Organism: Rana temporaria; assembly: GCF_905171775.1. NCBI lineage: Eukaryota > Metazoa > Chordata > Amphibia > Anura > Ranidae > Rana > Rana temporaria. The sequence continues at coordinate 22,855,597 of NC_053501.1, forward strand.
GGGGATTACAAGAACTGATGTTTAGCGCTCAAGACGGCCAAAATAGATATTGGAACCTAGCAGAACCACAGTTAGATTTTTAAAATAAATAAATAAATGAAACTCAAAATCGGCCATTCTCAACCAGGATTTCCATGGAACCCTAGGGGTTCCTTCAGAGGTTGCTAGGGGTCCCTTGGGCAATGAGTAATTCCTGCCTCTTAGATAACTAGCCACACACAGTAATGACCGTTTTAGCCATCTGTAAGGAGGGGACTCTTCCAACTGAACAAAAATGCAAGCAGCATTCTTCCCAGTTACGATCACGCTAATGTACTGTGAGCTGTAGATATAGTAATTATTAGTAGTGGTTCTCTAAGACCAGAAAGTTATTTCAAGGGTTCCTACATGTTTAAAAGGTTGAGAAAGTCTGCTTTAAACTAAAACTTAAACTAAAACTTAAACTAAACTTCACATTCATTACCCTATGGGGTAAGGATAGGTGCTTTGGACACATCAATTCAAAGAATACACAATGGCTCACAAGTTTAAAGACCTTTAGAGGCCAATGGAGCCTGTTTCTTGTATTTTTGTGTTTTGGATACAAGCTAAGTACATATAATCTGATCCAAAGGTCACTCCTCCCATAGGGAATGCTCTGGATCCATGTATAATGCTCACCTGCTGGGAAATGGTTTGGAACCTTCAGCAATGGTGCTTTTACGTTTCACAATTTATAACCATAAAAGTATACATCAAATCGAATGATCATTAAGGGTTGCTGGTCATTAGCTTGAGTTCCCCTTTAGGAGCCATATGATAAAATAGAATGGAAAACATAGTATTATTATTATTATTATTGTTTAAAAAAAAATGAAGTAATAGGAAAGCAAGTGCTATTGTGCTTTACAGCAAGGACATTTTCTATATCTTCCTTATTTGCTCTGTAGCCCCTTTAAAACAATTGGAATATGGATGCCCATTGTTCTACAGCTCAAGCAGGAGAAAAAAAAAAAACATCAGATTTAATGAAATTGTTTTTCTTGCCAAAGCATTTGCGTCTTTTTTTCTCCCTTTATCTGCTGGGGTTTTCCGTGAAACGCCACAGTTATGAAGCAAATCGTGTGCCTTCTGGCCAAAACATAAAATATTCTGACAATCCTGTGAATCTTTGGCGTTCGTCGGTTCGCAAGATCACAGCTGCTGGTGCTCGCAATCTGGGCCATACAATATTCATTCGGATTTATCTTCGAGATAGGCGATGCCCCTAAAACTGCCCATTTCAGAATCTTACTCTCGCTTTTCCGCCAGATTTTAATAGTGGGAACAGAATTAAATTAAATAAATCAACATATCGAAGCCCTTATAATGGTTTGTGACAATGTATGAGCAGCAGTGGGAGGCTAAGCAATCTATAGGGGCAGGTAGACATCCTGGAATCCTTTTATTTTCCAGAATTCCATAATTACACTATAATATCAACATATTTGCAATCTGAGTGTTCTGAATGAGTAAGCCCTCCCTACGGGCAAAGCACTGGTTCCTATGGGGTAACACAGAGTATGGCAAATTACAGGTCAGCAAAGACAGCCAACATGATCTTCTCAGTACAGATTTCTTTTAATATATTTAAATACTATAGTAATGTTTTTATCATAAATTGTTCCATAAGGGGTCAAAGCACTGTACAAGTCAGTAACCTTGGCGAATAGGTTAAATAGTAGTGGTCTAAGAATTAGATATATATTTTTATGTTATGTGCATGCATGCCAAGTGATTAGTAAGTGTAACATATGCAGGTATTTATTGCCTGGATCCCAATGCTCCCTTGGCAATACCATCATCTGCTTTTGTTTGAAGCAGAGATTATGTAAAATGTTAATAGATTAGAGCGCTACACTAATTTATGTAGTCCATAAAAGACTTTATTCTACTAACGCATTTTTAAGGGCTCAACACTCCCACTTCATCAGGGCTTATAGAGCAATAACCATAGGATGAGAGATAGACTTGGATTGTAAGTTGGAAACCAAGTAAATGTATCGGTGGGAGTGGTAAAAATGAGGGCACAGCTGGAGAGGAGGGGAAACAAGACCAAAAACAGGAGATACGGCATGTATTGTAAGCTCCTTGGGGGCAGGGACCAATATGAAACTTTAGTATATAAGAGTAAATTGACAGCACTATATAAATACCTGTAATACATAAATAAACATAGAAAATAGAAGTAAAAAATAAATAAATGTAACATAAAAAAAAAAAAATAACTGTCTACCTCTCTTGGTCCTTTGCAGCCTTCACTAAGTTAGAATATTCCAACTCTGGGGTGGGACAGAATCTTACTGTTACCCATATCACTGCCACAGGCAGTCTTGTGTGGGATCAATGCTAAAAATGTGTGATGTTACTAGTGGGGCAACAAAGCATCAATTTTAACCTTTTAGTGCTTTCTCTTTGGCCTGGAGCTCCACTTTAATGGCTCCCATAAACTCGAACTAACAAGTGCTTTGCAGTATGGCCAGGGAAAGGATTTAAAAAAAAAATTGCTCCAACATGCTTCATTATGTTTAAAACTAATCAGAAAATCCTGTTTAAACACAATTAACACACAATTATATAAAAATAACAAACTATGTGATTAAGAAAGGCGATATGAATAGCCTGAAACAAAGTGCTTCTGCTTTTGTAACAGCACCAACCTCAACAAGAAGCGCTCTGAGCGGCAGTTCTCTATAGTCAGTGAAGCTCTGCTCGGCAATGTAAATTCAAATGCTAAACGCTGTATTTTTGCAGCATCAGGATCTGAGCGAAATGCTACATTGACACTTGCATGAAACACCTGGTCTTTGTGGTGGACCAATACGATCGCTGCCCTGGTACACTAGACGTATCTATGGGCCATGGCATGAAGAGTTGATAAGCTCTTCAGTCTTTACCCCAACGCTCGCCATACAGAAGGCAATTTGCAGTAAATTTCAAGATGCCAGCACCACAAATATGATTTCAAGTAATTACCAGAAACTAAGTAATCTATCACCCACCTAGTGAGATCAACCACCAAAATTTGGTCAATTGTTGAATCGAAACTTGCCAATAAACTGCCAGCTTCAAAACGATTGAAAAAAATGAAAATTGGCATTAAAAAAAGTAATCAATAAATTAATTGAATTTCGTGATCCTGCTGGTCATTAGCTTGGCTAGCTTAAGGCCCATATATATTTCTGAAGCTCATTAATGCACTTGCGCTAACTCAAGTTATGATACACGGTACCACGTGTTGCATTAAGGATGAGCACTGAAATCAATGGGATCCAAAGCACCAAAACATCCCCAAAAAATTACCACATTTTTGCCATAATTCCCATGCATTGCAACACATGTTGGGGTTGTGATGGGGTTCAATTCAAAATGAATGGCATCACAAACTTGCCAGAGCATGACACATGCATTAGGGTAATGCACATTTTTATGTGAGGGTTCCTGCAATACATAGATGTAAATCTGCCCTTAGTGATCTGCCCTTAGTGATCTGCCCCTGTTGTCACTGGCAGACAGAAAACTTTCCATTCTAATACAAATACAGGTACCTGTTTCTTCAGATATTAGGTCCTCCTATAATAACCTCTTCTTGGAATATGCAAAACAAAAAACATTTCTCTGCAGCTATTTTTTTTCTGATTATACGAAGAAGCGCTTTGATGTACTTCCTAGCACTACATTGATTGCAGGACGTCTTTACGAAAGCCGTTTGAGTTTTATGTGTCGAGCAGGGAAGGTCAGAGCCATAAAGCCCAGTGTTTACTGTAAGTGCACCATTGCTGCTCACCTGGATTATGGATGGCTTTTCTTTCAAATGAACAAGGAGACAGAACGACTAAATCTACCATTTACTGTCCCTTTTATATTAACGTGTAGACCTCAAACACAAATGTCTGGGCCAAATTGTTTGATAATGCAGACATAATGGTAAATGCTTCTTTGTTTATGTTTATTATAAGCACAGCTTCTACCAACATAAAATAACTTGATTAGTCCATACATATGTTCAATGAAAAAACTTCTTTAGCTGTTTTTTTCCAGGGTTGTGTAATATGCTTGTGCCATATCTTCTCAGAGGGACCTACCCTATACAGGATTCAGTGGAGATCATCATCCCCTATGCCATTTCTTGCAGTTTCTATATTTGAGCCTCTTGCTTCAGACTTTGGTGGGCAGATAGTCTGCAGTGGGCCTGCCTTGTGCAGTTGTCTTTTCACTCCCGCCCTCAGTGGGTGATAATTGGTCACACTGCCCTGTCCTGTGTACCCCCTCAGGATGTGCCGCACCAATCACTTGTTTTTAGAACCTGGTCAATTCACATTTAATTGATCCACCTTATATCCTCTGAGGAAGATTATGTTTAATCAAAACACGTTGGGAAGAATTGGTGGCTATCTATACTATCATATGTACAACACACTTTATGGTCACCCTTAGCTGGTAGACTACTACATGTTTATGTATAGTGTTTAGACCAGACATTCTCCATGCATGAAGGCAATTTAAACTTGTTGTATGAATAAAGCATTTTTCTTTTTAACTATGTTGTTTAAAATTTCTTGGCTGCCATAAAGTCCCACAGGAGATACCTTTGTTGTATTCAGTCTAAAGGGACAGAGCAGCCCCTGACTCATGAGATACACATCTAAACCCAGTACACCCTCTGTAATGGTAGGCATGAGCCCTCAAGAACCCTAGTGTTGTAGCAATGCTAAGCCTTTTTCCAAGCAAGTTTAGATTTCAATGCATGGTTCTCAAACTATAGCCCTGCATCACTAATGGTGAGCTCTCCAGGGCCCTTGTGTTTTAGGAATGCATAGCATTTTCCACAAAGTAGGTTTATATTTAATGCATGGTGCTTAAAATCCACCCCTACGCCACCAATAGACAATGTAGCCTCTCCAGGGCCTAGTGTTTGTGAAATGCTCTGTCTCTTCAACAAAGTTGATTTAGATTCAATGCATGGTCCTCAAAGGCCACAGATGTATCATTAATGGTTGACATGGGCTCTACAGAGCCTTTTATTTTAGTACTCTTTTCCCCAGGGTATGTCTAGATTTCAATGCATGGTGCTCAAAGGCCATCCCTGCATCACAAATAGTAGACATGGGATCTCAAAAACCCTTGTGGTTTGATTGCTTAATGTGGAGCTCAAAGGCGGACCCCGGCATCACCAGTGGGAGACATGAGCTCTCCAGATCCCTGGTGTTTTAAGAATGCCTAGTCTGTTCCTCCATGCAAGTTTAGCATTCAGTGAGTGGTGCTAAACTTTTACGGACACTAGAGCAAAATATTAACATCTTCTGGCCAGGACATAGTAAACCGCCAGAGGTCAGGGCTGGAGGCATTTAGAAAGAGCGATATCACAGGTAGAAAACAGAGGCAAGCTACAGAATCCAGAAACCAAGAGACAAGTTGAGGTTATAACCAGAGAAGGAATAAGGGTTTATAGAAACCAAGACCCACAGGAACCTACAGAGACCTAAGTGGAATTCCTGGTGACATTGGGGGACAAGTAGAAGTGTGCCTATACTCAAGCTCCCTATTCCAGACATTCAATAGCCTTATAACAGCATGCCCACCCTGAGCGGACTGGGCCCAGTATAAGAAGATACAGAGCAAGGCCAATTACCACGCCGCCTCTCCTATCTACAACTCTGGTATTATAATACTGAATGCACCAATGTTGAGTGAAGTATTTACAGAACATAGAAAAGCTCAGGAAGAGTTCAGGCAAGTGTCAGGAGGCAGATTTGAGAGCTTTTTCAAAAAATGTAGGCTTACAGAATCAGAAGCATCTATATTGCATGGGGGATAGCGACAGTACCAAGGCGCAGGACAGGAATTCACAAGGCACCAAGGCACAGAACAGGAACATACAGTCGATCCTAACTGTAAAAAAAAAAACAGTTTTTTGGCAGAAGGTCTTTTGTAACAGTTTGGAGATCCTCCCCTTCCCTGCCAAACGTAACTGTCAACGTACATCTTGTGGCGGTAAAAAGGTGTGTGGGCATCGTGTGGACAATGCGATGAAGGCCTACTTCATCTAGATAAATATTGTAGTGAAAAAATTTTTTTTACCCCAGGAAAACAATTAAGACTAGAAGGTAATAAATGATGAAGGAGCTTATAAGCAGCATCCTGGCTTGCGTCCCAGTATCCATTCATCCATGACAAAATCCCACAGCTCCGAGTCTTTTAGAGGGCAGCTGGGCAGTAAGGATGTCCGCCGCAATATAAATGGGAATTAGATATGATCGAATGTGCTTGTCGTATCCTCAACAGAAAACATGCCACTTCTATCCCCCCCCCCCCCTCTTATTTCTAAAATACATGACAAACGATCCTGTTTCTAGGCAACGTGGCAAATGGCAGGATTTAAAGTTCCAGCAAGAGAAAGTGACTACCTCTGGATCGTTTAGGGACAATTCAAAGGACGGGATTCTGGGCTCTGCTCATTAATAAAATTAACAGAACGCCTGTGTACACTGTGGGGTGGAGAATATTGTGGCACTGACAGCAAAGACACACTGTTCAGCGGTGACTCTTGTGTCAGTAGTGTGATGTAAATCCTACAAATCTTCACATGAAATTAGCTTATTGTTCTACAGTATCTAGACAAAAAAAACGATAAGCCATTCTTATCAGTCTATCCAAATATCATCCATCTATAGGTGTCCATACACATAATAGTGGTTGTAAAATACAGACACAGCTTGACCATTCAAAGACTGTGGCATTAAACATGTACAATTGTCTTGGCCGAAGGCACCCTTTGAGAACAACTCTGTGGAACAACCCTGTAGAGCAACAGTTATCGCCAGGAAAAATCTTGGTTGACGGGTACTATCACAGAGATTGAATGGTCTGGGGGTGGCACACAGATTTAAATTATTCCTGGATAGTCTGATCACAATCAGCAGGGTCACGTAATCATCATCCATCGTATAGGGGCAAATGTTCAGTATCCATCTATTCCATTCATTTCCTAAGCATTTTCTGATTAGATGAGGTGGAGATTGTGATATCACCACTCTACCTCTCCACCTTGTCCAATCATAGAACACTTTGCGTTTATTGAGAAAATGCAAAGTGTTCCCTGAATGGGGCATGTGTCAAGCAAGCACCCTCATGTGTCCACTAAGCAACAGTGCAGACGCTCACCATGGGACCTGGAAGCTTGATGCAATTACTGTAGTAGTGGAGCCTTTTACAGTGATTGCCAGCTTTGCCAGGAATCCCACAGGTATGACACATGCATAGGACACATTGGTCCACAGGGTAGACCAATGTACCTATGTCAAAGTATGCATACCTGCACCTCAGCTTTAACTCCCATCTGCTAACCCCTGCACACCAATGACTATCTACCCCCTGCAAATCTATCTATCTATCTATCTATCTATCTATCTATCTATCTATCTATCTATCTATCTATTTATCTATCTATCCAGGGCTTTTTTTCTCAAACATTAGGTGCTGGAACTCAACCACGTCCCCCCCAAAACCCCTCTACCCACACACACCCTCAAAATCACATCAAATAGTGGGTGTGGTCAGTCAAATTTCATGAACAGTAGGGGGCATTAAATACCAGGATTGCATTACATACAGAGTGTAGAGTTCAGGGGGGTTACACACAGATTGCAGAGCTGTCACTTGTAAACACAGAGAGCGGACTTCTGTGTTTACAAGTGATTATGGTGAGCAGGCACCAAAGGATCTGAGCCAGTGGTGGTGGAACTGAGTTCCCCCAAGTTCCCCCTGAAAAAAAGCCCTGTATCTATCTATCTATCTATCTAGTTTTATAACTTTATATTATATTGTATTACATGTTTTGGTCTATCTATCTATCTATCTATCCATCTATCTATCTATCTATCTCTCTTTATATTTAATTTCTATCTATCTATAGATCTATCTATCCATCTACTGTATATTCTATTGTATTACATGTATTGGGCTATCTATTTATCTATCTATCTATCTATCTATCTATCTAGCTATCTATCTATCTATCTATCTATCTATCTATCTATCTATCTATCTATCTATCTATCTACAGTATCTATCTATCTATCTATCTATCTATCTATCTATCTATCTATCTATCTATCTATCTATCTATCTATCTATCTATCAATTCAGCTATCCATCTTAAACATATAACAAGCTCTTTAACTCCTATTTGCTACCCCCTGCACACCAATGACTCTGCCGCCGCTAAAATATCCACAAGCAATATTTCTTGGTCCGAAAATAAACACAAGGCCCACTTGTGCACTCGCCGGAGTCTTTGGGAAAACGAGAGCTAAATAATAAAAATCATTCATTACAGAAATATTCCCTTTTCCCTATGATTCACGTCCTAGTAATTACCATGACCAGCCTAATAAAAACCGCGACAAAACGAAGGTCAACTAGCAGCGAGAAGTGTTCATTTTCATTTCAATGTATTCATCTCTGGCTCCTAATGGCCTCATTTTCTCCCATGCACTTTAATAAATACCACTGAATTACAGGTTAAATAGCTAAATTAAATTATTGCAATTACATTGTGCAGAGCCCTGAAACTGGTTTACCTTTCCCAGTTCAATTAGAGGGGAAGTTTCAACAGCCTCCGGATCGTGATTGCCGTCAGTAAAAATGGATAGCTCAGGGCGGGCGCTACCTGCTTACGTGTATGGAGAAGGGCAATCGCTGGAGGTCAAGGCAACATTTTAGCTGCAGTTCTGCCTTACTTATTATACCGCCTAAACAACGCTTGCCAGTTTAAAGCCTAACTCCAGCAATTTGATTCTACTGAATAAAGTAATTTATTCTTTATACAGTTTCTACCTGACCTTTCATTAAAATAAACTTGTATATGGACTTTACCAGTAACATGAAAGACTTTAACACTAAACAATGGGTAATGCCGATCCAATACACTCTATCTTTAGCTACTGTCCAAAGTGGTCTTGGAAGCCCCTTATAGGAGCTACAAACCTAGACATGGTACATTAGCACTACCTCCACATCTTGCCATCTATTGATTTCCTTCAGCAATAATAATATTGTCAGAAGTTCAAACACGTCTCCTCTCCACTAAAAAAGTGTCGTCGTTGGACAGATATCTCATCAATTTCTATCTAGAAGTATCATAACAAACAAGTTTTGTCTTGGGTTTTGCTTTAAGAGTACAGGTTATTTAAAGGGGTTGTAAAGGTAAAAATTGTTTTTCCTAAATAGCTTCCTTTACCTTAGTGGAGTCATCCTTTACTTACCTCATCCTTCGATTTTGCTTTTAAATGTCCTTATTTCTTCTGAGAAATCCTCACTTTCTGTTCTTCTGTCTGTAACTACACGCAGTAATGCAAGGCTTTCTCCCTGGTGTGGAGAAAGTCTTTTGAGGGGGCGAGCAGGAATATCAGGACGCCCACTAACACACAGTTCCTTTCTCTATCAAAGTAGAGAGCGTCCTGACCCTCCTGCTTGCCCCCTCCCCCCTCAAGAGGCTTTCTCCACACCAGGGAGAAAGCCCCCCATTACTGTGTGGAGTTACAGACAGAAGAACAGGAAGTGAGGATTTCTCAGAAGAAATAAGGACATTTAAAAGCAAAATTGAAGGATGAGGTAAGTGAAGGAGGACTGTACTAAGGTAAAGGAAGCTATTTAGGGAAAAATTCTTTACCTTTACAACCCCTTTAAGGTATCCACTTACAAGGGACTGCTTCATATGACTGTGCATGTTTACTAAGGTCACGTCTGAAAACAATAATCAGAACGGCTAGTTGGACTAGCTGGAAAAAGTTTTCTCTGTTGCCAATTTTTCTATAAAAAATAAATAAAATATGCATTATATCGTTTCTATTAAAACATTGGCAAAAATTCTCTTTTTTTGTGCCAAGCTGGTAAAATACTGGCCAGGAGGCAAAAACTTGTATTCACTGGGCTGTCCTAAAGTACACTAGGAAGGAGCACACCCTTACAAAGGAAACCCTCTAAAAGAACACTAAGAAGGAGAACACCTGTAGCAAGAAATTCCCTTAAGAGTGCCTTTACAAAGGAAAACCCTCTAAGAGAACATAGGGAAGGAGCATACCTTTAGAAAGATAACCTTCTAAAAGTACATTAGGAAGGAGCTCACCCTTAGCTACAAAACCCTCTAAGAGTAAACTAGAAAGGAACACATCCTTAGTACGAAAACCCTCTAAAGCCCCGTACACGGTCGGACCTTTGTCCGACCAAAATCACATCGGAATTCCATCGGAGTAAAAGAGAACATGTTCTCTAGCTAAACTCTGATGGAATTCCTTGGATGGGGCATACACATGGTCGGAATTTCAGATGGAAAAAGTCTGTCTGAGTTTTTCCATTGGAAATTCCGATCGTGTGTACGGGGCATAAGAGTACACTAGGAAGGTGCACACCCCTACAAAGGAAACCCTCTAAGAATACACTGGGATGAAGCACATGCTTAGTTACAAAATCCTACAAGAGTAAATTAGGAAGGAGGGAATCCCTAGTAAGAAAACCCTCTAAGGCCTCGTACACACGACCGAGGAACTCGACGGGCGAAACACATCGTTTTGCTCGTCGAGTTCCTCGTTAGGCTGTCGAGGAACTCGACGTGCCAATTTTCTCCATTCCCGTCGAGGAAAAAGAGAACATGCTCTCTTTTTGGCTCGACGAGTTCCCCGGCAGTTGCCTCGTCGAAAAATGTACACACGACCGGTTTCCTCGGTTTCTTGCTGGTTTTTGCCGAGAAACTTGGTCGTGTGTACGCGGCCTAAGAGTACACTAGGAAGTAGCACACCCTTACAAAAAAAACTCTATAGCACATGCTTGCAAAGAAACCCCTATAAAAGTACACTGGGAACATCCTTAGTAAGAAAACCCTATAAGAGTGCATTAGGAAGGCTCACACCCGTACAAAGAAAACCCTTTAAGAGTACACTAGAAAGGAGCACATCCTTAGTAAGAAAACTCTCTAGGAGTAAACTAGAGAGGAGCACACCCTTACAAATAAAGCCCCCAAGTGTACACTAAGAAGGAGCACCTTCTTAGTAAGAAATTGCTTTAAGAGAACACTAGGAAGAAGCACACACTTACAAAGAAAACCCTATAAAAGTACATTAGGAAGAATCACACTGTTACAAAGAAAACCCCCTAGTAGACTAGGAAGGAGCACACCCTTAGAAAGAAAACCCTTTTTTAATAGTACACTAGGAAGGAGCACACCCTTACAAAGAAAACCTCCGAAGAGTACACCAGGAAGGAGCACACCCTTACGAAGAAAACCCTCTAAGACTGTTTATTTATTTTCATGCATAGTAAACCCAGAATCGAATGCCTGCACACTTCCTGTAGTGAAAGCAGCCTAATGGTTTGGTTCTACTGCCATAATAAAACATACAAAGAAAATGCAGACACTACAATGCACTAAGTATCACTCTTCTAATAATTCAAGTACTGTATAGAGAGATATAAATCCTATAATATTTTTATAAAATATAATATTTCCCTTTTCAATAAAAAAAAAGAAATACACTTAAAGTAGCACTAAACTGTAAATGGATGACAATTAGTTAAAAGTATACATGCATTAACCCCAAAGCTGGCTGTACAGTACAATGCTAGTGACAACGGTGGACCTTGCCTGCACTGGTAGGCATTCCATGACAGCAACTGCTTGAACTAGGATTTTCATGGCAGGGCCACCAGGTTTGCAAAAAATAAAATTATCTTGAAATTATAGTAACATGTTGCAGCTTATATAAGATTTTAGCAATTGGGTTTACATCTATATCAATCCTCAATAATTACTTTTTGAAATACTCTTTATTTCCTAGCAAGTTCTTGAACACTCTGCCGGTCCCATGGTAAATGTTTTAGTTGCCATAAGTGCAGATAACCACAGACCACCATGGACATCTAACAGTGTTAGAAGATATTGCATGGGCCACGATGTGCATTTTAAAAGCCAGTACAGGTAGTACAAAACATGCAATAAATATTGGGGGTTATTTACTAAAACGGAAGAATGCAAAATCTGGTGCAACTCTGCATAGAAACCACGCAGCTTCCAAGTTTTAATGCCAAGCCTAATTGAACAAGCTGAAGTTAGAAGCTGATCGGCTACCATACACAGCAGCGCCAGATTCTGAGTTCTCCAGTTTTAGTAAATCTCCCCCATTGTTTACAAGATCTCATTGATCCGTCCAGCAACACTGTATCTTTCAGGGAGGCAGAGTTATCCTTCCGAATCCAGGACCTCTTCCCGATGCCAACACTGTGCAGCAGCGACAACTATATTACGCGGAGACAGCGAAGGTTAGAACATAGAAAACATTTCAGACTGAAAAATAAAATATCTGCTTACTTGTGCTGAAATCAGCAGTTTGAGCAGTCACTGCGAGATAAATGATAACTTTGCAATGTCTATGATACGGACAAGGCATGTAAAGGGGATCCCCACTCAATAAAAGAAAAATACCGCAGTGGCTGGATATGTAAACCTGGTAATATTTTTTTTCTATAAGAAACTCCAAAAGCTGCACCAAAGCTTGCTGATCAAATGAGAGCGCAAGTCTTCCTATTAAGGCATTTCGTGAATTGCAGAAGTAACGACATTGTGATCAAAGTGTTTAAAAAGAAGAGGTCCTGATTGGGCTGGTGTAGGGATCTGAATATTTACTATTTAATCGTGGCATTGCTTTCTGGTACACAATTTATTTTTCCTCCTTTAACTAAAGTGTCAGGCCTCGTACACACGACCGAGTTTCTTGGCAAAAACCAGCAAGAAACTGGGTTGTTTTTTTTTGCCGAGGAAACCGGTCGTGTGTACACTTTTGGCCGAGGAAGCCGACGAGTTCCTCGTCGAGCCAAATAGAGAACATGTTCTCTATTTCCTCGTTGTTCAATGAGGAAAGTTGGCTCACCGAGATCCTCGGCGGCTTCACACAGAACTCGACGAGCAAAACGATGAGTTTTGCCCGTCGAGTTCCTCGGACGTGTGTACGGGGCCTAACAGTGTCTGCCTGACCTTACATACTCAGAAGACAACAGAGAGCATGAGGCTTGACAGGTCAACATTGGTCCTACATTGGATGACCTCTGTTCTGCTAATTGAGAAAAGTATGGGGGCTGTCAGGGTCCAGAATGGCAGACTCTTTTTTGATAATGCTACTTCAGTTGACCTGGACCATATATAAAGATAAGGAATTCTGATCCTTTTCTTGATGTGCTTGACAACAAGCGCCACATACCGAAACACAACCCAAGTTACAAAAGAGTGAAAAAGCAGCTCCAGCCTGGTTCCCCCCAGGCCACTCCGACGCGTTTCACTCTGCCCACAGGGCCTAGTCATAGTCTTTTTGGCAAGTGCGCTTCTTTAAGACAGACAAAGTCAGGAAATTAGCAATAAAAATGGAGGGGGTAGCTTCCATACCTTTCTCAAGACGGAGTCACTTTAAAGTGACACTAAACCATATCCTTAATCTCCAAAAAGAATCCATACATATCCACTAAGTTATGGCCCTGTTATATATTTTTCAGCCTCCTTGTCAGGTCCTCCATGGGTTCCTAAACTTCTCCTTTAACCACGTCTGTTTGTTTGGCATGAGCAGGGCACGTTAGTTGGGGTTATGTACACTGCTCTATGTACACTACAAATCCCATAAGCCATAGTCCATCTCGGATGTAAGCAAGAGAGGGTGGCTACCTTCCCACATACAGTGTGACTATGCTGAATGAATGTAGTCACCCTCTAACAGAAAGAACCCCCCCCCCTCCAAAAAAAAGGAATTTGGAGAAGGCTGGTAGCAATAGAAGGGACTTTTTTAAATTAAAGATACATGCTTGCATAGAACTTTTTTAACCAAAACCCTCAGAAAGACCAAGTCAAAGACAGGTTCCTCCTCTTGTTACAGACTCTAGAATTATTATTTATTTATTTTCCCCAAACAGAATAGCTAAATGCAGAAAATGGTAAATAGTTATTCACCTCGCAAATTCAATACTGAATGTTCTGCAGTGTCTTATTATCAGTAATGAGAGTTATTACAGCTACCATGCCTGCATTGGAAAATGAATATCGAAGAAGCAAAATTTAAACGCCAGTGCAACAAAACAAAATCATTTGTTACCCTGAGATAAATGAGACCGCTGGAGTTTTCCCTTAATCTGTCCGTGCAGCGGAGGAAACGGCCACACCGCGCTCCACCTGATATATCACAGCGGAAGCCCAATTTTATCACACGGCAAGCAAAACATTTGTGCTTTTTCAGAGGCCATTTACTTTGAAAATTGGAGGCTTTGCTAATCAAAATGTAATTAGTCCAAATGGCCCAGGCGCAGGCCTATTAGCATACGAATAAAACTATACGAGAGGAATTTCCATAAAGCGACCCGCAAATGTGAGTTTCTTATGGCACGTCTTGAGTTAGGGCATAACGTTCCAAGCGTACTTTAACTGGAAAGGTAATTACGGAAAGGAAGATGAAATATTCAGAGGATGTGGACCACGGGATACTGGGTGTGGGCTACAATAGAATTATCAATGGGTTTTAAGGCAGTACAGGCAGTACTGGTACAGATTAACCCATCCTTTTTCAACCCCTCTACCTTGAAGGAACCATTAAAAACATTTTTATCTCTAGGGCAGCCTTTCTCAACCTTTTCCACGCAGAAGAAGCCTTGAAATAACTTTCCAGTCTCAGGGAACCCCTGCTAAAAATTACTACAACTCAAGACTCATTAGTGTGATGGTCAGTGGGAAGAATGCTCCTTACACTTGTGGTCATTGGGAATAATTAACCTCTTACAGATAGCTAAAAAGATCATTGAGAACTTATCTGAGAGACAAAATGTGCTCATTGCTCAAAGAAACCCCTAGCAACCTCTGCAGGAAATTTAGGGTTCCATGGAGCCCTGGTTGAGTAACCCTGGTCTCGAGGAACCCCTCATTGGGGGTTAGTGGGAAAAATGAACATTATATTTGAGGCCAACTGGAAGAGTGTTCCCATACAGTGGTGGTCAGAATGCCTCCCTTACAGACAGCTACTGTAGAAAGACCATTGGTTTCATGCTACTGGCTGGATCAAGTGACATTGGCCCTGTTACTATGCAGGCACTATCATAAGGGAAGTCAACTAGCAACTACCCAAGGAACCCCTCATTACATTGATTGTCAAGTTTTGGAGGAACCATAGGGTTCCATGGAAACTTGGTTGAGAATGGCTGGATTACCCATGGCTGTGGACCCCTTGCTTTCTCTGACAGCTACCAATCAGGTCTAAATGTGCTTTGAACATTTAAACGTGGACGGTGATACAGGATGCAGAAAGGGAGGAAGCACTAATGAAAGCAAAATGGGCAATGCATTGGTTTGCTTCAAACAAAACTGTCAAAGGACTGTGGTTTCCCTTTAACCTAGATCTCTGCAAGATATTACAGAGGCTGGTTTGGACCTGCAACTGTTGGTAAAGGACCCAGGAAACAAAGAAAAGACCAGGGGCATGGTACAATAAATGGTGACATAGAGAAGTTTCAATAGCAAATGGAAATGCTAAAGACGTCAAATTTTGTCCTGATATAGAAACATCCACTAATGATCTATTTGTAGCAGTTCTCTCCGAATTGAGCTTTCAGTTTAAATCAGCTAAATACATTCCAGGTGCACCAAAAGCAATCTTGCATCTTTAAAATGCAGACACGTCCTTATTAGAAAAGCCTGTCCTCTGTCACGTGAAAGCAATGGTCTCCCTGCAGAGATCCAGCACACCCCCTGCTGAGTCAGACCTATAGCTCCGCAGATGACAAAATGTATGCTTCCTGCTATTTGGAGATCTCTAGCGCTGATTCAGCAGGAATTGTGTTGGACCTCTGCAAAGAGACCACTGCTTCCCCACAGGGTAAAATGGGTCCTTACTGCATGCTGGCAGGAGGCAGGCTTTTCTATTTAGAATAAACAAGATTAAATGTTAGACTTTGTACATCTTTTGTTCTGATGCACCTGGAATGTATTTAGAAGGTTTAAACCAAAAGTTCAATTGGGCTTTAAGATTATTTGTAATTTAGGTTAACTAGCCTTAAGTACAGCGTTTAAAGCAAATACCTTGATTTCTGTTCCCTCTACTGCAAGAGAGATAGAATAATACTCTGCATCTGTATCTATTGCAATTTCCCTTTCCGACATCCTTTTTTCAGACTGAATGTCAGTTCAGAAGGTTAGTTAGAAATCATTTTTACCCTACAATTGCTCAATAGTTGGTAATAAATAAACTGCGCCGTGCAATATGGTGCAGTGCATGAAGCCTAATAAATGGCTGAGTGACAGGGATAATTTAATGAATGGATGTTTAACTGAATACAGGTAAAATTCTTTTGAGAAAATAATGACATTTCATCAGCGCTCCAGGCTGACACAGTCATCGCATGTTACATTATTATAAGCAGAGCACTAGTAAATTATTAATCAGGCGGCCCACTTCTCCTGACAGTGGAAGAGAAAATGAATATTATGGCAGCAAACATTTTACTCATACCAAGCTTCAGTAATTTACTGTAATATCACTGGTCTCTAGGGCATTGATTGGCTACATTAAGAGTGATGTCACTGATCTCTTGTAAATAGATAGGCTGCACTCTCGGTAATGTTACCGGTCTCTATGAATGTATAGGCTCCATTCCCAATGATGTCACCGGTCTCTAGTGAGTGGATAGGCTGCATTCTCAGTGATGTCACCGGTCTCTAGTGAATTGATAGGCTGCATTCTCAGTGATGTCACCAGTTTCTAGTGAATAGATAGGCTGCATTCTCAGTGATGTCACCGGTCTCTAGTGAATTAATAGGCTGCATTCTCAGTGATCTCACCAGTTTCTAGTGAATTGATAGGCTGCATTCTCAGTGATGTCACTGGTCTCTAGTGAATTAATAGGCTGCAATCTCAGTGATGTCACCAGTTTCTAGTAAATTGATAGGCTGTATTCTCAGTGATGTCACCGGTCTCTAGTGAATAGATAGGCTGCATTCTCAGTGATGTCAACAGTTTCTAGTGAATTAGGCTGCATTCTCAGTGATGTCACCGGTTTCTAGTCAATGGATAGGCTGCATTTCATGTGATATCACTGGTCTCTAGTAAATCAATAGGTTGCATTCTCAGTGATGTCACCAGTTTCCAGTGAATGGATAGGCTGCATTCTCAGTGATGACAACGGTCTCTAGTGAATGGATAGGCTCCATTTCATGCAATATCACTGGTCTCTAGTAAATCAATAGGCTGCAATAAGCTTCATTCTCAGTTTAAATGCACAATCTAGTCATAACTCAAAACTAACCACTGGTCTTTATTGAATGGATAGGCTGCATTCTCAGTGATGTCACCGGTCTATAATTTATGGGTAGGCTGCATTCTCCGTTATGTCATCAGTCTATAATAAATGGGTAGGCTGCATTCTCAGTGATGTCACCAGTCTATAATAAATGGGTAGGCTGCATT